>NC_065592.1:90710833-91370000 GCF_024542745.1 Macaca thibetana thibetana
CATCATGAGTCCCCCCTGCTGCAGAAATTCTGCAGAAGGAAAGTTTTTATACTTTAATTCATCCAGTGCTTCTGAATTTCTTGAGCAATGGCCATCAGTAGAACACTAGCCTGAGAAATTGTGTTTTGAAGGAACAAAGCCTTAGGAGAGGCAAGGTTATGGATAACCTGCCACTGAATAAAGTATCATTTCATTTGTGACTGGAGCCCCCTCGGGCTCTCTTGGTCACTGAGGCAAAAGGGATCCAAGGCATGTAGTGTCAACGTCCCTCTGCTAGAAGTGATTCTATCTGTAAAGTCACTTTGCTGCCTTAAAAAGAAAAGCTCTAATTTTTGTTAGTTAATTCATAAATCATAAACTACCTCTTGAAAGTATACAATTCAGTGGTTGTTTTAGTATATTCACAACGTTATACAACCATCGCACTAATTCCAGAGCATTTGCGTTACCCCCAAAAGAAACCCCATACCTATCAGCAGGCTTCATTCTACTGCATGGCAACCACGAATCTACTTTCTGTCTCTGAATTTTCCTCTTCTAGACATCTCATATAAACAGAGTCACACAATATGTGACTTTTAAAATGCCTAGCTTCTTTCACTTAGTGTAATGTTTTCAGGGTTTATCTATGTGGTAGTACGCATGAGTACTTCATTCCTTTTTATGGCTGAATAATGTTCCATTGTATGTGTATACCATGTGGCAATTGCAGTTTTGGAAAGCAAAGTTGTATTAAGAAAGGACCAGTCTTATCCCTGACTGGAAAAGCATGTGAAGTGGATGACTGCTGTTGTTGTGTGCCCTCTCTCTCACTTGAAGCCCCTGTGGTTTTCACGGAATAACCTGATTCTCTCGAAGAGCAGGTGAGTCTGGCCTGGCCTGGCCCATCCAAGATTTGGTTCCAGTTCAGGCATATGACCCAAGCTAGAGGGTTGTTGGATTCATCAGAAAAGAGGCCTGTTCCCTGGCTGGGGTCACTGCAGTGCTAGTGTGCTAAGCTTTTGCCACCACTTGCAGAGATGCTGCCTAAGAAAAGGCTTAACATGAAGGAATGCAGAGGTATTTGCAAACCTACCTAAAACAGTTTGATCAAGTAACACCCAGGAGTGTTTTTGATTAGTAATTGTTGCCATTGAAAGGTTTAAGGTGGATAAGGTTAACTGTGCTAACGTTGCTCCTGGATTATAACAAGAGCAAGTCTCAAACAAATTCTATGATATAGACAGATAGACAATAAATATTTTATTTCAAGCAAGAGCCAGTTAAATTTGTTTTATTAACTTTATGAATTTCAAAATCTGTTCTTTTAGGTCTGCAATAGAGTCTGATTTCACTTTTTTGATTTTTGCTGACAAATTAAACTTCCATCTTCATTCTTTTCCTCCCTCCCTACATGTGAGCAAGGTGATGAGAAGGCCTGGGTGCTCCCTGCTTTGTCAGGGAGGGAGATTCAAATCACATGAGCCTCTTTCTTTGTGTGAACTCTCTCCCTGGCAGCACTCGCTAATCACAATAAAAACCCACGCTAGTCTCCTTTTTTTGTGATGATTAATTTTATATCAACTAGATTGGGCCAAGGAATGTCCAGGTGTCCAGTAAAACATTTGTGAGTGTGTTTGTGAGGGTGTTCCTGGGAGAGATTATCAATTGAAACAGTAGGGGAATAAATAAAATATATTCTCATCAATGTAGGTGGGCATTATCTAATCCCTTAAGAGCCTAAATAGAACAAAAAGGCAACTGAAGGGTGAATTCTCTTCTTGGTCTGGGACATCTATCTTCCCTTGCTCTCAGATGTGGACTACTGGTTCTCAGGCCTCTGACCTCAGAGACTGGGAGCTACACCATTGGCTCCTCTGATTCTCAGGCCTTTGGACTTGGACTGCATTGCACCACTAGCTTTGCTGGCTCTCCAGCTTGTTGAAGGCATATCCTGAGACTTCTTGGCTTTTATAATCATGTGAGCCAATTCCCATGATAAATCTCCTCTCTCATCTCTATACATCCTATTGGTTCTATTTTTCTGGAGATCCCTGACTAATACAGACTTTGGTATTGACAGTGGTTCTAGAGAAACATAATTTTAAAGATGAGAGTTCTGAATTGGTTGAATGGTTTCTGAAATTGTCTCTCTAACATGATTCAATTTAAAGATGCTAGTGACTATTTTCAGAAATAAAAAGAGCATTGATAGTCTATGGCATGAACTGTTTATAGACACATGCAAAACATCTACATTGGGTACTACTAATCAACCACTTATAAGAAGCAAGAAGTTAAGTAACTCTGTATATGATACTCTTGAACATTTTTGGAAAACTAAGGAATATAATGACATTGATTGTTTTCTCCTAACATTACTGGGCAAAGTGGTGAAAGAGAAGGATAAGCTTAGGGATTTGAATTTTTAGCACAAGTGCCACATTAATGACCTAAGGTCTGAGGGGAAAGCCTTGTTTCCTGGAGCTGCAGGGCTGCAATTGCCACAAACCAAATGTAGGACCTTATCCTGTGACTGTCTGAATTACAGTGCAAGTTGAACTCCCAGCTCAGCAGGGTGACTACTGTTAAAGTGAGGTCATTGATTGGGAAAGAATGGGCTTCTGTAAGTTGGGATGGGGAAATGTGGAAAGACTCTGAAGCTGGGGGACATTGAGCCCCCCTCAGTTCTGATGAGTCTTTTTTTTTTGCCAGTGACAGGAACCTCTTGCCTGCAGGGATTAACACAGCATTACCTGAGGAAATAGTAATAATGGCTTCCTCTCTGACAGTTGTCATGCAAGAGGGTGCTAGTTCCCTTCAGGACTTTCCCCGCTGGCCCCGTTGGCTTTAGATCTTTAACTAGACTCAAGTTCCAGTAGTCACCTAAAGATAAGGTACAAAGTATGACCCATGAGGAGGTGTACTATACTCCGAAATAACTAGGTTTTCTAATATATGTAAGCATAAATAATTTCTAATTTATGGCATGTGTGAAAATGAATATTAAGTGCATGGGATATGGTGGAAGGAACATAAAGTTGGATCAGGCTGAATTTATTGATGTGGGCCCACTAAGCAGAGACTCTGAATTTAATGTTAGAGCTTGGGGAGTTAGAAAGTGCTCTAACAGTTTGTTTGGCTGAAACATGGATCAAAAATTGGCCCACTGTGAGCTAACTGGATAATGTTCAATCTCCCTTGGTTTAATGTAGAGGAGGGGATTAAAAGGCTTGGGGGGATTAAAATGTTAGAGTAGATTTGTCATTTAAGACCTACCCAAACTGGGAGGGTCCAGAAGATATAACTTTCACTGATACTTTGAGAAATTAATTTGTGAGGGGAGCCCAAGCATCACTGAAGAGCTCTGTGATCACTCTTTCTGTAGGCCAGATTTTATGGGGGGAACTACAGTCACTCATTTGGAAAGCTTAATACAGTGGGAGTGATTGGATCTGGTGTGCCAGGGGCCAGCTGGTGACACACAATCACCAAAGGCAAAGTAGGCATAGTTACCAAAATGGACAGCAGAGTCAAAGCAGCAATCAGAATAATCCAATGTACACACATCTATGGCATGGCTAGTTAATAATCATGGTGTTCTTAGAAGTGAAATAGATAGGAAGCCTATTACATTCTTGATCTCTATAAGCAGAAAAATTTCAGGTCACATGAACAAAAGTCTAACTTGAATAATTAAAACAGTCATGGTCCTTCAATAAATTCTTAGACTTGAACCAGTTTATAGACCCAGAACCCCTTGAGTGAAGGAGAGACTGTGTTGACTTGAGGAAGGACCCTGACACACTATTGAAAACTCATACTGTTAATCTCTCTCCCAGCCTTCCCTGGAAGGACTTGTGGCCTTTTACCATGGTAACTATGCACTGGGGAAAAAAACATAATTAGAACTTTTGGGGAATAGTGGCCACAGTCTCTGAAATGACACTGATTCTAGGAGACCCAAAACATTACTGTAGTCCTTTCATCATATGAAGACATGGTGAGCAGGCATTGTCTATGAACCAAAAAGCTGGTCCTTATCAGATACTAAGTCTGCTAGTGCCTTGATCTTGGACTTCCCAGCCTCTAGAACTGTGAGGAATAAATATGTTGTTTATAAACCTACCTGTTTATGTATTTTTTGTCATAGCCTGAACAGGCCGAGATATTATCTTTTCAAGCAGGTTCAAACAAGCTTGAGAGGCCTGCCCTACTCTCCCTAGGGAACTCAATTATGGGTGGGTAGGGATGTGTGCTTGACAGCATCAGTCTCCATATCTGAACCAAACTTTGGGTGTGGGTTTGTCCTGTGTCTGCAGAGTGGCCACATCAGTGTCTCTGCATGAAAGATTCACTCAAGATAGAGATGACAGTATCCCAGAGGCAATTTCTTTTACCTTAAGGTTAGCATGATGCAACCAGAAATCTTCCAAACACGTGACTTGACACGTGACTGGTTAAAGATAAAGCACCGGAGACCAGCATAGGGGCAAAAGCTGTAGGTCTTGAGGAAATGGTTATACACACTTCTTGCAAGAGGGAAGAGTCTCTCAAAACTACTTTGACAAACCCACATATCTTGAATAACTTTAATTTTACCATTGAGAAACCATTCCTAACACCCATCATGCTATTTAACCAGCTAGAATTTTCTAATCATTATGTTAATTGGCAAAGCCTTAGGTGTTGATGGAGATGTGGATAATAGAAGTATATAGTTATTGCCAGGGCTGGGCGCAGTGGCTCACGCCTGTAATCCCAACAGTTTGGGAGGCCAAGGAGGGCAGATTGCCTGAGCTCAGGAGTCTGTGATCAGCCTGGGCAACACAGTGAAACAGTTTCTACTAAAATACAAAAATTAGCTGGGTGTAGCAGCATGCACCTGTAGTCCCAGCTACTTGGGAGGCTGAGGCAGGAGAATTGCTCGAACCTGGGAGGCAGAGGTTGCAGTGAGCCCAGATCATGCCACTGCACTTCAGCCTGGGTGACAGAGTGAGACTCCATCTCAAAAAAAAAAAAATGCCTCTGGCAGGTTCCCTTTCTTATATCAGTGTCTATTTGAGCTACAACTTCTTTCTAGAATTGAAGGAATCAACATATGCATAATATTATACTTAAACCCTTGAAAATTAAAGATCTTATAACACCTGCCTTCTGTAAAGAACCTGGATCCAGCTATACCTGATGCTAGACCTTTATGTGAACTTTTCAGTTATACAATTCAATCAATTTCTTTTGTTTTCACTTATGCTAGTATAAGTTGGGTTCCTGTCAGTTAAGTCCTAAAGTATTTCTGAATAAAACAGAGTACCAGAAATGTAGAGCAGCTGCTCAGCAAGCCTATACTTGTCCCTCCTACTCTGTTCAATTAAATGATCTGATATTTGTATAATTTAATGTATCTTAAGGAAGACAGTAAAACCTCCTTCAGTATCCTAATTTAAGTCTAGTCCTTGCAGCCAGAAGATGCAAATCACATCTGCAATTTAAGTATTGTTTTAAATTTCTAAGCTACCTCAGTGAAATCATCTTTCAGCTTTATTTCCCCCAAGCTAACCTTCATGGGTGGACACTTTCTCGAACAGTTTTCCTAGAAGGTTTAAGCATTGGGACAAAAATGGAAAGCTTTGCTCAGCTTTAGACCACATGCTAGCAGCACAGTGGGTACTAGGATCTTTGAAAATGAAAATCATCACAAAAGAATGATACTTGTTTGTTTGTTTTATGCAAATCAGCATTTCCAGAGGACTCCAACATTTTAAAATCCAACCGAGGTTAAAAGCAACCAAAGTGCTTTGCCTGATAAATCTCTACCACTGCTCCAGGATGAAAACATGGTATTTTCCATTGACTTTCTGCCTTTTTTTTTGCCTCTTTAGGCTATTCAGACAGTGTTTATGGAGAGGAAGAAGAGCAGGAGTAGTTTGAAAGCCTCTAGAGAAGGGAGTGTATAGGCCCACTGGAATTTGCAGATGACCGTTTCCCCAGTCGCCCCCTTCAGATGCCTAAATGCAAGGCACTGCGTTCTGCACAGATGAGGAGATGGAGCCTGAGACAGATGTGCATCCGTGGACCTTACACTGTAGTGGGAAGATGAACGATAAGTGAGAAAAGAAATACGTGAATAGAATGACTTTTAAAATGAGTAATAAGTGCTACAAAGCACACTTAGTGTTGTGTGTTGCAGGACAGTCAGGGGAAGACGACTGCTAGACCTGGTGGGAGTAACAGGGTTGACAGATTTTAGGGAATGGGGAGTAGTGTTTCTACTGAGATCCACCAGGTGGGGCCTCTAGATGCATAACTAAGGGGGCGAGGTATCCATTTGCTTGTGCACTTGAATTGTTTCTTCTAACAAGCAGCCCAAGTTCTACTTTGAGTATATTAGATATGAGAATTGTTACGTAATTGTTCATTTAACATGGGATTGGGGGATGGGAGTCACAAGGCATGGAAAGACCATTTTTCAAACCTTGTATTGTGCACTAAGCACTCAGACCTCTCTTGTCTCCTCCCTCCCCCTAGTGCAGGGTGGAATTTTTATCTGAAATTTCCTTATCTGCCTTAAACTAGACCCCCTTGAAAGAACACAATTGCCTTCCATTCCCTCCCTGAAATTTCATTATCCATCTCAGGTAGAACTGAGGAATGGAGCCACACCTGGACAGACTTTGTCACAAGACATTGTCTGCTTCTCGGTTCATTTGAATTCCAAAGAGAATCATTTGTAAGATATGTGCCTCCTGGGTCTATTCATTCGCCCTAAAAATGTTTCTCTAAAATTGCCTACAGGTGCCTACTTCCCTCTCTCCTATGAAGAGGGTATTTAAGCCTGCATCTGGCCCTTCTTAGGGTCTCTCTTTTTTGGTGTGTGTGTCACAGTCTCACTCTGTTGCCCAGGCTGGAGTGCAGTGGCACAGTCTCAGCTCACTGCAACTTCCACCTCCCAGGTTCAAGCAATTCTCCTGTCTCAGCCTCCTGAGTAGCTGGGACTACAGGTGCATACCACCATGCCCAGCTAATTTTTGTATTTTTGGTAGAGATGGGGTTTCACCACGTTGGCCAGGCTGGTCTCAAATTCCTGACCTCATGTGATCTGGCTACCTCAGCCTTCCAAGGTGCTGGAATTATAGGCATGAGCCACTGTGCCTGGCCAGGGTCTCATATTTTGTATGGCTACCATGCTTATGCACATAATACATTTGTATGCCTTTTCTCCTGTTAATTTGTTTGTTGTCAGTTCACTCCAGCAAAACTTCAGAGAAAGTGGAAGGGAAGATTTTCTGCCCTGACAGCAACATAGGTAAGAATGAATAAAGCTGGAACCTGCCCTCAACTGGGTCAGAAGTTTGTTGGTGGAGAAGTGGGAGACCAAAACATGCCTGCCCAAAATATAAAGGATTATTGAGTTGAAGTTAATTAAACAGATGCAGGAGAACTCTCTGTCCTTCCTCTATTTGCATAGAAACAGGACATAAATTTACAAAGACCAAAGGTATCCCGCCCACCCCCCCACCAGGGAGAACAAATGTTAACCACTGAGGACACCTTTTAGACCCTCCATTGGCCTGGAGATGATACCAGAGAAACGTGTAATAGCAAGCTTTACTAACTAGCTGTTACTTGCCAGTTATTTGCCTTTCCCCATGCTGCTGCCCAGAGACACTCAAAGCACTGTTAATGGAAAAGCCAAATTTTGTAGCATATTTTAAAGAAGTTTTTTGAGCACCAATATGAGTGATCACAGACTGGAGAAAACACAAACCCAAGAAGCCTTAAGTAAGTGGTCCTGAGGTGGGTAGATCAGTTTGGTTTTACACAATGTAGGTAGGCAGGAGTTACAGGCAAAGACACAAATCAATACATGCAAGGTACACACTTTTTCAGCCTGAAAAGGTGGGAATCTCAAAGTGGGGGCTTGCAAGTCATAGGTGGGTTTTAGGGATTTAGTTGACAATTGGTTAAGAGAGTTGAGCTATCAGTAGAAAGAATTCTTGAATTAAGATAAAGGGGTTGTGGAGGCCAAGGTTCTTGTTATGTAGATGAAGCCTCCTAGGTAGCAGCTCTCAGGGAGAATAGTTTGTAAATGTCTCTTTTCAGACCTTTAAAGGCATCAGACTCTTAATCTCTCCTAGATCCAAGAAAGGCCAAGAAAGGCCTAGAAGAAAAGGCCTGGCTGCAATAATGGAGATTCTCTCCAGGTGCAAATTTTCCCCACAGAAGATGGCTTTGTAGGGCCATTTCAAAATACGTCAGAGAAATATATTTTGAGGTAAAAAATTATTTCCTTCAGAGTCTGCTGTCATGTGACAGATCTGTCATACTATATCAGAGTCAGGTTAGAAAGTAAAACACATGTCAGGTTACAGAACGCCTTTGAATGAGATTTTATGGTTTGTGGGGTGTGACTTCACACCTTGCCTTGCGTGGCCTTAGGTCTTGTTTGTAATTTGGTATCTTGTTACTACAGAGTCTGTTTTGTCAGTCTTATGATCTCTATTTTAACATTTGCGAAAGAGAAATATCTTGGTCCCCTCCATGCTGGGAACTGCACAGGGCAAACCTGCCACCCATTCTATTCAAAGTCATCCCTCTGCTCACTGAGATAGATGCATATTGCCTCCTTTGGAAAGGCTAATCAAACTCAAAAGAATGCAACCATTTGTCCCTCACCTGTCTTTGACCTGGAAGCCCCATCCCTGCTTTGAGTCTTCTGCCTTTGCTTCAAGTTGTCCCGCCTTTCCAGACCGAACCAATATACTTCTTACACTATATTGATTGATGTCTCATGCCTCCCTAAAATGTATAAAATTAAGTTGTGCCCTGACCACCTTGAGTACATGTCCTCAGGACTTCCTGAGGCTGTGTCACAGGTGTGTATCTTCAACCTGGGCAAAATAAACTTTCTCAATTAACTGAGACCTGGCTCAGATTTTCAGGGCTCACACATTCATGCTGGTCATTTGTGCCTAAACTCCAAAAGGGATGGGATATCACAAAGCATGTCCTATTTCCCTTCCTGACATGGCCAGAAATTCAGTTTTCCAGGTTTCTCTGGGGTCTTCTTGGTCAAGAGGTGATCTGTTCGGTTGTTTGGAAGTGCTTATGATTTTATTTTTGGTTTATAGTACTTTTCCTTTGTCTTGTTACTTCTCTAAAAACTGACTGTTCTTTGTTGAAGTGATAAAAGTTGGAATTCGAAGCCACCTCTTTGAGAACTACTCATTCTCTGGGTGTCTCCCATGTATATGTTAATAAATTTGTTTTTCTCTTGTTAATCTGTCTTTTGATACAGAGATTCATTCTCACTACAAACCTGTGGGCGTTATTGCTCTCCTACAATTTTTAAGCAGAGAAGAGTCACACAGGGTTGCATTTGGAGCGCTCAGATTTGTGGCTGACTCTTTCTTGCTTCTAGCCTCATGGGCTCTCTGTTTTTGCTCACTTTTGGGCATAGGCCAAGCTAGCCATGGAGAAGATTTAGTTTATAGTTTAACTTGACAGCAAGCATAATAGTCCCTCCCTAAAACTAACTCCCTCCTTGCTCAGAGACCAAAAACTAATGAGAAGCCCTGAGATTAGGATTATGACAGTGTCCTGGATTCTGCTAAAATGTAGACATAGTTTCTATAATCCCTTACTGCTCAGGAGTCATGTGGTCAGAGTCACAAGATTTGTGACTTCCCCAGTTGCTCCTAAAGATAACATCAGTATTGTAGAACCTAAGATTGGTCTTTCATGATGCTTTTCAGCCTGAGCCCACCGGGACTCATGACCCATGGCTCAACTAGTCCTGTGGCCCCCGCCCAAATGTGGACTCACTGCACAAGGATTGTTTGCTACACCCCTATGATTGCATCCCCAACCAATCAACAGCACCCATTCTCTAGTCCCCTGCCCACTAAACTATCCTCAAAAAACCCTAATCTCTGAGCCTTTGGGGAGATTTAAGTCATAACTCCATCTTCTGTGTGGCGGCCCTCACGTTAATTAAACTCTTCCTTTACTGCAATACCACAGTCTCAATGAACTGGTTTGGTCTGTGCAGCAGACAAAAAGCAGGGTCAGCAGAAAGGAGTGTTATTTCTCATGAGTTTGACTTTCTCCAGGCCCCTCAGGAAGAAACTTAGAACAATGAACTGTGGTCAGAGCACAACTCCCAGTTCCCACTTATGAGGTCTATGTGCTGGTGGATATGTTTGGGTGGGGTCCGAGTTTCTGAAAAATAACTCAGACATATGTTAAGATGTTATTTTTAGTTTCTGTAGGGGAATCAAACATCTCCTTACTCTTAATTCCTTGGCTATTGTTTCAGTCTACTATTACCTTCTTGTTTATCAAATTGCTTACTTACTTCTCAGGGCTAGCTAGGTGCCTGAAATTTCCCTTGAAGGAACTCAAGACTTCCCTATATTTCCATGTTTGGGGGGTTAGGTAGCAGGCCCTTAAGATGGGCTCCTTGCTCTGTCTCAAATCCAAGAAACCAGTCCCATAGCAATTGAGATCTTGTTCCAGATGAAACAGGACCTGAGACTGAGTTAGGTCATCTTGTAACTGGATTTATTCAGGCTCTGGAAGGGCCTTAGTAGGAAGAAACTGTTTGAAGGTTTAAAGAAAAACAGTATGGCCAGGCTTGGAAGTCTGGGAAGGGGCACCCCGTGTCCTATATATGTTTGACCAGATAAACCTTTTCATGAGTTTCCTCCCCCGGTAGTAATTACACATTTCCATGAGCTGGCCTGCTCGCTCTCACTGTGCAAGCATTTTCAAGGTCAGAGGTGAGGCCTACATTCAGAGAGCACTGACCCAGCTTGGAGCTAATTGGCCTGAAATGGTAGTTAGTGGGATTAGCAGGGAAGGGAGGGCAGGCTGGCTTCAATTATTAGCACATCATCACCTCTCCTCTCTACACTTGGTTTCTTGCTCATGAATATATGTAGACTTTCTAAAAGTGTTGGAGAACTTTTGATGGGAGGAGCAAAAACAGTGCTATTGATTGTTAGCCATTTGGATGATGCTATTTTTAGCAAGCAGGGAGAGCAGATTTGAGATTGCATGTCACCAGAGACCAAGTCTGCATGTCTCCTTAACCTCATTTGAGAACAGCGGTTTTGAAACTACTTTAGAAACAGAACTTTTTTGTTCCTTGTAACTGTTTCACATACTGAGCTTTTGTGTGAAAAACAGCGTTCTTGCTGTTTGGCGTTGGGAGGGTCATGATCACGATCCACTTCTACATGGGGTCCCCTCTCTACCCATAAGTACTGTGTGGAACCATAGAGCACTGTTCTTGAGAAACCATTTGGAAACCAGTGTTTTGGTATTAAAAAAGATACAGCAACTTATGTCCCATACAGACGGCAACTGTTAGCAAATCATGTATTCCTGAAAGCTATCTGTGTTGTCTTCATATCCTCATCAAGTAAAATTGAAAAAAACAGATAAAATACAAAGCAATAGACCACTGTGCAAATGCTTAACAACTTGGATTTTAAAATATACATAAGCTATAAATTGAGTGTGTTAAATCATGAGGAAGCAGAAGTTCTTTGGAAGATGATTGGGATGTCTCCGCAGTGGGTATAATTCATGGCTTCCTGTGGGGGAGAGGCTGGTAGCTTAAGCTTTGGCTCTGCCTGCCTTGCTTTCTTTTACAATTATCTTGGTGGAAGCAAAGCAGCCACAAATGAACTCCAGGTAAGCTGACGAGTACTCCAGCGGCCTTTCAGGGTGAGTCAGTCTGCGTCTTCAAGGCAGCAATTTGGAGGCTGTAATGGGAAATCTGTTTGTTTGCTTCTTCCCACTACCCAGCCCTGAGCCTCCCCTCAAAGATGGAGAATTAGTTAAAAAAACAAATGAAAGAAATTCCCTTAAGAACCTTCCCGGGGAACAACAAAAACATCCATTGTAAACAGCAGGTTTGTCTTCTGACAGGTTTTGTTTGCAAATGATAACAATTACAGGTAATTTTTCATTTCAATTGGAGGAGCAGGTATTAAAAGAGAGGGTGGGGGGAGAGAAAGAATGAGAGCAGTGAGATCTCCCAAGTGCCTTATTCACTCCCAGGTCTACAACCTAACACGAGTGTGGAGGGCTAGGTAGCGGCTCCTCATTCCATTAAGTGAGATCTAATTGTGGCTGCTCGGTCTGTTGGCAGATGCAGTTTCTACATAACAACAGCCCAGAGACAGAGCTGCGTGATTAATGCCTCCAGCTGTCATATGCCCCATTATCTGTGCATTTGCATAACTTAATGGTTTAGGACAGGGGAGAGAGGATGCTTAATTTAATGTTTAGCAGGCCCTTGATAGCTGAATAATTTAAGAACTGTCAAGGGGGGTCAGTCCTATAGCGATTCAGCAAGACAGCTATGATTTCTGCATATCGTTAAAATTCTTACTTAGGAGAATTTTTTTTTTTAAGGAAAAAGAACAACAATGCCTGAAAGCAAGCACTGATTTTTTTCTCCATTTAACCATTTCCTCCCAGAGGCAAATGGAAATTTGCTTTTGAGGGCAGTTAGATGTCTGAAGATAATCTGGGAACAAAAGTTTAAACCCAGCCCTTTCTTTCTCTTTCCTCCCCTCTGGATCCCAGGAACCTCTTCCCTCCCATTCTGATTTTGTCGTCTTATTCTCTCTGTCCTCTCAACCATCTCACTCTTGATGCCATTTTATGACCCATTTACAATCCTCTCCTCACTCTACCTCCAACCTCTCATTTAGCTGAAAGGCAGTTGGGGGAGGGACAGTGCAGGGGGTGGAGCATAATTTGCTTAAAATCAACTAACAACCTAACCTGCTTTCAATAGGAAACACTGTCAGTTTCATTAGTTGCTAATGAATATTATTAAACTAATCTGTCATTTGTTTTCTAATTATGTGTCACCAGGCATCACAGTGGCAGCTGAGGTAACTGCTGGTGAGTCATTTCCCCACTTGCATCCCTTTTTTGAAATTCAGAATAACAACAGTCAGGAATGATTAGCAATAATTTGACCCTGAGTAAATCTCCCCCACCCCATCCCAGCCTTTCAGTAATAATTTTTCTCCCACACATTAATAACAACCAAGATCTTTATCACCACCTGCTTTGATAGTCCACCCCCATGGCGAGACCCTGGCCCCTGTGAAACTTGGGAAAGCCTTCATTTCTGGAGTCTCCAGCTCAACCCAGAACACAACTTCCCATCATTTTCCATCACAATTCTGTGAGTCTGGAATTTGGGCTGAGCTCCACTGCTCCACGTTGCAGGGACTGGGTTGCTCAGTGGTGCTCATCTGGTCTGGAGGGTCCAGGTTGGTTTTGCTCACATACCCAGTGCCTCTATGGACTGGCTGGACTTCATGGCTCTGTGGGGGCTCTTCTTCCCCTCTGTATTCTTTCTGGCAGCATAGGTGACCTTCTAACATGACTGCTCAGGCTTCAAGAGTGGATTTTCCAAAGACCAAGAGTAGAAGCTGCCAGTGTCTGAAGACCTGACCTAAAAGCTCCCATGGCATCATTTCTTTTCCACCATACTCTATTAAACAATGCAGTCAGAGTCCACCCAGGCTCAAGAGGTGGAGCAGATGCTTGCAAATGGGAGGTGTCAGAGCCTGTGGCCATTTGTAGTCAACTTCTGTGTCACCAAATGATCCATCACCAGTTCCCTGTCATAGTCCTCTGGACTTCTCTTTTCCCACCCCCACCTGATTCAGTCAGTTGGTTTCTCACCAACAATCTGAGTTCCCCACTACTTGGACCTTCTGCCACAATTCTCCTGCAAAACCCCAAACATGAGCAATCTCTGCCTCTCCTTTCATCTTTATTTGAACTGCTGAGTGCAGCCCAGAAAAATTACACATCCCCAGAGTGGTCCCACTACAAATGAGTTCAGATCTCAACCGCATCCTCAAAGCTACCTGGTCAGCTTTCTCTGTGTTTGAGTTCTCTCCAATTTCCGGTGATAGTTATTAGACATATTTATTCTCTTCTGGAGTGCCCAACCTAGCTTTTCCCGTCAAAGGACTTTATTTGATGTAATTCTTAGCAGATGGCCTTGTCTTCTACTTCTCAGAGGCATGAACATCTT
Organism: Macaca thibetana thibetana; assembly: GCF_024542745.1. Lineage (NCBI taxonomy): Eukaryota > Metazoa > Chordata > Mammalia > Primates > Cercopithecidae > Macaca > Macaca thibetana. The sequence goes on from NC_065592.1 coordinate 90,724,890, forward strand.
CTGTAATGTGCACACACCTATTTCAAACTCCTCTTTGTGTACAGATGTCTTTATCTCTTTTTCGATAAGTCCCTTCCACCAACTACATCTCTCATTTCCACTAACTTTTCCTGGAGAACTTACTACTATTAATCACTCCTTCTCTGGGTCCATTCTCTTAGCTGATACACGCTCGATCTTGTCATTGAAATAATAACAGTGCTATGATTCTTGGAAGAGTTGTCTGCTTGACTCCCCTGCTTGTTGCAATCAGATTCTTGGACCTTCCTGACATTGCCTTGGCAAAGGTTATCAGAAGCTCCTGATCACTCTATCAAAGGGCCAGTATTCAGCTCTTACCTTGCTTGGTTTCTTTGTACCATTGACTATTCCTTCCCTCTCAAATGGTCTCCTCTTTCTCTCTTTAGCTGCTGTTCTATCATCTCTTATGTAGTCCATTTGCACTGCCATGCAAAATACCATTAACTGGGTAGCTTATAAGTAACTGAAATTTATTTCTTACAGCTCTGGAGGCTGAGAAGTCTAAAATTAAGGCACTAGCATTCTGGTGAGGGCCAGATCACAGATGTTCTCTTCTTAATTCATCCTCATATGGTGGAAAGAGCAAACAAAACTCCCTCAAGCCTCTTTTTACTCTACCCTTATGACGCTATCACCTCCCGTAGGCTTTACTATTTAACATCACCTTGGGGGTTAGGTTTCAGCATATGAATTTCAGGGAAACACAAACATTCTGATCACATCTTATTTTTTTTTTTTTTATCTCTTTGAGATGGAGCAGGGATCCATCCCTCTTAGGGGCTTGCCAGACTTCCCAAGCATGGAAGTAAAGGAAAACCTTGAGTTCCTTCAAGGAAAATTCCAGTTACCTAGCAAGCCCTGAGAAGAAGATGAGCAACCTGAGAAGCAAGAAGTTTTTCAGAAACCCAGACCCCACCAAATGAATCCACTGGCACATAGACCTCAGATAAGGGAAAACTAAGGGATGACCTGACCTCTGGTCACCATTCTTTGTTCTAAATTTCTTTCTGAGGGGCCTGGGAAAGTCATGCCCACAGTCCAGACAATAATACAGTTTTTTTTCTGCCAACCCCACACTTTAGACAAAGCTTCACTTCCTTAACCAATTACAAATCAGAGAGTCTTTAAATCCACCTATCACCTGTACGTCCCTGCTTCACGATAGCCTGCTGTGCTAGGCCAAACCAATGTGTAACCTTCATATGTTGATTTATGATTTTGTCTGTAACTTCTGCTTTCCTGAAATTTATTCCTGCCTTTAGACTATTATCTGGTCTAAAATGTCAATAGTGCTGAGTTTGATAAACTCTGCTTTAGATCAGTTTTGATACTACTATTCTTTTGTACTTACCTCTTACATATCTTCCACATGGCACTTTACTTGAACCCTGCACTTCCCTATTTAGACTATGTGAACTAAAGGACAGAATTTTGTTTTATTTTATTTTTTGTAAGCCATCACTGAAGTTGGGTCTTAAGCATGAGCTGCCCACTGCTTGCTTGGTGCCTTGTAAATTCTCCGTTTTCTCTCTGCAAAACCTCGGTGTGGATGTTCAGTTTTACTGTGGCGGTTGACTGGATTTCCATTGGGTTTGGTAACATGTTTCTTTACAGAATTAATTTGGGGTTTTTCTTTTTCCCTGACCTCTCCCTTTCCCAAATGATAATGTTCCCGTGAAATCTGTTTTCTCTTCTCCCTCCATGATGTAATTCAAGGATGTGTCAGTTGCTGCCTCTTGTGAAGACTCTCAAACAGATCTAGCCCAAGTCTCTGCTAACAAGTTTATATGCACACATAGACATATATGTACATACACACATGTTTACATACATGTAAGGTTACCCAGTAGATATCTTTACCTGGATGTCCTATAGGCAACTCAAACTTCACGTATCCAAAGGACGACCCACTTCTCAGCCTGCTCCATTTACTCCGGTTTCCAGCCTGCAATCTGCAATTCTTGCATTCTTCCTTTTCTTTGCCTTCCATGTTCACATAATCACTAAATTCTATTGATTTCCTCTCCTTAAGTATCTCATCTTGCCTTCGTGGACTTAATATTGATCCTTGTTATCTGATCATAATAATGGCAACTAGTTAGGAAACTGGGTTTCCCTTCTTTTAATCTCCTCTACTCTTATTCTGTTATTCCCGTAGCCACTAAAGAAGTGCCTCCAAAACACACATTTGAATAAATCATTGCCCTATTCAAAATCCTTCAATGACTTTCCATTGCCTAAAGATTAAAAGTTTAAACTTTTACTCTGGTATACTACATACTTTCTGCCTTCAAGATTCACAGCCCCTCTCCCCGTCGCCGCCGCCCCTTTATCCTCCTCACACTCTAGACTCCAGCTCCATCGCTTTCTTAGGCCTTTATACCTTTGCATATAATTTCTCTGCCTAGAATCCCTGTCTTTCTCTTTTGTTAGGTAATTCCTACCTATATGTGAATTCTCAGCTTAAGTTTCTTTAAGATACTTTAGATCTTGCTCCTTGGGAGACATTTGGCAATGTCTGGGAAAATTTTTGGTTGTCACAAGTTGGGGGTGCTCATGGCCAGGGATGCTGCTAAACATCCTCCAGTGTCCAGGACAGCACCTCACAACAAAGAATTATCCGGTCTAAAATTCCAATAGTGCTCAGTTTGATAAACTCTGCTTTAGATCAGTTTTCACACTACTATTCTTTTGCACTTATCTCTTACATATCTTCCACATGACATTTATTTGAACCATATATTTCCCTCTTTAGATTACGTGTACTGAAGGACAGGATTTTGTTTTCTTGCATATAGAACATCTTAATTATTTATTAAAAATGACTTTGGTTGATGTCACTTGTAAATTTCTTTTGTCTACCATATTGGTTGTTCATGAAGCCATTATCCATCACTTATACTTTACAGTGAATGAGGCTTGTTTGGTTTCTTGACAATAGATTGACTGGTAAAGAAAGGTAGCTTAAGACAATGTTGGGATGCTCAAGAAGCACTAAAGTTGTTGCTTGTATCATGAGCTTCTGTTCCTGCTTCCTTGGATGTTCAGATTGTCTCTCAGGCAGCTTTTATTTACCTTGGTTTACCAATGCTGCTGCTTTTTATTTTTTCAGCTCTGCCACCCAGGTTGGAGTGCAGTAGTGTAATCATGGTTCACTGCAGCCTCAACCTCCCAAGCTCAAGCAATCCTCCCACCTTGGCCCCTCAGGTAGCTGGGACTACAGGCATGCGCCACCATGCCTGGCTAATTTATTTTTTTAAATTTTTTATGGAGATGGGATCTCATAAAGTTGTCCAGTTTGGTCTTGAACTCCAGGACTCAAGTGATCTTCCCACTTTGCCCTCCCAAAGTGCTGGGATTATAGGCATGAGCCACCGTGCTTACCAGTTTCCTAAGACTTCTAACAGTAGAAATCTGAGGAAATATGTGCTCTTTGTCTGTTGGCTCTTGGCTCCTTTCCTGTCCTTTTGTACTCTTCTGTGTGTTCGTAGGGGTGGGTTTGGGGTAAAGGTTAGAAGACTGCAAACTACATTTCTGAAACATTTTTGCCAGATAGCTTCTATCTTCGGCAAATGGCAGGCACTGGCAGGAGATTAGGAGGCAGGAGGAAGGAAGAAGATATTTTTGGTGCTTCTGGAAGTAAGTGCAGCAGTGGCAGCAGTGATGGAAGGCAAGTCTAGACTCCTGGCTTCCTGCCCAGCGAGTACATGCCCTAGAAGCCTCAGCCACCAAGCACCTGTGGACTTTGGCTCCAGTAGCAACAATGACTGCTTTGGGCAACTTTAGGCTCCAGACTTCCTGCAAAGCAATCATGGCTATGGTTCCAACAGCACCAGCAATGGGTGCTTTCCAACCTCAGTGGCATAGAGATCATGGATTCTAAGTTACACGTTGCCTTTTGTTCCTCCAGTTCTGGGTATGGGAGCAGCTTCTTGCAATTACTAGCTTCTGGCTAAGTTCAGCTTTTTCCATTTTCATCTGCCTGTTCTTCCCAGATTTTTCTGTTTCCTTTTTTTTGTTTTGTTTTTTTTGAGATGGAGTCTCACTGTCACCCAGGATGAAGTGCAGTGGCATGATCTTGGCTCACTGCAACCTCTGCCTTCCAGATTCAAGCAATTCTCCTGCCTCAGCCTCCTGAGGAGCTGGGATTACAGGTGTATTTTGTATTTTTAGTAGAGACAGGGTTTCACCATGTTGGCTAGGCTGGCATCAAACTCCTGACCTCAGGTGATCTGCCCTCCTGGGCCTCCCAAAGTGCTGGGATTACAGGCATGAGCCACCCCGCCCAGACAGATTTTTCTGTTTCCTGTATACAATTCCTTCTGTTTGAAATATGTAGAATGGCTTCTGTTTTCCTGATAATATACCCAATGATCTGGCATTGTTATGGCACATTCCCTCTCCCAGGAATTTTTCTGAGTTATTGAGGCTTATATTACCTTCCTGGAGATTAGGTTATAAATGCTAATAAATATGGTATTTGAATTCTAATAGAAAGGAGAGAAAAGCAGTTGCTTACAGAGGTAAGATTGTATAATTTTTCTGATTCAGATGACATTTGGGATTCAAAGCAAGATTCCCACCTCACCCCCTTAAATCTTTATAGCCTTCTTCCATTGAATGAATTGATAAGTTTGATCTAATTTTCTGTTCTCTAGAATTATAAGCAAGTTCTGATTTTCTTTTTCTTTCTAATTGAGGCAATACATTTCTGAGACACAACAACTCTGAATGTCAGCCACAGAGGTACCTGGTTGCTTTGACAATCTTGCATGTTATATTAGCATGAAATAATTACGCAGGAGCCAGAATAGCCTCATTTGTTCCATCACATAATCATGCACCATGCAGGCATCTTTTCTGAGAAGCTATTTAAAACCTTCTGATGCTTTCTTATCATAATTAGAAGAAAATCCAAACTATTTACCCTAGCTTACTTTAGCCTCTGTTGTTGGTTCTGCTTGCCAGTCCCCAGCCCATCCCCTGCCATCTTACTCACTCTGCTTTAGTCATACTTGTGGCTTTTCTGGTATTCAAATATTAAAAGCTTGTACCTGACTGAGTTTATATACTTGCTGCCCAGGACCCTCTCCCCCTAGATGGTTAACCCCTTTTTTTCCCTTTGTGGTTTTTGTTTGTTTGTTTTGAGATGGAGTCTCACTCTGTTGCCCATGTTGGAGTGCAATGGCATGATCTCCACTCACTGCAACCTCTGCCTCCTGCATTCAAGCGATTCTCCTGCCTCAGCCTCCTGAGTAGCTGGGATTACAGGCGTGTGCCACCACGCCTGGTTAATGTTTGTATTGTTAGTAGAGACGAGGTTTCACCATGTTGGATAGGCTGGTCTCAATCCTGACCTCGTGATCCACCCACCTCGGTCTCCCAAAGTGCCGGGATTGGTTATAACCCCTTTTTAACATCTAGTTCTCAGATGTAACATCACTTCTTCAAAGTTGATTTCTTAAATGAATCTACATAAAGTTGCTCCCCACCCCAAGTCATTCTCCATTCTATAATTCTCTTTAACAAGTAATAGTTCATATTGCCACATCATTTGAAATATATCATCTATTAGTTTACTTGTTGTTTATCTGCCTCTCACCACTAAAATATAACTTCGACAGAGGCAGAGAGCTTCTCCTTTAATCGCAGCTTTATATCCTAAGTATATCCTGAGTTAAGATATTCCCTGCAACGGGTGCCTGAATAGGTGCCTGACAGGTACTTGTTGAATGACTTAATTAACTGTCCACTGTGCTGGCTACTCAATTTGGCAAGTATTTATTGTATATCCACTCTGTGCATGGTCCTGTGGTGAGGGACAAATAGAAGTCACGATACTTTTCTCTATACTAGTGGAGTTCAATGTTGGGAGAATGGACTGTGTCAATAGTTACAATCCCAGCTCCCCACAATAATTTATACTGAGCACTCTGGATGTGCTGGTTACTTTGCTAAGTGTCTTCAGACTTTATCTCATTGAATCCTCTCATACATTTCTGAGATACAACAACTCTCAATGTTGTAATATAACAACTAACATAGGTGTTAGTAAACCCAATTTACAGAGGAGAAAACTAAAACTTAGAGTGTTAGTAACTACTCTAAATCACACAGATATCAAATGACATAGCTCAATATTGAATTTGAGTCTGAATCTAAAGCTGTTATTGTAACCTCTTCACAACACGTATTTTTAAACACTTTATTTGCTTTGCAGGATGCTTGTTATATAAAAGCGGTGGGTTCAGAATGGAGCAATCAAAGGGTCAGAGTTAAAAATCCTAGGCCAGATTAAGACAGAAGATCCCATATAATATTTCTTAACATCCTTTGGATAAGTTTCCTAATGCAGATTTTAATTGAAACCCCAAAAAGCACAAAGCCAAAAAAAGTAGTCCTTTCTGGCAGCCTTTAAATAAAACCACAATCTTATGGCAACAAAATCAACATCTAGGCTTCAGTTCTGACTTGAAATAAAACGAATACCCCTACAACTATGTATTATGTTTTCAGTAAAAGTTTTGGTGGTGACTTGAAAACAATGATTCTTTAAATAACTTCCCCACTTTCAAAGCGAGGTAGATGAGGGAAAGGGAAGGCTATTTTCTGTTGTAAGGCAATGAGCTAAACAAAGACTCAAGGTGATCAAAAGTCAAGGGTGATCATCACTGTTGACTTTGCTGCTAATTCAGAGCTGCATCCCATTCCTGAGCTTTTAGAAAAGGGTAGTAAGGAAAAGAGAGAGGTAGGTGGGGGTATTTCTAGGAGGTGAAGACAGTCTGATAAAATTTATACCATAGTCTAAAAATGAGTCTTTCCCACAATGCCTAAAAGGATTCTTTCCCTTTTGTCTCACCGTTGACTTTTTATCAATTAGAAATCCATTCTTATTACTGATTGTCCACTTTGAAACGGAGACTAGCTTTGGAATGGCTGTTAGTCATTCAAACCTTGGAGTTCAATTAGTTATTAGAATGCTTTCCTCCTGGAGATTTGCTAATGAAAGGGGATTTTGGAGTAGTGCATTGGAGGGCAGTGAAGTTTTATGCTGTTAGGTACTGTAGGAGAGTGCTGGTTGGCTGGGCTTCAGATATAAGGCATGACACAAGTGGAACTCAGGCACAGAGTCACCCAAGATGAATCAGTTTCTAAGCTCAGAGAAGCAGAGGTGACTGAACCCTGTGGGGCGTGTGGCGGCAGCTCTTGACATCTTGTTTGCACATTTCACAAGCAATATCCTTTATCTTTGTGTACTAGCGTTGGCCAAACCCTGCCCCACTCATCGCTTTCATCCTCCTTTTGACCCATTTTGATTGTACTACTGGGAAATTATTGGCCAAAGTGGGAAGGATCTTAGATACTGCTAGGGAGATATCCCTGGGATTTTTCTGATTTCCCTTGTGCAGCCACTCAACCCTGGCCAGATTTACTCCTTGGGGTGAGAAAAGGAGTAGAGAAGGAGGAGAGAGCCACAGAGGAGAGGTCACATGCAAATATCCCTGTAAGAGATAGCTTATAAGTATGATATTTACAGAGGAGAGGCCGCATGTAAATATCAAACTTAGAGTGACTCTTCACAATATTCTTGCATTGTCTAGTTGTCCATGATTATAGGATGAATGTGTGTAGGAATGAGGCTAAATCTGCTTTTATTTGAAGGGGGAGAGGGAGAAGGAACATCTAGCTTTCACCAAATTTTTGTAGGAAACAGATCTGCTTCACTCTACTGGAAACTGTCAACTTTAAACAAACTCTAGGAAGCCTCTTTGTAATGGCAGAATAAATCTACCCTTACATTTCTCCTGAACTAACAAGGAGATGAAATACAAAGAAAAAACCTTGCACTCACTAACATAAATCAGCCCTGTTGCTGCGATCAGCGCATATGGTATGGTAACGGTGCCCACTGCTCTGAGACCTGCTAATGGAGGACCATATGTGTTTCTGCAAGATCAAAACACAACGGGCCTGGTTTAAGACTCCGTGGTGGCTCTGACTCCGAACTTACTTGTGTTTATTGGTTTGTGTTTCTGCTTTAGCGCTATCCTCCTCACCATAGTCTCTCCCAGTCCCTTACTTTTTTCTTCCCTTTCCTTCAGGAGTTGAGGGGGCTGGATAATTTAAAAACTTGTGTTTGGACTTTGCAGAGTTCTCATAGTAGGCAGAGGCCATTACAGAGACACAGGTGTCGGGAATATGAGGCATTATTGATGGTGCCTCCAGGACAGAGCAATTCCTTTCTGCCTGCAGACTTGCCTTTCAGAATGGACTAATTACAAGAGGTTAGAGATTTGGGTTTAAGCAAGGATGAAAAGCGATTTTATTTGGTTTTCTCCCTTCTACCCTTTTATTTAAAGAAATGAATATAGACTTTTAAAAAAGTGAGAGGGCCCCGTATTCACTTTCCCTACATAAAGTGAGTGAATGAATCAGACTGCTTAGTTTTTTTTTTGTAAATTATTATTGCGGGTATAAGCATAAAAGAAAACCAAACAAGTTACTAATAGCACCGGATGCACAGCACATCTATCTTCTTGGAGCTCAAGAACCTTGTGAACACAAATGCATTTATCTCTGGGATGACTCTGTGAATGGTGTCTGGTTAACATATTACCCTCTGATTTGTTATGGCTTATGCTTAGCTTCTTTCTCTTGTTCATAGGAGATCCCAGATAGCTCTGAACAAGCTCATGATGAATGCCAGACCTCCTGTGAGACAAAGCTTTATAATGGGGGTAAATAAAAAAAAAAAAAACCACACACACTGACTACTGACATAAAAATGTAGTTATTTTCCTTTGAATAAAAAATATGCTATTTGTCATAATAAAGGAAGCCCTAATGTAGTTGCTATTTTCTGAATCCTTGTCCAGAGCATCTACCAGGACCCGTCTGTATAGACCATGTGATGTCTCATTATCAGTCTGCATGACAAAACTTTGTCATGAGGTCCTGTGTATCCATATATATTTTTTCCTTGATAATTAATCCCATGTCATTTTAATGCATGAAATCCTTTGCTTTAAAATCAGCACTTACCCTTGATTCCAAGTTGACTTAAAAGTTGCAACTGCCCTGAAAATCATATATTATGTTTAGAAAAATTTTCAGTGGTGATGTGTGAGGTCATTTATTCCCCCCTCTAGAAGGGGATGATCACTGTCTGTGGTGATCTCATGTGGTAGGATAAATACCAACTGTTTTAGATGTGTGATGTATTGAGAGGCAGTATCATTCAGGGCAATGGTTTATTAATCTAGGTGATCATCAGGATGATAGGGGAGCCTGGTGAGTTTAGAAACCTCCTCCAATCTGAAGACTCTGACTCAAGAGATCTGGGGTAGGGTCTAGGGATCTTTCTAAAAAGCTTCCATAGGCAATTCTGATGACCAGTGGAGTTGGGCATCATTGACTATAAAACCTTTGTCCTGAGTTTCAGTTCAGGTTTTGTCATATATTCAATCAAACATTTAGTCAACCAACTGCGATTTTGTGCCAGGCACTGGACTGAGTGCAGGAGTACAGACAAGACAGCATGAAGCAGTCTTAACAAGACAGCATGAAGCCTCAACCATTAAATGGCTCTTGGCTCCATTTTCTGACCTTTAAGTAGGGGTTGGATGAGATTTCAGGTCCGCCTCAGCTCTAGCAGTCAATGGTATTTAAGAAACTGAGCCCCTGACCTCCTAAAGTGCCTTTCAACTTCTTTGTAGTTCTTTTTGCCAAGCTGACATTCTCCCATTCCAGTTTTCTACCTTGCCTTAGGCTTATCCCTCAAACAAGCCTTCAGTGCTTGCTGTCAGCCTGATTGAAATGTTAAACATGTATGTTCTCCTCTCTCCTTCCAGAGGCTATTGGGTGAGAAGTTAACCAAGTTTTCATCAGGCTGTGCATTTTTCTATTCACCATGATAGTATGAAAAGCAGCTGTTCACCCTGGACAGAGTTTCAAAAAGGTGGCTTCCAACCCATTTCCATGTTACATGGGAAAACTCTTGATTTTCTCATCTATTGCCATCAGAGGCCCAGTGGAAACTCAAGGTAAAGCTTCACAGACAGGCAAATCTGGGCCTCTCAAACCAGAGGTGACTGAACTGAGGGTGTAGAACACATTTTCTCAACTTCTCAAGGAGATGGGATTAGGGGTGGGATGAAGGAGAGAATGTGGTCAGAGACTCAGTCTGACTTCAATACAGAACAAAACATAAAACAATGTATCACTTTAAAGTTAAGGAGTTTTTGGAATTCTCTAGATCTTATTCTGAGATGGAGGCAGAATGGAATTTAAACAGCACCCTTTTCTTTTTGCTTTTGAGACAGTCTCACTCTGTCACTGAGGCTGGAGTACAGTGGTGTGATCATGGCTCACTGCAGCCTGGATTTCCTGGGCTCAAGCAATCCTTCCACCTCAGCCTTCTAAGTAGCTGGAACCACAGGTATGTGTCACCACACAGGGCTAATTCATTTTTTATTTTTAATGGAGATGAGGTCCCTCTATGTTGCCTAGGCCGGTCTCAAGCTCCTTAGTTCAAGGGATCCTCCTGCCTCAGCCTCCCAAAGTCCTGAGACTATAGGCATGGGCCAGCACACCCAATCTAAACAATACATTTTTCTTTTCAGAGTCTTTTTATAACCCAGGAAAGTGACTGTTTATTAATCAGGTCACAGTAAAGCTGATGCCACTTCTCATAATCAAGAACATTGTCCTTCAGTCATGTGAGATGGAACAGAAAACCCCTTTTTAGGGGTCTGTGGACTCCACACATGGAAATAAAGGACAATTCTGAGTTCCTTCAAAGGAAATTCCAGGCACCTAGCTAGCCCCAGAAGTAAGTAAGTAATTTGTTAAACCAGAAGGGGGCCGGGCACAGTGGTTCAAGCCTGTAATCCCAGCACTTTGGGAGGCCGAGATGGGCAGATCACGAGGTCAGGAGATCGAGACCATCCTGGCTAACACGGTGAAACCCCGTCTCTACCAAAAAATACAAAAAACTAGCCGGGCGAGGTGGCGGGCGTCTGTAGTCCCAGCTACCTGGGAGGCTGAGGCAGGAGAATGGCGTAAACCTGGGAAGTGGAGCTTGCAGTGAGCTGAGATCTGGCCACCGCACTCCAGCCTGGGCGACAGAGAGAGACTCCATCTCAAAAAAACCCCAAAAAAACCAGAAGGGAAGAGTAGCCTAAAGCCAAGCAAGTTAGAGTTCCAGAGACATTTCGTTTCCCTATAGAAACTAAAGACAACATCTTAACACGTGTCCCTGAGTTGTCTTTCAGAGATCCCCATGGGGGACCCCACGTGCACATAGACCTCAGATAAAAGGGAATTGAAGACTGAACTTTGACCACATTCTTTATTCTAAATTTCTTCCTGGAGGGTTTAGAGAAAGTCATCCTCCCCACATAACCAATTAACATTTTCCTGCAAACCCCAAATTTTAAAACCAAGTTTCTTTTCCTTAACCAATTGCAAACTAGCAAAGCTTTGAATCTGCCTACTACCAATACGCCTGTGCTTCAGGATAATCTGCCTGTATAGGCCTAAACCAATGTGTAATCTTGTGTATTGATTTAGAATATTGCCTGTAGCTTCTGCTTTTATAAACACTTGCCTGCAAGCTATCGGTGAGGCCAGGATTTGAGCATTTAGCTACTTAGTCCTCCTTGCTTGGCACTCAGCAAATATTTTTCTTTCTATTGCTGCAAAACCTTAGTATAGATACATTAGTAGATCTATCATACAGGGTGAGAGACCGGACCACAGCTTGCTTCTATAACACATGAGGGTCTAAATATTTTCATTGCTTATTAAAGTGAAGCTTTAAGGTCTCTGTATCAGCCCAAAACCAGGGTCTTGTAGTTCTTCCCTGTTGAAGGAGAAGAGGTAAGTCAAATAACTCATTATTCGAGTTTCCAGGATTGCCCATTCAGGTAGTTCTGGAAACCGGTGGTTAACATGTCACTGAGGGTGGGGTGCGGTGGCTTACACCTGTAATCCCAGCACTTTGGGAGGCTAAGGTGGGTGAATCACCAGAGGTTAGGAGTTCACGACCAGACTGGCCAACATAGTGTAACCCTGTCTCTACTAAAAATACAAAAATTAGCCAGGCATGGTAGTGCGTGCCTGTGGTCCCCACTGTTTGGGAGGCTGAGGCAGGAGAATCACTTGAACCTGGGAGGCGGAGATTGCAGTCAGCTGAGATCGCGTCACTGCACTCCAGTCTGGAGTTTCCTCCAGGCCTGTCTGCCTGGGCGACAGAGTGAGACTCCATCTCAAAACAAGACAAACAAAAAAACATGTTAGTGGGGCAGATGGTAAACATGTCAGTGATGCAGATGGTGGAGACTATGGCAACTGGAGAATTCAGGTCTGGTCTCAAGGGTAAGGCTGGTGCTTAGCCCCAGTGATGTGGCTTTTTGGAAATGACCCAGTGTTGCCAGTTCTTACGAATTTTTTCAAAAGGAAGAGATCTAGTGTTTTTTTTTTTTTTTTTTTTTTTTTTTTTTTTTGAGATGGAGTCTCGCCCTGTTGCCCAGGCTGGAGTGCAATGGAGCGATCTTGGCTCACTGCAACTTCTGCCTCCTGGGTTCAAACAATTCTCCTGCCTCAGCCTCCTAAGTAGCTGGGATTACAGGCGTGCACCACCACACCTGGCTAATTTTTGTATTTTCAGTAGAGATGGGGTATCACCAAGTTGGCCAGGCTGGTCTTGAACTCCTGACCTTGTGACCGCCCACCTCGGCCTCCCAAAGCGCTGGGATTACAGGCGTGAGCCACCGCGCCCAGCCAATCTAGATTTTTAGGTTGGCAAGCAATTCAAATTATGTATACACACAGATCCCAGCCACATTGCTGGGCAGCTAAATGGCAGCAGTCTTTCCCTGTTTGTTACTTTCGTGAAGGAATCTTGCTAGCCTTTTGATTGGAAGTAAGCTGAGGAGCACACACACAGAACCCCAACAAGAGTTCAATCTGTTCTTCATTATGGTATAACCCAAATGACTCTTTTTTTTTTTTTTTGAGACAGAGTCTTTCTCTGTCCCCCAGGCTGGAGTGCAGTGGAGTGATCTCGGCTCACTGCAAGCTCCACCTCCCAGGTTCACGCCATTCTCCTGCCTCAGCCTCCCAAGTAGCTGGGACCACAGGTGCCCGCCACCACTCCCGGCTAATTTTTTGTATTTTTAGTAGAGACGGGTTTTCATCGTGTTAGCCAGGATGCTCTCGATCTCTTGACCTAGTGATTCGCCTGCTTCGGCCTCCCAAAGTGCTGGGATTACAGGCGTGAGCCGCCGCGCCCGGCCATGACACTTTCAAATGAAAAGTAGGGCAGAGCATCCGGTCTAGCTAACATACCAACATCTGACGTGGGAGTGTAGGACCTGACTGGTCAGGCCTTCAGCAGGGTTGTCTGTCTGTGGCTTTCCAGCTGAGCAGCACAGTGTATGGTGGAACCGCACATCCAGCCATGATGCTTTGGTATCAGGGCGTCTCCACATGGAGGCTCCTGCAGCCAGTGGTGGGTGTTCATCATAGACGTACCTTCTCTTTCTCATGGTCTATGCCCTTTAACCTCAGAGATGGTTCCTTTGAGTACTTTCCCTTCCCCTGAAGTTATCACTTCCTTTCAGTTTCTAAGCTTTGGCTTTTCCCCAGATTCCTCTATCTTTTGGTCTATAAAGTTGTATGTGTGTGTGTGTGTATCTATATGTATATATATGTGTGTGTATATCTATCTATCTATATATTTTTTTGAGACAGAGTTGTTTTTTGAGACAGAGGTTTTTTTTTGAGACAGAAGATTTTTTTTTTTTTTTTGAGACAGAAGATTGGAGCAATGGAAATTAGGAAGAAAAAAAAATATATATATATATATTTTTTTTTGAGACAGAATTTCACTCTTGTTACCCAGGCTGGAGTGCAATGGTGCCGTCTTGGCTCACTGCAACCTCTGCCTCCCTGGTTCAAGTGATTCTCCTGCCTCAGCCTCCCTAGTAGCTGGGATTACAGGCACCTGCCACCATGCCCAGCTAATCTTTGTACTTTTAGTAGGGATGGGGTTTCACTATGAGATATATCTCCCATAATTGTATAACTTTTAGGTCTCATTTTGCTAAGAGAGAGCCTATATTTTTCCTGATCTCAAGTTGTATCACAGAATCAGTTGTGGTCCTGGCAGAATCAAATATTATACCATAAATGGATAATTTGTAGTGAATTTAATAAAGAGATTGGCCAGGCTGGTCTCAAACTCCTGACTTCAGGTGATCTGCCTGCCTTGGCCTCCCAAAGTGCTGGGATTACAGATGTGAGCCACTGCACCTAGCCCAAAGATGTGTATAAATCAGTTTTCTGTCCCCCATATTCATTTTCTGTCCCCCATACTCATTTTCACTTCTAGGTAGGAGGAAATAGAATCATGAGGAGGATGGAGGGGAGAAAAGAATCAAGGTAGTTTTTAACTGGAAAGTGATTTAATTTTTTTTATCTTTTTGGTTTCTATGGTGATCTAAATAATAATTAGATGTCTCTCCTGTAAGACTTAATACCTTGTCACTATGTCAGCCTGAGACATATCTCATAATTGTATAACTTTTAGGTCTTATTTTGCTAAGAGAGCACCTATATTTTTCCTGATCTCAAGTTGTATCACAGAATCAGTTGTGGTTCTGGCAGAATCAAATGTTATACCATAAATGGATAATTTGTAATGAATTTAATAAAGAGATTATTTATATAGGTATAGAGCAGAATCTCAAGTGATGGTGCAGTATGCTGGGGCTACAGACAGTGGAGTGACATGGGAGTCCGTTACTACTACCCCCAGGGCTGAAGGGGCCAGTGGAGATAGTGGCTCCTGGAATCTGGATATAGGCCAGGCTGTAAGGAACAGCTGGATGACAGGAGGCAGCCAGTCTGTGGTCACTTTCTGGGAAGAAGTCACTAAAATAAGTATCCTGACTTTGTCTCTCTTTTTCTGTTATCTGGCTTTTGCATTGATCAAACTCAACTGGAAGGCTGTCAATGGAGTCCATAATGGTCAGCAGGGTGGAGAAGGTGGAGAATGGATATACAGTGGAAAACAGAAGTTATATAGCACAACATTTTAAGTTATGAGATGCCAGTTTGATCTGGATTGTTCAGTCAAGTATAATTGCTAGCTTTTTCATGCTGTCATGTTCAAACTGAAACTTTCAATAGAAGCATTTGAATAAACACTATTAGTGGAATGACACATTGCAAAAGATTAAGAATTCATAAAATTCAGTATTTATTGAATCCTTACTATGTCCCTAGTATTGTGGTCATCTTATCTATGAACTATATTAATGCTACTGTAATAGAGGGCAAGATTAAATAATTTTTATGTTGGGTTCAGCTGGAGCTACCTTTCATTTGTACACTCATTTGGGTAAAAGATTGTCTACTTTTGGCCAGGCATGGTGGCCCATGCCTGTAATCTCAGCACTTTGGGAGGCTAAGGTGGGTGGATCACGAGGTCAGAAGATCAAGACTATCCTGGCTAATACGGTGAAACCTTGTTTCTACTAAAAATACAAAAAATTACCTGGGTGTGGCACATGCCTGTAATCCCAGCTACTCAGGAGGCTGAGGCAGGAGAATCACTGGAACCCGGGAGGCAGAGATTGCAGTGAGCCAATATCGCCCTACTGCACTCCAGCCTGGGCAACAGAGTGAGACTCTGTCTCAAAAAAAAAAAAAAAAAAAAAAAAAAGATTGTCCACTTGCCTTTCAAGTATTGTAGAGTAATTCTTTTGTACCAAGCAACGTTTGTACTGCTACATTCTGTAGGAGGATAGTTTCCAGGAGCATATAAATTAGTCTTTTTAACAGTTCAATTACAGTTGTGTAAGTTTTTGTTTTTAGAACAAACAATAATAAAACATTTGTTGTTTTCTCTTTGCAAAATGGAGATTAAAAGAGATAATACATATATCTGATCCTCTGTAAACCCTTAATGAAGCTAATCCAATTTTGAAGTAAAAGAGAAAACCCACCAATTTCCCTGCTTTCTGTTTTTGTGTTTAATCTGTTTTTATGTTTCCTTATTCACTTTTAGAATTTATTCTTATGTGTTTATAATTTCTACGAACGAGGAGATTTTATTTGCATGTGAAAGAAACCCAAACTTAAAGTGAGACTAGGTGTGATATCTTTAGGGCATGGTTTGTGTTTCCTAGGAGCTTGCCCTTCTCTAGAAGGCTCTATCTTCAGGCTGGTATTCTTCAGAGGATATAAATTGCTATTCCTGTTTCAGGCTTCACACCGACATACAACCTACATACAAGATGTCATAGTCACCTTGGGCTGTAACAACAAAATACCACAGACTGGGTGGTTTAAACAACTGGAATTTATTTTTTCAGTTCTGGAGGCTGGAAGTCCAAGATCGGGGTGCCAGCAGGGTAGATGTCGTGGTGAGGGCTCTCTCTTTTGGTTGCACATGACACCTTGCTGTTCCCTCAAATGGTCTTTCCTTGGTGCATGTGAGTGAAGGAGAGAGGAAGCAAGTTCTGTTATAAGGGCACTAATCCCATCATGGGGACCCTACCCTCATGACCTCATCTAAACCTAATTAACTCCAAAAGTCCCCATTTCCAAAATACCACCATGAATTTTGGAGGGATACAATTCAGTTCGTAGCACTGAGCTTTCCAGACAAAGATCTTCTCCCAAAACTATCAAACAAAAGCTCTGTTTTCACTTTGATTGGACTAACTGAAACCAGTCATCACAGCCAGGGACTACCACGAACTGATGAACAGAGTTTTTGCCCACAGCTAACAGAATCACTATAGCAAGGGGTTGGGGGTTGGGGGATGGGGGATGAGCTGATGCAGTTTGGCTTATATTGGAGATGGGGTAAATTCTGCCCAAGCAACATGCCTTGCTAAACAGTGGGGGACGGACGGGAAGAAAGTTATCAACAGTGTCTACTATTTTTAAGTTCCTTGTTGCCATAACATTAGATGTTAAGCTTCTTTTCAGTGTTTGAGGAACCGAACTGAACTTCAACTAAACTGAATTTCAAATTCTCATGAAAGTGCATTAATGTTGGAGTCTCAGAATTTTTGTCTGACCTGCTCAGCACTGGGTGCTGCTTAATGGACAAAAGCTAGTACTACCACAGCTAAATGTTCTAAAGAATCAATATTACTACAACTGTGGAGCCCTCGTTTCCATATAAGTCTCTTCGTAAAGTAATTCATGAATTTTAAGTTGCTTTTTCCAGTTCACATTGCTCTAGAGAATGATAGAGCAGGTTAGTAGGTCACTGCCAAAGTTCAAGTCTGTAACCTTTTGTCTCTTCCTAGAAGTGGTGGCACTTACTCATTTATGAGTTCTTAAATCATTAATCAGGTCATTAGGAGTGGGTTTGTCACAATTAAGATTGATATTTGCCTGTGTTGAAGAAACTGGATTTTAATCCTTAAATTTCTGCTTTCGTTCTTCCATTTTCAATTTTCCATTATTTCACAAAATTATCCAAACAATGTATTTAAACTGAACGACCCCTGCTATGTGATCAATATTATGCTAGGGAATAAAATTGACATAGAAGAGATGGCTCTAAGAAATACTCTGAACCGGGTGTGGTGGCTGAAGCCTGTAATCCCAGCACTTTGGGAGACTGAGGCGGCTGCATCACCTGAGGTCAGGAGTTTGGGACCAGCCTGGTCAACATGGGGAAACCCTGTCTTACGAAAAATACAAAAATTAGGCATGGTGGTGCGCGCCTGTCATCCCAGCTACTCTGGAGGCTGAGGCAGGAGAATTGCTTGAACCCAGGAGGCAGAGGTTGCAGTCGCTGAAATCATGCCACTGCACTCCAGCCTGGGCAACAGAGTGAGATTGTCTTTGTTTAGAAAAAAAAAAAAAAAAAAAGTACTCTCTTGGTGGAGGAATGAGACTAATCACATAGGATGGGGTTGTTTTGTAAGCATTTCTAAGTGTGTCATAGAAGATTGGAGCAATGGAAATTAAGAGGAATAAAGACCCCAGTGTGTTGAACTTTCTTGGGGGCTCTGTGGTGGAGGTGGTACTTGAACTGGGCTCTAATGGATGTATAAGATCTGTATAGGAAGAGGAGTTGGGGGAAGAGCATTTGCAAAAGAGTGGGAATGAACGCTGGTGTGATGTGTGTTGGGAATCCCTGAATGATCAAATCAGTGACAACTGTGTATGGGAGAGAAGTGGCAAAGGAGGATGGATGGGTTTTTGTTCTTCACTGGATTTTCTCCAACCTGCTACATTTATCTTTTGTGTGTGCTTTCAGTTGCTTAAAAGAGGTAACAATATGTGAGACATCAAGAAGTTTGGAATAGTTTTAGAGTGCTTGCACACAATGGACATAGCCCTTCTGTAACTGTCTCATCAGTGACAGCCCACTTTGAGTTTTCATTTGTTTATTCCTTAGGGCATTTATGTATGTGGTTAGAGGCACAGCTAACCCCTTTCTCTTCTAGTGGGAGGCTTTGTCCTTTGCTGAAGTTCAGTCCCAAGTCTGACTAAAAAAGCATGAAAACTCTAGGCCAGAAAGAGAAGGCAATTAAAACCAGGAGTGAAAATGCAGGAGGGGAAGGTGAGTGGATTCTGAAGCTGTGACAAGTTAAGGAATTAAAACACAATTCCGTAAATTCTAAAGCAGACTCAGTTTTGTGTCAAAATAGATCTTTTCATGGTCAGTATTCCAGGAGGAGTTAAACTTTGAAGATATTAAGACTTGGTATATTGATTTGATTCTTCCAATTGAATTTTCTTAAAGCATAATAAAATACACATATGTATATATGTAGATATTTTCTAACATCGTTAGGAAATGTGAATATTTACTGAAGAATCAGCTTCCTGCTTACTTATTGAAATTTTAGATTTAGATACATGTTTCTATTAACTTTTGGGGCTGTATATTTATAATCACATCTTGATTTTCCTTTTTTTTCTTTTTTTTGAGATGGAGTGTCGCCCAGGCTGGAGTGCAGTGGCACGATCTCGGCTCACTGCAAGCTCCACCTCCCGGGTTCACACCATTCTGCTGCGTCAGCCTCCCAAGTAGCTGGGACTACAGGCACCTGCCACCATGCCCTGCTAATTTTTTGTATTTTTGGTGGAGACGGGGCTTCACTGTGTTAGCCAGGATGGTCTCGATCTCCTGACCTCGTGATCCACCCACCTCGGCCTCCCAAAATGTTGGGATTACAGGCGTGAGCCACCGTGCCCGGCCAATAATTTTTTTCTTTTTTCTTTTTTTTTTTCTTGAAGACAGAGTATCACTCTGTTGCCCAGGCTGGAGTGCAGTGGCACGATCTCAGCTCACTGCAAACTCTGCCTCCTGAGTTCAAGTGATTCTTCTGCCTCAGCCTCCTAGGTAGCTGGGATTAGAGGTGTGTGTTACCACACCCGCCTAATTTTTGTATTTTTAGTAAAGACAGGATTTCACCATGTTGACCAGGGTGGTCTCAAACTTCTGACCTCAAGTGATCCATCCACCTCAGCCTTCCAAAGTGCTGGGAGTACAGGTATGAGCCACTGCGCCCAGCCAGCTTAAAATAATTTCTTAAAAGTACAACACATGTATTGACATCTTCAGGCATGTCATGATCACTCTGGTTCAATATTATTGCTATGGGTTCTTTAATTTACCATCAGATGGGACAGTAAGTCAGATTACATTCCAAACAAATTAATAAAACGTTTCTGAAATTTCTATTGAAGTTCTATAAAGATTTGCATCTGGATAGTCATTGGCAGTGAAATATTTTGTGGGGAAAAGTGGCTCATTCTCACAACTGATAAAATAGGTAATGGTTCTTAGCATTTTTTTTTTTTTTTGAATCAAAGTCTCATTCTGTCACCCAGGCTAGAGTGCAGTGGCGTGATTTCAGCTCACTGCAACCTCCACCTTCGTGGCTCCAGCCATCTCTCAGCCTCCAGAGCAGCTGGGACTACAAGTGCGCACCAACATGCCTGGCTAATTTGCGTATTTTTTGTAGAGATGGGGTTACGCCATGTTGCCCAGGCTGGTCTTGAACTCCTGGCCTCAAGTGATCCACCTGCCTTGGCCTCCCAAAGTGCTGGGATTACAGGCATGAACTGTTGTTCTTAGCATTTATAATAGGTAAGGTTTTCCATATTCCTTGTAATTGTGATATTCTCCATTTACACAGATGGAATTCAGTTAAGAGAACTGCTAGTTCATTTCTTCATTTGTGTGTGTGTGTGTGTGTGTGTGTGTGTCTATTTTTTAACCCCTGACATACTTCTCCTTGTATAGTTAAATTGTCGAATGTTATTTTGGGAGATGATGCCTTAGGTCTTTTCTCAAAGATGACTTCTTTTCCTTCTAATCCTCAAATTTCTCTCTCAACCCCAGTCCTTAAGGTTCTCTCGTTTTCTCTCTTCTCTCCTTCTCCTGATTCATCTTCATATTATATAGATCAGCTTTGGCTTCTTTATTTTTTTTTCTCTTATCTATTCCACAGTAGCAATATGGTGGTTCTGATGCAAGTTTTGATGTCAAGCCATGGTTTTAATTCTGCTTCCATCATTTAGTTGCTGTGTGATCTTGGATGAGTTACTGAACCTTGCTGTGTTTCTTCATCAATGAAGTGGAATCATCATGGACTCCATCTCATCAGATTGTTCTGAAGAGTAAGTGAGATAATGAACACAAAGTGCCCAGCACAGAGCCTGATCTAGAGCATGCGCTTGCATGAGTCAAGGTAGGCTAGTTGTGTTGTTACGACAATCAATGCAGGATTTAAGTATCTTTAAAACACAAACATTTGTTTATTTTTTTAAGCTAATGTTGGCTGTCAGTCTAGGAGATTCCTCCAAGGGGTGGCTCAATGATAAAGGCTGCTTGCACCTCATGGCACCCCATCTCAATACGTCCATGGCTGTGATGTAGGTGGGGCAGATGGAGGGTCTGGTTGATAGTGCTTTGGCCCAGAAATGACTCACATCACTGCCACTCACAGCCAATTGGCCAGAAATGGTCACATGACCCCAAAGCAAAAAAAAAAAAAAAAAAAAAAAAAAAAAACCAAAAAAAAAAAAAAAAAAACCAAAAAGCCCAGAAAACCCCACAGAAGTATCTTTCCAGGTGCCCAAAAGTGGGTGAGCCCAGCGTTCCATGTAGCTAAACTACACAACACTCTATGCAGCCATGTATCAGGAAAGTGCCCTCCAAGAAGTTGGCTGATGGGGAAGCCATGCAAGTTTGGTGAAGTCCTCAGTCCCCTAAAAATATGTTACATTTTTAATTAGTCCTCAGAATTCTAGTATTTCTTATGTCCTGTACAGTTTAAAATAATGTCCCTAATTTACAGGAAAGCTACCATTTCCTAGAAAATGCATAAAGCCATTCCTAGGATTTTGAGAGATTTGGTGCTGGTAATGAGGATGGGGATGTGACAATTATTTTTCTAAATTCCATCCAAGGTGGTTCACTTAGATCTGGTATTTTGATCTTTCCCTGATGCTATTTTTTCCATTAGGTGGATTGGTGTCACTGTGGATGGGGAGTGGGGCTAGGAAAGGCAGCTCAGTACATCTTTGGGCCTGTGAGTTGAGAGAAGTTCTTGTTCCCTGAGAGTTGAATCAATTCTCTGTCATGTAAAAACTAATAATTAAAGAATGACAAAGCAGCTTATGGAAATAGAGCCAGACTTCATGTTCCAACAGGGTTAGTACCAGCTGTTAGCCATGCATCCCTTCTGGGGCCTTCCCTGTGACCTTCATTTATTAGGTGTCACTAATATTCCTCTTCATCGGGGAACAAGTAGACTCCTGGTGTGAAAGCAAAGGGAACGGCAGATCTTTGAAATGTTGAGCCTGTTTGGTGCCTAGTGGAGAAGCCTCTTTGGCCATGCTGATTTTGGAGGAAGGGTATAAAGAGTATGAATATTCCTTACCAGCCAGGGGGAACGCAAGATGAAACAGGGAGTGTTGCAATGGAATTGTAATGGAAACTGAGATACCTTGATTTTCGTATCAACTCCTGTAATGACTTACATGAGAACTTGGACAGACCACTTTACTTCATTAGATATGTTTTTTTTGTTGTTTTCATTAAAAAAGAATCGATGTTATTCTGTCTAATTTGGAGGGTTAATAGGAAAAGCAAATGATGTGGGAAGTATGCAGGCCCTTAAAAAACATGAAGGTCATGGAAATGGATATTTTTCTCTTTACAAAGTAATACAATTTGTTATAAAATTTTGGAAAACGTAAATAAACATCAGTAAAAGTTTAACATAAAAATAATGAAAACCAAACAAAATGCCACCACACAGAGGTAACCGCTGTTAACAGATGAGTGTATAGCCTTCTAAGAGTTTAAAAAAAAAATACATAATAATTGTGTATTTATGGGACAGATGCATGTGATATGGTGATACATGTATACAATGTGATCAAATTAAGGTATTTAGGATGTCGATCACCTAAAACATTTGTCATTTCTTTGTGTTGGGAACATTTCAAATTTTCTAGTTATTTATTTTTGAGACAGTCTTCCTCTTGCCCAGGCTGGAGTGCAATGGTGTGATCTTGGCTCACTGCAACCTCCACCTCATTAGTTCAAGTGATTCTCCTGCCTCAGCCTCCTGCATAGCTGGGACTACAGGTGTGCGCCACCACGCCCAGCTAATTTTTGTAGTTTTAGTAGAGACAGGGTTTCACTATGTTGTCCAGGCTGATCTCAAACTCCTGACTTCTGGTAATCCTCCCTCCTTGGCCTCCCAAAGTGCTGGGATTACAGGCATGAGCCACTGCGCCCAGCCTCTTCTAGTTATTTTGAAATATACAATAAATTATTCCCTGTAGTCACTCTACTGTGCTATTGAAAACTAGAACTTATTCCTTCTATCTAACTGTATAGTTGTTCTCATTCACCAACCTCTCTTCATCCCTGCCCCTACCCTTCCCAGCCTCCGGTAACTATCATTCTAATCTCTACCTCCACTAGGCCTACATTTTTAGCTCCCTAATATGAGTGGGAACATGTGATATCTTTTTCTGCCTGGCTTATTTCACTTAACATAATGACTTCCAGTTCCATCCTTGTTGCTGCAAATTACAGGATCCATTTGCCTTAGCCTTCTAGTATGAATTCTGGCTGACTAGTATTTCATTGTTTATGTATGCTACAATTTGTTTATCCATTCATCCATTGATGGACACTTAGATTGAGTTGATATCTTGGCTGTTATAAACAGTATTGCAATAAACATGGGAGTGCAGGAATCCCTTTGATATACTAATTACTTTTCCTTTGTATAAATGCCAAGGAATGGGATAGTCTCTATACAGTTTTCTGTAATAGATGTACTAATTTACATTCCCCCCAACAATGTGTAAGAGTTTCCATTTCTCTGCATCCTCACCAGAATTTTTTTTTAAGAGACAGGGTCTCACTGTGTTACCCAGGCTGATTTCAAACTCATGGGCTCAAGTGATCCATTTGCCTTAGCCTCAACCAGCATTTTTTATTGTCTTTTTAATAATAGCCATTCTAACTGGGGTGAAATGATATCTCATTGTGGTTTTGATGTGCATTTCTCTTATGATTCCTGATGTTTTTTTCATATACCTGTTGGTCATTTTCTTTTCTTTTTGCTTTTTTTTTGAGATGGGGTCTGACTGTCACCCAGGCTAGAGTGCAATGGTGAAATCTTGGCTCACTGCAACCTCAACCTCCCGGGCTCAATCCATCCTCCCATCTCAGCCTCCTGGATAGCTGGGACTACAGGTGCATGCCCCCACACCCAGCTAATTTTTGTATTTTTTGTGGAGACAGGTTTTGCCATGTTACCCAGGCAGGCTGGTCTTGAACTCCTGGCCTCAAGTGATCCTCCCACCTTGGCCTCTCAAAGTGCTAGGATTACAGGCATGAGCCACTGAACCCAACCATTTCTGTGTTTTCTTTTGAGAAATGTCTATTCAGGTTCTTTGACTGCTTTCCAATGGGATTAT
Source organism: Macaca thibetana thibetana (assembly GCF_024542745.1). Lineage (NCBI taxonomy): Eukaryota > Metazoa > Chordata > Mammalia > Primates > Cercopithecidae > Macaca > Macaca thibetana. The sequence goes on from NC_065592.1 coordinate 90,748,905, forward strand.
TTATGCTTTTTTTTTCCTCTTGAGTTTTTTTATTTCCTGCATATTCATGGCATTAGTCTTTTGTGGGATAAACAGTTTGCAAATATTCATTCCCATTCTACAGGTTGTCTCTTAACTCTGATGGTTGTCTCCTTTGCTGTGCAGAAGCTTCTTACTTTAATATAGTTCCATTTGTCTATTTTTGTTTTTGTTGCCTGTGCTTTTTTGAGGTCTTAGCCATAGTATCTTTGCCTAGACCAATGTTCTGGAGTGTTTCCCCTGTGGTTTTTCTAGTAGTTTTATAGTTTTGAGTCTTACATTTAAGTCTTTTGAGTTGATTTTTATATATGATGAGAGATAGATGTCTAGTTTTATTCTTGTGCAAATGAATATGCTGTATTCCCAGCACCATTTATTGAAGGTATCCTTTTCCCAATATATATTTTTCCTGCCTTTGTCCAAAATTAGTGGGCTGTAAATACATGAATTTATTTCTGAATTCTCTATTTTGTTTCATTGATCTATGTCTGTTTTATACCGATATTATACTATTTTGGTTATTATAGCTTTGTAGTATATTTTGAAGTCGGGTAGTGTGATTCCTCCAGTTTTGTTCTTTTTGCTCAATATTGCTTTGGCTTTGCAGGGTCTTTTGTGGTTCCACATAAATTTTATGATTGAATTTTCTACTTCTGTGAAGAATCTAATTGGTATTTTGATAAGTATTGCCACTGAGTCTGTCGATTTGCTTTGAGTATGGTCATTTTAATAATATTCTTCTAATCCATGAGCATGGGCTGCCTTTCCATTTGTTTGTGTTCACTTTCTTTCATCGGTGTTTTATAATTTTCATTGTAGAGGTCTTTCACCTTAGCTAAATTTATTCCTCGGCATTTTGTTTTTCTTAGTTATTATGTGATTGCTTTCTTTATTTCTTTTCCAGCTAGTTCATAATTGGTGTATAGAAATACTACTAAATTTTGTATGCTGATTTGGTATCCTGAAATTTTACTGAATTAGCTTATCAGATCTAAGTTTTTCAGTGCAGTCTTTAGGTTTTTTTCTACATATATCATCAGCAAACAGGAATAATTTGACTTTTTTTTTTTTTTTTTTTCCAATTTGGATGTCTTTTATTTCTTTTGCCTGATTGCTCTGGCTAGGACTTCCATTACTATTTTGAATACGAGTGGTGAAAAGTAGGCATCCTTGTCTTATTCTAGTCATTACAGGAAAGGCATTCAGCTTTTCCCCATTCAGTATGATGGGGACTGAATGGGGAAACTGTAGGTTTGTCATATATGATCTGTATTATGTTGAAGTATATTCCTTCTATACCTAATCTGTTGAGAATTTCTTTTGAAATGATGTTGAATTTTGTCAAATGCTTTATCTACATCTATTGTGAGATGATCATATGTTTTTTTTCCCCTTATTGAGTTGATGTGATGTATCACATTTGTTGATTTGCTTATGTTGATGTATCATTGTATACCTGGATATATCTCACTTGATAATGGTGTATTATCTTTTTGATGTGTTGCTGGCTTTAGTTTTTCAGTATTTTGTTGAGAATTTTTGCATCTATGTTCATCAGGGATATTGGCCTGTAGTTTTCTTTTCCTGTATGTAGTGTCTTTGGTTTTGGTATCAGGATAATTCTGGCCTCATAGAATGAGTTGGGAAGAATTCCTTCCTTTGCAATTTTTTGGAGTAGTTTGTGAAAAATTGGTATTAGCTTTTTTCTATAAGCTTGGTAGAATTCAGCAAAGTCATCTGGTCCTAGGCTTTTCTTTGTTGGGAGACCTTATTATTTTATTCAGTCTCATTACCTGTTATTGGTTGATTCAGGCTTTCTATTTCTTTTAGTTCAATCTTAGTTAGGTTGTATGTATCCAGGAATTTATCTTTGTCCTGTAGGTTTTCCAATTTGTTAGAATATATTTGCTCATAATAGTCTCTGATGATCCTTTGTATTTCTGTAATGTCAATTGTTATGCCTCCTTTTTGATTTCTAATTTTAGGTCTTCTCCCTTTTTTTTATTAGTCTAGTTAGCAGTTTATCAATTTTGATTATCTTTTCAAAAAAACAACTTGTCATTTCATTGACTCTTTTATTTTTTATTAGCCTATATATTTTGTTTAGTTCTGATCAGGTCTTTATTTCTATCTTCTATTTTTTGGGTTTAGTTTGGTCTTGCTTTCTAGTTCCTTGAGGTACACAATTAGGTTGACTATTTAAAATCTTTCTGCTTTTTGATGTAGATATTTATTGCTATAACCTTCCCTCTTAGCACTGCTTTTGCTGTATTTCATACATTTAGGTATGTTGTGTTTCAATTTTCATTTGTTTCAATAAATTTTTAAATTTCCTTCCAAATTTCTTCATTGACTTAGTGGTCATTCAGGAACATGCTGTTTAATTTCCATATAATTGTATAGTTTCCAAACTTCCTCTTGTTATTGATTTTAGTTTCTTTCTTTTCTTTCTTTCTTTTTTTTTTTTTTAGATGCAGTTTCACTCTTTGTTGCCCAGGCTGGGGTGCACTGGTGCAAACTCGGCTCACTGCAATCTCCGCCTCCTGGGTTCATGTGATTTTCCTGTCTCAGCCTCCCGAGTAGCTGGGATTACACAACAACCATGCCCGGCTAATTTTGGTATTTTTAGTAGAGATGGAGTTTCACTATGTTGGCCAGGCTGGTCTCGAACTCCTGACCTCAGTGATCCACCTGCTTCAGCTTCCCAAAGTGCTGGGATTACAGGTGTAAACCACCATGCCTGGCCTGATTTCTAGTTTTATTTGTTCTGAGAAGACCCTTGATATGATTTTAATTTAAATTTGTTGATACTTGTTTTGTAGCTTAACATACGGTCTATCCTGGAGAATGCTCCATCTGCTGATGAGAAGAATGTGCATTCTACAACTGTTGAATGAAATGTTCTATAAATGTCTGTTAGGTGTATTTGGTCTATAGTGTAGATTAAAGCCAATGTTTCTTTGTTGATTTTCTGTCTAGATTATTTGTCTAATGCTGAAAGTGGGATGTTGAACTTTTCAACTTTATTGTAATGTGGTCTATCTCTTTAATAACATTTGCCTTACATATCTGGTACTCTGGTGTTAGGCACATATATTTATAATTGTTTATATTCTCTTGCTGAATTGATAATTTTATCATTATGTAATAACCTTTCTCTCTTTTTATGTCTTTTGACTTAGTCTATTTGGTTTGATAGAAATATAGCTACTCTGGAATGTTTTTGGTTTCTGTTTGCATGGAATACTTTTTTCCATTCTTTCACTTTCAATCTACATGTGTCTTTATAGGTGAAGTAAGTTTCTAGTAGGCACTATGTAATTGAGTCTTTTTTTTTTTTTTTTAAATCCGTTCAGTTAGTATATATCTTTTAATTGGTGAATTTAATTATTATACATTCAGGGTTGTTATTGATAGGGGTGAAGACTTATTTCTATTATTTTGTTCATTGTTTTCTTGTGTTTTGATAGTCTTTGTTCCTCTCTTCCTTTTTTATCATTTACATTTACAATTTGGTTGATTTTGTAGTGATAAAGTTTGACTCTTTTTCTCATTTGTGTATCTGCTCTACCAGTGAATTTTATTCTTTTGTGTGTTTTTATGATGGTAAATACTGCCTTTTTATTTCCAGATGTAGGACCCTTCAGCATGTCTTGTAGGTCCATTCTAGTGGTAATGAATTCCCTCAGTTTTTGCTTGTCTAGGAAAGACTTTATTTCTCCTTCATTTTTGAAGGATAGCCTTGCTGGGTATACTATTTTTGGTTGACAGTTGTTTTCTTTCAGCACATTGACTATATTATCCCATTTTCTCCTGGTCTGTAAGGTTTCTGTTGAGAAATCTGCTGTTAGTCTGATGGAGATTCCTTTAATGTCACTTGACGCTTCTCTTTCTGTTTTTAGGATTATCTTTAACATTTGACAGTTTGACTAATGTGCCTTGTAGAAAATATTTTTGGGTTTAATCTATTTGGGGATCTTTGAGTGTTTTTGAATCTAGATGTCTATATCTCTTGCAAGACTTGACAAGTTTTCAGATATTATTTTATTAAATAGATTTTCTTTTCTCCCTTCTCCTTCTGGAATCCTAAAGTTTACATATTTGATACTTTATGGTATCCCATATGTCATACAAACTTTCTTTGTTTTTTCATTCACCTTTTTTTTTGTCTGAATGGGTTATTTTAACAGACCTGTATTGAAGTTTATATGTTCATTCTCCTGCTTGATCTAATCTATTTTTGGAGCTCTCAACTATGTTTTTTATTTCATTCATTGAATTCTTCAGTTCCAGGATTTGATTCTTATCTATAATATCTCTGTTGAGTATTTTTCACTCTGTCATGAATTGTTTTCTTGATTTCCTTATATTTTTTAATCTGTGTTCTCTGGTATCTTACCAAGTTTCTTTAACATCATTATTTTGAATTCTTTTTCAGGCATTTCATAGAGTTCCTTTTCTTTGGTGTCTGTTAGTGAGAATTCTTGTGTGTTTTGGAGGTGTCATATTTCCTTGCTTTTCCATTTTTTGGGGGGGTTCGTGTTAATAGCTGTGTAACAGTAGCTTCTTCCAATTTTATGGATTGACTTTCATAGGGAAATTCTTTTTATTGTTTATAGTGCTGTTTGGGTAGAGGGCTTTGCCTATGATTATGGGTGGGTGCACTGATAAAGTTTTCATATGATTTCTTTAGAGTATTTTTCTTTGGAGTATTGTATCTGTGAGTTTCTCAGTGGCTTAGGCTGTGATTGTTAGTGGAAGCTGTGGCAAGGCTCTGCTGGGGGTGCGGGTGCAAGGAAGCCTGGTCCTCAGGCACCAGTGGTGGAGGTGGTAGGTTTGGGTCAGATGGTCTTTGAGTCTCCACGTAGTGTGCCTGGGTGCTAACAGTGGCAGTGGCAGGCCAGCAGGTGAATGATGGGGCTTCCGAGTGGTGTGCATGGTATCCATGGTGGCAGTAGTGACTGGCCAATGCTTGGGCCTCTGAATGGCATGTGAAGGCACTGATTGTGGTGGGGGCAGCCTTGGCAGGTAGGTCCTCAGGCCTCTGGAAGTGTGAATGGGTGCCAGTGATAGATGAGGTTGGCCCATCCTTATGCCTCTGGACGGCTTTTGCACCAGTGGCAGCAGGCAGGGCAAGAGCTATCTCCAGGTCCCCAGACAATGCTTGTGGGTATCGGTGGTGGACAGTGTGGCTCTGTCCTCAGGCCTCCTGATGGTACAAGCAAGTGCTGGCTGCAGAAGGCAGGGCAGATTTTGCACCCCAGATATCTGTATGGTGCAGTTACATGCTGGTGGTGCTGGGCACCAAAAGTTTTATAGTCCACATTAAAGCACATTTCGAACATATTTTTGTATTACATTCCTCTGTGCATAGTTAATTAACTATGTGGTTTGGGTGGGATTCCCCTTCCCCCTATTAGCCCTGTGTGGTGTAAGTTAGTCAGTGTAACTCTGTGTCCACTCCCATAGTGATTTTTTTTTTTTTTCAGAAAGGAACCCATGTTAATTCAGTGGTAATGAAGCTTAGTACTTGTGTTCTATGGTTGGGTGGAGAGAAAATCCCTCTCTTCCTATAATGGCTGTAGCCATTTTTTTTAAGTCATATGAAAGCGAAACGAAGGACAAAGCACATGGAAGAGGGCAGAGCTAGGATAACTGGTGGAATATGATGTAAGTCCATATATAACTATGGTGGAAACTTGAACTACTTCTGAGGTTTTCAGTATGTGAACTAGCAGATTCCCTTTACTAATGAACCTAGTTTGAGTTATGTTTTTGTTGCTTGACACCAAAAGTATGCTAGCTGACACATCCATTTAAAAGAGCTCTACAACTAATATATTTATAGTTAAATCTTTGTGCACATCCATCCATGACTTTTTCTTTGGCGTACATGTTAGTAGAATTATGAAATTAAGGTGTGTGGAATAGATAATGTAGGTACTTGCCAGGTCCCCTTGAATTCTTTTTTACCTTTCTTTTGTGTGTGTTCCCACTGGCTTTGTTGGGCTTTTACTGACAGCCGTAGGTACCTGGGGCTTCTTTTAGAAAAACTGTACTTGGGCTGCTGGAATTTGCCTGAACACCAGGAGAGACTAAAGTGCCTAGAAATCACTCTGGTGCAGCCCCTGGCCTAAAACAGGTGGAGAAAGGAATAAGGAAGCCCAGCTCCCTTGCTCTAACTATGAGGCATAAGTGACAATTGAGTGTCCCCCAGAGAGCAAGGATCAGGATGAAGCTCCCTGTGTGTGTGACCTGCCTGGCATGCACCCTTGCTTGGCTTCCCCGTTTTCTGTCCTGCTTCCTCCAGTCACTTGCCAGCCTCCTGGAGAAGCATGTATTTAATAAACCACATGTACACAGTATGGAATGAATGTTTGTTTCCCCCCCAAAATTCCTATGTTGAAAGCCAGTTGTCAGTTTGATGTTATTTGGAAGTGGGGCCTTTGAGAGATCATGAGATTGGAGCCATCGTGATGGGATTAGTGCCCTTATAAGAAGAGGCCAAGGAGCCCTCTTCCCCCTTTTTACCAGGTGAGGACGCGATGTTAAAATGGCAATCTGGAACCTAGAAGAGGACCCTCACCAGAACCTGACCATGTAGGCACAGGTGGGCACACTGATATGGGACTTTCAGAACTATGAGAAATAAACTTCTGTTGTTTATAAGCCACCCAGTTTATGGTACTTTGTTCTAGCAGCCTTATCTGACTAAGGCAGTATACAAATCCTTATCTCAGTGTCTGCTCCTAGAAAGTGTAATTGAAGCCAGCTTGTGAACACCATTCAGATTTCTGATTGGATTAGCTTTTAGTTTAAGTGTCGAAGAGCTACAACAATGGCTAGGTAGTTGGGACATTTCAATGATCTGGCTAATATCACTAGATCTCAGACAGCTCAGTAATGAGATTACAGAGAAAGGGGCTTCAGTGCTTCTGATGGTGGTTTGCTGAGTGCACTTCTGTGCAATTTTGAAACTGGCTTTGCCTTGCTGAACGAATGTTGCAGCTTTTTTTTTTTTTTTTTTTTTTTTTTTTTGAGACGGAGTCTCGCTCTGTCACCCAGGCTGGAGTGCAGGGGCGGGATCTCAGCTCACTGCAAGCTCTGCCTCTCGGGTTTACGCCATTCTCCTGCCTCAGCCTCCTGAGTAGCTGGGACTACAGGCACCCGCAATCTCGCCCGGCTAGTTTTTTGTATTTTTTTTAGTAGAGATGGGGTTTCACTGTGTTCGCCAGGATGGTCTCGATCTCCTGACCTCGTGATCCGCCCGTCTCGGCCTCCCAAAGTGCTGGGATTACAGGCTTGAGCCACCGCGCCCAGCCTGTTGCAGCTCTTTTGAAAAACTGAACATTATCCTGTTCAACAGAGCTTACTATTGTCTTTTTTTTTTTTTTTTTTTCTGAAGTCTAAGTCACCTCATTTAATTTCATCCCAATTCTTCTATAGTCCCTTGCAGAATCCTGAAAACTCTTTATGCTTGGTACTAACAATTCGCATACAATAAAAAGAACAGGCTGTTGTTGCATAGGAATATGCTATGGGTCACCCTGCAGGAGGGAGGGGAGAGAGGATAATGGCATATTAAGCCCTGCAAGTGAGGGGTGAAGTCAGCTGGGCTTCTGGGTGGGGTGGGGACTTGGAGAACTTTTCTGTCTAACTAAAGGATTGTAAACGCACCAATCAGCACTCTGTAAAAACATACCAATCAGCACTCTGTATCTAGCTAAAGGTTTGTAAACGTACCAATCAGCACTCTGTAAAAACACACCAATCAGTGCTCTGTGTCTAGCTAAAGGTTTATAAATACACCAATCAGCACTCTGTAAAAATGCACCAATCAACACTCTGTGTCTAGCTAAAGGATTGTAAACGCACCAATCAGTGCTCTGTAAAATGGACCAATCAGCGCCCTGTAAAATGGACCAGTCAGTGCCCTGTAAAATGGACCAATCAGCAGGGTGTGGGTGGGGCCAAATAAGGGAATAAAAGCTGGCCACCCAGGCAGCACTGGCCATTCTGGTGCGTGGGTTTCCACACTGTGGGGCTTTTGTCTATTCACTCTTCACAATAAATGTTACTGCTGCTCACTCTTTGGGTCTGCACTACCTTTATGAGCTGTAACACTCACCACGAGGGTCTGCAGCTTCATTACTGACATCAACAAGAACGTGAACGGTTGTGAAGAAACAACTCTGGATGCACCATCTTTAAGAGCTGTAACACTCATTGCGAAGATCTGTGACTTCACTCCTGAAGTCAACGAGACCATGAACCCACAGGAAGGAAGAAACTTTGGACACATCTGAACATTGGAGGGAACAAACTCTGGACACACCATTTTTAAGAACTGTAACACTTAACCACAAGGGTCCGTGGCTTCGAGCTTGAAGTCGGTGAGCCCAAGAACCCAGCAGAAGGAACCAATTCCAGACACACAAGGAGGTGGTTCTGTTCTGGGAGACACCTCTATCCCTCCATGCCTTTGGGTTGGTAATATTAACATTTTCTTTGATTCTTCTTTATCCTTCATAAGCATTTTGCATTTGGCTTTCCAGAGTCATTCCCATTTGTTCTTTGTCTTGCTTTTCCATCATGATTACCTTAGTTCAAGCTTTTGCCATTTGTTCCACACTGAAATGTGCCCTCTCCTCATCTCAAATTCATACGTTGAAGTCCTAACCCCCAATGTCACTGTATTTGGAGATGGGGCCTATATTTGGGGTAATAAATGTTAAATGAGGTCATAAAGGTGGGACCCTCATTCTGTAAAACTGAGGTGCTTATAAGAAGAAGAGACACCAGTGAGCGCTCTGATCTTTCACAATCACATTTCCCTCTTTCACAATGCCATTTGAGAACATAGCAAAAAGGTGACAGTTTCTTGGCCAAAAAGAGAGGACTCAGAAGAAACCAACCCTGCTGGGACATTTATCTTGGACTTTGAGCATCCAGGCTATGAGAAAATACATTTCTATTGTTTAAACTAGCCAGTCTCCAGTATTCTATTGTGACAGCTCAGTAGATTAAGACACCATCATACATTGGGTCCTCCCCGTAGTCCCTTAACTAGTATCCTGGTCTCCAATTCTTTCAATTATTTTCTTAAGGCATCACATCTTACTTTGCAATGAAATAAATCCTTCTGTAGTATATTAGTGCCTCGGTATAAAGCTTAAATGCCAGAGCCATACATTCAAGATCTCTGTAATTCCCCAACCCAAGCCTCCTTTAAAACATTCGCTATCTACTTCTTGGTCCAAACTCCATGCTCCACTGTCTGCCCTGTCCCATAAATATAATAGGCCCAGCTGGAATGTTCTCATTTCCTTGCAGACTGTCCAAATCCCACCTGTTCTTCAGATGCATCCTAGGGCTCACTTCACCCATGAAGCCCCCTCTCATCCTTCTGGTCACCTCTAAGATGCTCTTCTTTTTTTTGTCTTTACTACTGGTATTTACACTTAATCAGTGTTTGGATGTAAGTGTTTCATGTATCTTCCTAGTTAGACACAGACTGTACTGCTTTTAGTGATAACCCCAGTGCTTGACACACATGGAATAGACACAATATAGGTGAATGAATGAGTGAACAAAACTGCAAACAGGGCGGGTGTAGTGCAACTTACATAGACTGAGTTGGGTTGAGGGTAGTACTGAATATAGAGTAGGTAGCTAATAGCTCCAAGAATGTTATGATTTAGTTGCTACATAAACCAAACTGGAGTTGCTTAAATCTTTGACTTGTGTCACTTTGTGCCTAGATTCCTCCTATATGATGAGATATCTCATAAATGGTGAGAAAAATTGCTTATGCATTGGTATGAATCTCCCGCTCACCACCTATAACTTCTAGTTTTCTTTTGGTATTGCCACTGCAGAGTAGAGTCACTACTTTGCACAAACTTTATAGACAGGTAGTGACCAAAGCCGTCTTGCCTAGAGTCTTAAGTAGGTGAGAATCTCACCCTAAGTCTAGCATCATGCTGTAAATAACTTTTGGGCCTAACTTGACAATAAAGACAGAATGTGACTTGACTTTTGTGTGCGTGTGTGCGCATGTTTGTGTGTGTATGTTTAAGCCTGTACATAACTCTGTGATCTTTGTGTAAAGGCCCATTCATTTACACACAAAGAGCCTGCTCCAAATTTCCCCTCTGGAACTAGGAAATTTGTCCTTAATGAGACGAACACAGGTTATATATAAGACTGATATGCAGGAGGAATGGAACACAGTGGTCTTCCTAGAAGCAAGTTACATGTCATAGACTGTTAGGGGTGGGAGAAACCTTAAAATCAAGTGTTGGGATTCCCAAACTGCAGTCATTTGTTACATTAACCATTTAAATTTTTTTTTTTTTGAGATGGAGTCTTGCTCTGTTGCCCAGGCTGGAGTACAGTGGCATCATCTTGGCTCACTGCAACCTCTGCCTCCTGGGTTCAAGCAATTCCCTGCCTCAGCCTTCTGAGCAGCTGGGATTACAGGCACCTGCCACCACACCTGGCTACTTTTTTGTATTTTTAGTAGAGACTGGGTTTCACTATCTTGGCCAGGCTGGTCTTGAACTCTTGACCTCGTGATCCACCTGCCTCGGCCTCTCAAAGTGCTGGGACTACAGGTGTGAGCCACCATGTTGGGTCCATTCACAGTTCATCAGAAGTGATGCTTTGATGCATTGTTAAGGTCTTTCCAGCAATGCACATGAAAGTTCAGTATATGAAAATCCACCCTGACAATCCATTTCATCTGTGTCGTTGATTCTTCTGGACAGCTTGGGAAAAAGGGACAATTTCTAAGGTTTGAAACCTTCACAGCATGTGCAAGCACCGAGGTCTTGCGTTGCTTGTGTGTGATGTGATCATCATGGTACCACCCACTTTAGCCCTGTGGTAGCAATAATATCCAAAAAATCATGGGGCTGATGGTGGGCTACTTACGTATTTATTTTTATGTTTGGTAGAAAAATATTTAATATTAAAGCATTTATCTTTGTTCTACCTTTTGTGTAATTTCCCTAGTGATACAAACACCATGCTTTAGGAAATGTTGATGTAGTCCACCTCTCTTATTTGAGGAGGAGAAATTAAAGGTCTGGAGAGGTGAAATCTCCTTGCCGAAGGTCATTCAAATGTTTAATGGCAGAATGTTGGAGTTCCTGACATCCAGTGTGGTATATTACCCCGTAAATCATGCTAATTTAATCAGTTAATCTCTTAGGACAAGCATGAAACAAATGTTGGTGTTCTCTTGGCAATGCTAGCCCTATGGTGAAATGGAGATCTGTGATTGGCTCTATTGTCAAGAATTCTTAAGAAATTAGAGTCTAGAAAAGACAGTTGTGCAAACAAAAACGTACTGAGCTAGAAGGGAGCCCAGGGTCATCCAGATCAATCCTGGGCTGAATCTTGCAAGGCCTGGGGATGGCCCTTGGGGGACCTCTTTGCAGGGCCAGAAGTCAAGGTATAAGAGGGAATTGCCAAGCAGGCAGGGTTGGGGGCCTCTTGCCCTCATTTCAATCACAGCTGCACTGCTTTCATATGTTCTATGTGTTATTTTCATGTAAAGTAGCATGGAAAATTTTTTCAGGACTAATGTTGGAAATGCACTGTGCCTGTCCATTTTCATCTTATAAATAACATTGAGACTCCAAAGGTATGATTTTCTAATTAACAGAGATGACCTTCCTTTCCCAGAATTTCTATATCATAAAAAAGCAATAGAGGCTAGAGTGTCCATGAACATGGGCTTTGTGATTATGCAAATTTGAACCTGAATCCTAGCAAGGTTCGAATGGAATTTTTCTCCAGTTAGGAATTTAATAATGCTGCTTTCTCCAAATTAGGCAAACTGTTTCTCCGAGTATTTGGAGGGTACTTGATGCTGGAATCGTCATTTGTGTTACCATAGGAACTGAGGGGGAAGTGGCTTCCTTACTTTATTCTACCCCAGACATGTCACTGGAGGAATGGGGTGGGGGAAGGGAAGGCTATATGAAGAAAGAGGGAGAAAACAAAGGTGGCAGAGAACATTCCTTAAAGTCTTCCATGTGACTTCAGCTGCACTTCTGCAGAATTTTCGGAAAGTAGAAAGGTGGTTGACAGGGGATGTGGAGTGGGGAATACAGAGTTATTGGTCAGTAGATACAGCGGTTCAGTTTTGCAAGATGAAAAAGTTCTGAAGATGGGTTGCACAACAATGTGAATGAACTAGCACTGCTGGGCTGTACTTTAAAAATGGTTAAGATGTACATTTTGTTTTGTACATTTTGCTACAATTAAAAAACAAGCAACACAAATGCCTCCAGGAGGCATAGTGAGCGTTGTTGTCATTCACACTTGAGAGCGGATTCATTGTTAGCTTGCTGTTCCCCAGTCCACTGGCAGAGCTGAGGCAGATGGAAACTTTCGTGATAGAGCTTCTGAAACAAAGTAGCCTGGTCCATTTGCTCAGTTATTCGGCAAATATTTCAGTGCCTCCCTGGGGTCAGGCACTATACTTAGTCCTAGCTATACTAGTGAAAACAAAGTCTACAAAGATCCTGCCCTTGCAATCTGGGAGTGAGGGGTGGGGTGGGGTAAGGTCTCAGAAATAACTAAAGCTCTCAGCATATTACAAGATGAGAAGGGTGGTGGAGAAATAAAGCACGAAAGAGGAAGTAGAGTGCCTCCGACAAGAAGGGGACATCTGGGCAGATTTGAGGGAACAGCCCCACAAGATATGGAGAGGAAGAATATTCTAGGCAAGGGCAGAATAAGTGAGAAGACTGAGGTAGGTGAAGAATGGAAGATGAGGCAGGAGAAGCAGGAGTGTGTTGTGGGGAGGAGAGGGAGGGAGGGGAGGAGGATGGAGGAAGGAAGGGAGAGAGAGTGAAAAGAAGGGATTTTGCTTTTACTTGGAGCAAGATGGGAGCGTTTCGGGGGCAGTTTTGAGTGTTTGGAAGTGACATGATCAGACTTGAGATTTTCAGAATCACGGTGACGACTGCACTGAGAATGTACCGAATGGGAGTGAGGGCAAGGCAGAGAGATGAGCTTAGAGAGGCTGCAGAGAAGGGCTGGCTGGAGGGACCTGGGGCTGTTCTGTGTTGATCTGTGCAAGGCAACAGGGGCGGGGCTTAGTTTTAGTGTGTCCGCCTTTAATTCTCCAGGTGCCCTCTAACTCCCCTTCTGAAACCCTCTGTCTTCCCCATCTCCTCCTGTAGATGGAGGTTAAGTACATCCTTGAGGATCTCCCGGAGAGTTGATGGCTATGCCTTGGAATGGTCCTGATTCACAGCCCTTTGGCTTTAACTAGATTTGTGGAAGCTCCTGTCCCAGGCGTTCACCGCCCTCGGGACGAGAACCATCAGTCACCAGGGAGAAAATGGATATCTCGAAGCTGTGGGCTCTTAACTCCTTTAAAGCTGCAGGACAAATGATTTAACTGAACATTCGTCATGCAGGGAAGAACAGTAATCTTAGAAAAGGGAAGAAAAGTCTTCAAAATTCAGAATCTGGGGAAATTGCAGAGAAGGCAGCATTCTTCTTGGGTGTGTGTCCATTGTGGAAGGAGCAGGGAGGCACAACCACAAGTCTTGGATGGCCCTGGCATACCGAGGGCAAGTTTCCCTCGACAGCACTTTATTTCCAGAATTGTAACAAGGCCCATTGTTGAAAAGGGGAAGAAAAGTGTGGTAGTCAACGATAATTATGGTCATGTGATAATCATCAGTTATGGAAGTGGGGAAGGGAGAATTCTGAAATCCTTTACCTAACCAAAAGTAAAACATCGCCTCTGTCTAGACCAGGATTTCTCAATTTCAGGAGTGTTGACATTTTGGGTTAGACAATTCTTTGTGGTGAGGGCCGTTCTGTGCATTGTAGGATGTTATGCAGCATCCCTGGCCTCTGCACCCTTGAAGCCAGCAGCACCTTCCCAGTAGTGACAACTAAAAATGTCTCCAGCCATTGCCAAGTGTCCCCTGGGGAACAGGGTTGCCCCTGGTTGAGAACTGCTCACCTAGACTTAGGCAGGGGCATTGGGTGCAGTCAGGATTGTTTTACTTCATGTCCTCTCTGGCTGATGAAATCGATGGAGTTAACACTAATAGTGGTTTCTTCTTGGTCACTGGGATAGCACGGCATGTGCTGTTCTGTTCTGAGAGAACAATTTTCCTGTGTTTTATGTAATAAGGGCCTTTTGATGTGTGGATTCTGGGCATCCCAACATATAAGTGTGCCTGTAAGGCAAACTAAAAACAAGGCCCTCTCTGATTGCCAAGGAGGGGGCATGTTTCCTTTCGCATCTCTCTCCTGGATCCATGCAATAATTACTCAAAGTAAAATGAATATTAGCTCATGCTTAACTGCCTTTACCGCACGCTTGCCGGCACTGACCCAATAGTGCTAAACCAATTATTTTTTGAACTTTATGGCTTTAAATAATCCTTTGCTCTAAAATTCCCTATACCCCTCAGCTACTTAACCACAGGCCCCTCTGCCCTAAATCCTTTTCTTATACTTTGTAGCTTTTTAAGCAAGGCCCCTCTTTAAGAAGACATAATCCCTTCTCTGTAGAAAACATGAAAGACCTTGAACAAATCAAGATTTCTCCATGGAGAATTCAGCTAATCCTGTGCTTAGCTCCTAACAAGGAAATCCATCTCTCCACCAAGCACGCCATTACCCGGACTAATGCCTGACTTGAATAACAAGCAAATTATTGTGCTTTTAATTGTACCCTGCTCGGTCACAAAGCACATCTGAGAGAGGAATGCGCCGAGCTCTTCCAGGAGAAACAGGTCATGCTTCTAATCCTCCTTTTCTGTCGCCTTCCCCTCCCCCGTTTCAATCCTTTCTCTTCCCAGTGGCACAAAGAAAAAAAAAATTAAAAAAGACAGCTAAATTATGTTTAAAATGGAAGAGTCTACAAGAAAAAAGGTGGTAAATACTGACTTGGGAGAGGGTGAATTATGTCGTCTCTGCAGTGTGGCTCATTTGAGGACAATCAGTGTTACCCTAACCCCATTACTGGAGGGCAGTCTTTGTTACCCTAAACCAGGCTTCCTCAACCTCAGCACGACTGACATTTTGGGCTGAGTAATTCTTTGTGATGGGGGGACTTTCCTGGGTATTGGACAGCATTTAGTGACCTCCCAAGTTGTGACAACCTAAAATGTCCCAAGGGGTGGGACATTTTAGGTGGTCGCACCTGGGAGGTGGTGGGGAAGCAAAATCGCCCGTGGTAGAGAACTATTGACTGAAACCCACCCATACTGTGATGTATTTGTTCCCCCACTGCTCTCCTTCCTGTTCACAAACCCCAGGCAAATCATGGTTCTCATTGTAAACCAGGGAGAGACAAATGTGTTGTTTCTGTAAGTAGAATGAGTGGGAAGAAAAAAGACATGAAACTATGTGTTGTCAAGGGGTGGAGAATGAGCACCCCCTTAGCACCCAGAGTGGAAAGAAGTATTCGGATTTGGTTGGGCTCTGACTTCCACTAGGAAGTGGCTGCGCCCCTGGGTGTGGGCAAGCCAGCTTTTGAATGTCTCTATTTCGCACACTTCGGAAATGGGCTGGCTATGGTGAGACACGGGTGATAATGGAGAGGCTGCTGAGATAAAGGAGCCACTTGCCTGGAGGTGCTGACACTCTCAGTCCTCTGTTTAGACATGAGCGCGGGAGAACTGCCCCACCTCACTCGCTCATACCATGCCAACAGTCCTGTTTTGGACCAGAAAATCAGTACCGAGGAGAGCTACCCAGAAAAGAGACGTTATGCAAGCCTTGAATTGTACTTTCATTACAGCTATTGAGGCAAACATTTCCTCACTCCTGGAGATTGAAAGAATTCACCCTATTTTTAGTAACTTACTGGAATCATAATTGCTTGTCCTCACTGACCAGAAGCAAACGCAGGGAACGAACGCTTTGCAGTTATCCCCAGTGGCCACTAGATGGCGGTGTACGTCTTCCTGAGAAGCCCGGCCTGGCGGCCGGTCGCAACAACTCCTTGGGCAAAGGAAGACAAGTGCCACTCGTCCTTTGGGAGACAGCCGGCTCCTATCATTGTTGGCACAAACAGCTCCAAACAATTGCACTGACCACACAGCTCTAAGCCACATTCCAGGGCGCTGCCGTCTGCTGAGGAGTGAATGCTGGGAAAATGAACCAAGCTGCTAATTTGCTTGATTGGGGGAAAAATAGGATCTCCAGTAACAATGGGCGTAATTTATTTTTCCAACAAGAATAGGGGCAATGCCATTTCATCCCCCTTCCCAATTGCTACCATAAATGAAAGCAATCACCTAATTAGTCCTGAATTACTAACTGGCAGGGTAATGGATCTGCTGAAAATTAAGCTCAAGTGGAGAATTTGGAGAGGGGGATGTGATTTCGTGGGGAGGAGGGGTGGGGAGGGGAGGGAGGTGAAGGCCCGGAGCCCATTGTAGGGCCCTGGGCCCCTGCGGTCTGGGGGTTATGCTGGCCCTGACCCTGGGAGAACAAGGGGCTCAGTGAGTCTCTGGGCCATTCATTTTGTGCAGGAGAATGACTTTCTAAACCCTAAACTGAGGAAAAAGCATCTGCTGGGGAAGACATGCCCCTGAGTTCCTTTTAAAATGTTACAGATGTAGATGAATTGGCTTGGGAAAGCAACACAGCCCTGTGGGGCCTGGCCACCCTGCTGATGGGGCCGGACAGGCGGACCCCACAGGGAGGCTCTTGAATGCCTTCTCTCCTGAAACACAATGAGGGAAATTACAGCAAATCTGAGACTAAGTTTGGATTTCAGTGCTTAAGAAATACCCAAAGGGAATGAAATAAATGCCTAGTTACAGATTTTGTGTTTTTGCATGCATCCTTAGTCTTCGCCCCTTCCTGGTTGGAAACAATGAAGCATCGCCACACCCGGTGGCAGGCCCTCTCCTGGAGAAAAGCAGGACAATAGGAGAGTAGGTAATTGCTGAGATCTTCCACACAAAGGCTCCACAAACTGAAGGACCAATTTATTTGTTCAGAGACGCCTTCTTGTTTTTTAGTTAGATATCACTTTAATTGAAATACTTTACTAATGCGATTTATCGCAACTGTAAACTGTCAGTTTCCACAGCTGTTGCCGTTTTCAAGCAATCTGGCAAATGTGTGTGGGTGAAAACACAAACTTGGAAGGTTGAGGAGGAGTGGGCTCGGGCTGTCTCTTTTCCCCACTCAGCTGGTCCACAGGCCCCTCACCTCTGCCAAAAACATATGCTCCTTTTCCTTAGAGGCACCCACTTCAATTCTAGTGCACATCTGTTGTCTTGGCTTCTAAACATCGATCCCCCCCATCCTTGGAGGAGTACCTGGTTTTCTTCTGGGGACCTACCCTTCTCCCCGTATTAGCCCATGTGGCTTAGATGAGGTGACCCTACTTTGCTGCTGTGGGGTGGGTGTGTCTCCCAGCTGTGGCCTAAAGGTACGCTCTTCCACCTCTCTTGGCTGTGTTGATTGACTCTTAGAGTTGCCAGAATTAGCAAAACATCAACAGCAAAAACCAAAACACTCAGTTAAATTTCAGATAAGCAACCAGGATTTTTTTTTTTACTGTTGTTATGTTTATTATTACTATTATTAATATGTCTTTTGCATGGAACATACTTATGCTAAAAGCAATGTATTGTTTATCTGAAGTTCAAATTTAGTGAGACATCCTGTATTTTACCTGGCAACGCTGTTGGTTCTAAGAAAGGGACGTGACTAAAAGTGGTCAATTCATAGTCAGCTCAGGACTTTTATTGGAGTTTTGGGGAAAGAAGTATTTCAAAAGAAATCTGTTGGGGTTGCTAAACTGGTAGGTTATGTGCTTACAACTGTTGGTGACGATCTTTGCTACTTTGTGGGAACAGCTGCCTGACATGGGAGCCAAGGCCACATAGACCAGACCTGTTTCATTGGAGCAGGTGGATCCAGCTGTTCCTGAAGCTGGCCCTGTGGTTGGTGGAGATCAGGGTGCCAATGGCCAGGTGGGATCACAATTTTCTACCCCTTGAGCCTGGAAAGTAGAGACAGCACCAGAATATGCCCACTGGGCACTGGCTTCTATTTAATCAAAAGAGTGGTAAATGGATTTTGAGCAGCAAAAATAACTGATGTCCACTATACCCTATATTGTTTTCTAATTGTTTGTCGCATGTAACATCAGCCCTTTTACAAGACAGCGTGGTTGGAGACAGGGTCTGATATATCTGTGTTTGGCATTGGAGACCTGAACTTCAAATCTGCCTCTGCTTGGCTGAGTGGCTTCGCAGTCATGGTGACCTCTACAAACTTGAGATTCTCAGTCTGAAAACTAAGGACAGGGGTACTTTTCTTTACAGGATGGGAGTGAGGAATCTGTGACATAAAGTATGTAAGCACCTGCCATAGGGCCTGATATGGAGTAGGTGCTCGACAGAGGTCTTCCCCTGTCTGAGAGAGAATGTGCTTAACTTCGGAACTTAAGGAGAGTGGTAATTAAAGTCTGAGGACATGGATAGCACCATAGCTGCCCTGTCATGGCCAGGCATTAGGTGACTGTTGGTGTATGCTGGATGGCTTTCACGCCTTGTCATGTACACCTTCTCATTTCATTTTGGCACAGAATCTTCTCTTTCTTTGCCTTGCTTTTCTTCTTATGCTACTTTCAGGACAGGAGCTTTGCTTTGTATTATATGCAGTGAATCCATCAAAACTTGGCTGTTGTCTTTTCTGCGTCTCAATGACATTTACCCAATTATTTGGATATTTGAGACCAACAAACCATTTCTCTCCTCCATTAACGTTAGTCGATTTAACTCAAAGGAAAAAAGTGAAGGCAAGAGCACTATTTCACAGTAACAATGCTGTGCTCCATTTTACTGGGATTTTCCAGAGCTTAACAAGGTAGGTTTGGAACATCTAATCAGGGAAGAGGTTAGATCTGGAACTTGCCGTTTAGAGTCGGAAGGAGTTGCAGTTTTGCCCCAGTGAGCCAGTGACAGTCAGGACTAGAATTCAGGCCTGGACCACAGGCCCTTGCTCCGGGCTGCCGGGGTCTCGGCCGAGCCTGCAGCACACACATCCTCTGGGACCTTTCAAAGAGGTTTCAGTTGGTCGGGCTGCTTTGTTTTGAAGCTCTCTGGGATGGATGTTAAATCCAGATGAGTGTGTGTGTCCAGTGGGGAGGAAAGCTGGCGAGGGGAAGAAGGTTCTCTGAGGGTCTCTCAGAACGTGCTGCGGAGGCTGCAGCGTGGAGAGGACTGAGATGAGCTTTAGACAGACGTTCACAGGGGATGTGTTTGTCCTCTCCTGGTGTGAAACAGCAAAGCTACCAATCCTCAGGGAATAAAGAAAGAAGAAACAGTCACCTTTCAAAGAGCTGGAAATGCAGTCTCCTCCTCCTCCTCTCTCCTGCCTCCCCTTCCCCCGTCTTTATTTTCGTAGAAGGCTTCATCAGTTAAGGAGGTCTCTTCTCTCTCACCACCGCCTCTCCTCTTGCTCTGTTTGGCTCAGTCAGGGAAAGGGAGAAGCAGCACAATCTAGTGAGAGAACACAAGCTCTTCAGAGTCCTGAATCAGTTTTCTAGCTATGCATCTGGGCAAGTTTCTTAACCCATTTCCTTATCTGTAAGATGGGCACACGTGTGTCCACTTTCTTTCTTTCTTTCCTTTTTTTTTTGAGACAGAGTCTCACTCTGTCACCCAGGCTGAAGGGCAGGGGCACGATCTCGGCTCACTGCAACCTCTACCACCCGAGTTCAAGTGATTCTCCTGCCTCAGCCTCCCGAGTAACTGGGATTACAGGCACCTGCCACCGCGCCCGGCTAATTTTTTGTAGTTTTAGTAGAGACAGGGTTTCACCATCTTGGCCAGGCTGGTCTTGAACTCCTGACCTTGTGATCCACCCATCTTGGCCTCCCAAAGTGCTAGGATTACAGGTGTGAACCACTGTGCCCAGCCATGTGTCTACTTTCTAGAGCTCTGGTGGAGATTAAATTCATATATATATACACACATATATATGAATGAGAGATTAAATATGTTAATCTACAAGTATATAATAGTTGCTCAATAAATAGTTCATTATCATCATTGTCTCAGGAAGGCTACACGGGGTGGCATGAAAAATGCTAATGTGGAAGAGTGTTTAGATGCAGGTGATAGCAATGGCTGATACTACAGCAATGACTGTGCATTAGTAGCGATAATTTAGGTTTAACTAATTTAAGCCTCCTCTTTACAGATGTGAAAACCAAGGCACAGAAAGATTAAGGGATTTGCCCAAGGCTACACAGCTTGTAGTACACAGCCTGTGTGCAAACCTTTGAGGCTCTTCAGTGTAAGCCACGTGCTCTAGGGGCAACGTGCCACGTGGCTGGCTGTGAAGGTCACCTAGGCAGGGCAGATATATCAGAAAGAGGAAAGGAGAGTTGCTGGAAACAAAGGTATACTCCAGTCTTTGGACTGAGCTATTACTTCAGTCTGATTAGAATCTATTAAGTGAGCTGAGGTCAGCTGCAGGTGACTGGCAGGTGGCGTGAAAGGCCACAAGAGATGACTTTCAGGGGCTAGAAGAGGCTTGGCCTTGTGACTTGCTTTGGTAATGAAATGTGGGTGGAAGTGCAATGTGTGCCACTTTTAGGAGTCTGTGCAAAGTTTTCCGTGATTGCTTTTCCTCTGCCTTTTGGATTATGGAAGCCTGTGTCAAGATTGTGCTGCCGTTAGTGGGGGTACAGAAATGCCTACAATGGACGGAGCCATCTTGCGGACCCCAGATGTAAATGTAGCATGGAAGCAAAAAATAACCTTTGTTGTGTAGTGTTTTTTTTCTTTTTAAATTATTTTTTATTTTATTTTCATCTTTTTGAGATGGAGTCTTGCTCTGTCGCCAGGCTGGAGTACAGTGGCGTGATCTAGGCTCACTGCCATCTCTGCCTCCTGGGTTCAAGCAATTTTCCTGCCTCAGCCTCCTGAGTAGCTGGGACTACAGGCTTGCACCAGTACACTCAGCTAATTTTTGTATTTTTAGTAGAGACGGGATTTCACTATGTTGACCAGGATGGTCTGGATCTCTTGAGCTTGTGACCTTCCTACCTCTTTGTTGGTTTTTAGGCCATGGAGGGATGTAGGTTACTTGTTATTGCAGCACAGCCTTACTGATCCTGCCTGATATGTTCCTTATGTAATGGTATATCCCTGCTATCCAAAAGGAAGATCCAGCCCCAAGTTCTTGCTGTACCCTAATAAATAATACATACTTCACACTTATTCATCTCGCATTTATATTATTGGGAAGGGCTGCTCAAGCATTCAAAAATGACCTGCCTGGGGGGTGTTGCGACTCACATCTATAATCCAAGCACTTTGGGAGGCCAAGGTGGGAGGATCGCTTGAACCCAGGAGTTTGAGACCAGCTTGGGCAACACAGTGAGACCCTGTCTCTACAAAAAATTTTAAAAAGTTAGCCAGGTGTAGTGGCTGGCACCTATAGTCCTAGCTACTTGGGAGGCTGAGGTGGGAGGATTGCTTTAGTCCAGGACTTTGAGGTGGCAGTGAGCCATGATCACATGACTGCACTATCGCCTGTGCCACAGAGCCCTGTCTCTTAGTAAGAAAGAAAAAGGCCTGCCCGAGGGCAACTTTCTGTTTCTACCTAGAAATTTTTCTTCTTAAGCAATCTTGATACACCTTACCACTTTCCCACCCTTTCAACTTTGTGAGAAAGTATGTAATGTATTTCCTGAGTTCGTAAAGAACTTCAAGAGGAGATAGCTGTGCTAAATCTTAAAACATATAATCATAAAACATTGGCTCAGTGGATTGATAAACTGTTGCCACTGCAATGGTGTAGCTTTTTCATTTTATTGAGAGAAGATAAATATACTCATCAAACATCACCTCGGGGGTAATTATCATTGTCTTGTGAATTTTTTTTCTATTGTCTTTGGCTTTCTGTCTTGTTTTTTTTTTTTTTTTGAGACAGGTTCTCACACTGTTGCCCAGCCTGGAGTGTAGTGGCATGATCATAGCTCACTGTAACTGTGACTTCTCCTGGTCTCAAGAGATCCTCCCACCTCAGTCTTTGGAGTAGCCGGGACCACAGGCTTGTACCACCATGCCTGGCTAACTTTTAATATTATTTGTAGAGACAGAGTGTATTACTCCGTTCTCACACTGCTGTAAGAACATACCCAACACAGGGTAATTATAAAGGAAAGGGGTTTAATTGACTCACGGTTCACATGGCTGAGGAGACCTCAGCAAATTTACAATTATGGTGGAAGGGGAAGCAAACATATCCTTCTTCACAGGGCGGCAGGAAGGAGAAGAATGAGAGCTGAGCAAAGGGGGAAGCCCCTTATAAAACCATCAGATCTCGTGAGAACTCACTATCACAAGAATAGCATGGGGGAAACTGCCCTCATGATTCAATTACCTCCCACCGGGTCCCTCCTGCCACATGTGGGGATCATGAGTTCTACCACTCAAGATGAGATCTGGGAGGGGACACAGCCAAACCATATCACAGGGTCTCACTATGTTGCCCAGGCTAGTCTCAAACTCCCGGGCTTAAGTGCTTTTCCCACCTCGGCCTCCCAAAATGCTGGATTATAGGCATGAACCTCCATCCCTGGTGTCTTTTGCTTTCTCAAGTAAAAGCACTGTCCCGTTTGTTAGCGAGTTTAATGTGTTCAGTAGTAAAGAGTGCTAAATCTCATCTCCTCTTAGTACACCAATTTTATAGAGAAGGGATCCACAGCAGAGGCTGGCTCACTACGGTCTGTGGACCAGATCTGGCTTACCAACTACTTTTTTAAGTTCAAGTTTCATTTGAACACAGCCACGCCATTCATTTATGTATTGTCTATGGCTGCTTTGTGCCACAATGGCAGCAATGAGCATTTGTAACAGAGAGAGCGTGACCCACAAAGCCTCCACCATTTACTATCTGGCTTCTTAAGAAAAAGCTTACTGACTCCTCATATAGAGCAGAGAGTGGCCAAGACCTTGTCCAACATCACAAAAGATTCCTAAGTGGCAAAGTTGTGTCTTGTGATTTTTCATTTTTTGGGGGATGATTCTTTTTCTATTTGCTCACCATCACCTGCCTTATTCCAAGTATTGTAAAGGAGGCCGCACCCGCCCCAATCCCAGCAGAGAAGCACACTTTGTGTAAAACTTCCACACCATAAAAAAAAAGGCGCGCTACAGTATGGGCAAGGCACGGGAAAGCTGGAAGCTCCAGGGAGTATGGGGATGTAATAATCAGGTGAGTGAAGAATATATATCTCATCCCCTAGGCTTCTTAGGTGCAAATGATAACTTTTGAGCGTTGACAACTCAGGGTTGTCATGGTTTTGCGATTTTGAATTGTGGGATATTCATTTTCTATCTTTTACTCTGGGGTACAATTAGTCCTGCTTCATAGAAACAAAAACTCCCAGCTCTTCATTGATAGAACGTCCCCCCCCCATTTCTCAAGAAGCTCAAGGTCATCAGAAAATTAGAGATTTTAAGCTTTACAAATACCTACAATGAAACCACACACATTCGTAGCTGAGGGTTAAGACATCAAACCTCAGGAGGTATCCTGGGTTTTGAAAGTGACATGTGCCTTCCAGATCTGCTTGCATTTTTTTTCTCCCAGAAGCATATTGGGGGGATTTAATTCCAGCATATTTTATAGGTGCTTGCACAGCCAGAGATTGCTTTATTTCATTGCATAAATAACAAAGATCTTCTCTACATTCCTTTATTTCTCCCTTTGAGCTACAAGAATTGCAGCAGGCCTGAGATTCGCACACATATACTTGACATAAATGTGTATCGAAGATGGGGGAATAATAAGGACTAACTTTTATAGACCTCTCTCATTAAAACTCACCTTCAAAAAACACTCCTGTTCTTTCCTTATAATCAAATGACACCTCGTAACCAGCTAACCATTTTTAATATTCCCCAGACTCCACTGAACTATGCCGGAGCTCAGACACTGTCTAGCTAGTCAGGGAGAAGAGTCTACCGTCATATTTAAACGCAGTTATTGGGACAGGTTTTACAGGCAGTGGGCTAGGACAATTCAGAAACAATTGCTTATGTGATAGTTGGAGGATTTGTCCCTGTCAAACAGTTAATATTGCTTTAATACATGAAGTAGGCTGTATAAGACGGCAATAATGAAAAATGTCAGGAAAGACAATATCAATTGTTATTCAACATCCACATCAAAGATTACTTTTTTGTCAGTAGCTTTCAGAAAATGTATTTTCCATCAGATCTGATTGCGTTCCTCTTTGAAGTGCTCCATCCTCCCGGTAGATTTAATGTGACATCTAGGCACTTTTAGTCCCTGGGCCTCTGAGGCGATTCAGAGAGGCACAACAAGCCATCACAGGTTTATCCTCAAAGGCCGACACTGTCTGTCTGATTTATTGTAACTTTAAGAATCATCTCCAGCAAAGCATGAGCCTTGCTACCCATCCAGAGCGCCAGACTTTTATCAATTCATTTGTATGCAGCCGGGACCGCTTGCAACCTAGAGCCCTATAGCCACTCATGGAAAATGCATTACCTGCGACTAATCCTTTTTATCTTTAAAGTCTGTATTTTTTATGTATAAGTCACTTTGGGTTATCATAAAATATACATAATTCTCCCTCCCCCCTTAAAAAAAATACAAAATGGAAAGAGAATATATAATAAGTTACGAGCGTGCGGTGTCCTTATCAGCAAGGATTCTAAATAAACAGCTCTCTTTATGTAAACATCGAGGGATAGAAAGCTGTGATTACTTTCAATGGGAAATAGGAATGCGCCCAGTGTTTTGTTTCTTTTAGGTTTCAAAGTGAAACAGTAAGATTAATCATTGGAAATATGCCTGTGCGTGCTTCCACTTGCCAGTGCGTTCGCTTAGGGGTGGGGGCTGGGGGTGCTGGGAGAGTAGGCGGGGTGGGGGTAGAGGCTAATGGTTGTCTGGTCCATTTCACAGGTTTCCCAATTTGCTTCACTCCACAAACGTTTTCCAGGCCATTTGTGAATGGCCTTAATTAAGAAGACTGGAAATGTGTCTCCTGGAAAGATCAAGGTAAATCTCCTTCACAGGCCCCACCCCAACGCTGTTCAGGGCTCCGAACCTCAGGGGCTATTGAAATGCCTGTCCTCAATATTGTAAGTGGTGTTTGCCGTTTCTGTGTTGCTCTGTAATTGTTTCAGATATTCAAACTCTGCTCGGTTTTGAATCTTTACAAGCACGGGAAATTCTCTTCTACTTTAAGCAAAATATAAGAGGTCATGCCCCGATTGGGGGCCAGCAAACCTGCCCGCAGACCAAATCCTGCCAGGGCCTGTTTTTGTTGGTGAAGGTTTATTGGAGCCCAGACAATATGTTGATATAGTGTCTGTGACTGCTTTCACACCACAGCAGTGGAGTTCGTGGCTGCCACAGACTGTGGTCCACAAAGCCAAAACTAGTTACTATCAGGCCCTTTACAGAAACATTTGTTGACCCCTGCCCTGGAACCATAGGTACAATTTTAAATTAATTAAGCTGATTAACCCAACATACAATTTACTTGACCTAGGGGTAAAAAACTTCTTTTGGGGATAGAGGAAATGGTCTGGAAAGATGTACCACAAACTTGACAAAAACTTCTAAGTGGGAATTGAGTTGAGAACTGAAGAGAAACTTTTTACTCCTTTATACTTCTGGTGTTTATGAAATAATATGGTAGATGTTTGTAGAATTTACGTGGTTTTCAGGGATGCTGTCCTCCCCTGGGCTAGACCCTGCTGTCTGCTGCAATGGGACAACAGTTTTCGGGACATTGAGAGATAATAGTACCAATCACTGAGGTTTTATTGTCCCTTTGTTTTTTAAAAACCCAGGCGGGGTACGGTAGCTCATGCTTGTAATCCCAGCACTTTGTGAGGCTGAGGTGGGTGGATGCCTTGAGGCCAGGAGTTTGAGACCAGCCTAGTCAACATGG
Organism: Macaca thibetana thibetana; assembly: GCF_024542745.1. Classification (NCBI taxonomy): domain Eukaryota; kingdom Metazoa; phylum Chordata; class Mammalia; order Primates; family Cercopithecidae; genus Macaca; species Macaca thibetana. The sequence continues at coordinate 90,774,883 of NC_065592.1, forward strand.
TGAAACCCCGTCACTAATAAAAATACAAAAAAATTAGCCAGGCATAGTGGCGTGCACCTGTAATCCCAGCTACTAGGGAGGCTGAGGCACGAGAATATCTTGAATGTGGGAGGCAGAGGTTGCAGTGAGCCAGGACCACACAACAGCACTGCAGCCTGGGGGACAGAGTAAAACGCCGTCTTCAAACAAACAAACAAACAAAACACCTCAAAAAACAAAACCCAGTGCTCAGTCATATTAAGATATTATCTGCATTGCTTTGAGCCCTCAGCCTAAGGTAGGGCTTCCTTATTGTCTAAACAATCCTGGACCCCCAAGCTGGCATGCTTTAAATGTGGGAGAGGCAGACCAAAGTTGTGGGGGGTGCTTGCAAGCCCCAGCCAAGCTCTGGGGGGCTTGTGGGGAGATTGCCAAAAAAAGGGTAGGTGGTTTCTGGGGCAGAAATTGTGAGCATACCTCTCACTACTTTTAGGACTCTGGGGGATCCATTTCTTTCTTCTTTAACTGAAACAAAAGCAAAGAAGCGCGATCTTTAGGTGAAAAGGAATTGTGAACTCGAAAATCTGCAGTCATTACATGCCCCTCCTTTATTTTTACATGCAAATCATCTTTGGGGAAAGGATCTCAGGGATCTTGTTGGAACTTGCTTGAAAACAATAGGCTGAGTCTATTAGCGCCCTGTTCTTCACAAGAAAAGAAAAAGAATCATTTTGAAGTAATGTTGGAAGATGTTAAGATTTTATGAGGGCTTCGCATAACACTCGTCTGTATCACTTTCCAGGGGAAAAAAAAATCAGGAGATTTATTCTCATGGATGTTGCTGACACGTTAGCATCTTAGAAAATCATTTTGCAACACCATGTAAACTCCTCACTCAGTACAATGTGGAAACTCACTTGGCCTTTTCTTTTCCTCTCCCTGTAGCCTTACCATGGCTCCTGACATTTCCTGCACCTGGTATGTGTTTATGCCAGGCCTTTGTTTGTGAAACATTCCTACCTGGAACATTCTCCATCCTCTGCTTCCTCTCGGGCCTTGTTCACCTAGAAACTCCAACTCACCTTTCATTGCCTAGTACACCTGTCCCTTCTTCTGTGATGTCCTCTATGATTTCTCCCCCATTCTTGCCCACAGCCTCCCTGCAGTTGCCCCCCAGCATTTGGATAGGCTCTATCATAGAATTTCTCAAATCGTGTGCCCATTGCACTTACATTAGCTCCTTGAGGGTGGGCACTGTGGCTTATCTGACCTCTGTATTCCTTGTAGTTTGGGCAGTGATTTGCAGAAATAGGCATTTAATAAACACTTGCCAATAAAGAAAGAGAGAAAGAATGGAAGGAAGGAAGGACGGACTAAGATTTTAGAACAAAAAGAAAGGTTTGAGAATGTCTCATCTAAGCCCCTTATTTTGTAGGTAAAGCCTGAGGCATAAAGAAATGAGGGCCAGGCACGGTGGCTCACGCCTGTAATCCCAGCACTTTGGAAGGCTGAGGCAGGCAGATCAGGAGGTCAAGAGATCGAGACCATACTGGCCAACATGGTGAAACCTCGTCTCTTCTAAAAATACAAAAATTAGCTGGACGTGGTGGCATGCGCCTGTAATCCCAGCTACTCGGGAGACTGAGGCAGGAGAATCGCTTGAACCCGGGAGGCGTAGGTTGTAGTGAGCCGAGATCACGCCACTGCACTGCAGCCTGGCAACAGAGCGAGACTCCGTCTCAAAAAAAAAATGAGGAGTGTTCTGAATTAGGCAATCCCTTTCGGACCCCTCCAGGGCTTTATTCAGCACATCCCATCCTCTCCCAGGTCGAGGTTGACTTCTGCAGAGCTGGCTTCAAGGGGCAAGAAGAGGAGGGGAAAGCCCTGAAAAGTTGTATTTGCCTTCAGACCTTCTTACCACAGAGAAGGAAAAACAAAAACAAAGGCCAGCAGCTGAAGACTGTCTGCCTGGCTCTTGCTCAGGAGTTGGATTTCCATAGTGGATGGATGAGGAAGACAGCACCACCCAGGGTGGAGGTGGCAGAAGTCCAAACCCCGTCTCCTTCCCCCGTCCCTTTCCTCACGGTGCCAGGGCAGGGCAGGGACCCTCCAGAAGCAAATGCCGAGGCTTCTCATTTTCTCATGTTCAGAGAAACTCCATGGACTAGCGCCTTCCCTTAGTTTATCATTTTGTTCAAGAAGGACATGGACGAGAATCAGAGCTGGAGTCAGGGAGGGAGGCCAGGATGCAGAGACGTGGACAGAGGAGTGAAGAGTGAGGGAGTCGAAGGCATAAATGGAGATGATTCTGCCATGGTTGCCGTCATTTACCCTGAGGTTAACAGGAGAGGGAGAAGTGTCTCCATCTAGAAAGGTCTTAAAGAGTTTTCAGAGGAGGCGTGATCTCTGTCTGTCTCTGCAGGTGTGTGTGTGTATGACATAGCTTGGTACCTTTGACAGATACAAATGTCTAGACTCAGAGTCCTGCTGTGACCTGGGCTGGGTGTGCTTTTTCAGCTCATGGAAGGGATCACATCACACTTAGGTCTGACAGCGGGGACCTGCAGGAAGGAGACACAGGGTATAAGAGCCGGATGGTGAGGCCGGAGGCACAGGAGGGCAAAGATGGGGGCCCTAGATGAGGGAGATGAAGCAGGGCTCCAGGGAGACTTGATCCTGATTTCACGGCAGCTGGCTCAGGACCAGCGCGGGTGCGGTTTCTCAAATGCAGTGTGTAAGGACGCCGAGCGTTGAGCAGCATCCAGACCCCTGTTGAGGTAGGAAAACGGGGGATATGGTGAAACCCCAGATCTAGTGACCCTTGGTCCAGCCTGAGCTTTGCCCCAAGCAACTTCAGAGGCCTGGGAAAGTTTCTTTACCTCTGTGGCCTCTATTTCCTTATCTGTGGGAAGAAAAAGTTGGGCTAGATGATTTCTGAAGTCCTTTCCAATTTAATAAGGAGTCTATAACTTTTGCTCAGATTTTAAAGGAATTAGACCAAGTATTATTATTTAGAGGTAATTTGGGGCAGTGTTTAGCACTGGGCATATGAAGTAAATTTCTTATTCCAGCTTCTGTGCCTGAGTGGATGGATCCTCTTATTTATCTGAAAGAAGGCAATCAAACTCTCGAGAAAATTTTTGAACAGCAGATTTTATTTCCCTTGCTATGACCCTTAAATACTGCACTTGTTACATCGGAGTGCTAATTACTAGAGATTAATTAGTCAGCATGAAAGTACTTCTGTGGCAGCCCCCCAATTACTGAACTGTACTTGATATGTGCTACCTGCAGGCTCTCCGCAGAAATCCTGAGAAGTGATGCTCATTGGAGGCCATAGGCAAGCCTTTGACAATTCTCTAGTCCCATTTTTTAGAAGAACAGCTGTCAAGTGTGGATGGTCTGAAAATAATAAAATACAAAATATAGCTCATGCCAAAATGGAGGTAGCCTGGCTAACAGTCTCAAGGGCCCTGGCTATTTCCAGGTGATTAAAAGTGATTTTGGGGAGGTGCTTCTCTTGGGTCTGCTTCTGGCTCTGTTAGAGCCCTGTGGCCTGAACCTGGGTGATCCAATCCCTGTCATTTCTCTCTGCTTCTGTCTGGGCCCATCAGAAGATACCTTCACTAGGGATATTGTTGAGGTTTAATCAATTATTATTTAAGGGCAGAAACATTCTTGGATGAAAGGAGTGAAGATAAAAGCAAAGTCCAGCCATATTATTATCACTTTCCATGCTCTTTCTTCTATTAGTGTCATGTGGATATGGCTGAAGTGTGCTTTGGTGCATTTTGCAAAATAGAAAAAAATAAGTAGGGAAATTATATTTTCAAAACCAAGTGCCCATTCTTCTTTGTAACTGGTGCACAGTAGATTGGCCAGTGTTCATATCTCATTTATCTCTCTGTATTGGGTTGTCCTCTCTGTCTAATTTTCTCTTATTAATGAATCTCCCCTTTTGTCCTGTACAAATCTAGGTGGATGACATTTATACAAGGTAATCATTTCCGTGCATTACCAGAAAGATTATTGGTGCTTATCCAGCAAAAGTAAGTATATCTGTCACCGAAATCTGACCCAGAATAGACGGTTGTTTTCTTTGCAGAATTATTTGCTGATCAGTTTTTTCTGGTCTTTAGATTTGTGGTTTAGCAGGGAAAGACCTACATATCTCTGAATTTTGAAAAGACTAGCCACTTTGGCAAGGTGCTAACCTGCACTAACGTACATCTTCCCAGTGAAGAAAGCCTACCCCAGACCACGTTTTCAGCCATAAGTATTTTAAAAGGAAACCAACTGTACAGTTAAACATGGAGGGGTCTAGTGAGGCTCCTCTTTACTAGTTCTGAAATGCCTTTTCTGGCATTAATGCCTTAAATTTGGACTAGCTTCAATATCTAATTCTAGGGCTACGTAAGCACTTGGACGGGTATGAATCTAAGAGTATGCAAAAAACATATATTTCTTATTCTTTTCTGAAGTTCAACTTGTACAGTCACATACTGCTTAACAATGGGGATATATTCTGAGAAATGTGTCATTAGGTGATTTTTTTCATGTAAACATCAGAGTGTACTTATACAATTTTTTTATTTGTATAGTATATTTTTATTTATACACTTTTTTATATGGAGAATCAAATATCCCAGCATCATTACTGAATATCAGTCATTTCTCTTACTTGATCACCAATGTCAATATCAATTGCCTAAGTCAGGTTTCAATCTTATTTGACCACTGTTGTATACTTGGTCTGCCAGTGACCCAAATGTTATTATGTGACATATGACTGTTACTCTGGCATGACAAAAAATTTGTCTCAGTCAATTCCACTTATTCCCCAACTTCTCCTTTGTCCAGAATTGTGACTAAGTCTCAGGTTGGTGATGCTCACATAAACTTAAAGAAAAGGGGTGGAAAAAGGCATTTCATACAAATGGACACCAAAAGTGAGCAGGAGTAGCTATTCTTATATCAGACAAAACAAACTTTAAAGCAATAGCAGTTAAAAAAGACAAAGGGGGGCCGGGTGCGGTGGCTCACGCCTGTAATCCCAGCACTTTGGGAGGCTGAGGTGGGCAGATCACGAGGTCAGGAGATCAAGACCATCCTGGTTAACACAGTGAAACCCCGTCTCTACTAAAAATATAAAAAATTAGCTGGGCATGGTGGCGGGTGCCTGTAGTCCCAGCTACTTGGGAGGCTTTGGCAGAAGAATGGCGTGAACCTGGGAGGCGGAGCTTGCAGTGAGCTGAGATTGCGCCACTGCACTCCAGCCTGGGTGACAGAGCAAGACTGTCTCAAAAAAAAAAAAAAAAAAAAAAAAAGACAAAGGGGGACATTATATGATGGTAAAAAGGCCTTGCCCAACAGCAAAATATCACAATCCTAAATATATAGGCACCTAACACTGAAGCTCCCAAATTTATAAAACAGTTACTAATTGACCTAAGAAATGAGCTAGACAGCAACAGAATAATAGTGCGGGACTTCAGTACTCCGCTGACAGTACTAGACAGGTTATCAAGATAGAAAGTCAACAAAGAAGCAATGGACTTAAAACTATACCTTGGAACAAATGAACTTAACAGATATATGCAGAACATTCCATCTAATAACTGCAGAATACACATTCTATTCAACAGCACATGGAACGTGCTCCAAGATAGACCATATGATAGGCCACAAAATAAGCCTTAATAAATTAAAAAAAATTGAAATTATATCACTCTCTTAGACCACAGTGGAATAAAACTGGAAATCAACTCCAAAAGGAACCTTCAAAACCATGCAAATACATGGAAATTAAATAACCTGCTCCTGAATGATCATTGGGTCAAAAATGAAATCAAGATGGAAATTTAAAAATTCTTCAAACTGAACAATAGTGACACAACCTATCAAAACCTCTGGGATACAGCAAAGGTGGTGCTAATAGGAAAGGTCATAGCCCTAAATGCCTACATCAAAAAGACTGAAAGAGCACAAACTGACAATCTAAAGGTCACTCCTCAAGGAACTAGAGAAACAAGAACAAACCAAACCCAATCCCAGCAGAAGAAAGGAAATAACAAAGATCAGAGTAGAACTAAATGAAATTGAAACAATAAAAATCACAAAAGATAAACACAAAGCTGGTTCTTAGAAAAGATAAACAAAATTGATAGACCATTAGCAAGATTAACCAAGAAAAGAAGTGAGGAAATCCAAATAACCTCAATGAGAAGCAAAATGGGAGATATTACAACTGATAACACAGAAATACAAAAGATCATTCAAGGCTACTATGAACACCTTTATGTGCCTAAGTAAGAAAACCTAGAAGAGATGGATAAATTCCTGGGAAAATACAACTCTCCTAGCTTAAATCAGAAAAAATTAGATACCCCGAACAGACCAATAACAAGCAGAGATTTAAATGGTGATTTAAAAAATTACTAACAAAAGTCCAGGACCAGATGGATTCACATCAGAATTCTACCAGACAGTCGAAGAATTGGTACCAATCCTATTGATGCTATTCCACAAGATAAAGAGGTAACCTTCACTAATTCACTCTATCAAGCCAGCATCACCCTGATATCAAAACCAGGAAAGGACCTAACCAAAAAAGAAAGCTACAGACCAATATCCCTGATGAACATAGATGCTAAAATTCTTGACAAAATACTTGCTAACTGAATCCAACAATATATCAAAAAGATAATCCACCATGATCAAGTGGGTTTCATGGTTTAACATACGCAAGTCAATCAATGTGATACACCACATAGAATTTAAAAAATCACATGATCATCTCGGTAGATGCAAAAAAACATTCGACAAAATCCAGCATCCCTTTATGATTAAAATGCTCAGCAAAATCGGCATACAAGGGACATAACTCAATGTAATAAAAGCCATCTATGACAAACCTACAGCCAACCTAATACTGAATGGGGAAAAGTTGAAAGCATGCCCTCTGAGAACTGGAACAAGACAGGATGCCCACTCTCACCACTCCTCTTCGGCACTGTACTGGAAGTCCTAGCTAGAGCAGTCAAACAAGAGAAAGAAAGAAAGGGCATCCAAATTGGTAAAGAGGAAGTCAAGCTGTCACTGTTTGCTGATGATATGATTGCTCACCTCAAAAACCCTAAAGACGCCTCCAGAAAGCTCCTGGAACTGATAAAAGAATTCAGCAAAGTTTCTGCATACAAGATTAAAGTGCACAAATCAGTAGCTCTTCTATACACCAACAGCAACCAAACAGAATCAAATCAAGAACTCAAACTCTTTCACAATAGCTGCCATAAAATAAAATAAAATAACTTAGGAATATACCTAACCAAAGAGGTAGAAGACCTCTACGAGGAAAACTACAAAACAATGCCTAAAGAAATCATAGATGACACAAACAAATGGAAATGCATCCCGTGCTCATGGATAGGTAGAATCAATACTGTCAAAATGACCATACTGCCAAAAGCAATCTACAAATTCAATGTAGTCCTCGTCAATATACCACCACCATTCTTCACAGAAGTAGAAAAAACAATTCTAAAATTCATATGGAACCAAAAAAGAGCCCACATAGTCAAAGCAAGACTAAGCAAAAATAACAAATCTAGAGACATGAGGCTACCTGATTTCAAACTATACTATAAGGCCATAATCACCACAATGGTGTGGTATTGGTATAAAAACAGGCACATAGACCAATAGAAGAGAATAGACAACCCAGAAATAAACCCAAATACATACAGCCAACTGATCTTTGACAAAACAACAAAATAAGTGGGGAAAGGACACCTTTTTCAACAAATGGATAATTGGCTAGCCACATGTAGGAGAATGAAACTGGATCCTCATCTCTCACCTTTTACAAAAATCAACTCAAGATAGATTAATGACTTAAATCTAAGACCTGAAATGATAAAATTCTAGAAAATAACATTGGAAAAACCCTTCTAGATATTGGCCTAGGCAAGAATTTCATGACTAAGAACCCAAAAGCAAATGCAATGAAAGCAAAGATAAATAGCCGGGACTTAATTAAACTAAAGAGCTTTTGCACAGCAAAAGGAACAGTCAGCAGAGTAAACAGGCAACCCAAAGGATGGGAGAAAATCTTCACAAGCTATACATCTGACAAAGGACTAATATCCGGAATCTACAACAAACTCAAATCAGCAAGAAAAAAACAATCCCATCAAAAAGTGGACTAAGCACATGAATAGACAGGGGATATACAAATGGCCAACAAACATGAAAAAATGCTCAACATCACTAATGATCAGGGAAATGCAAATCAAAACCATAAATGATACCATCCTACTCCTGCCAGAATGGCCATAATCAAAAAATAAAAAGCAGTGGATGTTGGTGTGTATACAGTGATCAGGGAACACTTCTACACTGGTGGTGGCAATGTAAACCAGTACAACCACAATGGAAAACAGTGTGGAGATTCCTTAAAGAACTAAAAGTAGAACTACCATTTGATCCAGTAATCCCACTACTGGGTATCAACCCAGAGGAAAGTAAGTCATTTTATGAAAAAGATACTTGCACGTGCATGTTTATAGCAGCACAGTTCGCAACTGCAAAATTGTGAAACCAACCCAAATGTCCATCAATCAATGAGTGGACAAAGAAACTGGTGTGTGTGTGTATGTGTGCGTACATGTATGCTGAAGTACTACTCAGCCATGAAAGGGAATGAATTAACGGCATTCACAGTGACCTGGCTGAGATTGGAAACTATTATTCTAAGTGAAGTAACTCAGGAATGGAAAACCAACCAACATCACATGTTCTTACTGATATGGGGAAGCTAAACTATGAGGATGCAAAGGCATAAGAATGATACAATGGGCTGTGGGGACTTGGGAAGGTTGGGAGAAGGGAGAGGGGTAAAAAACTATAAATAGGTTACAGTGTATAATGCTTGGGTGATTGGTGCATCAAAATCTCATAAATCACCACTAAAAAACTCATGTAACCAAACACCACCTAATAACCCAATATCCTATGGAAAAAAGAATAAAAACAGGAGTTGTTTAAAAAAATGGAAGTTTTGATTTTAATATGCCATTGACTGTACAAGGCATCACTTTAGTAGATGTTCGGGTTGAAAATTACAATAAACTAGAAAACCCCATTGTCTCAGCCCCAAATCTCCTTAAACTGATAAGCAACTTCAGCAAAGTCTCAGGATACAAAATCAATGTGCAAAAATCACAAACATTCCTATATACCAATAATAGGGAGCCAAATCATGAGTGAACTCCCATTCACAATTGCTTCAAAAAGAATAAAATACCTAGGAATCCAACTTACAAGGGATGTGAAGGACCTCCTCAAGGAGAACTGCAAATCGCTGCTCAAGGAAATAAGAGATGACACAAATGAATGGAAAAACATCCCATGCTCATGGATAGGAAGAATCAATATGGTGAAAATGGCCATACTGTGCAAAGTAATTTATAGATTTAATGCTATCCCCATAAAGCTACCATTGGCTTTCTTCACAGAATTCGAAAAAACTACTTTAAATTTCATGTGGAACCAAAAAAGAGCTCGTATAGCCAAGACAATCTTAAGCAAAAAGAACAAAGCTGGAGGCATCACACTACCTGACTTCAAACTATACTACAAGTCTACAGTAACCAAAACAGCATGGTACTGGCACCAAAACAGAGATACAGACCAATGGAACAGAACAGAGGCCTCAGAAATAACACCACACATCTACCAACATCTGATCTTTGACAAACCTGACAAAAACAAGCAATGGGTAAAGGATTCCTTATTTAATATATGATGTTGGGTAAACTGGCTAGCCATATACAAAAAACTGAAACTGGACCCCTTCCTTATTAAACTTAAACCCATAAAAGTCCTAGAAGAAAACCTAGGCAATATCATTCGGGACATAGGCATGGGCAAAGACTTCATGACTAAAATACCAAAAGCAAGGGCAACAAAAGCCAAAATTGACAAGTGGGATCTAATTAAACTAAAGAGCCTCCTGCACAGCAAAAGAAACTACCATCAGAGTGAACAGGCAACCTACAGAATGGAAGAAAATTTTTGCAATCTATCCATCTGGCAAAGGGTTAATATCCATAATCTGCAAGGAACTTAAACAAATTTACAAGAAAAAAACAACCCTATCAAAAAGTGGGCAAAGGATATGACCAGACACTTATCAAAAGAAGACATTTATGCAGCTAACAAACATGAAAAACTCATCATCACTGATAATTAGAGAAATGCGTATCAAAACCACAATGACATACCATCTCACACCAGTTAGAATGGTGATCATTAAAAAGTCAGGAAACAACAGATGCTGGAGAGGATGTGAAGAAATAGGAATGGTTTTACACTGTTGGTGGGAGTGTAAGTTAGTTTAACCATTGTGGAAGACAGTGTGGCAATTCCTCAAGGATCTAGAATCAAAAATACCATTTGACCCGGCAATTCCATTACTGGGTATATACCCAAAGGATTATAAATCATGCTACTATAAAGACACATGTACATGTATGTTTATTGCAGCACTGTTCACAATGGTAAAGACCTGGAACCAACCCAAATGCCCATCAATGATAGACTGGATAAAGAAAATGTGGCACATGTACACCATGGAATACTATGCAGCCATAAAAAAGGATGAGTTCATGTCCTTTGTAGAGACATGGATGAAGCTGGAAACCATCATTCTCAGCTAACACAAGAAGAGTAAACCAAACACTGCATGTTCTTGTAAGTGGGTGTTGAACAATGAGAACACATGGAGACAGGGAGGGGAACATCACACACCAGGGCCTGTCGGGGGGTGGGGTCCTAGGGGAGGGATAGCATTAGGAGAAATACCTAATGTAGATGATGAGTTGATGGGTGCAGCAAGCTGCCATGGTACGTGCATACCTATGTAACAAAAGAGGCCCAAGGGAGCTCATGTGCTCCTTCCACCGGGTGAAGACACAATGAGAAGGTGCCATCTGTGAACCAGAAAATGGACCCTCACTTGATACTGAATCTGCTGGAGCCTTGATCTTGGACTTTCCAGCCTCTAGGACTGTGAGAAATAAATTTGTTTATAAACTAAAAAAAAAAAAATTACAATAAAATTACATCTCAATTAGAAGGTTCATTTGCATTTCCAAATTATACATTACCATGAAGCCAATGAATCTTAAACTTCAGGGCACTTCACTTATGTGTGTTCCTTCAAAAGCCCCGTATCTAATTTTGTATCCATAATGTTGTACACTTAAAAAGAAAAAAGGAGTTTTTCTAAGTTGTATAAACACCAGGACCCAAAACTTGGGTCAATTTCTGGTAATACATGAGAAACCATTTTATAGAATAGAGTTTAGCAGATGCTTATTAACCATCCATAATGTTCTAGATATTGTGGCAAATACAAAGATGGCCACAATATAGTCATTGGTGTTAAGGAACTGTCAATATATAGAGACACCAATGACAGCCACAGGAAAGTGAGGAAAGACATTGCTTGGAGGAAATCTATAGGATTTGGAAACATTCCAGTGAATCCAGTGATATGAACCCTAAGAGGAAGAGAATGCTGGGGCCATATGACATGGAAACACAGGAGCAGGGAACGGTGGGGTTGGAGAGTTAATTGAGTAAAGAAGATGCATTTAATTTGGACATGCCAAATTACCAATATAGCCATCAAGCAGATGAAAATGTATGTCTAAGGTTCCGGGGCCTACTCTGGGTTAAATATAGAGATTTAAATATAGGCATCATTAGAGGTTTGAGGCAATGGAAATGGATGAACTTACAGAAAAGGATTGCACAAAGAAGATAGAAGGTAGTTGAATCCAGGATGGGTGTGGCTACTATTTAACACAAAGTGTGGAAGTATATTGAACCTGGATGTTGCATTTGACCATGATGATGACAGGAGACAGGCTGAGACAAAGACTCTGATCCAGATGCCAAAGTGTGGAGTGGCATGGAGAGGTAGTCAGGAAGCAGGAAGTAGGTAACAGGTAACAGAAAAGAAAGTGAGGGTGGCTGAATGGGTGAATGCCCTGAGTTTTCAGAAAGGAGATGTTATTGAGAGAAGTCAGGGATGATGCCAGACAGGAGAATCCTGTGAGGCTTAAGATTGAGGGGAAATTGAAGCAAGAAGCTTCTCTGAGAATTAGACTGAAAAGCTTTGTTTACACTGAGGGACTGGCTAGGTTGCTTAGAGATAGCTGTGGTATCAAAAAATAAAAATAACCAATTATAGTGGTTGGCATTTGAGTATTTCGTCTTGCTAAGCTAAGTATCCTAGTAGCTGACACAGCCTAATTTTAAGGGGAGAGGATGGCAAGCTCAGATTCTGCATTTGTTTAATGGTTTCATAATGCCTAACCCAGTGCTAGGACCATAATGGATATTTAGCAAATATCTAATTTTTATGTTTTTGAGATATCTGAATCTTCATTTCTATAGACTAATCAAAATCCTATTTATTTCAAATGATGCCCCAAACACAAATAAAAAAATGACAAACACATTACCTGTTATAGCTAGACATATGGTTATTAAAATAATATAGGTGTCTTTGGGGTGTAGACTACATTTTATTACCTTTATATTTGTAACATCTCACATGATGCTTAATACATATTAAGCATTTCATGAATATGTGAATGAACTGGTGTAAATTATAATTTGAATTTTAAACGAATTTAAATATCTGCTAGTTCTTTAATGAAAATACTTTTCTAGGGTCAATAACAGGTTTTATTAGAAGTAAATCTTTTATGTCTGTATCCAACCTTATTTGATGGTTTACTGCAGTAGTCCCCAACTTTTTTGGCACCAGGGACCTGTTTTGTGGAAGACAGTTTTTCCACAGACTGGGGAGGTGGGGGACATTGGTTTTGAGATGATCCAAGCGCACTGCATTTCTTGTGCCCTTTATTTCTATTTTTATTACATTATAATATATAATGAAATAATTATACAACTCACCATAATATAGAATCAGTGGGAGCCCTGAGCTTGTTTTCCTGCAACTAGACAACCTCATCTGGGCATTATGGGAGAGAGTGACAGATCATCAGGCCTTAGATTCTCATAAGGAGCCTGCAACCTAGATCCCTCACGTGCACAGTTCACAATAGGGTTTGTGTTCCTATAAGAATCTAATGCTGTCACTGATCTTGACAGGAGGCAGAGCTCAGGTGGTAATGTGAGCCATGAGGAGCAGCTGTAAATACAAATGAAGCTTCACTTGCTTTCCTGCCACTCACCTCCTGCTGTGCAGCCTAGTTTCTAACAGGCCATGGACTGGTGTCCCATGGACTGGGGCTTGGGGACCCTTGGTTTACTGTATTATTACCATAAGGATGTCACCCCTCACCTATGTCTGCTGGAGACACTGATGCATTTCCATAGTGGAGTTCAGAGTTCTTCATTAATTCATTCTTTGTTTAAGGTTTTTTGTTTCCATTTTATTCATCTGAAATCATGGCTACAGCAATGAAGTAAGCAGACATTTGAGGCTTCATACTCAGGTTGCTGTGAGAATCATCCTCTTGGGACCCCTGTTTCTTGTAATCTGTAAAATGAGGATAATTAATTTACAATAGTGTTGGTGTGAAGATTAGGTAACCCTTAGAAATGGCTGCCATTGTACCAGGAGTAATGGACATTAAATATTGTTTCTTTACTTTTCTTTCTTCTCTGAGGCTTAATGAACACCTGGAGAAAATCCCAAAGATCACAGTAGTAGAGGCTGACAGATTGTGTAACTGAGAAATCGAGAATCTCTCTATTATGTAGCATTTCTCAATGTTCCCCTTGCTAGGGTCTTTGCAAGAAATATCTTCCCAAATTTGGTGCTCTTCTGCATGTTAATTCTCTGTTTTATCTTATGGTTGAAGTTTGTTTCCTTTGCCCTAAACTTCTCTAACTTAATAAATATATTTTTTGGTATTGTTTCTTCTGTTGATTACCTTGAGTCCTTCCTGGAATGAGGTAGAGGATAAACAAGGTTGATATCTAATCAACCGTTGCATTAGATGTTAAGTATTTTGAGTATCAGTCCTCACAGTGACCACTGGATATTGGTAGGAGGTAACTGTCTTATTTTATAGATGAGAAATTGAGACACAGAAGGAAAGTGACTTGACCAAGGTCACAGGGCTATGGTGTTGCTGGGTCTCAAGCTCCACCTCCTTACTTCTGTCCTCTGCTCTTGCTGCCAAAGCCCACTTCCCTCTGAAGGACAGGATATTCATTACAATCCCCCCTGGAAGAAACTTCTGGAACATTTAGCATTTCTTTAGGGAATTTACTTGTAACCTATCAAGTCAAGAATCCATTTATCATTGGAGAATGTGGTGGATTACATAGAAAATCCAGAATTTTGTTGTTGTTGTTTTTTGTTTTTGAGATGGAGTCTCGCTCTGTTGCCCAGGCTGGGGTGCAGTGGTGTGATCTCAGCTCATTGCAACCTCCGCCTTCCAGGTTCAAGCAATTCTTCTGCTTCAGCCTCCTGGGTACCTGGTACTATAGGTGCGACACCACCACACCCGGCTAGCTTTTGTATTTTTAGTAGAGATGGGGTTTCGCCATGTTAGCCAGACTGGTCTCAAACTCCTAACCTCTGGTGATCCACTTGCCTCGGCCTCCCGAAGTCCTGGGATTATAGGTGTGAGCCACCATGCCCAGCCTAGAAAATCCAGAACTTTTGATCAGAAAGAACGTCTATTTGCTAGATTTTGCTCGAGAACACGGGGATTATTGTTTTGCTATGTAGTTTTTTTTTTTTTTTTAAATTATTTAAGATTTTAACTGTCTCTACCAGTTTTTCATTTTCTCTCTGTAAAGTACATATGTCTTAGGGCATGCTTTTCCTAAAAGAAAACTTTAATTTTTTTCATCATGGCCACAGTTTATTCCCATATCCCTTCTGAAGTGCTACATTTCAGTGTCAAGGATTAACCTGAATTTTACATAGTGAATACAAGGTCACTGCTTAATTTTTGAAAGAGTCAGATGATAGCAATATTTACACCAAAAATGAAATCATTATCTATCTCATCTAACCCATCTGTCATCTACCTGTCAATATCTTTGATGTTATGTTTGAATGGCGACTTGGAAAAGGTCAGTCCTTTACTGTAGGTTCTTCCTATATTGATTTATTTTTGGGTTACAAATAATATTTGCAGAATCATATTCAATTGGGATAAGTTTAAGGTAACTTAGTCAATTTATCTTGATTTGCTATTGCCTTACAGCTTAGAGATAAATGCAGATTTCACTTTTGCAAGGCATAGTCCCTACATTTTAAAACAAATTTATTTTGGTGCTTTTCAGGTGGACTTTGTATTAGCAGTAGGGAAAGTGAATGAAGACTGGACTCTTTACCGGTGATAACTGAAGCATGTCCTGTGTGCTACAGTGCAGATAAAATGTTACAGGATTTTTTTTGTTTTTGCTTTACTGTATTCAGAGAACCATCACCTCTTCCCAAAAGAAGAGGTACTTAAGGAGATTGATAGATTTCCATCTAAAATGTTTTAATTAGCAAAAACACTTCACCGTTTAAGTAAATGTGACTACTAATTTAGAGACAAAGCAAGAGTTTGAGAACTTAATTTGAGCGTGTCATTGATGGTTAATGGGAAGAACCTGTGCATTGAGTTAAGCCAGTGCTGATTTCTGCAGCTATGGCTGTGCTGGTCATCCATGTTGGGTGTCTTTTCCAACTGGCTGCTGCATCTGCCCGATTCACCAGTATCCACACCACTCTGGCTGGTAAATAAATATTGTGAGTGTCAACCCTGGTTACACTTAGGCTAAAATCCTTGCGTGGCCACCTAGTAGCTGTGTGACTATGTGTTTATTAAGTAACCTCCCTGAGCTACCTCTCAGTAAAATAGGAAAATAATCGTAAAATAATGGTGCTGTTGGGAAGATGGAATTAGATACTGTATATAGAATATTTATCATCTTCCCTGGCCAATAGTAGGTGCTTGTTAAATGTCAGTCCTCATCTTCCATTTTCTCTGTTTTCCTGGACTTGTCAGGAATCTGTGTGCTTTCTTGACTCAAGAATCACAGAATTATGAGACCTTAGAGACTGAAGGAAATGCTGGGACCATCACATCCAACAGTCCCTTAGGTTTAGGGATCTATCTTGTTGGCACAACTTTGGCTGTAATCTAGACAACTATCCTGGGCTACCCCCTCTGCTTGTATGTATTGTAATTCAAGATGCATACTTGTTTGTGTATACTTTGTCCTGTATTTGGTCGGATACTTATTGCATCATTAACCTGGTCGGTCAGCTTCCAAATTTCTGCCACTGTTAGACAAGGAAAAATGGAATGAGAGATAGTAGAAGGATCAAAGTAAATTCATCCTTGTTCCTGGGGAGAACCTTCAAAATTTATGTCCTACAGAGAGAGGATCAGTAGCATTGTTTCAAATGACAGTACAGTTTTAAAAAATTCTTTTCATTATACATAATTCCAAGAAGGACCTTTTTGTTCTACAGCTAATTTTTATGATGGGGTAAGTGTTTCTTTTTTGAGTTTCAGTGGCTAGATAACGTGGCAACTCCTTGGCAACACATATTACAAAGCTTGAATTCTTCTTTTCCCATTCTTACTTAGTACTTTGTAGAACAAAGCTAAATAAATGAATCCGGTGACTTGAAATCTATGTACAAAACCCTTATAGTTTGATAAAACCTAATTTTAGTGTTTGTCTTATAATAAGCTGTGTAAAAATTTTATCATGAAATCCAAGGCCATCAAAAATAGACTGTAGATTCAAGCCAGGATTAGATTTGTTTATGTAAATCCAAAATATTTAGTGTCAAGTGGTACTAAATGTACAGGTTCATTGAAAAAAGTGTGACAAATATTTGGAGTTTGGTAATTTCCTTTGTATGTATGTGTATATGTGTTTTAGTTTTAAAATATGATACTGCCCAATTTAAGTTAAAATGTATGCTAGACTTGGCGGGGCACAGTGGCTCACACCTGTAATCCTAGCACTTTGGGAGGCCGAGGCAGGTGGATCACGAAGTCAGGAGATCGAGACCATCCTGGCTAACACGGTGAAACCCTGTCTCTACTAAAAATATAGAAAATTAGCCTGGCATGTTGGCGGGCACCTGTAGTCCCAGCTACTTGGGAGGCTGAGGCAGGAGAATGGTGTGAACCTGGGAGGCGGAGCTTGCAGTGAGCCGAGATCAAGCCACTGCACTCCAGCCTGGGTGACAGAATGAGACTCCATCTCACAAAAAAAAAAAAAATTAGACTTGGCTATTTCCGTGCCTGTGTCCCTCTACTGATACAGTTGTCTCCCTACCTCTCCCACAAAGTCACTCATTCACATCTATCCGGAGACCATCTTGCTCTCTAAAATCCCCTATAAGAACTGGGCCATTGTGTCCCCACCTGTCATGCACATGACACTCACTTTCTGGGCTGTTCATGGCATATTGCAACAGTTGGTCGTTTCTATTTCTTATTGATCTCTGGTTATTCAACTTAGTAAATATTTTTCTCATTTCCCTTGACAAAAACAAAAACAAAAAACAAACAGAACTATAAACTTTCTGGGGAAAGGAGCTATATGGTCTCTTCCTGCACTACCCAGCATGGGTGTGCCCCATACTTGTTGATTGCAACAATCTTGTCCACACCCCCAGTAGGAACCAAATAACCATGGAGGTATTTAGAGAATCATCTCCCTACTACTTTAGGATTTGCGTTTAGCTGCTTTATTGGGGTGGAGGGGATTTATTCCTTTTTACCTATCTCTTTATCTTGCTTTATCAAATCCAGATCCTCATGGTTCGTTTGCCTTGCCGTGTCTCCCATCTCCATCTCAGGTCTCCTATAAGAGGATGGGTTGGACCACCAAAGCCAGAGGTAGCAGCGGCATTGTCAGGAACACACAGAAAGTCTGTTCCTTGTCCTAATCCAGATACACATCAGCAAACATGGACTTAGCAGGAAGTCAAGCTTTCAAGTAAAGCCAGTGAAGCACAGAGGGGAAGCATCAGAAATACACCCCAAATTGACTTGGCGTCTGTCGCCTGGGACTGCCTGGGCCGTGAATGGAAAATTCTTGTAGATTAAAGGAGGGGAGCGCAGGCAGTGGGTGTACTTCATACTCACTATCCTTTTCAGAATCCCTGCGAAATGGTTGACCTTAGAGGGGACTCTTGATGATTACACCTAAGTCTTTTCAACCTGTTGTTCCTATTTACACTTGTGCTTTATGGATTCCTTCAGGGAGAAGCGTTTTAAAGGAATACAGAAAGCTTTCCACCCCAGAGACACTCCAAAGGTGGCAGCTTAGGCAGATAGCTTTCATTTCTCTGTTTGTGATTTTCCTTCCAGGATGAAATATTTCTTCTTCCTCTGAGCGTCTGGATTTTGTGATCTGGGACATGGTCGGATTTAACAGTTTGAACTTTTAAAAATAATTATTATTTGAGGATATTCTGCTCTTTTATCTGTGAGAAGACTGGGGAATCTGGAGTTACTTCTGTAGCTTTTTAAAAGCTTAGCTTTCTCGAAGTGCTGTTTTTTAAACTATCATAAGTCAAATTTATCATGGGGATAATGTAATAAAGACAAATACTCAACCAATAATGAAAAGCTAAGTAAACGGGTATGTTTAAGCTCTATTATATGCAGGGGAGTACATTAAGGCAGATCTAAGAGACACTTTAATGGATTTAACATTAGCAATCAGACCTGGACTTGGTATAAATCAAACACCATCGCATTTCAGTCTAATGTACACCCACTCATTCATTAGCACCATTCAACGCAGATTATAAATATTAGCCAAGAAACCTTCAGTTCTGGAGATTCTTTCCACAGACACAGCAATAATTGAACAATAATGATGACAATTTTATTTTTATGAATCGCTATGGCTTACTTTTATTGATTTGCTCTTGGGCCCGGAGAAAGCTTCCTCAGCCAGTATACAACAGGAAATGGTTCTAGCATTATCAGATAGGCCGTAAAGAGATAAATAAAATAAAGGGGGGTAGGAATGATGGTGTGACTCGGCAAGCTGCTGATATAAGCAAGAATTACTCCCCTTACTCCCAACAATAGAACAACTGAAATTACCTCCCTTCTCCCTCCCTGCTCCTCTCTTCCAATTCAGTGGAAGGAAAATACTCCCAGGCTGTAAATGTGCATTAACTTTGGAGCTGAACATTTTGGGGTTCTTGGTAGCAGCTAGAGGGAAATGAATAAGATGGGAATAAATGAGCCTGCTTTAGGCATTTCATAGAAAGGAGGGTGAAACCCCACAGGAATATGGCCTTTCACTGCCTGCTTTGATGATGTACAGCTTCTTAGTAACAAAGGCAGTATAGCCTTCTGAAAATACTCCATCCATGATTATGAAAAGGAGCAGGTCTCTGGCTGCCTATTCCTTCTCCAGAGCGCAAGATGTCCTAACATTTTCCATGCACTTTCCCTGCCTTTTACCTCTCAGAGGCAATGAATTGAACATCCTGGGGTATCAGTAAGAAGAAAACACTTACATGGATCTGCACATGTGTTTCCACAGCTGCCGTTGTGTTTTTCCCTTTTGTGGTGACGGATTTCAGAGGTTTTATTTCACACTCCTTCCCTCCCATCCCCAGTGACAAACTGGACTTGTACCTCTGTTAATTCACTGCATTGAGACCTCACCATGTCTGTTAGTAAAAGGAAGAAGAGCAAATGCATCTGTGAGAGTCTGTGTCTTCTGCAAATTCCATACAATGAAGCAGACTGGCAGGTTTGGTCATGACAGGGGCAGGGGTAAGAGAAATTCTATCTTTTGGCAGCCACTCTTCCATTCTCAGTGGACTTTTCTTTCCTGGACAAAAATTTCTGGGTCAGTTTATAGTGGAGGCATGGACAAGCTGATGCCTAAGAGCTTGTTCAGCTTGTACATTTGCTGTTTCTATGAGTCATCCATGTCCCCATAGACGAATGGGATGCTGAGCTACCCCCATAGTTAGGGGAACAACCCTGAACAGCATAAGCATAGGAATAGCTGCTGCTACAACCCCACATTCTAGTTCATTCTGCATGTCACCTTTTTGATTACATCTTTAAGGCAAGCCTGCCTGAATGCTTTAATTCTACCCCTTCCCCAGAAAGTAAGTTCTTTTGACTTTAAAGTTAATTAAACTGTAACTTAGTGCTTAATAAATTCATAGGTTTAGAAATGTTTTAGAGAATTCTGAGTGGTAACATGAGCTATCATGTAACAACTGGCAAAGATCTCAGATCTAATAACATCAAAAATCCACAAAAGTTCAGCACCATATTTTGTGGTTATTGGAGAAAAGGAAGGAAGGTACATTCTTGGCTTGAGTTTAGATAGGGAGATCTTGTGTCTCTGAAGGAAAAAAAAATCACTCTGTAAACCAAAAATATCGCAGCAACCGCAACTTGTGTCAAACTTAACCACAATTCCATGGTGGTTTTCAAGCTCTTTGATGCACACAAGTTCAATGAGCTCATTGGTTTCTAAAAGTATTAAAGGGAATAATTATAAACATGACCAGTCCCAGGAGGGTGACTGAGAAAGTGGTTGCTGGAGATTCCTGACGGAAAGAACAGAAATTCCAGAAATGGATGATGGTGTCCCCCCAACCCCAAGAGTGTTTATAAAACATGAAGAAGAGCCAGGCACTACTCCTTTATTGATAAAGTAACTCATTTAAAAATACTTATTCTGTGCCTACTATGAGCCAGGTGCTCTACTAGGTACTGAATAAATGACAATGAGACAGACACACCGGCTGCCTTCAAAAATCTTATTCTAGTAGCAGGAGACAATAAAATAATTTTAGGTAGCAATACGTGGTAGAAAAGTATGTAACAGAGATGTGGAAGAGACCAAATGGGAGAGGTGGTTTTTATTACAGTAAGGGCCTTATAATTCCAAGTAATAAATACAGGTTTCCTTCTAAGAGAGAGACCAGTATCATGATCTTATTTACAGTTTACAAAGATAACTGTGTCTGCTCTATGGGAAATCTGCCAAAGTTTAATCTGTGGAATAGCTAATTACTGATTGATGGGAGACTGAGAGTCTCCCATTCTTGATGGCAAATGGATCTCTAGTTGCTCTGAAGTTCCAGGAAGTAAACTAACTGGGGGCACAGATGATGTTTTCCTTTCTTCTGGTTGTCAGTAGTATCTTTGGGAGAAAAAGACCAGATACAGAAATGCAATTTAACAGCTCAGTTTAATTTTCTGCATAGGCCGGGCGCGGTGGCTCAAGCCTGTAATCCCAGCACTTTGGGAGGCCGAGACGGGCGGATCACGAGGTCAGGAGATCAAGACCATCCTGGCTAACACGGTGAAACCCCGTCTCTACTAAAAAATAAAAAAACTAGCCGGGCGAGGTGGCGGGCGCCTGTAGTCCCAGCTACACAGGAGGCTGAGGCAGGAGAATGGCATAAACCCGGCAGGCGGAGCTTGCAGTGAGCTGAGATCCGGCCACTGCACTCCAGCCTGGGCGACAGAGCGAGACTCCGTCTCAAAAAAACAAACAAAAAAAATTTCTGCATAGTGCTTTCGGTGATCAAATAATGGGCTCCAGAAAAGAGTGTCAGAGACTCTGTGTATTAGGAATTTGCATATGACCCTGGCAGGATAAAGGGGGCAACTGTGCAAATGTGGCGGTAGTTAATTGCAAGGTCTAGTGAAGATTCTAATAACGAGCATGGTGCCTAATGCATAGTAGGTGTTTGGTAAACATTTGCTGGGTGGGTAAAGTCAGGATTATTAACCAAAGGCAGAAGTTTATTGAAAGACAAGGAAGAATTGGAAATAGGTTCACAAACATTGAGAAAGGCTAGGAAACTCCTCAAATGAGATAGGTCCTGGTCTGATAATTATGGCCCCCTTTGATTCACTGGAAATGTATGTGTGTGTGTGTGTGTGTGTGCATGCATGCACATGTGTATGTTACTGGTAGAAGAGTTCTAGGTACCCAGCAGACCTGGACAGAAGGCATTAGGCACATAGGCCTCCCCACAAAGGGAGCATGCCTAGATTTGGAAAGCCATTAGCACTAATTGCTGTCTAAAGATGAGAGGAGTTACTTGACCTCGGGGTGTTCCAGTCTACCAACGCAGTCCTTGTCTGGTAATGTGGGATCTCCGATGTCATTCTGGTCTGCATTCCGTTGCATTCTACCTAGAAGCACCAAACCAGTCATCAGGATCAAAGAATGTAAGTGAGAGTGGGTAACATGAATGCCTTAACCTCTGAGTTACTGGATTATAATATTTGCGGTGTTCTGACAGGAGCCGAGCAGTCAGTGAGAAGTCCAGGGATCTTTCTTTCCCTTCTCCAGACCAAACCTAACAGCAGAACCAATTTCTTCTTCAAGTGGCAGGTGCTTCTCCATGAAAGGTTGCTATAGTCTTACAACTTCATTTCTCAAATTTTCTTGGTTGAATGTATGCATCTCTTATGTTATTGTAAGGTGGAGACTTGAATGTTGATTTCATAAATTTGATAGGGGCTTTTGAAAAAAAAAAAACTGCCATGCAATTAATTTTCTTCACTCATTATGTATATGACAGCGTCTCCGCTGGGCTCAGATGACGATGCGCAGAGTAGGAGAGAGAGCTGTTCTCCCTCTTATTCCCCCTCAAATTCCAAGGCTTGAGGGCAGGCACCAGAATAAAACAACTCTCTGCAGACCAATGTTTTCATGTGAGACATCGACTGGAGTGGCGGTGGCCGGGTGCTGCCTTTAAATAGCTGTAGACAGAGGATTTCCAGAAGGAAGGTGGAGTGGAAAAAAATGCAAATAGACTTGGTCCCGACGACATGGTGCAGCAACCCTAGAAGAGGGAGAAATCTGAGGACTAAGTGGAAAAGCAGGGCTGAGTGTGAAAAGGGGTTACAAAGAACGTGGAAACAGGAAGATGAATGAGGAGGCCAGAAGCCAGTGGGGAATTGCACGGAAGTTAGACAAACTGGTCTGGTGCAAGAACAGGGCTGAGATCTTGGGTGCCTAGTGGCCCACGAGGCCCGATTTTATAATATCTGAGGTTGCTGAGTGTTATGCTGAGGTCTTAAAGCACATGTGGGGCAAGAATCCCATGACAAGCTTATTTTATGGAGTTACAGTGGTTTTACAGCTGATAGGGACCCTAGTGAAAAGGAACTTAAGAAATGAGGAAACTATGGTATACAGCTTCAGTGTGAGCCCAGGTCATAGTCATTCCGTTCCCCCCAAAGTCCTCAAATGCTTTGGTTCCAAGTGTCCATTGCCCTGGGGAGAATCTTGCTATGGAAAGTAGCTTGACCTCTCAGACATGCATGAGGACACATCTCAGAACCTTCCTTTTAAAAACAACTTGATTTTATTGTGCTAAGAACACTGAACTTGAGACCTACCCCATTAAGAAAATGTTAAGTATATAATACAGTATTACTAACCATATATATACATATATATGCACACAATGTTGTGCAGCAGATCTCTAGAACTTATTCATGTTGTATAACTACAAATTTATGCCCCTTGATTAGAAACTAATTTCCCTCTCCCACATAGCTCCTGTCAGCCACAATTTCACTCTCTGATTTTATGAATTTGACTATTTTAGAACTTCCTTTTTGTGTCAAAACTAAAATTGTGTTAGTCCATTTTCATGCTGCTGATAAAGACATACCAGAGACTGGGTAATTGATAGAGAAAAAGAGGTTTAATGGACTCATAGTTCCACGTCGCTCGGGAGGCCTCACAATCATGGTGGAAGGTGAAAGGCACATCTTACATGGCAGCAGACAAAGAATGAGAACCAAGTAAAAGGGGACATCCTTATAAAACCATCAGATCTTGTGAGACTTTTTTACTACCGTGAGAACAGTATGGGGGAAACCACCCCTATGATTCCATTATGTCCCATCAAATCCCTTCCACAACTAGTGGGAATTATGGGAGCTACAATTCAAGATGAGATTTGGGTGGAGACACAGCCAAACCATATCAAATTGCCTTACAGGAAAAGAATATCAGGAATTAAGATTATTGACCTCAATAGGTCCCAAGGCAACCTTCTGGAGGGCCATAGAATAATAAGGAATTAGATAGTGGCTATACCCTTTTCTTGTCAGCAATGTGTATTTACACGATCTTGGCATTGTGTAACTGTTTTTCTTTTTAAACAAAAACATCAGAGTTCTGCAGTAAATAGAATATTGTCTTAAATGACATAAAAATTAAGAACATTTAGCAAAATCTTCACAACAGAGGGAAGGCAAGCAACAGATCTTCCACAGTCGATGGCTCAATGTTATTAATGACACTGAGTTTAGGGTTTCTTCCCTGTCAGTCTGATTTCTTCATGGTTGCAAAATGGCTGCAGTAGGGCTAGATGTCACATGCAGAATTCTTTTCCAGAGTGTCTCTTTTTAGGAGTTAGAAAAATCTTGCTCAGACACTTTGCCCAATCAAAAAATACTAGTAGCTGTTGCCACAATAATGCTGAGTTAGAAAATATCCCCAAATTTGTCCCTTACAGAAAAAGCATATATTCTCAAGCTCGTAGATCTGGGTTGACTGTGCTTTGGCTGTTGTAAGCTGAGAAGTTGTGCCTTAGTCTTCAGGGGCTTCTGGGAATAGCTGCAGACTACAGGTTGGATTCAAGTCAGCTTCAGGTGTGGTTTGTTCTGGTGCATGGGCTCTTGGGCAGCAATTACTGTGGACATCTCTTTTGATGGTGAATCAATAGAGAGCAAGAGCAAGTCATATTAAGTCCTGTGACTCACTAACCCCCATCTCCTAACATCCCAGTGGCCAAAACAAGTTACATGACCAAACCAAACACAAGTTAGGTGGAGAAGTAAACTCCACTTACAGTGGGAAGAGGAGGGTGGTGAATGTTTATTGAACAATAAATAATTCATCTGTTACTCTCTCTCCTCCAGCATGACCAGTAGGCAACCTAGTGGTAATTGTTAGGCAAAACACTCTATTAATAGCATTCATTAATTATGACAGGGACTCAAAAGAAATAGAAGCACAGGCACAGAACCTCAGTGTTAGCTAATGTTCATTACCTAACCCACGGAAGGATGGGAAATGTTCAGACGTGGAAATCCTCAGGTCTGCTTGATTCCTGTTCCAGTGCCTCACTCATCTGGCTGCAGTCCCAAGTCTCTGGCTCTATCTCCATATCTTCGCTGGCCTTCTTTTCTCTTGGGCTCCATTCCTCTATCACTTTCCACCTTCCTTTTGTGTCCCCTGTGTGCCCTTGACTCTAGAGTGATGACCAAAGGAGTGATCCTGGGAGGAAAAGGTGCCAGGGAGATATGTGTAATACTTGTAGTTAATGATAGCTAACATTCTCAGCACTTTTTAAATGCCAAGAATAGTGCTAATGGTTTTGTCTGTATTACCTGTCACTCTCACAATGACCTACCGAGGTGGCTGCTATTAAAACTCCCATTTTCCGTAGGAGGACATCGAGGTTCAAAAAGGTCAAAG
Source organism: Macaca thibetana thibetana (assembly GCF_024542745.1). NCBI lineage: Eukaryota > Metazoa > Chordata > Mammalia > Primates > Cercopithecidae > Macaca > Macaca thibetana. Next base: position 90,800,389 of record NC_065592.1, read on the forward strand.
TGTTCAAGTTTACAAAACCAGTAAGAGGCAGAATCAGGATCAAAACCCAGGTGCATCTGACTCCAAAGTTACTCTCTTAACTACTATGCAATTTTGCTGATTAAGGATTTATAATTAAAAAGCACATTAAAATAGAATCATTGGAGATAGGAAAAATAATTTCTTTTTCCTGTATTGAAAATCAATTATAAAGTTTTGTGGTATCATATCCCTTTATCCCCAACATGGATCTAGCAGAAGCCTGTAAGTGAAAATAACAATGTCAAAAGTATTATTTTTATGGCGTTGTTAATTGTTTTATAGAGCAAGCTCATAAAAGTCACAGGCCACAAAACATAATTACAAAATGCACTCGACATCAATTACAGGAAGTATTGATTTCATTAACTCACATCTTATGCAGAGCTATAAATTATGGGAAATAGGGGAATGTGTGTACACTTCCTTTCTGGACGTCTAATCATATACCACTTACAACTGTGTTCATTATTGGGGTAGTGTTGAGGGTGGACTACACTACATTATATGACCCTCTCTTTATATGGACTCATGGGAATATGGTTTTTTTTTTTTTTCTTTCGGATCTCATTCCTTGAAATACTGTACATCTCTTACTTGTTTTTGTTTTATAGAATCTATGATTCCCATAACCTTTGTGTTTCTTAAACTGTCTTTCAGGGATCCATGGGGGGTCCCTGAGACCAGTTCAGGGAGTCTTGGAGGTGAAATCTATGTTCCTAATATGAGAGCTATTCAGCTTTTGCCTTCCCATTATCTTGTGAGTGTATGGTGGAGTTTTCTGGAAAATGCTGGATGTGTGGTATCACAACACGCTGAATGCAGAAGCAGACACAAGAATACAGTTTTCTGTTTAGCCAGATATTAACAAGATTTGCAAAAAGGTAAAACAATGACAATCTTCTAATTTTTGGGGGAGAGAATTCTAGTTATTTTCCGTAAAATGCATTATTTATATTAACATGTAATAGGTTTGTTGCTGTTGTAAGATCAATTCATAAATATTTTTTAAATTCCTCAGTTTTGATTGCTAATAAGGTAAATGTCAGTAGATATAACCCACACAAACAGCTCTTTGAGGACCTCAGTAAGTTTTAAAAATGTAAATAGGTCCCGAGGCCAAAAAGTTCGAGAACTATTGCTGTAACCAACTGTTTTTTTCCTTTGTTTTGGAAGCTAGAAAGCCCACTTGCAGTCCACCTCCAGCATTTGTTTAAGATCCCAAGACATAGAATTTATGGACTAATATTTCCCCATGCATTCTTTTGTTTTTAACCCTTATTTTTCTTTCTAAATGATTTTATATTCTATTTTTAAAACTTCTCGTTTTAATTTAAAATGCTTTATCATAAGATTCATATAAGTTATTATGGGCCATTGGAAATTAAACAGTTGGCAGAAAGAATGGGTTGGCCTCTTAAAGCGTGGTATAGAAATGCAATATTAAAGATTTTCAAATAAATGTGCTCTTAAATTCAAATGCTGCTTCTTACAGAGTGCAGGCGGCATCTTCTTGGTTATTGTTGAAACCATTGCCACTATATCTAAATGAATGGTACTTTCGTCCTGGAGTCTCTTCAATCTCTATTCTCTAAATTATGCATATCCTTTTAGGTACAGCCTCTCCCACTCACTCTCCATTTCTCCTCCCCGAGCCCAATAGAGTTTTTTTTCCCCTTTCTTTTCTTCTACTTTGCATTTATGTTCTCTATGACCTATTCTTAAAACATATTTTCTAATGCATTTCTTGAGTTCAGAATAAAAGGCTGGTACTTTCAGCATTACTTCATCTTCATTATTAGCCTCTTACAACTCTCTCTGATTTAAGGTTATTGTATAATACTTGAGCTCTCTGCTAATGTACATTACATTGGCACTGAAATCAGTGCACATTTCAAGGGCTTCAGTCAACAATAATACCCGAAGCTTTGAATTCAAAAAATGTATAAAATTATTTTTGTAAATTGGTGTCTAAATAGAGAAGGGGATTAGATTGTTCTAAAGCATGCAATAAGGCATACCTTTCAACTTTACGTTGTATATAATGTACAGATGATTAATTTTTATTGAGTTTTAGTTGATCAATTATTGTTGTAGTTTTGATAAACACTCGAATATTTTCTTTCTGATTGAACTTGAGAATAACTTATGTCTCTCTCTCATAGCTGAACGCAATCGTAAACCTATGATGGGGAAAATAAAACTGTGGTAGTGTTTGATCATTGTGGCATTATCTCCAATGAATGGGTAGTTTCTTTTGGTAAAGCTTTCTGATATCTTCATATGGGGTAGGGGTTAGAGTTGAATTCAGGGGAGCTGAGAATGAGAGCAAATAAATTATCCTGAGGATATCCACTAAATTGAAAACTCTTGTTTTCTAAATGACGAGTTTCTCTCATTTATCTAAACCTGTCTTGACAGCACATAGATGACATGGCGGCTATTTTTTTTTTTTTAACCACAAAACTCAGTGACATGGACCACCCACAGTAAATTCAGAGCAGAGGCCTCTCGTGAGGCCATCTTTGTATAGACATAACAAGTCATAATGTGATGAAAAGTCAACGCTCTCTCACAGACAATAAATAACTGCATTATTTTAAGTTTCCTAACTATAGCTATTAAGCAGTTCTTAGAAAATGATTTCTTGACTTACTACTTACAAAATCTACTGAAGAAGAGCTTTCAACCAGGGTATTCTTACGGAATGGAGGAAAAAAATAAAAAATCAAAAAGTGTCAGCCTGGTCCCTAACGTCTTCCATAATCTACTCTTGAACTTCTCTCCCTAACTTTTTCTTCCTTTCTTTCCTTTTTTTCCACTTCTTTCCTTTCTTTCTTTCTTTCTTTCTTTTTCTTCTTCTTCTTTTTTTTTTTTTGAGATGGAGTCTTGCTCTGTCGCCCAGGCTAGAGTGCAGTGGCCCAATGTCAGCTCACCGTAACCACCACCTCCCGGGTTCAAGTGATTCTCCTGCCTCAGTCTCCCAAGTAGCTGGGATTACAGGTGCCTGCCACCATGCCCAGCTAATTTTTGTATTTTTAGTAGAGATGGGATTTCACCATGTTGGCCAGGCTGGTCTTGAACTTCTGACCTCAAGTGACCCACCCACCTCGGCTTCCCAAAGTGCTGGGATTACAGGCGTGACCCATTGCACCTGGCTGCTATCCCTAACTTTCTAACAAATTATATAATGCAGCCGCTTCATGCACTGTCTTCTGTCTCCTCTGTAACTTGCCTCATCTCTGCCTGAAATGCCCTGGTCCTCTTCTCATTCTCCCTATTAATATAAACTAGTGTAGTGGCTAAGAGCTTGGGTTTCAGCGTCAGATGTCTCTGGGTGTGAATTCACTTACTAGACACATAAAAGCCATGTGGCCTTGTTGTATAACCTCTAGAATCCAAGTTCATCATTCCCATTTCATTCATATATTCATATAATGATATGGGAAAAATAACAGGGCCAATCTCATAGGATTTTTATCAGGATCAATTGACATGCTGTGCCTGTGTACGTAGCACCATGTCTGGCATGTAATAAGCATTTGATAAACGGAAAATAGGTCAGGCACAGTGGTTTGTGCCTGTAATCGCAGTAGTTTGTGAGGGTGAGAAGGGAGCATTGCTTGAGCCCAGAGTTTGAGGTCAGCCTGGACAACATAGTGAGACCCTGTCTTTACAAAAAAAAGTGTCAAAAAAAAAAAAATAGCAGAGTGTGGTGGTGGATGCCTATAGTCCCAGCTATTTGGGAGGCTGAGATTGGAGGATTGCTCCATCCTGGGAGTTTTGAGGCTGCAGTGAGCTGTGGTTGTGCCATTGCACTCCAGCCTGGGTACCAGAGAGAGACTGTTTCAAAATAAAAGAAACAAATGAAAAAATATTATTTATCCTTTCAGGCCTTAATTGAATTCAAACTTTTTTTTTTTTAAGAAGTGTCCAGATTTCTGAAATTGGAGTTGATTTTATATCTTCAATTCTCATGGGATACCTTTTCTCATTTTGTCATCTTTTCTTGGGTCATGATGACTTGTGTGCTTGCCTATCTTGTTCATTGGAAGTTGTGCCTTGAAGGCCAGATCTGTGTCTCACTCATCTGAGAATTTCCCACAATACCTAGCACAGTGCCTTGCCCAGGAGATGACTGTAGCCGATGTTGAAATGAATTAAATCACAAGCCCTCTATGCTCTTAATGTTAACATTTGTGCGTAGGTACAAAAGAAAGAACCAGGGTGTAATTCCTGCCTTCAAGAGACTTGCCCTCTATTTGGGGAGATAAAACTAAAGCACATTTAACACTTAAGAGAGGAAAGGATGCCATAAAAGCCAGCACCATGACTTTCTCTGGGAGGGAGAACTTTTGGAGGGCCTGGATGGACCTGGTTTTGGATGGAGAAGATCTGGAGGGATGTGTCTGGAAAATGAATAATGTTGGTGAGAGTCTCCAAGGGCATATCGATTTGTGTGTTTTAAATTTTTTGATTAATGTAAAATTTACATACAATGAAATCCATGGGTCTTAAGAGTACACCTGGATAGGTTTTGACAAATGTATGTACTTTTTAAACTACCATCATTATAAAGATAAAAAGAAATTTCCATCATCTCAGAAAGTTCCCCCCTGCCCACTTTCAGTCATTCCCCACCCTCATATCACTGTTTTCTGGTTTCTGCTTCCATAGAAGTTAGGTTTCTTTTCGTACTGGAAATTAATATAGATAAGAGCACACAGTTCTCACCTCAAGCTATGTTCTTTTGAATATAGAGTAACATGGTTGTTTATTTATCTGTTGATGGACATTTGTATTGCTTCTAATTTTGAGCTGTTACAGTTATGAACAATATTCTGTAACAAGTATTTTTGTGTGCATATATATATATATATATATATTTTTTTTTTTTTTTCTCATACTCTTAGGTAAATACCTAGGCTTGGAATTGCTGGGCTATAGATTGGGTGTATATTTAATTTTATAAGAATCTGTCTAGATGTTTTCTTATGTGGTTACACAATTAATCCCACCAGCAAGTATGAAAGTTCCATTTGCTGTGTATTTTGACCAACATATAGTGGTATCAGTCTTAAATTCTAGCTATTTCAGTAGGTATGGAATGGTACTCATTTTGGTCTTAATTTGCATTTTTCTTGATAATGAGTAATATTAAGCACATATTCATTTGCTTATTGGCAATTCGTATACCTTCTTTATCTGTTTTTAAATTATTGATATATAGTAGTTCCTTCCTTGTATATTATGGAAACAAGCCTGTTGTTGGATAAGTCTTTTAGTCTTAGCTTGACATTTTTTAAAAGGTGTCTTTGTTTTCTTTTTTAAAAATTTTTTTGTTTCTGATATTTTGATGCACCATCACTCATTTTTAGTTTTTATAAAGACTGATTCATCATGCTTTGCTTGTATGATTAGTGGTTTTTATTCATATTAAGAAATTCTGTGTATTCCAAGTTACAAAGAGAGTTTTCTATTTTTTTTTTTTAGACCTTATAGTTTTAGATTTCATGTTTAGGTCTATAATTATCTAAAATTCATTTTAGTTTTTTACATGAAGTAGTGCTGAGGTTCATTTCCCCCCTTGCTATTTGGACATACAATTATTCCATCCCCATTTGTTGAAATGACCCTTTCCCATTAAATTACCTTGACTTTTTTTGGTACAAAATCAATATATGTCAATGTATATATGTGGGTCTATATCTGAACTCTGTATTCCGTTCCATTGATGTACTTGTTTTCTCTTACACCAAATACCATGCAGCCTTGATTGTAAGAGTTTTAGAGTAAGTTTTGAAATTAGAGTGTGTGTGAGTACTATAAACTCATTCGTTTTCAAGATTGCTTTCACTCTCCTAGGGTTTTTACATTATAAATTTTAGAATCAACTTGGCAACTTCTACAAAATAAATTATGGTGGATTTTGATGGAGTTTTGTTGAATCTATAGCTTCATCAGAGAGAACTGATATAATACTGTTTAGACATTGAATTTTCTTTTCTTTTTGTGAGACAGAGTCTCATTCTGTCACCTAGGCTGGAGTGCAGTGGTGTGATCGGCGTCCTGGGCCCAAGTGGTTCTCCTGCCTCAGCCTCCTGAGTAGCTGAGACTACAGGTGCACACCACCATGCCCAGCTAATTTTTTAAGTTTTTGTGAAGACAGCGTTTTGCCATGTTGTTCAGGCTGGTCTTCAACTCCTGGGCTCAAGCAGTCCTCCCACCTCAGCCTTCCAAAGTGCCTGGATTGCAGGAGTGAGCTACTGCGCCCAGCTGTAGACATTGAATTTTCTCATTTGGGAATATAATATGCCTCTCCATTTATCCAGCTGTTCTTTTATTTCTCTTAGCAATATTTTATAGATTTCTATGTTTAGTTCTTACACATCTTTCACAAATTTATCCCTAAACATATAGTCTGGCTTGATGCTGTTATAGATAAAATTAAAGTATCATTTTCCAGTTGTTTGCTGCTAGTATATAAAAATAAAATTGCTTTTACTATGCTGATTTGGTTTCCTGAATCCATGCTAAATTTGATTATTAGCTCCATTACTTTTAACATTCCTAGGATTTTTTAAAGTAAAGAATCATGTTATCTCTGAATAAATATTGTTTTCCCTTTCCTTAATCTTTATTTTTCTTATCATCTTGTTCTAGTTAGGCCCTCTAATACAATGTTGAATAAAAATGGTGAAAATGAACATATCAGGAGAAAGCATCCAAGCACTCACTGTTAATTAAGATGTGAGCTGTAGGTCTTTTACAGATATATATATTTTTTTATTTTGAGACGAAGTCTTGCTCTGTCACCTGGGCTGGAGTGCAATGGTGTGATCTCAGCTCATGGCAACCTGCACCTCCTGGGTTCAAGCGATTCTCTTGCCTCAGCCTCCCTAGTAGCTGGGATTACAGGTGTGTGCCACCAGTCTTGGCTAATTTTTGTATTTTTCATAGAGACAGGGTTTCGTCATGTTGGCCAGGCTGGTCTTGAACTCCTGACTTCAGATGATCCACTGCCCTCGGCCTCCCAAAGTGCTGGGATTACAGGTGTGAGCCACCGCACCCGGCCCACTGATATATTTTGTAAGATTGAGGATATTCCCTTCTATTAACAAAATTCTAGAAATTTTAAAAATATGAAATGGGTATTAAATTTTTCAAATTGTTTTTATGTATCCGTTGAGATTATCATATAATTCTTCTCTTTTCTGTTAATATGATGAATTTCATTGATTTTCAATGTTAAAACAAACTTGAATTCCCGAGATGAACTCTACATTAGAAATGACATATGATTTTAAAAAATATATTGCTGGATTTAATTTGATGATATTTTGTAAAAAATTTTTGTGTCTATGTTTATGAACTATTAGTCTGTAATTTTCTTTCAACTCATTTGTCAGTATTTGGGATAAGGTTTATGATGTTTCATAAAATAAGCTGAGAATATTCCTTCCTTCTGTATTTTCTGAAACAATGAATATAAGATTGGTATTATATTTTTCTTGGATATCGAGTAAAATTATGTGGACTTAGAAATTTCTTTGTGAGAGGGCTTTGGTAATTACTTTCTTTAATAGCTGTTAGGCTACTCAGATTTTACTCAGATTTTCCATATCTTATTGTGTTAGTTTTGGTAAATTATGTCTTTCAAATAATTTGCTTATTTCATCTAAGTTGTCAAATTTGTTATTTCTAATACTCGTTTGTTATTCTTTTTACATCTCTAGTTTCTGTATGATATTTCCAGTTTATTTCTGATTTTGGCAATTTGTATTTGTCAGTTTTCTTTTTTCAAAGATCCAACTTTTGACTTCATTTGTTTTCTATTTTATTTATTTCTATTTTTGTTTGTTTCTTATTTGATTGTTAATTTTATTGTCTTTTTATACTTTCTTAAGTTAGCAACTTAAATAATTGATTTAAAATATATTTTTTAATATAAACATTTAATGCCATAAAATTCCCTATAAACTTTGCTTTGGCTGCAGATATTCTTTGTCATTCAGTTTACAATATTTTATATTCTGCTTTGTGATATTTTTAAACCTATGGACTATTTAGAATTGTGTTGCTTAATTAATTTGCAACTATTTCGGGTTCCTTTAGTTATCTTATCGGTTTCTGATTTAATTCCACTGAGGTCAGATAACATACTATATAAATTTCAACAATTTGAATTTTTTTGAGAATTACGTTATGGTTCAGAATATAGTCTATTTTAGTAATTGTTGCTATTTAAAATGTCTATTCTGCAACTTTTGGTTATAATATTCTATAGATATTAATTAGGTCAAGGTAGTTGATATTGTTGCTCAGATTCTTTATAGCCTTACTCTGTGTGTGTGTTTAATCTAGTTCTTTCAGTTATTGAGAGAAGAAGTTTAATGTCTTCAAGATTGTGAATTTATCTGTTTCTTTTAAAAATTTTGTTCATTATTTTCTTTAAAGAGGTAAAACTCACATGACATAAAATTTTAAAGTGTTCATTTCAGTGGCATTTAGTACAGTCACAAGGTTGTGCAGCCATCACTTCTGTCTTGTTTCAAAACATTTTTATCATCACCAAAGACGACCCTATGCCATTCTGTAGGTCAGTGTGCCTCATTCTCTCCTCTTGCCAGTCCCTATTTACTACCCATCTGCTTTCTGACTCTACGAATTTTATCTATTCTGGATATTTAATGAAAATGAAATTGTGTAATATGTGACTTTTTGTGTATGGCTTCTTTCACTTACCATAATGCCTTTGAGGTTCAACCATATCATGACATGTATCAGCATGTCATTCCTTTGACATCTGTCCGTTTTATCTCATTTATTTTAGATTCTGTTATTAGGTGCATGCACATTTAAGATTGCTATGTCTTCCTTATGAATGGATCCTTTTAGCATGAAAAATAATCCGCTTTCTCTCATAAAGCTTCTTATTAAGTACTACTTTTAAACTGCGTCTCTTGTAGAGAGCAGAGAGTAGAGTTTTTATGGTTACTTCACATAGATGGGATAGACTCCCTACTCCCACCCCAATTAGGTTTGGATGTCAAGACTCACAATGCCGCACATGCACCAAGAGGGTGTGAAAAGCTTTATTACCACATGATGATGCTTTCTGGGGAGGGCAGGGCTGGCACCCAAACTGGTAAAACAAATGGCTTGAGAATAAGAAAAAAAAAAAAGACTGCCTTGACTTTTGTTGTGATTAGAAGGTGAAGCTGGGGTGAAGGTTCCTGTGCATGAACTGGGGTCTATATGGTTTGAACTTTTCACCAGTGCTAAAGGAAGGAGCACTTGACTTTCTTATCAGCTTGCCCGGATGTGGGTTAGGAGGGGGATGAAGACTGGCAGAGCTTGAAAGCTGTCAGCAGTCAAATGTAAAATATGGTGCCGGACTCTTTATTACATAAATCTTACCTTTTAATAAATTCAGCATGACAATCTTTGGCCTTTAATTTAAATATTTCATTCACTTACACTTGATTTTAGCATTTCCTTTTGATTCTTTCTTAGAGTTTCCATTTTTCTGTTTACATTACCCGTCTATTCTTACATGCTGTTTACTTCTTCCAGTAAAACCCTTAGAATATTAGAAGCATACCTCAAAGATATTGAGGGTTTAGTTCCAGACCACTGCAATAAATTAAATATCACAATAAAGCAAGTCACACGATTTTTTTAAGTGCACATAAAAATTATGTTTACATTATGCTGTAGTCTATTAAGTGTGCAATAGCATCATTCTAAAAACAATGCACATACCTTAATCAAAAATACTTTATTGCTAAAAAATGCTAATGGTCATTTGAACATTCAGCGAGTCAATGGCTGCTGACTGACTAGAGTGGTGATTATTGAAGGCTGGGGTGGCTGTGGCAATTTCTTAAAATAAGACAGACATGAAGTTTGCCCCATTGATGGACTCCTCCTCTCACGAAAGATTTTTCTGTGGCATGCCGTGCTGTTCGGTCCCATTTTACCCAGAGTAGAACTTCTTTCAGAATTAGAATTTATCCTCTCAGCTCCTGCTGCTGCTTTATCAACTTAGTAAGTTTATGTAATATTTTAAATTATTTGTGGTCATTTCAAGAATGTTCCAGCATCTTCACCAGGAGTAGACTCTATCTCAAGCAATCACATTCTTTGCTCATCGATAAGAAAGCAACTCCTCATCTATTCAAGTTTTATGAGATTGCAGCAATTCAGTCACATCTTCAGGCTCTACTTTTAATTCTAGTTCTCTTTTGTTGCCTCTCTCACTTTGCAGTTATTTCTTCCACTGAAGTCTTGAACCCTTTAACCTCATTCATGAGGGTTGGAATCAACTTCTTCCAAACTCCAATTAATGTTGATATTTTGACTTCTTCCTATGAATCACCAACATTCTTAATGGCATCTAGAATCGTGAATCCTTTCCAGAAGGTTTTCAATTTACTTTGCCCAGATCCATCAGAGGAATCACTGTGTATGGCAGCTACAGCCTTACAAAATGTATCCCTTAAATAATAAGGCCTTAAGCTAGACATTACTCCTACAGTACTGATAGATTTGCTTGACTCAGGGTTACCACGAACCTTCAATTTGTGAAAAAATCGTGCAGTATTTGTGAAGTGCAATAAAGTGAAGTGCAATAAAATGAGGAATGTCTATAATCATAGTTATTTTGAATTCCTGGTCTAATAATTCCAAAACCTCTGCCATATCTGAGTCCGGTTCTTGATGCTTTAACAAAAAAATCTCATCAGACCATGGTTTTGCCTTTTAGTATGCTTTGTAATTTTTTGTTGAAAGCTGGACATGATGTGCTGGGTAACAAGAACTGAGCATCAGGCCTGTAATATGAATTTTTGTTTGTTTATCTTGCTAGGAGTTAGACTGTTTACTGTTTGCTGTAGCATCAGAGGCTAAAATTTCCTCTAGTATGCTTGTTTTTTTCACCCCTGGTATCTTTTTCTGTCCCTACAGACTTTATTCTAGAGTGTGAGAATTACAGTTCTTTTAGCTTTACTCCTCTCTTATGATACAGCAGCCATATTGATTCAGTGGTAAGGTGTGGGAAGAGGGGAAGTGTTCTATAGTCTTATGCTTGGATATTTTCTTTTTCTCGCATTGGGAGCACGTTATTCTCCTTCCTCTGGATCATTTAGGCTTTGGTAAAACCTCAGCCAATTTGGCTATAATAAAATAGATTTCCTTGAGGGCAGGATTGGTTAGGGGGAACAGAAAGCTCTAGGTATTATTTCAAAATGATTTCTTTTCTCCTCCTCTTGCCTGAAGCACAAAGAGTTCTCATCTGTGTTCACAGTGAGAACCTGGTAGGTAAAACTCACTTAAGCATGGGATCCCGTGTTCATCCAGACCCTTGGCGTTTTAAATTCTCAGGCTGGTTCAACCTGAGTTAATTTGTCAATTATGGTTTAAAGTGTTCCTATGGATGTTGGCTTCAGCTGCAGGCTCCTGTATCCACCTCCCTCTCCAGTTTTTGAGATGGCAGTTTGTTTCATGACCTCTATGAAGAGCTGCTATCTATCTGTCTGTCTGTCTGTCTGTCTATCTATCTATTATCTATCTATCTATCTATCTGTCTGTCTATTATCTATTATCTATCTGTCTATCTATCTGTCTGTCTATCTATCTATCTATCTATCTATCTATCTATCTATCTATCTATCTAAGCGAGGAGTCTTGCTTTGTTGCTCAGACTGGAGTACAGTGGTGTGATCATAGCTTACTGTAGTTTCAAACTCCCAGGTTTAAGCAGTCTTCCCGTCTCAGCCTCCTGAGTAGCTGAGACTGCAGGTGCCCACCACAATGCATGGCTAATTTCTTGTATTTTATTTTTTTAGAGACAAGGTCTCACTATGTTGCCTGGGCTGGTCTTGAACTCTTGGCTTCAAGTGATCCTCCCATCTTGGCCTATCAAATAGCTGGGATTACAGGCATAAGCCATTGCACCTAGCTTTTTTTTTTATTGCTGTAAGGAGGACAGGAGTGATAACTACCAAGCTCTTTACATGTTGGACCAGAAACTCTGTTCTCTTACTTTTAATGTAATTATCAATGTTGTAGAATTTAGTCCTATCATTTTATAGTTATCTAATTGTTCATATGGTTGGATATAGAGTGACTATTTATTTTCTGTTTGTTTTCTTATTTTTTGTTTCTCCCTTCTTCCTTTCCTGCCTTCTTTTAGGTTAATCAAATATTTATTTTAACTTTCCATTTTATTTCCTCTACTGGCATGTAAGCTATTTTATATGTCTAATTTTTGTAGCTATTCTAGGTATTATGGTATGCAATATTCTTTTTTTTTTTTTTTTTAAGATGGAGTTTTGCTCTTGTTGCCCAGGCTGGAGTGAAATGGCACAGTCTTGGCTCACTGCAACCTCTGCCTCCCGAGTTCAAGCAATTCTCCTGTGTCAGCCTCCTGAGTAGCTGGGACTACGGGTGCCTGCCACCATGTCTGGCAAATTTTTGTATTTTCAGTAGAGATGGGGTTTCTCCATGTTGGTCAGGCTGGTCTCGAACTCCTGACTTCTGGTGATCCACCTGCCTCGGCCTCCCAAAGTGCTGGAATTGCAGGCGTGAGCCATCACACCCGGCCAGTATGCAATATTCTTAACTTACTACAGAGTGAATATTGTACCTTTTTTTTGTAAAATATATGAACCTATACAAGAGTATAATTTCTTTTACCCCAACCTTTGTCATATAACTGTCATTTTATTCTAAAATATGTGTATATTTGTATTTTATAAAATATAAAAATATTTTAAAATAATAAGAAATATATCTGTGTTCTAAAGCCTATAATAGTATGTTGTTATTATTTGCATTTGAAAGAAATTTTAAAAGAAAAATAATCATTTATAATTATCCTCATATTTATCATTCTTAATGTTCTTTATTCCTATAGACATGAGTTTCCATTTGCTTTCGTTTCTCTTTAGTCCAAAGAATTTCCTTATTGTTTCTTAAAATTTGTGATTGCTGGTCATGAATGTTCTTATTTTCTGTTTTGAAAAATATTTTCACTTGATACAGATTTCTGGGTTGGTAGATCCACTTACCCCCTTCCCTGTTATTTTGCAGTTAAAAAAATATTGTCTTCTGGCTTCTACTATTTATAATGACAACTTAGTCTTCATTTTTATTGTTATTTTTCTGTATTTAATGTGTCTTTCCCCCCTCACCAAATGCTGTTAAGATTTTTTTTTTTTTTAACCTTTATTTTAAAACAGTTTATGATGTTTCTAGATACAGGTTTGTTTGTTTTAAAATTTTGCTTGGGATTAAATATTCTCTTGGAACAGTAAGTTAATGTTTTTTCTAACCATATTTGAGAAAGTTTTTAGTGATAATTTCTTCAAATATTTTTTTCTTCCTCATTTTCTCTCTCCTATGCTTCTGAGACTAATTATTTGTGTTTGATAACTTAATATTGCCCCATAGGCCACTGTAGCTTTATTTTGTTGTTCTGAATCTCTATTCTTCATATTGAATTACTTTTGCTGATTATTATTTTAAGTTCACTGGCTTTTTTTTTCTTTTCTGCAGCCTGTGTGGCCCCTTTTGCTGCTATTAAGCCCTTTCAGTGAATTTTAAAATTTCAGCTGTTCCCCCCTTTTTCAGTTCTAGTGTTTCCCTTTGGTTCTTTTTTATATTTTCTATCTCCCAGTTGATCTTCCTTATTCGTATAGCCATTCTGACAAGTTTTTCCTTTAAGTCCTTGACAATATTAAAGCAGCTGCTTTAAAGTCCTTGTTTGCTAATTCCAACCTTCAGGTCATCTCATGATCAATTTCTATTGACTGTCTCTTGATAGTGGGTCACATTTTCCTGACTCTTTGCATGCCTGCTGTTTCTTTGCCATACACTGGACATTATGGATGATGTATTGTAAAATCTCTGGATGTTTTATCTTCCAGTGAAGAGTACTGGTTTTTGTTTACCCAGGTGATCAAGTGACTGGCTGATCTCCTTGGAAGCTTGGTGTTATTAACGTGGGTCTGTTGATTTTGCCCTTAGTATTACTAGGGTAAATTCCTTAATTCAGAGACATACATTTTCATCCTAAAATGTGCCCTTCTGGGGTTTCAGTGGAAAATCAAAGATGTCTACCCAAACCCTCTTACTTGGAAGATTCTTACTGAACTTCAAATTCTTCCTACTGTGCAGTGGGCGGCACCATATATTTCTGCTCTAGTCTTTTCGCCTTTCAGCTGTTACTCTCTGCTGGGTTTCTTGCATCTTTTCATGTGTGTATGTGTGCAAAAGTCATGTAAAAATCAGACAAAGGTTTGAGGGGAGTTTACATGCAAGTTTTGGGGCTTCTTCCTTTTCTTGAATTTCCTTTCTTTATTGCCAGCCACTCTGGTGACTGTGAACTCTGTCCTCAGATACTTCAAGTCATTAAGGCTATAGTTCTGCTTGAATTCTATTTGACTAACATCCCTTGGACTGGGAAGTTCTCTTAAAAGCTATCAAAGTGATGATGTCACCCAGTTCGGTTCCCTTTTTTCCAAGGTCTACTACCTTTCAATTTATGCATTTTTTTTTTTTTATTCTCTTGTGCCTTTAAATAGTTCTTTACTAAAAAAAATTATCCGGAGATTATAATTCTTAGCTGTGAGAAGTTTATTTTAAGAAAAGCTATTCCTGCATTACTGAAAAGGCAAACTCTCCATGTTTGTTTCTCAATAAGTATCCCTGATTGGAGATGAGGTTTTGTGCAGACAAAAGGAGAAAAATTAGTTTGGTTGTTGGACTGAGTGTATAAGGCCTTAAAGGGCAGGCAATGGCTATTTTACATGATGGAGTAGACAATAGGGAAAGGGTCATGGCTGAATTATAGATAGCTTTTGTTTTTAAATATTAGAATGATGCTGACATTTATTATAATTCATGGAAGGACTTGACATGTATTCAAATGAATTGGTATGGTATTTCCATCATTTACATGAAGCAAATGTCAGAACAGAAGTAAGACCTTCAATTTATCCTTGTAATTATAAGTCCTTGCCTCCTGCTTTCTCCCCGCTCTGTCGTTAACCACTCCCTTTCCCTCTGTCCTCTTCTTCCTTCTCTTCTCTTCTCTTCCTCATTTTCTCGTTCTTTCTTTTTGATTTTCTTAAAGTTTGTGATTAATATGTGACAATGGTACCAGAGCTTTTAAAATATATCTCAAGAATTCAAATTTAGTCTTCCAAAAGAGTCCAATATTCTTTACTTAGTAAAAACATTTATTTTTATTTTTAAAATTTTACTATTCCCAGTGCCTAGCAAAATGCCTTGCAGTTGTAGAAAAATGGAAGGAAATTAAATATAAAACCAGGTAAATTATTAAATTGTAATACATCAACTAAAAAACATTGAGATGCTTTTATAATTATAATTGGCAACTTATATGTAACAACTTGGTAAAGAAGTTTTGATCAAAGCTGGATACAAAATTTTATATGGGCTATATGTAGACTGTGAAAACATTTTATGCAAGACAAAGATTGGGAAGGAATATATGAAATATGAATAGCTACATGACAATATGACCATGAAAGCTTATTTTCAAAATATTTGAGGGAACGCAACTCTATTTTAGAGTTCTTTTTTGTTAGAGCAACTTCAGTAGGAATAGATAAGGGCAATATTCTAGGTTTTCCACATAAATATCAAGTATTTGGAGTTGTAAGTGTTCCGGGATTAAGAAGGTTATACTTTCTGGCCTATATTTTTCTCTTTTTGAATCTATTAGCCAGGGTCTCTTGGTGAAAAGCTCCTTTTCCTAGGTAATGGAAAGCATGTGCCTCTTCCTTGTCTAATACATGGGGCTGGTGTGATTCTGGGTGCTTAGTTGCTGACCTAGTGAAACTGGGCATTCCAGAGGCAGTCGAGCATCAAGATGTGTGGTCAGGTCTGAATCCTTCTGTATTTCTGGATAGAGAATCACAGGATGCTAAGAGCATAGCAGGAAAAGATGGGAAGCGACCTCAGGATGGGGTGGGGGTAAAGTTGGCATCAGCTAGGTGTTCTACTCTGCTGGCCCTGATGATGTTCCTCCTTACTCACGCTTATGAAGCAGTGCTGGGTGGAGGATGAGATGAGAAGATGGTGATAAGCTGTTATTAGGTCCTTGTAGTGTCTATAACTTTTGGTAAAAAGAAGTTTATAATGGTGGCAGGCATGTGGTATCATAATGCCTATAACTAGGGTTATAAAATTTATTGTCCAAACCAGGACACTTTTGAGAACCAAGCAGAAGTGTTATTAGCTGTGATGACAGACACAAACTGCGATATCCCAGGCAAATGGAAGCACAAAATCAACCTCTCTGTAAACCATTTGGCTTTTTGACTGCAGTAGGATGATAAAACCTTCCAAGCTGGTCTTTATCTCCCTGTGACCAGAGGTCCCCAGAAGGCCATGAATGCAGGAATAGTTTTTGTCCCAGATGATACTTTCTAATAGCTCTGGTTTTCTGGGCCTTTGAATCACTGAGGACTTTGAGGAGGAGCTGGCATGATTAACATGATATATCAGGCCGAGATGTCTGGCAGAAGAATGTAGGATGGATTAGAAGGATAAGAATTATGAGTCAGGGAAGTTGTTGTCATAATTCAGTTGTTCTGTGCAAGCATCTAAAATGTCCAGCTATCAGAGCATCCTTTGTTGGGGGAGAGCAATAGGATGATAATTCTTATACTCTTCCATTGTCTGGCACCCCCTAATTTGGAAAACAGTTTGCCTCTTAAACAATGCTTTTCTTTAATGGTACAGGTTCCTTAATCATTTAGAACAATTGTTCCTACAATGTGATCTGCTGGCCTCTAGCAGCTTGAGAAGGCTCTTCAAGTGACCTAAGAGCTAGAATTGTGTATGTAGGTTTATTGCTAAAAGCCTGTCAGTGTCACTGCCTTCACTTCTGGTGTGAAATGATAATTGAATTTTAAGTGCTAATAAAATGTAGTCCAAGTATTTGTGTCTCATTCAAAGTGTTCCTTTTGTTATATAAATCCTGATAAATGTTTTCATGGTTGTTTTTGCAGGTAGGTGTTCAGGGTAATCATTTTCCGTGGTGATATAAGTCAATAAATATTACTCTCATAAGAAAATCAGAGCCTATTGCCTCTCAATTTGGAGACAAATAAAGGTCTTAACCATTACGTTTGTTTTGTATGGATATATTACTAATGCTTCTTTTGAGGTTCTTGCAACCTTTAGACCCATTGTGATATTAAACTAGCAAGTTAATATCAACCAACTTCTTTATGTATTCATAATATTTTTAGATGCTATGTTACATTCTGACATCTCTCTTGGTAGCTATGTCATTTCAGTTGTGATGTGGCCTCTTGGGGACTCAGTTTCATCATTATCAGTAAAATGACTCATCTGGCTACTAAAATCCTATGACGGTATTACTTGATTTGGGGATCATACCCACAGATGTGACAATGGATGCCACAGGCCTGGGTGAATTGCCGCTAGAGGATGAGAGCTAAAAAAAGTCTTCCTATCACTTAGAGAAAACATGATATAATAATTGTGGCGACCCTATCATCATACTCAAAATTCAGAGCCCAGAGACTAACAGGCATCAGTACTCTTAGAGCAAAGATGGAACCAAACATTTTAAAAATTAGGATTTTTCTGGAAAATCTGCACACATAATTGCTATAGGCATGGAAAGAAACAGGCTGTAATCCCTGGTCTGTCTCATTAACTCCCTGAGCTTTGGAGTTCTCATTTGACATAGAGGGAATTGAAACAGATGCCTATCAAGTTCCCCTCTTGTCCCTAAGATAATGACTCTAAACTTTCCTGAAAGAATGGAATTTTATTTAGAGTTGTCTATATTCCTAATGCTGTCCAAGAGAGGGTGTGTGTTCAAGGTAAGAAAAGACAGTAAAGAAAAGATAATGACCAGATAGAGACACACAGAATCTTTTTATGCTTCTTGCCTGAGTTAGCTGAGAGGTTGACTAGATAAAAAGAATTCTGATGCCTTTGATATCTCATCAGACTCTGGTTTGGGAAATTCATCCCAGATTAGTGTATCACCTGCTATCTTACTAATTATAGATCAAGGCGGTACCAATGCTTAAGCTCATTAGAGGAGATTTGAGGGAAAGAAAAATGAATATAATCCATCTAGTCATCCAAAATGACTTATAAATAACACTGAGGGAGCTACTGGAAGTACAAATGTCCCACAGAGTCCCAACATTCACCTCACGATCTGGTAAGTGAAACCCTTTACTTTCTGATGAACAGATCCTGCCGATTCACAGTGCCACACACCTCTCCCCTCTCCCAAGATCTTTTGTACTTAAGACCCTTCAAGACCTAAATCAAGTGAATGTTTTTTTTTTTTTCATAATGCAGTTATTGACTCTGCTAATTAGCTTCTTGCCTCAAAGAATCAGTGTAGAAATTAAATGAGAAAAAGACATACATCAGTCCTCATCATTCTTGGCAGTTATGTTCTCTGATATTACTAAAAACACTGAATTAGCAAGTACTGAACCCACTGCTCCTAGAGGAAATGCAGAGTTAGGTTCCTGTGGGCCTCTGGTTACAACATTTTTGACAACCGATCAATTCATAACCTTGTTTTATGTGGGTTTGTTTAAAAACACCTTATTTAATATGTAGTGTCAATTCATTAATGTTAGACTCACAGCCAGCAGTGCTGTAACTGAGTCCTGTAACTCATGCCTGAAAGAAGCTTATCTAACATATGTATTTTCTCCATGAGGCACATCACAGCCTCCTTGTGATTAGGAACATTAGACAGCACTTCAGCACTATGCTTAGGGGTCATTTTTTTGAGACAGAGTCTCATTCTGTTGCCCAGGCTGGAATGTAGTGGTGCAATCTTGGCTCACTGCAACCTCTGTCTCCCAGATTGAAGCGATTCTCCTGCCTCAGCCTCCCAAGTAGCTGGGATTACAGGCACACTTAGGGGACATTTTAAGCCGCAAAATCACCAACAAAAAGCATAAAAATGCAAAAAATGTAGCCCTAAAACAGACCGTGAAAAATACTCATTTACTGCACAAGAGGTGAAACAAGAAGGCAGAAGAAGGCAGGGTGTCATTTTATTCAGCTTCAGTGAAGAATGTGCTCATTGGGTGACTCAAATTTTTTGTCACTCTGTGCATATCTGTGGTATGAGCCCCAAATCAAGTAATAAAGTCATAGGATTTTAGTAGTGCTGCAAGTATTGATTTTGAGGTTACAAATTATAGTGAGTGAGTCAACTCCCAAATATGCAATCTGTGAATAAGGGGGATCAAGCGTACTAATTAAGAATGAAGACTGTACGTACAAATTTACACTTAACTGGGCATTCAGTGTTACTAGTAGAGGATTAAAACAGACAAAAAGAAACGAACATTTTGTTGTTGTTGCTGTTTTTTGAGACAAGGTCTCACTCTATTACTCAGGCTGGAGTGCAGTGGCACCATCACAACTCACTGCAGTCTCAGCCTCCTGGGCTCAAGTGAGCCTCCAGCCTCAGCCTCCCACACACCACCATGTCCAGCTAACTTTTAAAATTTTTTGTAGACATGGGGGTCTCACTATGTTTTAGGCTGGTTTTGGACTCCTGGGCTTAAGCCATCCTCCTGCCTTGGCCTCCCAAAGTGCTGCAATTACATGCATGAGCCACTGTGCCTGGCCAGCATTTATTAATTACCTACCAAGTACCAGATACCATGCTAGGTACTTTCATATGTTTATTTTTTACATGAATCTTGCAGTTAAGAAAATAGAAACTCAGACTAAAGTTGACCAAATTTACAAAGCTAATAAATCCACATTTGGGTTTCAGGGTCAATATTTACAACTCAAAGTCCATCTCTTTAATTTGGACAAACTCAGGTTGTTCCTATCACTTTCTTGCATATCCTTAGGTTGGATAGGGGATGGAGAGAACAGAAGAGGAATAAACCTCAGGTTTAACAAAGTTGTGAGGATCCCTGAGTCTGACCACTTGCAGAAGGAAGACTAAGTTAAGTAGCACATCACTGTAATAGCATGAAAAGTATGCAAACTCACTGATATGGTTTGGCTCTGTGTCCCCACCCAAATCTCATCCTGATTTGTAATCCCCATGATCCCTATGTGTTGAGGGAGGGACCTGGTGGAAGGTGATTGAATCATGGGGGTGGTTCCCCCATGCTGTTCTTGTGATAGTAGTTCTCAGCATATCTGAGGAGTTTTATAAGTGTTTGACAGTTCCTCCTTCACGTGCTCCCTCTTGCTTTCCGCCATGTAAGACATGCGTGCTTCCCCTCCACCATAATTGTAAGTTTCCTGAGGCCTCCCCAGCCATACAGAACTGAGTCAACACCCAAGCCTGGGGACCTGAGGGACTTTCCTCAGGTACAACCAAAAAGAGAGGAAAGGAAAGCAAGAATCCTGATCTCCTGTAGCAGCCCAAGGATGGGCAAAGTTATTTCTTAAAGGAGTTATGGGGTAACTTCCCTGTAATTTCTTCATGCTGTGCCTCTCTCTGTCCTTTGAGTCCTCTGCTCTTTCTGCAGGTTGAACTTGGTCCTCAGGTTCCCACTGGGAGTATAGGCCTGAGGAAAGAGGCATATGTTGACCACATTGTGTATTTTTATGAGAGCATGTCTTATCTCAACAGCGAAATTGTAAGGTTGCTAAAGTTAGGGGTCATGTGTTGTGTTTTTGTAGCTTTTATAATACTTAGCACAGTGTTAAGCATAGAGAAGATACTGTACTAAATAACACTAAGGTTGATGGCTTTAGTTTCTTGGTGGAGCTTTTATGACTGTGAAATAGGTGTGATTTGGGAGTTTATATCATCGATTTTCCAAAGTGAGGACACTGTCTTTGCCACCTCCTAACAGCCTGTCTCCTTCAGCACTCTCAAACTTGTCCGGGTGTGTTTTCCCCTTTCTGCCTCTCTGCCTCCTTCCTCTTGCTGACATTGATTGTGTCTCCCTGTGACATTGAGTAAGTCCTCTTGTCAGTTGATGCTGTCCTTGAACTGAACAAAATCCTCACAAGCAGGCCATGAGTTGAGTCTCTTACCTCTGTCTCCAGAGGAGCTGATCTCTCCTGACAAGGTTTTGTCTGGTTTTAGTGGAGCAGTTAGTGACAGCCCATGCATGTAGCAGCGTGTGACCCAGCTCCTTGCCTCAAACTGTGTAGTCGTCAGAACTGTCACACAGTCACAACAAGTTAATTTTACCCCAGTAGAAGTGCAGACTGTAATGATACAGGGCCTCTGGAGAGGGTGCTGTCAAGCAGGGTAGCTGCCACCACCACCCCAGCTGCTGGGCTCGGTGGGCTAAGATGCGTGCTGACAGGTCGCATGTCATTCCCAGAAACCAGACAGAAACCAGCTTGGTGATTTTCTCTGGGTTACCAGGTGCTCCTGGTACTGCTGGCTGTAATCTGAGAATGACAGTTTCAATAGGGACCAGTTCAAGCCTTAAAAAACCTGTCTTTTCATGGCAGTGGCAGACAATTGCTCTTGACCCTTCTCTCTTGGTTCTTGTTTTCCCATTGTAGCTAATGAGAATGCTGATTGGGCTGGGGCATACTTGTGGGTTTCCCTGGAGACAGTGGGTGATGAGCTGTTGGTCTCATTAAGGGGCATTTTCTCATTGTGTTCTTTAAGAATTCCTTGGTTTCTGATATGTTGGGGGACAGCCATAGGATTTATGGAAGTAGGAGAATTAAGAGTTCATCCAGTGGATGAAGAGAGAGCAAGTGTTTGTGTGTGTGGGCTTTTGGGATATGAAGGAGAGATGCTGACAGATATAATAGAGTGGGGACCCTAGAAGTTTAAGATCATTCAATAACAAGAAGCAAACACTAAATTAGCTTAGTAGAAAGACCCAGATTTTTATTTAAGGCAGAGTTTACTTTTTAGATTAGGAGTTAATGGCGGAAGTGATTTTCCTTTTCTTCTTCTTCTTCTTCTTCTTCTTCTTCTTCTTCTTCTCCTTCTCCTTCTCCTTCTTCTTCTTCTCCTTCTCCTTCTCCTTCTCCTTCTCCTTCTCCTTCTCCTTCTCCTTCTCCTCCTCTCCTCCTCCTCCTCCTCCTCCTTCCTCCTCCTCCTCCTTCTTCCTCCTTCTCCTTCCTCTCCTCATCCTCCTCCTCCTCCTCCTCCTCCTCCTCCTTCTCTTCTTCTTCTTCTTCTTCTTCTTCTTCTCCTCCTCCTCCTCCTCCTCCTCCTCCTCCTCCTCCTCTCCTCCTCCTCCTGCTCCTCCTCCTCCTGCTCCTCCTCCTGCTCCTCCTGCTCCTCCCAAGGAGAATCACAGAGGACTTTGCTTGTAATTAAATAGTGAAGTGGTGGAAAAAAAAGATATTTTTTTTTCTTCTAATGGTATATATGGCACTTCGGGGATGTGTGATTCATGTTAGTATGTTTTTTCTTTTTCTTTTGAGTTGCTGCAATGTAATTGTCTCCTGAACTGAATGTAGGAATTGGTGAGCAAAGCACAGTTTTATTCAGAAATGAAGATTTGTCTTGTTGAAGACCCACTGCCAGATTTAGTGACTCAACCCAGTGCCTATGTAAAGCAACTTAGGACATATCAGCAAAATTCTACAGAAGTCATTCTGGTTGGTCTAGTGAAACAAGTGTAGGAAACAGTATATCCTGCTGTTCTTACTAGATTGTTTGTTTGTTTTCTAAAGGAGAAGATACTAAAGAGAGATATTCTAAAAGAAATTAACAGTATAATTCTAAATAATACTTATGAGGAAGAAAACCGTGAGGCAGCTGATGAACCAATGGAGACTGCTGGAATTATTTCCTAAAAACAAATCTGATCACATCACATTATTGTATATGTCATGACTTTAATGTGCTGTTCTGTCTTCCATGCCTTTCACATATGCCCTTTGCATGTCAAACTCTATGCATCCTTTAAGATTCAGAACAAAAGACCTCTCTTATATGAAACATTCTCCAGGAGAGCTCTTGGGGCTTTGAAAACATGTGTTTATATGTCTTTAATACATTTATTGGGCAAAATTTAAATATATTAAATAGATTAAATGCTTCTTTATATTCCTATCTTTTTTTTACTAGACTATGACTGATTGAAGTTAAGAGCCATGTATTATTCGTCATTTTATCTGCAGTACCCAGAAAATGTCTAGCACAAAATAGATGCTAAATTGATGATGGAAGGTTGAATGAAGGGTACTCTCTGATGAACTATGGTGTGAGAAAAAAATGTGAACAGATGAAAGGTCAAATTTAATCAGGGGTGAATTTAAAAGGGTTGATACTTGCAATAAAATGTATAAATGTAATGGAATGAACTCTTAAGAATACTATCAGGATTGAGTTCAGATATTTGAAGAATGTTATAGATAATTAAAAAATTAAAAGCACTTTAAAAAGCTATTATTAACCCAATGATTGGGACAGATGGCATAATGTTAGCACAAGGCAAGACACTAGAAGAACTATTAGAACCTTGCTTCTGTGTTCTCTACCAGGGAGTGTGATCTACAAAGACATACTTAAGAGGAAATATAAGATTATAGGAGAGACCTGGGCTGCTTTCAGGAAATTCAAGTCTCTGCCAGAAGAGACACAGTTTAGCATTTTGAAATTAGTAGGTAATTACGGAAGCATTTGGAAAAGAGAGGTCACAGGCTTGCTGAGTCCTCCTCATGTTCTGTTTTCCAAACCAACCCAATTTTCTCTATTGCTACTGCCACTATTGTTAGTCTGTTTGTCCCAATGAATCATTCATTTCCCAGATTTCTGAATAGCTGAAGTCTTCTATCTCTAGAGTTGACTTATCCTATGTATTCATATGGAAGCCAAAGTGATGCGAATTTGATCACCTTACTCCCTTGTTGAAACCAATGCAGGGCCTTTTCATTTCACTCTTTATTGTGGCTATTTGCTTGGACTCACATGAGCCTCTCCAGCCTTTACCGTTGCTCACTCTTTTCCTTCCACCTTCCTCTTTTTTCCCTAGAGCCTTCATCTTTACTGAACTCTTCCCAGCCTTTCATGCATGCATTGTTCCTGCTCTTCTGCTGAGCCTTTTCACATGTACTAATTAATTAAAAAAAATCTATTCACTGAACCTGGCCCTATATTAAACTTTGGGGGATACAAGGGATAAGCCCAGAAGGAATCTCATGGGGAGATGGTTATTAATTAAATGATCATTAAATGATCAAATCAATGATATTATAACAAGGATCGGGAGAAATATAATGCTACGAGAGCTTATGACCTTGTCAACCAGGTTAAAAAAAGTCTCTGGTGAAGTGATGAGGATGATCAGCATTAGCTAGAAGGAGGAGGAAGAAGGTTTTCCTAACCAAAAAACCCCCAAGATTTACAAATTCCTGTTCAGCAAGGGAACCTTATAATAATGAGGAACTGGAAGAATATCAGTGGCTGGAATGAATAGGAGGCAAGTCAGATCATGCAAGGCTTTGTGGGCTATGGTAAGGAATGTTTATCTCTGTATTAAAGGAAGTTGAGAGTCACTGGCACATTTTAAGCAGAGTTAGTAGAATAGAATATTTCAAGATCATTTTGTTTGCGGTGGGAATTGGCAGAGGAAGGCTGAAAGTATTTGGGTAAAGCATTTGGCAGGGCTGTTGTAGTAATCCAGGCAATGGATGGTCTGGTTTGGATTAGGGTGGTTGTGGAGGATGTAGACAGTAGTGGGTTGATTTGAGAGATATTTGGGAGATAAAGTTGATAGCACTTGGTGGTGGATTAAGGTAGCAGACATGAGAAAAAAGGGCATGCCAAAGAAAACTCCCAGGAGTCTGGCTGGGTAACTGGATGGCTGGTGGGGACAGTCAGTGAAGAGGAAACCACGAAAGAAGACCAGATGGGTTGATGAGTTTGGTGTTGCACAGATAGTCTGGGGAGCTTTTGATCTGTACAAGAGGAGAGGTCAAACAGGCAATAAGAACCACCATTCTGGTGCTCAGGGGGGAAAGTCCATGCTGGAGACATAAAAACCTTTATGATATCTTGTTTAAGTCTTAATTGAAGTTATGGACTTTGAAAAAACATAAGTATAAAGAAGAGAGAGCATAGGCTCAAGCCTTGAGGAAAGTCAACTTTGGGAGAGTAGAGGATGGAATTATAAAAGGTACAGAAAGTTAAAGTACTGAGAGGACAAGTAGTATACCGTGATGTCACAGAAGCTAAGAGAAATGAGGGTTTCAAGAAAGAATTAGTGCCAGACAGATGTGAGAGGTCAATGAACATCCAACCACTAGAAAATATCTCTCGTATTTGGTGGGACAGGAGGTCATTGTTCTGAACAGGAGGAGAGCTTTAGGTCACAACTGGAGGGAAAGAAGGTGTTAACAACTGTGCTCTCTGACTAAAATATTGTTCCCCTTTCCCTGTACCTGACTGAATATCCCCTCACACTTCAGGTCTTGACTGAAACACCTCTTATTCCAGGAAGCCTCCCATGATGACTTTTTTCACTTTATCTTTCTACAAGACTGGTTGAGTGCTTTTAAAATGTGCTTTCAAAACATTGAACTTGCCCGTATTAGCACAAATCATTACATTTTATGCTATTTCTTTTCTCATTGCCTATTTTTCCTGCCAGACTCTCAGATCTGAGAGAGTAAGAATCACATTTATCTAACACCCCCATTGCCTAGCAAAGTGCCATGTGCAAAGTGGATGCTTAATACGTATTTATTAACTGAATACATTAAATACTGCTGATTTTTCAAATTAGAGTAAAAGCATGGGTGGATGAGTTTTATGGAGTATTTCTCAAATTATAAAACAGATTTTAAACATAATTTATGATTATTTATGTGAAAAACTGATTATTACTGTAGGCTAGTTTGGGGTCCTGGAGAACTGGTCATTTCAAGCTAATTGAAGGATAACTTTTTTTTTTTTTTTTTTTTTGGAGACAGGGTCTCGCTCTGTCTCTGGAGTGCAGTGGCTCACTGCAACCTCTGCCTTCCAGGTTCAAGTGATTCTCATGCCTCAGCTTCCCAAGTAGCTGGGATTACAGGCATGCACCACCACACCCGGCTTGCTTATTTATTTATTTATTTATTTATTTATTTTAGTAGAGACGGAGTTTTGATATGTTGCCCAGGCTGGTCTTGAACTCCTGGCCTCAAGTGATCCACCCGACTTGGTCTCCCAAAATGTTGGGAGTATAGGCATGAGCCACTGTGCCTGCCCAGACAGAGTCTTGCTGTGTTGCCCAGGCTGCTCTTGAACTCCTGGCCTCAAGTGATCCACCCGCCTTGGTCTCCCAAAATGTTGGGAGTATAGGCATGAGCCACTGTGCCTGGCCAAGAGTTTTCTTTTTTTTTTTTTTTGAGACAGAGTCTTGCTCTGTTGCCCAGGCTGCAGTGCAGTGGCACAATCTAGGCTCACCACAACCTCTGCCACCCGGGCTCAAGCGATTCCCCTGCCTCAGCCTCCTTGAGTAGCTGGGAATACAGGCACACACCATCATGCCCGGCTAATTTTTTTTATTTTTAGTGGAGTTGGGGTTTCACTATGTTGGCCAGGCTGTTCTGAAACTCCTGACCTCGTGATCTTCCTGCCTTGGCCTCCCAAAGTGTTGGGATTACAGGCGTGAACCACCACGCCTGGCCAGAGTACTTATTTTAATAGACAAAAGGAGGCTTCCAGATCATGGGAATGGTGTGGATATAGCATACTCGGGTTTTAGCAGTCACTCATGATATCCATGCAGACCGTCTAGTTTAATACCAATTTGGGGAAAAGTGTTCTGATCTTCTCTTTGTCCTATCTTGATTTGAACTAATGGAAGGGGTCTACAGTCTCTGATATGAAAGCCTTGGAGTCAGATTTATTTCAAAACTTAGTGGTTTTGGATGTTATAATGGTAACACAGAAAACACTGATGTATGTATTCTTTTCATTTTATCATATCAACTTGCTGAATTTCTTGAAAAGAGTGACAATGATGACATAGTTGTATTTGTATCTCACTTTAGAGTTTCACAAGCACTACATTTTATCCTCACATCAGCTCTCTTATCCTCACCTCACTCTCCATTTTATGGATTGGGGACACTGAGGCTTTGAGATATAATCTACTAAGCCATATTTTGAAAGCAGATTTGTAAACTCAAGTCAAATGTTTTTTATCTAGCTCCAGATAGCCTTCTCAGTTCTGAGACTATGTGTCTCAGGAGCTTCCATAACTTCTGTGTGATTGTGTATCTGTCTAAAAATTGACACAGGGTCTTAGGTTATTTAATGGCAAAAATTATGTGTTATTCATTTTTGTACCCCCACAGGTTCTAAACATAATAGACACACAATATTTGCTGAATTAATAAGCCTATTTATGTCAAAATTTCTTTATCAACACAATGAAAGAGACTAGGATCCCAAAGAACTCTTGTTATGTTAACCATATTAGAAATTAAAACTGAGGACCAGCCACGGTGACTCAGGCCTGTAATCCTAGCACTTTGGGAGGCCGAGGTGGGTGGAGCACCTGCAGTCAGGCATTTGAGACCAGGTTGGCCAACATGGCAAAACCCCATCTCTACTAAAAATATAAAAATTAGCTGGGCGTGGTGGCATGTGCCTGTAATCCCAGCTACTCGGGAGGTTAAGACAGGGGAATTGCTTGAACCTGGGAGGCAGAGGATGCAGTGAGCTGAGCTCGTGCCATTGCACTCCAGCCTAGGCGAAAAGAAAGGAATTTTTGGTTTATTGAAAAAATAACATATTCATCATATATTAATATGTAACATAATTTATAAAATATAACTATATTTTCTGAAATAAAAATACGTAAGTGAGAAGAGTGATATTATTTTAGATATTTGCAAATCTCTTTCACGTCTGGCTTAACAGAACATAGCTGGATTTTTGTATCTGCTTCCACATTCAATCATCTATTGTTCTGTGTTATTTTTGTTGAAGTATATGAAGATAATCAGGCCTCACACAGTTATGTAGTTGGAAAAGGGAGAAATATTTTAGCAGTATTTTCATATAATTTTTTGTGGACATTATTTTTGGATGCTATACTAGAACTTTAAAAATGGTAGTTTCTTTACAGTTGATATTGGAATCTGAAATCATACTAATAAAATTTTTTTTCCTCTGTGACAATAAAATCCATTAGTCTGTCATTTTTTCACTTGGGGTGAATCTTTTTCCCATGTGTAATTTTGCAGCATTATGTATTGTTCATTTGGAAAATACTGTTTTCCTGAGACATGCACAGTTTCCAAATTACTAACACTGTTCATTGTAGAAAAAAACAAAACAAATGGCTGGGCAGGGTGGCTCATGCCTATAATCCCAGCACTTTGGGAGGCTGAGGTGGGCAGATTGCCTGAGGTTAGGAGTTTGAGACCAACCTCGCCAACATGGTAAAACACTGTCTCTACTAAAAATACAAAAATTAGCGTGGCATGGTGGCATGTGCCTGTAATCCCAGCTACTGGAGGCTGAGGCAGGAGTATTGATTGAACCTGGGAGGCAGAGGTTGCAGCAAGCTGAGATCGCGCCACTGTACTCCAGCCTGGGTGACAGAGCGGGACACCATCTTAAAAAAAAAAAAAAAATCACATTCATTAATATCACCGATTTTATCAGAAGTCTTTAAGTGTTGGGAAGCTGTTAAACTCATAGTGGAGTATCCAAAATTTCTAAAATTTGAATTTTTAGTTGAAAGCTCATATTTCATCATTGACAAATACTGTTATGTGTTTCACTAGAAGTGACAATCTTGCTTCATTCATTTTTGATAAAATGTCTGCCAGTACCCAAGTTTGAATAACTATAGTATGACTGTCAGCCATTCTTTCAAGTAAAAATGTTGTTTCATGAAAAAGCTGGCTAGTGCAGGTTTCCATTCAAACAATTTCACATAGGCTTTTCTTTGAGACCATCATCATAGTTGAGTATGCATCAAAAGTGCTTTATGTAGACCTCCCATTTTGTCATGTCGAATATTAAAAAGATGTGTACTCAAGAGTTCATACTTAAAAATATATTTTTTACTGCATCATCAAGGATTCTTAAATAAAACTGCTCTAATCTCCACATCCCTCTTTTAACCGTAAGTTCATACCTTAAATTATGCTAAAAGGTCAGGCATCGATCTTGCACAGTTGGTGCAAATGTCAACATAGTGGACAAGGCAAATAACATCCTAGTATTATCACAAAAATGTTTGTTATCTCTTTAGTCCCCTGAAAGCATCTCAGGGACTTCTAGATGTCTGCAGATCACACTTGGAGTACTGCTGGTATAACAGTCAAACAGTCTATAAGTACTGTATTGCATTACCTACCTCTAGTGGTGATACTGGGAGAGAAAATGTAATTGATCAAACTGGGTCAAACCTCACTTTATCATGCAGGACTTATGATGTAACTAGGATGCATCAATCAAATGAGCAACCAAGCTCAATTCATTTGCATCTCTGTCTCTTTTATCTGTTTTGTTAAATTTCACTGGTATTTGTACATCAACCCAAAGTTGCATTGTGAGCAAGATTGCTAGGTGTTCCTGAAATCCACTGCTTCTTTTTCCTAGACAGCCTCTCTTGCATCAGATATACCCATTGAACTGTGTCAACAACAATGTTAGTGGAAAGGCTGAGTGTTACCACTTGGCCCATCCCACTGAAATCCTCCATGCATACTAGTCTGTGTTCTTTAGCCCCCACTGATGGGATAGGTATCAGAATAAAGACCAATGAGCTGGTGGAAGAAGCCTTGGAATGACCATGTGGAGGAGGGCTGACTGCATTCGGAATGGCTGAACCCTGGTCCAGGGGCACATGAGCAAGAAATAAATTTATATTGTTTTGAACATCATATGTTTAGGTCTATTTGTTATAGCAATTAGCCTACCTCACCACTGACTTGAATAATGACCTTTTAATTAGAATTCACAGTGATTCATATTCCTCAATGACATGTAAATTAAAACTGTTCTAAAGGCTAACATCATTAATGATTTTTTTTACAGAGATATTCTGAAAAAGGACATCTCTTTCCAAATTTATGGCAGATTCTCTTTTTATCCTCTCGGCAAAGAATCTATTTTTAAATTAATGGGTAATGCAAGGTATAATGAGGAGCAAATATTTGTCCCTTAAATATTAGGGGGAATATTGCATTGCATTGTTACTTTACATATGTTCCAACCCTTGAATGACTAGCCTGGGATACTCAAGGGTGTAGATAGGGAATTAAGTAGGAAATTGGAAATGGATTCCATGAAAGATACAATGAGAAAAGTAATTGAAGATAAAGTATTATAAATAGGATGACTCAGAAACTTGAAAAGTGCTTTCAAATAATGGATATATTTTTCAAGGGGGAAGTAATTGAGTAGATTCCAAATTTAAAACCTTTGGGGAATTGGTTCTTCCCCTAATTACTTATCCTTCTCCCTGGTTTGTGAATATGAAGCTAATTCTCCCTAGTGTCAGTTGGATAGAGATGCAATTACAAAAATAATGGATGTGATCCAGGACATCATTAAACTTTTTTTTTTTACTTTGCTCTTATCTGTATTCAATGCAAGTCAGCATTCTGAGCAAATAAGTGAACTACTTGCATAAACATTATTGTGTATCATAGCATATGCTATGCGATCTATGTCACATTCAATGACATTGCTTCCACGGATTCCACAACAATCATTTCCTATCTTAGCTGTCTGCAGTGATCCAGTTTCTGACAATTTCACCTTTTTTTTTCTTTTTTTGAGATGAAGTCTTGCTCTGTCGCCCAGGCTGGAGTGCAGTGGCACGATCTCTGCTCACTGCATGCTCTGCCTCCTGGGTTCATGCCATTCTCCTGCCTCAGCCTCCCGAGTAGCTGGTGCTACACCCGCCACCACACTCAGCTAATTTTTTTGTATTTTTAGTAGAGATGGGGTTTCACCATGTTAGCCAGGATCTCCTGATCTCGTGATCCTCCCGCCTCGGCTTCCCAAAGTGCTGGGATTACAGGCATGAGCCACCACGCCTGGCCCAGTTTCACCATTTTTAAAGATAACATCTGAGCTGAGTTTTCATTAGGCTGAGTTTTAAAAACAGTCTAAGTATACTTCGACATTAATTCAACAAACATTTACTGAGTATGTACCAAGTGCTAGGCATTGGTGATACAAAGATATATAAGTACCTCTTATTTTATAGGACCTCCCAATCCTGAGGGGGGCTAACATATTGTAATAGTCAACTAGATGATGTTGCCTATTATTGACAAAAATAGACAAACAACCCTTCCAAATCTCAGTGGTTTAACATGATCAACATTTATTTCATGTTCATACTTCACATTCAAGAAAAATCAGTGATGGGGCTTTGTCCCTTAGGTACCCAGGGACTCAGGCTTTTGGAAGCTTCATCTACCATGTAATCCCCAGAGGATCCCTGCACCTGTGCAGAAAAGGACCACAGCCAATTGCACACTTACTTTCAAAGCTCTGCCCAGAAGAGACATGTGTCATTTTTGCTTGCATTTTATTGGCTTAAGCAAGTCAAAAGACTATATATACCCAAGGGAGCGTGGAACGCCCAATCCTAAAATGTGCCCAGAGGGAAGGAGAAATAGGATGTTTGTGGGCAATCATATGACAACCACATATATAAATAGACAGCTGCAATGCAGAGAAGGGAATAGACAATCTCAGTACTAGAAGATGTGATGATACAACAGTAAATGCTATAATGAAGGTTTGCACAGGATACTGATCAACATTGAGGTGGATCGAGCCTCAGGTTAGATAAATGGATCACAGTGAGCATCAGCTTAAGAATTTCTTCCCTAACCAAGCTTCTGTGAAGCCCTGGACTTGCTCAGGTCTTCCTTGTATCTTCTCATTGCATCCTACTGTCCTTCACAGTGCTTTTATTAGCGTCTATCTTTCCTGACAGATTATAATCTCCATGAGAGCAGGGAATGTGTCTGACCTCTATATGGCTGTGTCCAAGAAATGTTTGTCGAATCATAGCATGCCTTGGCTCATAGAAGGCACCCAAGAACTCTTTGTTGAATGAAAGCCTGAGGAGGAGCTGAATTTTGGTTAGTAAGTTCAAGTTAGCTCAAGGAAGAAGGAAGAGAGAGCACTGCAGACTGGGGTCATCATGCACAGAGGCACAGGCACATCAGAGGCAAGGCCATTTTGGAAAAGGAAAGGGCAAAACTTGTGATTCGCTTGCTCCCTAGGAGAGGAATTTTTACTCACGCATGGCTTAATTGTCATTTTAAGGGAAAGTGAGCCAGTGTTCCACTTCTAAAGCACTCTGGGCTTCTAACCCCCCTTTTCTCTTGCCTTGCTGCTTTGATGAGCTGAGACCACCAGCTGGGCCAGGCTTCAATACTGTGGATAAATGTCCATGAGGGGCAACAACCCAGCCACCAACCTCATTTTCACTTGTGATTCAAGTCCAAACTTTAACCTTTCTCCAGAGGAGTAGATAATGCATTAACACTTCAAACCACTCCACCAGCTCCCAGGGCACGGTGGTATCTGCTGTCTCCTAGGTCTGAGTGCATCTCCCATTTGCTTCCGATAATCACAGCCTGGGAAATTATTTCAAACAGGAAAAAGGGGCTGTGGAGGGAGAGATGAGGAAGTGCCTCTCATGGAAATGGAACTGTTTTCTTCGGGTTCACCTTTCTTAGGTACGTCTCCCCTTAGAATCATAAGGCAATTGGATTTGGATTCCTTCTACCCCTGGAACCCACCACATTATTAGGCTGTCACTGATGAATAAATTTCTGTACAGTTTTGCTAGGGTTGAGCAGCAGCATTTTTCCAGGGTAGGAGATGCAGATTCTTGGTTGGATCTCTTAAATGTAAGCTTAGTATTTGTGCAAAAAAACCTGTTTGATTGGGGAATGTTCACTTACCTCAGAACTGAACTGATCCAACCAGAGCAGGTGGCAGGTCTTGTCTCTGTCCCTTGAGCACTTGCCCTGGCTAAATCACAAAGACTGTCTGCAGCTCAAAGAAGCAGTCTGGGATGCTACTGAATATTTTATCTGACATGAGGATGAAGGTTTTTTTTTTTTAAACAACATATAATGATTAAATTAAATGACTCCCTGTGTATATATTATATTCATTACTGCACACTTACTTTCTCAAAATGAAAAAGAGGAGTAATAACAACTCTGGACCCTTTAAATCTGCCCATGTGGGATACAGGTAGCTTATTCCTACACTTGTCATTCCTAGTCACATGTGGCTATTTAAATTTAAATTAAAATAGTTTTAAAAGTTTACTTCCTTATTTAAACTAATCACATCAAAGTGCTCAATAACCGCGTGTTGGCTAGTGGCTGCCATTTTGGACATTTCTATCATTCCAGAACATTCTGTCAGGCAGCACTGGCTTAGACCATTGTTCTCCAAAGTGGTATAAGAATAACCGAAAATGTCTGTAAGATAGTGCCCTGTGGGGAAAGGGGACATATTAGAACTTCTAATTATCTAGTTTCAGGAAGTAGACTTTGAGATAGAGCTTAGTAAGTGGGGAATTCATTAGGAAGCACCATCAGGATCAACACCTGTAGAGGAAGTGTAATTGGAGTGCATAAAGGAAGAAGGACTGGCGGAGAAAGGAGGGAGATGTTGGTTGTGGTTCTGTTACAGTAAACACCTCCATTGACCCACAGAAAGATCTGAAGCAGGGAAAGCTTTTCAGAGTTCTCCTGAGCCCTCAAGTTCTAACAGGGCACTAGCCCTTTATACTCCTGCAAGTGGCCACTGGGATAGGATTTGATCTTGGGCGAGGAGGCTCTCTCTAGCAGCTGAGGGAACAAGCCTTTTGGTCTCAAAGGAGGGATCCAAGTGATGCATCAGATTGTCTGTGGCATTTGGTGTCCTTGTATTTGTTTTACAATGTTCAGAATTTATTAATACAGTGGTAAGTGAATTTACTTTATAAATGAACACAGGTTCATATAATGGGACTCAGACTAAATATAATTTACTAATCCGAATGCAAAAATAAAAGGCTTGGAAATCAACTGGTCTAGACTCTGGATTGAAACCTAGATTTTATGTTGGAGTGGCTAAAATACTCTTTGCAAACTGGTGGCCACTAGTCCAATCCAGCAACAAACTAGTTTGTTCAGAACAGCCAGCCAGGCAGCCTTCTTTCCTTCCTTCCTCCCTCCCTCCCACCCTCCCTCCCTCCCTCCTTCCCTCCCTCCCTTCCCTCCCTCCCTCCCTCCCTCCCTCCCTCCCTCCCTCCCTCCCCTCCCCTCCTTCCTCCCTCCCTCCCTCCCCCCTCCCTCCCTCCCTCCCTCCCCTCCCTCCCTCCCCTCCCTCCTTCCTTCCTTCCTTCCTTCTTCCTTCCTTCCTTCCTTCCTTCCTTCCTTCCCTTCCTTCCTTCCTTCCTTCCTTCCTTCCTTCCTTCCTTCCTTCCAAGTCATATGCAACTGACTTCAGACTATGGCTTGATCCAGTTAACTATAGGCCATACTGTCATCTTAAGCTCAGGAATTTCACACATTTTCATGGCCTATTTGAACGCTGAAGGTCTTTAAGTTTGTAACCCTTCATCTGCACAGTAACAGAGAGAGGATCTGATGCTAAATGCAGTAGAGAAAAATGAAAAACTTAACAGGAAAGGGGGAAGAAACTCAAGACCAAGGAATGAGAACAAATGGGAGTAAACTGTGAAGAGGAACTGGCCGCTGTTTGAATAAATTTACTTATATACAATCACTCTTCTGGGTGGGTCAAGAGGGAAGCTGAAAAAACAAACAAACAAAAACTCCCAGAGTATTGAAGACCAAGCCCCATTTCCTATGAAAAAGAAGAGAACTAATATTTATTCAGCACCTGTTTGTAATATATAGTAGGCACTTCAGTGGGTAGTTTCTGAATATAAATGTAATTTAATTTTTGTAAGTTCCCACTGGTATGGATTGATTATGTCCTCCCTCCAATCCAAATATTGAAATTCTGGTTCCCAGTGTGTTAGTATTAGGAGGTGGGGCCTTTGAGAGGTGATTTGGTCATGAGGATGAAGCCTCCATGAATGGGATGAGTGCCCTTCTTAAAGGGACTGCAGAGAGCTATCTTGCTCTTTTCCCACCATGTGAGGATATAAGAACTCAGCTATCTGGAACCTGGAAGAGAGCCTCTCACCAGAATCCAGCCATAGTATTACTCTGACCTTGGACATCTCAGCCTGCAGAACTGTGGGAATTAATGTTTGTTGTTAAGCCACCCAATCTATAGTATTTTATTATAGCTACCTGAGCTGACTAAGATGCCCCCTGAGCTAGGTGTGAATATCATAGGGTAGGAAAGATGGCCCCATGAGTGACAAAGAGATGGTAGTGAGACTTGTGGCAGAGAAGCCTTGTACTTTATTTACTTTTCACTTGGAAATCTGTACTTCAAACTTGGCTCTCAGAGATTTTTGTGCAGAGAGATTCATAAGTCTGGAACCGCAAACTCAGGTGACTGCCAGAGTCTGGCAGGAAATAGAAATGGGTGAAGCCAGTGCAAAATTAGACAATAAGAGGCAGAGACTGTGGCGATGTGGAGAGTCCATGATCCTCCTTCAGGAGGCAGCTGCTGTGGCCAGAGGACTGTAGGGCTAGTGTTAACCAAATCTCTCAGTTTTCAAGAGATGTTGGGTACCTAGTTGAATGTTGGAGACAGAGGTGAAGCCTCTGGGTATTTACACATCAGCACTCAATTAAAAAACGTTATGAGTCAGAAGACACATCTGGGGCTGCAAGCCAATTTCTGAGACAGAAGGGCCTTGATTTGAGAAGATTCATGGCATTGTTACAGAGCAGGCATCCTGCTGACGGGGACCACTGCCCAGCTTTAGAAGGGCAGAAGCTCTGATGTGAGGAGTTGAGGAGCCATTCATATCCTCCTGCCTCTCAGAGGATGCTCCCCCTGAGAACATCCGTTCAGATCCTGACCTGGGCTTGTTAAATACTGGAGAGCTGGTTAGCAGGGCAACTCTGGGCAGGGAAGGCTTGAGCCCCTCACCTCCAAAGTGAACAAAGGCTCGTATACATGGAGTTCCTATTTCCACAGATATTTCCTGGTGCTACCTCAGCTAATTTTAGACCAGACTCACTTCATCTTTCAAATACAGCCCTTGATATACTTCTGTAGACTCTTTGGCTATCACCGAGTATCACTCCAGACTTGCAAACTAATTCTAGAAATGTCATTGTTGTTACCATGTATTAGCACAATGCATTTAGTCATTAGAAATTAGTAAGTTGTTCAACCCTTGGCTTGAAAGGGGAAGAAAACAGGAAGAGGTGAATCAAAAGGCGAAGACACCCACTTCCGGCTCCCCGTTTATGATGCTGGCTTTGTACCATCATCACTCTGGCCTGAAAGTTTTCATTCAACCCTTTCCTTCCCACAGAAGAGGACACAAAAGAATTGAACAGGTACAACCCGCAGCCCACAGCCCTAGAAATGTGCCACAGAACAACACAGCATAACTGTTGGGTGGTAATTGTTTCCTTGTTTGTTCTTTTGAGCAAGGTGGGTAGAGAAGGGGGCAAGGTTCTGCAGTAACAGTCTGGAATTTGTTCACTTGGGACATCAAGAACCTGGGAGAACGTCAGAACCCATTAACTGCCAAAATGTACCCATTCAACCATCTACCCATCTATCCATCCAACTATCCATCCTTCCATCCATCCATCCATCCATCCTTCCATCCATCCATCCATCCATCCATCCATCCATCCATCCATCCATCCATCCAATATGTATGGTGTTCTTGCTATAAGACAAAATAATGAATCTACCAGGATGAGGCTATCATGCTGAAAAGCAGCCCATTCACAGCCTAACTAATCACTTCTGTACCCTACTTGCTTTCAGGGACATCACCTTCCTTTTTGACACCCCCCACCTTGCCGCATCCTGTCTCTGTTCTGTGTCTGGGCCAGTCTGTGTATCCACTGCCTTACTCACTCTGTGAGTGCCCCTCCAGTGTCACGTGGGATGCCTAAAGAGGGCTCTGATATTAGCTTGCTGTGCCTTGTCAGTTCAAATCAAGTCACGGCAGCTCAAGCCCACCCCGCAGGCAAGTTCTTGACAGCTCTCCTTGTCAGCCGACCGCTGAAAGGCAGCAGCAGTGAGTGGAAACCAGTTAATTAGCAGTGACGACTTCCAGGTTGGGATTTTTTGTTTAATGCTTAGTTAATTTCACAGTAATTGAATTTAGACTTGGCTTACAGAGACTGGGGTGAAAGGTTCTGAATGGAGCCCCAGGACTCTTTAGCAGGAGAATGAAAAAGGCTATTGTTCCGAGGCCCGTCTGGCCTCTGCTCATGAACCCCACGAATATTTGCAGGCCTGCAATTTCCCACAGAGAGATTTGAGGTGCAGGCAAGGGAAACAGAAATGCTGCAGTTCCTGCCCAGTCATAATTGATGTCAGATTTGGTGGAATCTGTATATCTGCACAAAGAGGAACCAGCTTCTCTTGAGTGATTTCTATGTGCTGGTCACAAGGGTAGGCTCTTCACATACATTCTCTCATTTCTTCTCACACTGTACTAGTGAGATAGATGCTATTATTTTCATTGTTCTGGGGGGTAAGGTTCAGAGACGTTGAGTGAGTAACTGACATCACACAGTAAGAAGCAGGTCCAGGATTTGAAGTTGGGTGTTTCTGACTCCTAAATCAGACTCCCTTAATTGTTGCTTTGGAAGAAGGCGAAGCTAGAGAACGTTGACTTTTCTGTCTCTTATATGGAAAGTGATGCTGAGAGTTTTAACTTCAACGAGGATTGCTACTAACCATGAGATTGGGTCTTGGGTAATGCTTTTCCTGGCCAGGCCCATTCTTTCCCTTGTGCAAGATGGTGTTTGTTCAACGAAGCCAATGTCCTCATATTTCTTGTTTGGAGGTTTTATATTCTGATTGTCAATATATTCAATGTATTAATTAGGAAGTTTTTAGTTGCCACCAGCAGAAACCAAGCCAAAAATAGCTGGGGTATAAAATGAATGATTCTATAATAAAAGAAAGAATGATTCTGCTCATATGACTGGGAAAAATACCAAAGTGGCACACAGACATGAAAGACTCACTCAGAATGATTTGGTCATGGGGCCTGGAGCCATGGACATGAAGCCTAGCTGTGTGGTGTCTCTCATCTGTGCTAGGATCTGACTTGATATATTGCTATGGACTGAACATTTGTGTCCTCCCCGCTCGCAATTCATATGCTAAAGCTCTGTCCCCTAGGGTGACTGTATTTGGAGGTGTGATCATTAAGGAAGTAATTAAGGTTAAATGAGGTCACAAGAGTGGAACCTTGATCCATAGGATTAGTGTCCTTATAACAAGAGACACCAGAGAGCTTTCTTTCTTACAAGGAGATCAGGTAAGATCTCAGAGAGACAACAGTTGCCTATAAGCCAGAGAAGAGGCCTCAGAATTAAATCTACCTTGCTGGCACCTTGATCTTGGACTTGCCAGCCACCAGAACTATGAGAAATAAATCCCTGTTGCTTAAGCAATCTAGCCTCTAGTATTTTTTTGTAGCAGCCCAAGCACACCAATATATATGTTTTGGCTCCTTTTCCTGTTCTGTAGATAACCTTCCTCGATGTGGCCAGGAGAGATGGTCACTGGAGCTCCAGGCTACAATGGTCCCATTTAATAACTTAGATGGAAACAGTTCATTATCTTCAGATTGTTTATACAGTCAGGATCATGCTAATATCACACGCCCATATCCCACACCAATCACTGATGGCATAAGGGAAGAAATGGAGGGTAGAGTATGATTGGTCATGCCTGTTACTAGAAAAAAGAAGGTAAGAAAAGTTCCAGAGTGAACCAAGAAGAGGTAAAATCAGTAATGACAGCACAGCACACCTAGGGAGAAACACCATTTTGTGCCATTACAGAGGAGACCCCAGAACCTGGTATAGTGACTGGTAATTCTAATGACTGCCTTTCAAGTCGATTGACTGAAGGAAGCCACAAGATGAACTCTTCATGTTGTGTTTCACTGTGCAACCTCTTCAAAGGGTAATATTCAATCACTTCTCAAATTTGTGTTTGAACGAGTCTTGGTGGGATTATGTGTAAGAACAGGGTTTTGACTTTCTAACAGATGCTGAGCTGGAAAGAATTATGGAGGTGACTCAGCGTGGACACAATAGGGGGCAAACTTGTTGAGCTTGCTCAAGAAAAGTTCCCTCCTCTGCCCTAAGGTGTGGTGCATATCCCTTGATACTAGTTATGCTAAGAATCTCCTTTCAGAATGGTCCTGCTCTCCCAGGGAGGGATGAGCAGGCCCTCTCTGATAGGAGAATGAGACGAGAAAAACCTGAAAGCCTTTTATGTCCAAACAGAGCGAAGCCCAAATGGAGCAACGCCCAAATTCCGAAATTGTCCTTGCTACATTGAAATAGGATTATAAACACTGAATGAAAGCATTTAATTGACAAATACTGTATGAGTAACTTCTTTGTGTACCATGCCATTTATGTTTAAAAAAAGATGTTAGCTAATATTTTTATAATTGTTATTGAATGGAGAAACTGATTACGTGCAGCTCTCTGTTGATTTGCCTAAGCACCCATAACCCAAGGATGCTAGTAGCGTTGCTGGAAAGAACTTGGAACAGTCTTGGCAGTGACTTTTAGCAGTAGCTAGGTCTTCCAAATTCCCTCTCTCTTTTAAAAAAAAAAAAAAATTAAGAAAGAGGCTATAGTTGGAATGCAGTATCTAGAATCAAAAAATCGGTGGTGGGTTTTTGTATTCTAGCATATTAGTGGTGCAATTTTGGTAAATTCATCCGGTCTTTGAATCTCAGCTTTCCTATCTGTAAGCTAGGAGCAATAAGAAGTTCTGTGTCTACTGGCTAGGGTTATTTTGCATGGGGACTTGAAGTCAATACTTCTGATTAAGAAAATGAATGAGAACTTCAAAGCTTTTCTCCTCCCCCTTCACTTTTCCCTTCTTGTCCTCTTTTCTCTTTCATTATGGAGTCAAGGAAGACGAATTGTACCAAAAGTGTCTCTAGGACATCTTAGCCATTAGAATTGGTACATGGTTTGCACTGTGTGATAACAGAGCAGTGATATTGTCACGGTTTCCAGTGCACATGACTTTCACCTATATGTAGTAAAAGGCAACCTACGATATTTATTTTTCTAAGGTAAATATTAGTTCTTTTGAGACAACATATTTTGAGTTTGAGACTCTGTATTGTGGGTTTTATAATTTGAGACTCTCATTTTCATTGTTTAGTTGATAACTTATAAAGGGCATCATTATGAAAGAGTCAAATCCTATGATTACAAGTTATACTAAAGGTAAGAGAGCTTCTATTCTGATTGAGGGACAGTGGCCATGACTTGGATAGGCCCTACAGTGACCATCACTGTTAGCACTGGGGTGCCACAACAGTAGAGTGTTCATATATCAGAAACTGTCCAAGGAAAATCA
This sequence comes from Macaca thibetana thibetana, assembly GCF_024542745.1. Taxonomy (NCBI): domain Eukaryota; kingdom Metazoa; phylum Chordata; class Mammalia; order Primates; family Cercopithecidae; genus Macaca; species Macaca thibetana. The sequence continues at coordinate 90,840,866 of NC_065592.1, forward strand.
GGACACAGTTAATCATTTTTATGATCTTCTTCAGACTTCACATCTATGGAATTGGATACAAACCTCTTTCTCTTGAGTTTTAAGAATCTGTAAATTTTAAAGTTTCAAGTTCCTCAAGAAAAATTACAATGTAAGACCAGTCTGATTAGGTATTAACTCTTTTTCCTCCAGTATATGAAGTTTTACAAATTCTTCTGATGGTGCTGCTTTTGATTTGTTAGAGCATCTTTTCATTTCATGGATTCAATAGGTTCTCTTATCTCTTTAAGGACACTGATGATAGTTTTTAAACTTTATTTTTCCCTGCAAAGTCCACCTTCCTCTGTGTTATTTTTATTTATTTTAACCTTTTTCTTCCATTTTAAAGGTTATTTTTGATCCCCGGTAATTCTTGGCTGCTTGCTCATGATGATGCTAAAAAGTAAATTAGAGGCTCCAAGCAGGTGGGGAATGGAACTTGACTGACTCTGAGCATCACACAAGTGGTTATCTGGTGGATTGTTTGCTGTGGATCCCCCGATGTCATTTTCTTTAGGTCTTTCCTGTGGGTAGGTCATGTTCCCAAAGAATTATCTCCTAATCCTCTGTCTATTAGATAAAGGTCTGGCTGCCAATTTTCCCGGGGATTGATACTGGAAAGGAGGCCGAGGGGCTCAGTGTTACATCATATCGTAAATAATTTACAAACATCTGGTAGGGTACCTGGGCCCTTAACCATACTGACCTCAACCCCACTCCAGAAACCTTTCATTGTACAAGGTCAATAAGCATGAGGACCTTTACCAGGGCAGTAAAAAGCAGTTACCCATGGGAAGTGGAGGATCTAGAATCTAAATGATTATCAAAAAGTTTTCACACAGTCCTTTTCCTTATAGCCTTCCAGACTCCCAGCCTTCAGTTCCAGAAGTAGGTGGTGCTACTTGTTCCTTAGATTTTTAAGGTTTGGGCAGTGTAATTTGGATTTTGGAAGGGAGCAAAATTGAATGTATCTTCAATCTGCCATCTTAACCTAGAACACTGTATCATGTGATTTAATTCTTGCTTTTATTTCTTTGGTCATATTAAACAGTCAATATAATGTATAGTTGATAATTCTAATATTTAGCCTTTTGGATATGCTTTTGTTGATTGTTGTTTCTGTTTACTCTTATTGATGGCACCTTTTTAACTGTGTGAGTTTTTCAGACTTCATTGTGAGTTCATGTTACTTGGAATCTTGAAGCTGGTTTGATAGGCACTTCTTCCAGGGACCTAGGGGTATTCCCACCTTGGGTCCGCTTTAAGCTCTCAATTTCTGATTCTTTTGGATACCTAACAAGTGTGAGGGCTGGCCCATTGTGCATGTGGCCCTTTGGAGATATAGCTTCCTAAAGGGGGCCCTAGTTCACTTCTATACCTAGGAATAAGCCTCAGGTTTCGCCTTCTGCTCCAAAAATGTGAAGTTTCTAGAAACAAAGCTATCACTCTTGAGACTAGTATCTGGCATCAGGACTAAGCTCACCCTTGAGATTGATAGATTGATCTGCAGGGCTTGGTTATCTTGCTTAGATGCCTGCTCTTGCTTTATCTCTGGCCTCAGAGGATTACTCCTACGTTCATACATGCTTACTTCAGCACGTAAGAGTTTGTAAGAACTGAGGCTGGGTATGGTGACTCACGTGTGTAATCTCAACACTTTGGGAGGCCAAAGTGGGAGGATCCTTTGAGTTCAGGAGTTCCAGACCAGTGTGGGCAACATATGGAGATACTGTCTCTACAAAAGACAAAAAATTAGCCCGGGGTAATAGCACATGCCTATAGTGCCAGCTACTTGGTAGGCTGAGGTGGGAGCATCGCTTGAACCTGGGAGGTTAAGACTGCAGGAAGCTCTGATCATGGCACTGCACTCCAGCCTTGGTGGCAGAGTGATATCCTGTCTCAAAAAAAAAAAAAAAGAATTGAGTACCTGTTTTTTTTCTGCTCTTCTACATTGTCAAGTGAATTAAACAGAGAAAGTTGACTTTGCCTGATGGCTCTGCCCACTGCTCTCAAGGATTCCATGTTTGAAGTCTTCTACATAGTCAAGTGAATTAAACAGAGAAAGTTGACTTTGCCTGATGGCTCTGCCCACTGCTACCAAGGCTTCCAGGTTTGAGGTCAACTATGGGCAATTTGCCAAGAAAACCTCCCCACACCCATCCACAGCCACTGCACCCTGCTGCAGACTCCACATTTCTCTCCTGCTTAGAAACCTTCTGGAGCTCTCCCTTACTCTTCATTGCTCTCTATTCTCCATCCTGGCTGCTCTCTTAACAGGTCTTACCTTTGCTCTTTTGTTCTTGCATGGCCCTCTGCTTAGAACACTATCAGTTGCCCCATACCCAAAGCCCTTGGTCCCAACCCCCCCTTATCATTCCCTCTTCAATCTTGTTCATGAGGGGTCCTGTACTTGGCATGTCTTTACTTAACCTTCCGCATATGGCTAGTCTTCACTTTACCTGCCCCATATAATAACCTCAGCTGTATTTCATGGCTTGATTCTAAAACCACCTTCTCCTTGCAGCAAACCTTGATCTTCCCTACCAAAAGCAGGCTCTCTCCCCCCTGACACATGCTTTAAATTCCACTAACCACTTTGTACCACTTCTCAGTGATTATTTTTGCATATATCTCTTCAACTTCCACCTGCTAGAGGTAAAAAAAAAAAAATTGTACAAGGGAGATCGACAAAAGTGTATTTTCTCTAAAATACTTAGAGGAATTAGTTCTGTTGAGATTCATAAATATTTAATTTATATAAAACATGTGTTTCCTGTTTAATGTTTTCGTTAGCGTTTTAAAGTGTTTTTGGTGTGTGGTTTTCAGGATATCTCACAAGAAACAGGCAACTCAATATCCATTTTATATTGTTTCAATTCCTTTGAAACTTTAAAAATATATGATATGTGTGTGCATATATATACACACACAATATATGTAGATATACACATATATGTATATGTGTGTACATAATACACAGAAACAATAACATTTATTTTAAAAATGTATACATAGTAAAATGTGCAAATCTCAATGTAAAGCTTTCTGAATTTTATAATGTGGATATATCCATCTAACCACCACTTAGATGAAGATGAAATTTTTTTGTCACTTCAGAACATTCCTATGTGCTTTTTCCTATCAATAGTCTCTTCCCTCCCTCCCAAGGTAATGACTTACATTGAATATAGCAGGATTTAAAAAAAAAAAATCTAAAAAAAAAAAAATCTAGTTTCAGCATCACTTTCTATGAATTGGTGAGTTTATTCTGTTTTATTGCAAATACTGATAGAATTTTGATGTATTGTACCATTCTATTTTGTGTTTTCTATTTAAAATGCATTTGCTTTATTTTAAAAAATTTTCCCCCCTTAGGTTGTATTAATCAAATTTAGATTATTTGCTCTTTGGGAGTTATATGTAGCATTTCATTCTTTTGATGAAAAAATTCTTCTATTCATACTTGACTTAATGAAACTTAAAATTCATCAGTGTCTCTATTTTTCCTTTGAAAACTATAGGACCTTAGAATAATTTAATTCCAATATTTTCCCTGCATTATTTGATACTATTTATATCGAGTTTTACTTTATTTAAAAAGGAACTTCCTAGGTTCTCAAAAAACTAAAAATAAAACTACCATAAGACCAAGCAGTCCCACTGGTGGACAATCCAAAAGAAAGAAAATCAGTATTTCCAAGAGATATTTGTACTCTCATGTTTATAGCAGCACAACTCACAATAGGCAAGATGCAGAATCAACCTAAGTGCCCGTCAGTGGATGCAGAGATAAGAAAATGTGGAATATATATACAATGAAATATTATTCAGCCATAAAAAGAATAAAATTCTGTCATTTGCAGCAACATAGATGGAACTGGAGATTATTAAGTGAAATAAGTCAGGCACTGAAAGGCAAATATCACATGTTCTCAGTCATAAGTTGGGGCCAAAAAAGTAGATCTCATTGAGGTAGAGAGTAGAATGATGGTTAATAGAGTCTAAGAATGGAAGAGGGGTGAGGGAATCATGGGCAGTTGGTTAAGGAGTACAAAAATACAGTTAGATAGAAGGAATAAATTCTAATATTTGATAGTACAGTAGGAAAATTAGTTAATAGTAATTTATGGTATATTTTAAAATAGCAAGAAAAATTATAATGTTCCCAACACAAAATAATGAATATTTGAGGTAAAGTCATGTCTCAATTACCATGATTTGATTATTACACATTATATGTAGGTACCAAACTATCACATATATCCCAAAGATATGTATAACCATTTTATATCCATAAAAAAAGAAACTTGGCCAGGCGTGGTGGCTCACGCCTGTCATCCCAGCATTTTGCGAGGCCGAGGCAGGCGGATTACGAGGTCAGGAGATCGAGACCATCGTGGTTAACACGGTGAAACCCTGTCTTTATTAAAAATACAAAAAATTAGCCAGGTGTGGTGACGGGCGCCTATAGTCCCAGCTACTCAGGAGGCTGAGGCAGGAGAATGGCGTGAACCCGGGAGGCGGAGCTTGCAGTGAGCTGAGATCCGGCCACTGCACTCCAGCCTGGGTGACAGAGCAAGACTCCGTCTCAAAAAAAAAAAAAAAAAAAAAAAAAAAAGGGAAACTCCTTGAACTAGTCAATATTATTACTAGTTAACCTAAATTCTTACTTTTTTCCTAACTTCTTTACCATTTCCTTGTTCATCATTGCTTCTCACATCCCACTCTAAATGTTTAGTTTCAGTTTTCTTCTTACTCATGTGCATCTTTTCATACTTCTCTCAGAAAACATCTATGGATATAAACTTTCCCATATATTTTGAATAAAAACGATTTTGTTTTACTTTATTCAAAGGAGAGTTTAGACTTCTAAATGGACAGTGGCTTGTTCTCAGGGCTGACCAGTGAGAGGAGTATTTATTTTTAAAATCCTAATTTCACAGATGGAGCAGCTTTTCAAAACTAACAGCATTTCAAGGTGATTGTTTCCTGCTCTGGTTAAAATGCATTTAAAGCCATGCTTTTGTCTCTGTGGTGGCCTTAAACAAACAAAAAAACATACTGGCTCTTAGCCTGAGGGCATACATGTTGTCCAGTAGCTCTGTGGGCCGCCATAAGTCTGCCTTACTGTTTTAGCTTTGAAGATAGCTTTTTTACATTGTGAGAAGTGTCTTGCCATGCCCTCATTAACTAGCCTCACCATTCCCTGTTGGTTTAGTCTCCTTTTTACTTCACCTGCCCAGCCCCTGAAGGCATTTTAGTTTATCATGAGCACCACTGGGTATGCCTTTCTACACTAGAAATACAGGCATTTGGTGATACGGGATTTGCTCATTCATTTCTGTATCTTTTTGCCACTTACTCTGTGTAAGTCACTATACAGATGTTAGGGATAAGGCAATGAATAAGGGAGACCCAAATCCCTAATCTTGTATAGTTTACATTCAAGTTGTATGGAACCTATGATAAACAGATAAATACTTAAGATACATTGTGTTTCAGTCAGTGATGACTACTAAGGAAAACACTAAATCAGGAAAGTGGGATAGAAAGTGCTCGAAGGCGTGGTGGTTGCTATTGCAGTAAGTCATCAGGGGAGGGCCTTACTGACAGAGGAACATTGGAACAGAGACCTAAAGTGGGAAACGAACAAACCTTGCAAGAACTTGAGGGAGCACCCTCATGGCAGAGGCAACACTGAGTGCAAAGGCCCCAAGGCAAGAGCATGAATGCCAAAATATCTGAAATCAGCCCCAGAGTGAATGGCTGCACATGAGGTCAGAGAGGGGAGCCAATTCAGGCTGGAAGAAGCTACTACAAGGCAAAGTGGAAGAAGTATTGATGCTTCAACATAGGAAAATACACTCTCATGAATTATTTGATAATTCAAGGCAAAATTAAGTTTTGTTTGAATCGTCAATAAAACCAGAAAAATATAGTCTTAAAGGATAAAGATCACAGGTGTCTTTTTTTTTTTTTTTTTTTTTTTTTTTTTTTTTTTTTTGTGATGGAATCTCACTCTGTTGTCAGGCTGGAGTGCAGTGGCGCGATCTCAGCTCACTGCAACCTCCACCTCCTGGGTTCAAGCGGTTCTCCTGCCTCAGCCTCCCAAGTAGCTGGGACCACAGGTTCATACCACCATGCTCAGCTAATTTTTATATTTTTAGTAGAGATGGGGTTTCACCATGTTGGCCAGGATGGTCTTGATCTCTTGACCTCATGATCTGCCTGCCTTGGCCTCCCAAAGTGCTGGGATTACAAGTGTGAGCCACTGTGCCTGGCCACGTGCGTCTTTATTTAATCTGAACCACTCGATATTTAAAAAATTGAATAAAAAGGAACTTGAGAGAATTGGTCTTTCTACATCTTATGAAGAGCAACTTGACTAAGTTTATTATACAGCAGTTTGATTTCATGAGACTGTTGATATGTGGCCCTAAGTGTCTGTTATGTTTTCTTTCTTTCACTCAACAGGAGAGCCTATTTTCTTGGTGCCCTGGCAGCCAAGATTTAATTAATTATTTTTACAATGTACATATAATAATATGATAATTGTTTTGTATATTATATTCTGTTATTGTGAGTTACAATATCAGAGCTCTTTCTATTATGTCCTTATAATAGTTGTTCTCTTTTCTATGTCAAACTCTTCTTGGGATTTGAATGTGAAGACCCAGGGCATCTCAGTGATAAGAATTTCTCCTCATTGTTATTATTGATGATATTGATAATGCTTTCTAATTATCTCTTATTTAACTGCTATGTAGTAGGTGCTTAACAGAGCATTAAATGCACATACACACAAACATGTATACATACTCCTTATTATCAGAATGAATGAGTAAGAGAATTGGTTTGAATTTACTCTATCATTAGTAAATCCCTGGACACACATAATGAAAATAAGAAGCAAAAATATGAACTAGTTTAAATAAACCATATGCAAGGTTGGTAAAATCAATAAAAAATGCTTGTTCATTTTTCGTATTTATCTGCTTGGAGAATTGAGGAATATTCACTCTTATTTGTGTATTTTTCAAGATCTTGTTTAGTGCCACTATTTTCTGAAGCTCATCTTAGAAAAGAGCCGGTCAGGACAATTCTGTTCCTTTAAAGTCTTCTCTACTACTGTTGCTGAGAAGAAATGTCAGTGCATCCAGTTGGTGCCCAGAAGAAAAAGAGCCTTTGGCAAAGTACAAGTATAATGGTGAAAGCATAAAGAGAACTATGAACTAATTTCAAAGAAACCACCTATTTCTGTCTGATTCAATTCAGTTAAAATTTATTGAACATCTGCTGTGGAGTAATTATAATTAAATATGGACTAATTCTCAAGTAGCTTAAAGCCTTGTTTATTAAACAGGAAATGATTCATGAAAAAGGAGCAATATAAAACAATATAAAGTCAGCTGATGACAATGAATGCAAGAGGTTCTAGGTGCCATCAGAAGGGAGAAGAAAGAGACCTTTATGGGTAGGAGTGCTTGGGGAAACTGAGGGAAGATGTGAACAGGACTCACTGGATGGATGGCATTTTGAAGGCAGAGGGGAAGGGAGGAGCAGTCCAACTGAGAGTAACAGTATAAAAAGGGCCACAGGTAGGAATGGGCATCATATATTCTGGCAACTTGAAGGAAACCAACTTGGTTGAAGTAAAGAGTTCATGTAATTGAAGGAGGGTGAGGAGATGAAAGTAAGTTTGGCTAGGATACAATTTGAGGAGAGATTTGAATTGAATTGAGGAATTTTGATTTTTGTTAGAAAAAGAAAATATTTGAAAAGATTTCAGTGAAAATGGTAGAGTAAGAACTTCCAAAAATTCTCTCCTCCATACAAGCAATGAGAAACCTAGAAAAAATTGCCATATTCAGCTTTCAGAACTCTGGAAATCAACCAAAAGCTTAAAGAAACCTAGAGAGCATTTATTCAAGACAGTTGGGTGAATCTCAGTAAGAACAGTGATCTTCATGGCATCTTAACTTCCCTTATTCCCATTCACCTCTTTTCAGCTCTATGGTAACATTGAAATATAGTATCCCCCAATCAAGATTAAAACCAGCACCCTGGCAGTTACCAGAAGAGACAGAATGGGACTGGACTTCCTCCAAAGCCTCATTCCTGGGGAACTGTTATTATTTGACTTGTCTGGTGGGTCCCTGGACCTATTTTTATTTGTTGTAACTCATAGGTCATCCAGTGAAAAAAAATCTTTTTCCAAGGGCATTTATCAAAACTATTTAGAGGCAGTTGTTCAACTTTGAGACTGCCTGAGGTGGAGGTAACAGTTGGGGCAAACAATAGGCTAGAGAGTGAGATATTCATAGATGCTTTGAAATCCTCTGATATATTCTTGGAATCTATAAGGCCACATACGGATGTAGGCTGTGTGTATGCCAGGGGATCTACACATGATCAGTAAAGTCCCTAAATTCTGAGAAGTCCCTAAATTCTCACTTCTGGATGACCCTGAGGCTCTGTGTAGGCAGGAAGTGAAGGCTAAGGCAGAGTTATCAATTGTCTGGCTGTGTGAAGAAGTCACACGCCAACACAAAGAGTCTTTCAGCCAAGGCTGGAAGACTTATTGGTTACAGGTATATATATAAAAAAATTCTGTCCAGTAATTAGCTTACCAATAAGTTAGTTGATCAGATATGTCAGTGGCCACACATGACAAAAAATACAGACTTAACATAGTTCATGAAAAGTCACAAAACAGAAACAACAAAAAAATCAAACCACAGGGAGAGTGTTGAATCGGATATCCAGAACAACTACATTATATGATTTAACATATAAATTTTCAGAAAAAAATTTAGAGACAGGCAAATAAATAAGAAAGTATGGTCTGTACAAATGAAAAAAATAATCAACAAAAAGTGTCCTTGAGGAAGCCTAGATACTGGATTTATTTAATAAAGACTTTAAATTAGATACTTAAAATATGTTTAAAGAGCTAAAGGAAACTGTCTAAAAAACTAAAAAAGCATAAGAATAATGTTGTAATAAATAGAGAATAACAATAAAGAAATATAAATTATGTATAGAAAAACTAAATAGAAATTCTGGAGTTGAAAAGTCAAAATAACCGTATAAAATAATTCACAGGGTCTAAAAGCAAATTTGAGAGAAAATGGCTTCAAGATGACTGACCAGACTTGGTACTCACCTCTTCCACAGAGAGGAACGAAAATAGTAAGTAGATAATCACACTTTGAATAGATTATCTAAGAAAGGACACTGGGATTCAACAGAGAAGTGATGGGAAACCCTGAAAACAAAGGAGAGGGAAGTGAGGTAGCATGTTTGGCCAGGATTGGCTGCAAGTCTGTAGAAGCTTCCTAATGTGGGGAAAGGATAAATGATTGACCCCCAGAGGTCGACATTCCTGCCACAAACTTCTACAATCCTAGTCACAGGAGAGCTCCTGGGCCCTACAGGACCCGAAGACTAGCCTAGGGAGCTGCCCGAAGACCACATGAAGGCGTTGGTCTAGAGAGAGAGCTCACACTGGGTTTCACAAATCCCTAGTCCTAAGAAGATGCAGCATGGTGCCATTTTGAGAGCCCAGCCCCACCTGACTGTCCTGCCCTTGGGCTCAACAGCTTCTATATCTCCACATTCCTGGATCCCCATTGCCCACAGCCACTGCTGTTGAGGGGAGTGAATGGGAGCTGTGGGCAGCAGCACACCCTGCCCTCCTCCCAGTGGAGAGGCAGCTGTGCATTTCCACATGCCCAGAGGACAAATTCCACTGTCCGCAACTGCTGTTGCTCTTAGCTGCTGTGGGCTGAGGTGTAAGAGAAACTTGAGCCACTCAGTTACCTGCTTACAGGTGCTCCCACTAAAAGCAAGCTTGTCTTCCTCAGTGTCAGGCCTGCAGTGCAGCTGCTGCTGCCCCACCTCAACATTCTGCCAGTGGCCTGGGGATCACCCCACTGCTCCTGCCATACAACTCTGGGGGGTCCGAGGGTAGGTTCACCTGACCTGCTCCACATTCCCAGTATCTGACTACATTGTCTGGGTGCCTGGGGATTGCCCAGCTGAGTCCACCAATGTTGGCACTTGAGCACTCCTCCCAGGGTCTGAGATCACCCTACTGATGCCACCACAGCTGGCATTCATGTGAATGCAACACATGTGAGTCCGGGGACTGGCCCACCCAGCCTGTTGCAGCCATCGCCAGCACCAGTGCAAACAGTTTTGGTCCCAGAGGATTGTCCTACTCCCACCATTGTTACTGCCATTGCTTATGCTACAGTTACTGCCCAGGGGATCGAGAGCTCAACTACCTCCCTGGCCCATTGCTGCCATTCCCAGCACCCAAGCAAGTCTCCTGGAGGCCCAAGAATCAGCCTACCTGGACCTGCTAATGCTGTTGCCAGTATACACTGCTGGAGGGCCCAAGGACAGGCACACTTAGTTCACAAGGAACACAATGATTCTCCAATATGAGATCCACATCAAAAAGAATTTTTAAAAATTACAGAAAAAGAATTTAATTTGATACTAAAGAAGCTCAATGAGATAAGAGGATATCAAAAAGCAATACAAAGAAATTAGAAAAACAAATCAGGATATGAATGAAAAATTTTTCAAAGAAATAGGTATCACAAAAAGGAACCAAATGGAAAATCTGAAGAATTCATTGAATGAAATACAAAATACCTTCAAAAGCTTTAACAATAGAATATATCAGGCAGAAGAAAGACTCTCAAAACTTGAAGACAAGTCTTTTGAAATAACCCAGTCAGACAAAAATAAAAAGGAATAAAAAAGAATGAAAAAGCCTTATGACATATGGGGCACCATAAAGCAATCAAATATTCAAATTTTTGATGTTTAGAAGGTAAAGAGAAAATGAAAGAGATAGAAAACCTATTTAACAGAATAGTAGATGAAGACTTCTCAAGTTCACCAAGAGATTTAGATATCTAGATTCAGGAGGCTCAAAGAAAACCACATAGATACAATTCAATGTCTTCTCCACAGCACATGACAGTCAAACTGTCAAAAGTCAAAGACAATGGAAAAACTGTAAAACCAGCAAGAGAAAGTCATCTAGTCACTTATAAAAACCTCCCACCAGACTAACAACAGATTTCTCAGCAGAAACCTTACAGACCAGAAGAGAATGGGATGATAGGTTAAAAGTGTGAAAGAAAAAGAGTGTCAGCTAAGGATACTATACCCAGCAAAGTTATACTTCTTAAACGAAGAAGAAATAAAGTCTTTTCAAGACAAGCAAAAGCTGAGGGAATTCATCACCAGTTGAACAATCCTACAAGAAATGCATAAGGGAGTCCTACACCCAGAAGTGAAAGAACAAAAACTACTATCATGAAAACACATCAAAATATGAGAACCACTGGTAGATCAAACACACAAACATGAAAGAGAAAAAGATAAAGGAGCAGAAAGAATACTTGAAGAAATATAATGGCCAAAACTTTCCAAATTTGATAAAAACCACTAATCTATAGATCCAAGAATATCAATGACATCATATAGGATAAACTAAAAAAGATCCACTTCTAGAAATAAAATAAACTGCTGATAGACAAAACAAACAGAAAATCTTGAAAGCAGCAAAGTAGAAGCTGCATTGCAAATGATGCCTAATAGATTAACAGCCAATTTCTCATCGGGATCCATGGAAGCCAGAGGCAGTGGGATGACATATTCAAAGTATTGAATGAAAACAACTGTCAATCAAGAATGTACGTCCAGCAAAACTAACTTTAAAGATGAAGGAAAATTTAAGGCTGTCAGATAAACAAAACCTGAAAGAATGTGCCACTAGTAAGTCTCTTCTGTAAGATATATAAAAGGAAGTCCTTCAGGCTAAAATTAAAGAATATTAGACAGTAACTTGGATCTGCATGAATAAATGGAAAGCATTGATGTATTGGAATATAAAAGACAGATAAATACATACTTTTATTTGTAACCTTTTTCTCCTATGTGATTTATGGAAAACTACATAGAGTAATAATTATAAATCTGCACTTTAAAAATATGTGCAATGTATAAAGATGCCATTTGTATGATAATAACACCACAAAAGATGATAGAGCTATAAAGAATCAAGTTTTTTGTATACTATTAAAACTAAGTTGATATTAATTTAAACTAGATTATTATAAATTCAGATGTTAATTGTAATCTCCAGTGGAACTACTAGGAAAGTAATTGAAAAAAAATGTGTCTCTTGTCACTTCTACTCAAAATTTGACTGGGGGTGTTAGCCAGGACAGTTGGGTAAGGAAATAAAAAATAAAAGACATTCAGATTGGAAAGAAAGAAGTAAAACTCTGTTTACATATGATGTGATTTTTTTTTTTGTAGAGAATTCTAAGAAAGTCACAAAAATTTTAAAGGTATAAAAATGAGTTATAAGATTGCAGAATGAAGGATCAACATACAAAATTAATTGTATTTTTGTATATTCATAATGAATGTACAAAAGTCAGCTAATGAAAATGAATCATCCAATAAGCAAATAAAAGTTTTATTTAAAAAGCACAAAGGAATAAAGTATTTAGAAATAAGTTTGACAAAAGAAGTGTGAGACTTGTATACTGAAAACTAAAAACATTACTGAAAGAAAGTTTTTGAAATCTTCAAATTAATGGAAAGGCATCCTGTGTTCATAGATTGGAACACTTAATATGGTCATTGACACTAATCCAAAATGGACAAAGAGAATCTCTTTTAAAATTGCAGCATAATTTTTTTTTGAATTGACAAGTTGATTTTGACATCCATTTGGAAATTCAAGGGGCCTGAAGAGCCAAAACAATCTTCAAAATGATTGGAGGACTCATACTACCAATTTTCAAAAGTTACTACAAAGCCTTGTATTTAAGACTGTATCATACTAGCATAATGATAGGCATGTAGATTAATAAAATTCAGCATCCAGAAATAAACCCATATATTTATGGACAATTGATTTTCTACAAGAATACCAAGACAATTTAGTTGGGGGAAAGAATAGTCTTTTCAGCATGATGCTGGGACAGTAGAGGTCCACATGTTAAAAAAATGAAGTTGGACCCCTAACTCATACCATGTATAAAAGTTAACTCAAAATAGATAAAAAGTTAAATGTAAGAGCTAAAACTATAAAACTTTTAGGATAATATAACTGTAACTCATGACCTTTGATCATACAATTACCTTGGATCAAGCAATGGTTTCCTAGGTATGATACCTAAATCGAAGCAACCAATGAAGAATGATACATAAGATTTCATAAAAATTTAAAACGTATTTGCTTTAAACAGCATTATTAAGAGAGTGAAATGACAATCCACATAATGGGAGAAAATATTTGCAAATTATATATCTTGTAAAGATGTGGTATCAAGAATATTTAGAGAATTCTTACAACTAAATAATAGAAAGACAACCTAATAAAAAATGGGCAAAAGAATTGGGCATGGTGGCTTATGCCTGTAATCCCAGCACTTTGGGAGGTCAAGGTGGGAGGATTGCTTGAGGCCAGGAGTTCAAGACCAAGATAGAAAACGTAGTGAGACCCCACCTCTATAAAAAAATGTTTTAAAAATTTAGCCAGGCATAGTAGTGTGCACTGTAGTCCCAGTTACTTGGGAGGCTGAGGTGAGAGGATTGCTTGAGCCTGGGAGGCTGACAATGCAGAGAGCTGTGATCTCACAATCACACTTCCAGCCTGGGAAACAGAGCAAGACCCCATCTCTAAGAAAAGAAAAGGAAAAAAGGGGTCAAAAATTTTAATTAAATATTTCTTCTGCAAAAGGAAAATAGATCTTGAGGCTCCCAAATCACTAAGCTAAAGGGAAAAGTCAAGCTGGGAACTGCTTAGGACCAACCTGACTCCCATTCTATTCAGTCATCCCTCTGCTCACTGAGGTAAATGCATATCTGATGGCCTTATTTGGAGAGGCTAATCAGAAACTCAAAAGAATGCAACCATTTGTCTCTTATCTACCTATGACTTGGAAGCCCCCTCCCCACTTTGAGTCTTCTCATCTTTGCTTCAAAGTGTCTCACCTTTTCAGACCAAATCAGTGTTCATCTTGCATATTTGATTGATGTCTCATGACTCCCTAGAATGTGTAAAACCAATCTGTGCTCTGAGCACCTTGGGCACATGTCAGGACCTCCTGAGGCTGTGTCATGGGTACACGTCCTCAACCTTGGCAAAATAAACTTTCTAAATTAACTGAGACCTATCTCAGATTTTTGGAGTTCACACTTCAAAGAAGATACACAAATGATCAATAATCATCGATAATGTTCAACATCATTAGGCAATAAGGAAGTACAAGTCAAAATCACAGTGAGACACTACTTTATACCCGGTAGGACGCCATAATACAAAAGATGGACAATGACAAGCATGGGCAAGCATGTGAAGAAGTTGGAACGCTCATACATTGCTGTTAAGAAAGTAAAATTGTGTAATTTGAAAAACAGTTTGACAGTTCCTCAAATAGTTAAAAATGGAGTTACCATGTTACCCAGCAAATCCACTCCTCATCAAATACTCATCAAAAATGAAAGTATCTGTTCACACGATAGCGGAATTATTCATAATAGCCAAAAAGTAAATACAACCCAAATCTCAAATGTCCATCAACTGACAAATGGGTAAACAAAATGTGATACACTATACTGTAAAATAATATTCAGTTATAAAAATGAAGAAAGTGCTTATTCATGGTATAGCACAGATGAACCCTGAAAATATTATGCTACATGATAGAAGCAAGGCAGAAAAGACTACATACTATAGGATTCCATTCATTTGAAATGTCCAAAAGGGGCAAATAATAGAGACAGAATGAAGATTAGTGGTTGTCCGGGCCTGGAGGAGAGGGTAATGGGAGTGACTATTAAATGGTATGGAGTTTTGGAGATCAAGTTTCAAGGTTTGGTGGGGACACACAAACCATAGTCACACCATTGCAAGTCAGGAGGACCTCAATTAGGAAAAGGTTATTGCATCTTGGCAAAAGAGCACTGTGTCAGGAGTCCACAGCATTTCAAGTTATTTTATGAGAATTTCTGTTCATAAGCATTTAGTACTTAACAGTGCTCAACTATGGAATATGTCAAATACATTTTTATTGAAGTTGAAGCTAAAAGGCGCATGCTGTAATCTCTAGGTTTGGGTGTGTGGGTCACTTTGTATACTGCAACTCAGAGCATAAATTTCCTCTTCTATAAAATAGATTCTTTATGGTGAGAAGCAAATTACATCATGTATAAGAATATGATTTTTATAAAGCCTAATTTATGCAAGGTAGTGCCAGTAGTAAGCATAACAGTAACAAAAATAAAAGTAATAAAGGAGACTATGTATCCATAGCTCCAGTACAAGTGGATTGGCTTATAATTGAAACAAAGCCTATGGTTTTTACCAATCACAATTTTGCCGAGTTGACTTTAAATATATCGTAATGTATATATGATATGTTACATAATATATATTTTAAAAAATAGATTGGATATTATAAATATATTGGTTATTATCCAATGTATGTTATATGTTGGCTATTTTGTAATTTCCTATATATATGTTTATATATCATATACTTATATGTATTTATAAATGTGTGTCCATGCATACACACACACACATATGTATATATGACATAAAAGTAAGATAACAAGCATCTTGCTTCAATTTGGGTCAGGGTCTTATCTTACCCAATACTACTTAAAAAATGCTTACATTTTGAATGTGTTTCTGATTTTTACGTGAAAAATATAAAAAGCCCCTCTAAGAATAGGAAGCCAGTTCAGGAATGAAACTTCCTGTCTTGCTTAGAGGGCTGTGTTTTCCTATGCAAATGTAGCAAAGCCCAGAAATTAGCAATGACTGCTAAATTAACACACTTGAAGAGCTTGGCTGGTTCTAATAGGCAGTCAAATGGTCTTGTTACATTGTAATGGTGCCAAGCTAATTGAAGTGATTACTGTTGCTCATGAGCAGCCTTTTTGAAGTAGAAGTCTTTTAAATTATCCATAGACGTTAAATGTCAGACACTATTGTGTAATTATACTTTGTAAATGCTGAATGTCATAAGGCATCACAGGTAATTGAGGTTTACAGAGAAGAGCTTTTTCTAAACCTAATTGGGCATCAACTCTTTGTCACTTTTTCTAAATCTAATTGGGCATCAACTTTTTGTACCAGGGGACACTCCAATGCCTCACAGGCTCCCTTTATTCCCCACCTTCTCCCTGCTAGACTTACTCCTGGGGCCCCACATGTCATGATGGTTCCAAATCATTGAGCTTAAAAACTTCTCTGTCTGTACCATCCTTTGGAATCTTCTGGGACTGTTACACTGGTTTGGGATATCACAAGCTGAAACTCTCTGGAAACCTGATGTGGCTAAGTGATGGCAGAATGGGGCCATCGGAATGGAATATCAAGTCCTTTAAAATCTTAGAGTGATCCCAGAGTATTCTGCACATTCTGGGATTTGCATCTTTGTGCTGTTGTTGTTGTGTGTGTGTGATTTTGAAAAGTATCTGTTCCTGATATTAAAGGTTGAGGTTTTCATGGCCCTAAAGTAGCCATCTGTGGTTTGTTTCATTGTTTTTATTTCTTAAGTCATATTAGAATATACATCTGGCTTCCAATTTGAAAAGAATTCTAGGCCAGGCACAGTGGCTTACGCCTGTAATCCCAGCACTTTTGGAGGCCAAGGCAGGCATATCACAAAGTCAGGAGTTTGAGATCAGCCTGGCCAATATGGTGAAATTCTGTCTCTACTAAAAATACAAAAACTAGTGGGGTGTGGTGGCGGATGCCTGTAGTCCCAGCTACTCGGGAGGCTGAGGCAGGAGAATCGCCTGAACCCGGGAGACAGAGGTTGCAGTGAGCCCAGATGGAGCCATTGCACTCTAGCCTGGGTGACAGAGCAAGACTCTGTCTCAAAAAAAAAAAAAAAAAATAATAATAATAATAATTCTAAAAAGAATTTCTTTTTTGCTTTTATGACACTAATGCTAATCATAAACCATACTTCAGAACTTTCAGATGCCGTACCTATGTGAGCCATGCACTGAGAGGGACCAAACAGCCAGACTGAACTTTTAATACAGACATCAAGATGTGTTGGGCTGTGAATCCTCCAGCTTGGCTTGCTGGGAAGACAGACTCGATTTCTGACATTGTGGCTTGCAGGAAATATACAAAAAGGCATTCTTATGACATAATTCTTAATACATGTATTCAATCGGTCACCAAATTTTATTAAACTGTTGTTATCTCACTGTGATTTCATGACAGGGCCCTCATTGTGTGCTTTCAGCAGGTAGCAATTTAGGGAAGTCCTAGCTTATTTGTAAAGCTATCTTCATCTGTGCTTTTTTTTAAAGCATTCATTATTCTCTATGATAAGTTGAGTTCTGATTAAAATGTTTCTTCACACACAAGGAGACTATGGGAGAAATGTCAGTGCATGTAGAAAAAAATATGTGTATGTTTTCAACACTGTGAAAAAGGAGCTGGGTAGTCTTTCTAAGTATATTCCAGCAAGACTGCTGATTTCCAGAGATGGATGCAGAGGTGTTCACATAGATAGTCTTAATGGCCAGGCCCTATTAGAGCCTTCAAAGATGTGTTCTCATTCCTTGATTATGTTTTTTTTTTTATTGTGATATGGAAAAGGCAAATTAAATGAGTACTTTTTACATATTACAAGTAGTATACAGACAGTTGTCAGAACACTAAGCAGCAAGTGTAGTTTGTCTAGCGTCACTTTTGAAGGTGGCTTTTATGGTGTGCCTGTCAGAAAATAATAACGTTTAAGGATATTATTAAAGTTGTTAAAAGTTTAAAGCAGTAATATGCAAGATGCCACATAAAATGTTGAATTAGACATGGTTTTTGCACTGTGAGCTCATGTATTTCCTCTCATTTTGCTTCCCTCCTGAACAAATTATACTCTTCTTGATAAAATTCTTACCCCTGTGGCTTAGAAATCTTGCCTTTCTTATCAATTCATGTCGCCATTGCCCCAGGTATAACAGAGTATCTTAAATTATGGGGAGAGTATCATTCTTATTGATGTGATATCGATGGCTAAGATATATAGGACTAAATCTGAAGAATTATTCAGTTCCTGATACTTCTCTAGGAATCCTCAAAAATAGCAACAAAGTTGGGCTCTCTTTTCTGCAAATACTTTGAATGACAGCTCTGCCGAACTCTGGCCATCCAGCAAAGCAACACATCAGAAAGTGACGACCAATGGTTGGTCCTCAGGCTCCAAGGGCAGGTTTAGCCTTCTTAAGGTCAGGTTATTGCTGGCTTTATGGATTGTCCATCAATGCTGCTCATCACTTATTTCCAGCCCTTTGTCTTCAGGCAGAAAGTGGGCTGTGTTTCCTTGTGGTTGAGTTAGGGCCACGTGACTAATTTTGGCCAAGGAGTTATGAGTAGAAATATTATGTACCATTTTCATATTGGAGCATTTAGTTGCCAATGTGAGACCTCTTTAGAGCCTTGCTCTGCTTATGTGACTGGCAGTATTCAGGATGATTATTGTTCTATCAGCAAGAGAGAAGAGACCTCGATCAGAGCCCCCAGCTGACTTTGAGGATATGTCGGATAAATAAGAGATAACATTTGTTATTATTGGGCTTCTTATGGCAACATAACTTAGCCTATCTGATCAATACACTATAGCTAGACGAGTCAGTCCCTTAGGGCCTATATCAGTGGTTACAGATGTCAGTGCACATGACACCCAAGATGAGTGACTGAGGCAGGCAGGACATAAGAAAAAAAAGGCTGACTTGCTTTGTTTGCATGTCAAACATACAAGCATATTCCTTGCCTTTACAAAGGCATATATTCTAATATTTTTTTAAATTAGCAGACTTTTTGGTGTATCTTTTGATTTCTCTCCTTTGATAAAACAATAGTCCCAGCAGCTGTTTTCCTACTAGATGTAAAACAGCAGTCAAGCATGATGATGAATGACTATTGACACTCACTTTTAGTGTTGGGGACACCCTAGGAAGGGTGATGACTACGGCAAATTGGACTACACAAGTCCTGCCTAAAGGAGGCAGCTGGTTTTACTTAGCCCGGGGTCATTTCTGACCTACAAGAATGTGAGCAGAGGATTCCCAGGTTTTATGATTTTCTAGGAGAAATTTGTAGTTAAGATTTTATGTGAAATGTTCTAATATTGAAATAATGGTCAATTTTTAAAATCATTCTGAGGACAAATAAAATATGTCATAAAACTGGCAGTTTATAGACTTTGGCCAAGTGCCCTGCACCCTGTGATTCCCAAGTTAATATCCAAGTGCCCCATAGCCGGTGATATCCATGCTAATAATAATAACAATAAAACTTCAAGTAAAGAGATTACTTTTTTTTTTTTTTTGGGATAGAGTCTTACTCTGTCACCAGGCTGGAGTGCAGTGGCACGATCTCAGCTCACTGCAACCTCCATTTCCTGGGTTCAAGCAATTCTCCTAATTCAGCCTCCCAAGTAGCTGGGACTACAGGCACACGCTGCCACGCCCAGCTAATTTTTGTATTTGTAGTAGAGACAGGGTTTCACCATGTTGGCCAGGATGGTCTCGATCTCTTGACCTCATGATCCACCTGCCTCGGCCTCCCAAAGTGCTGGGATTACAGGTGTGAGTCACTGTGTGGCCAAGAGGTTACATCTTACAAGTAGGACAAACATATGTCAGTTGGCAACATAATAATAACAGAATAATCACAAGCTACCAGCAAATATCTGTTGATTACCCACTACCTGTTCAACACCTTGATAGCTGCCATAGGAGTACTGAAAAAATACAGAGAATGGGCCCTGACTTTGTGAACTCATGATCTAGTTGGGCAAAATAATCAAAAGAAACAATAACAACATAAGAAACAAATGAAAAGAAACAATAACAATATAAGAAACAAATGAAAAGAAACAAAAATACTATATGAAATAAAATATAAAAATTAAAAGAAAGAATATAAATAAAAAAGAAACAAAAGCGTGTTGGTCAGGGTTCTCTAGAGAAATAGAGCCAATCAGATGGAGATATATATGGATATCTATCCAATAGGATAGATAGATATAGATTGAATAAGCTGTTTGTATGGAGGCTGAGAAGTCCCGTGATCTGCTGTTTGCAAGCTCAGCAAATGCAGGAACGTTGGTGGTGTAGTTTGGGGCCTCAGAGCCGGAAAGCCAATGGTGTAGATTCCAGTGCAGGTCTAAGGGCCTGAGAACTGGGAGCACCAATGGCAGGAGAAGATCAATGTCCCAGCTCAACATCAGAGAGTAAATTCAAACTTCTTTACCTTTTTGTTTTATTCAGGCCTTCTACGAATTACATGAGGCCCACATACACAAGGGAAGGCCATCTGGTCTACTCAGCCCACTGATTCAAATGCTGATCTCTTCCAGAAATACCCTCACAGGTGTATCCAGAAACAATGTTTGGCCAGCGATCTGGGTGTCCCATGGTCCTGTTGATAGGGTTCAGATCGTGTCCCTGCCTAAATCTCACATCAAATGATAATTCCCAAGGTTGGCGGTGGGGCCTGTTGGGAGGTAGGAGGCGATTGGATCATGGGGGTGGTTTCTAATCATTTAGCACCATCCCCCTAGTGCTGATCTCATGATAGAGTTCTCCTGAGATCGGGTTGTTTAAAAGTGTGTAGCACCTTCCCCTCAACCACCCCTTCCTCCTGCTCTGGCCATGTGAAGATGCCTGCTCCACTTTGTCTTCTGCCATGAATAAAAGCTCCCTGAGGCCTCCCCAGCCATGCCTCCTGTACAGCCTGTGGAACCATGAGGCAGTTGAACTGCTTTTCTTTATAATTTACCCAGTCTCGGGTATTTATTTATAGAAATGCAAAAATGAACTAATACACCAGTCAAGCTGACACATAAAATTAACCATTACAGCAACTATGTTAGAATAAATAGCTGATGGTCAAGCTGTGCACTATGGACAGAAGTGTAATTAGAGGGCAAAAGAGGAAGAAGAGTGAAAGCACAACAGTCACATAGGCTTGAGGAAGAGGTGGGAATTGAGCAGAAAGTTGAGGAATTGATGAAATAACTTGTTGGGTAGAGAAGAGAGGATATTTCATGTGAAGATGACAATGTGTGAGGGGAACAGAACATGGAGGGCTGCTTGACTAAAGTAGAGGGTGCCAGGGAGGTAGGAAGAGAGTGACGGGAGAGAGTTTAGTGCAAGGTACTGTATTAAGAAGGACTGGCTGGGTGCGGTGGCTCACCTCTATAATCCCAGCACTTTGGGAGGCCAAGGTGGGAGGATCACTTGAGGTCAGGAGTTCGAGACCAGCCTGGCCAACATGGTGAAACCCTGTCTCTACTAAAAATACAAAAATTAGCCAGGAATGGTGGCAGGCACTGTAATCCCAGCTACTCAGGAGGGTGAGGCAGGAGAATTGCTTGAACCTGGGAGGCAGAGGTTGCAGTGAGCTGAGAGTGCACCACGGCAGTCCAGCCTGGGTGACAGAGCAAGGCTCTGTCGCACACACACACACAAAAGCAAATAAAAAATAATAAAAAGAAGGACCTATAAAATCAGGTGGGGTACTGACTGTCAATGCCAGTTAGAAGCAGAGGCTCATTACTGCAACCAGGAGATTAAGAGGAGACTAGAAACCAGAGCAGAGCCCAGCTGTGTACCTAATTAGCACTAGCCATGTGGCCTGGGAAAAGTTCATTAACATTATTTTCACCAATTTTTATATATGTAAGATGAACTGCATCAGTGTTGGATTTACTTATAAGGCTTATTAAAAATGCAGATGTGGGGCAGGCGCTGTGGCTCACGCCTGTAATCCCAGAACTTTGGGAGGCTGAGGTGGGTGGATCACGAGGTCAGGAGATTGAGACCATCCTGGCTAACAGGTGAAACCCTGTCTCTACTAAAAATACAAAAAATTAGCCAGGCATGGTGGGGGCGCTTGTAGTCCCAGCTACTTGGGAGGCTGAGGCAGGAGAATGGCATGAACCTGGGAGGTGGAGCTTGCAGTGAGCCAAGATTGGGCCACTGCACTCTAGCCTGGGTGACAGAGCGAGACTCTGTCTCAAAAAAAAAAAAAAAAAAAAAAAATTGCACCTCCTGGGGCACTCAGCACCCCAACTTCCTGAGAATGGGGATTCTGAGTGAGCTCTACAGAGGATTTTTTTTAAATTTAATTTTAGATTCAGGGGGTACATGCACAAGTTTGTTACTTGGATATGTTGTGTGATGCTGAGGTTTAGGTTTCTACTAAACCCGTCATCCAAATAGTAAACGTACCCAGTAGTCAGTTTTTCAGTCTGCAGGGGATTCTGATGCATGCTTATGTTGGAAACACTGAGCTGAGAGATTATGGATTGGTGAGATAGGGAGTCCCAGAGCTCATCAAGCTGATGAGTAAGATAAATGAGGGCCGGGGGGGATTTGTCCCATATTAACAGGCAGGTTGGATTAGAGGAAGAAACAACCAATCTGATTGCTGACATGCCCCCTCCCCAATCCAAGCCAGTGTTAGAGAAAAAATTATTCATGACACTTGTTAAAGATGATAAGAATGGCTTTATTCCCAGGGGAGGAGAACCTGGCGATAGGTACAGGGACCACTGCAATGGAGTCTTGCAGTGGGGGAGAGAGATGGGACTGAACTCCAACTCTAACAAAGAAAAGTGGGGATTTATAATCAAGAGGCAGAGTGGGTGGCAGTGGATGGAAAATTACTAAGAGGGAAAACATCAAAGATAAAGTGTTTCTGGCTCAGGTGACTTGCTAGGTTTATTACTGAAGGCAGCGTAATAGCATATCCAGGGTGGTCAGACACCAAAGCCCCGGGGGGATTTTCCCTAAACTGACTGATCAGAATTCTTGCTCAAACTGGATCCTGCAAGGATGGGGAGGGAAGCCCAGTGTCAGACCTCGTCAAGCAAAGGATTCAGAGGAAGCTGACTGAAGTTTTGGTCAAGGAGAGAATCCTTGTCACTGGAGTAACCTATTTGTTGTCTCCTTAACGTGGCTCACCTGAAGATCTTAATTTGGGGACACCCCAAGAGGGCATTTTTACCTATTCATGAGGCATATCACATATTTATTGTCTGTACGAAGGAGGTGTTAATTTGGCTTTAAGGTCTTATTGTCATCTTTACTTATCTGACATGTTTTCTTGGTTTCTGGTCTTCAGTGTCTCGGTTGTGGTAAATATGGAGACAAAAAAAAATCAAGCCATAATTGGTAGATGATTAACCATATCCCAGATTTAGAACTAAATTCTGAGTTGATTCTCTCTCATTCTTCTTCCTCTATACCCCCCCTTTCAGCATTCATCGTCTTAGAGGCAACTGTGTTTGTGTCCTTGACTGGGACATGTTCCAACATGTTGTCAGAGAGATATTTCAGTCTCACTTGCCTAAAGAAGTCCCATGCATGACTGCTAAAATATCAAGAATCAAGATTACATCTGATGGCTGCACAATCCCTAAAGGGCAGAAAGAAAGACTTTGCCTAAGGCAGAATGCACTAATCTGTTGTATTAGCAAGTTGCCAGAGGAGTCCAAATCAGTGTTTACTTTTGTCGAAGCAGGAATAAGGTAAAACACACACGAGAAGTTTCTAGTGTGGAGAAATTAGTGCTAAATTAAGATGCAAGCTACATAGCCTGAGGTTGGAAAACAATTTAGGGAAATGAAGAAATTGGTAAATATTATTTGTTACATTGATAAATAGGATTTGGCAGCCATTCCAAGTTTGCGTTTAATTTGTGGCCAAAACCGCCTTTTGATTTGACAAAGTAATTTTATGTATGCTGTTGTAGATTGAATGTTTGTGTCTCCCTAGAATTCATACGTTGAAACCTAATTCTCAATGTTATGGTATTAGGGGGTGGTGCCTTTGGGAGGCAATTAGGTCATGAGGGCAGGTGGAGCTGCCATGAACAGGATTAGTAACTTTGTAAGGTCCTGGGGAGATCAACAGTTCTCCCCTTCTACTATGTGAAGACACAGCTAGAAGGTGCTATCTATAAACTGGTAGTGGGCCCTCAAGAATCTGCTGGCACTTTGACCTTGGACTTTCCAGCTCCTAGAACTGAGAAATACATTTCTACTTTTATAAGCCACCCAGTTTATGGTATTTGTTAAAGTAACCCAAATGGACTAAGACATGAGCTAATGGACATAGTTTCCAAAGCGGGCAGCTGGTGGTGCACATTGGTGGAACATTGAGGAATATCATGGTGCAGTGATGTAGTGGTCCCTCAGGAAGCTAATTTCTATTTTTAGACATGTGGGCCTAAAAATATGATAGGAGTTCTGAAATATCCAGGAATTCAAAATTCTTATGATGAGCTATTTTTTTCATGATCTTTCCCTATGCCTGTATGTCAAATCATGCTAAGGGTGAGGAAAGAATGATGATAAATGTATCATTGCAAATTGAGTGAAGCCAACATTTTTAAACAACATTTTTTTTTTAAGACCTGCTTTGTGTGAGGCAAAGTGCTTGGTTTTCTGGGAGAAACAGAAAAAGGTTAAGTTGAGGTTGAGAAATATATCCAACTAACAAGAAAAAAAAAAGATGAGGTTTGAGCCCTCAAAAAACTTGCATTTTGGTCTTTCAAATCACTTTTTAAAATCTAGACATGCATGAGTTAATTTTTAGAATCCTGGGTTAAGGAACTCATGGGTAAAATAATGAGAGGGTGACAACGTGGGCTGGGCATGTAGTAAGGAGAGGCCTGGCCATTCTCAGGGGTGTTGTTCTCATTCCAGGTCCATGCTGACACATCGTCCCTTATGAGAAATCCAGCCAGAGCTAATCTCTCTGAGTTTGTTTCTTCATCACAAAATATGTGGAATAGACAATATGGTCTTTCAGGTTCCTTCCTGTTCTAGAATATATGTAGCCTAAGGGCTTGGAGGGTCCTCACAGGAGCATTGAATGTGAGAGCTGCAAAGAGCCAGACCAATCTATCCCTTTTACAGAATATGTATCTTATTGTGTTAGGCCTTTTTATGTCCCCATAAAGCAGGGGTGTTCAATCTTTTGACTTCCTTGGGCCTCACTGGAAGAAGAAGAATTGTCTCGGGCCACACATCAAATATACTAATACTAATGATAACTGATGAGCCATAAAAATTTCACAAAAAAACTCATAATGTTTTAAGAAAGTTTACAAATTTGTGTTGGGACTCATTCAAAGCTGTCCTGGGCCACATGAGGCCCATGGGCTATGGGTTGGCCAAGCTTGCCATAAAGGAATACCTGAGGCTGGGTAATTTATAAAGAAAAGAGGTTTAATTGGCTCACAGTTCTGCAGGCTGTACAAGCATGGTGCCAACATCTGCTCCACTTCTGGAGAAGGCCTGAGGAAGCTTCCAATCATGGTGGAGGACAGTGAGGAACCAGCATCTCACATGGCGAGAGGGAGCAAGAGAGAGAAGGGGGAGATCCCAGACTCTCTTTTTTCTTGGAATCTGTAGATTATATTGAATCAGACTCTTTTAAACATCCAGCTCTTCTGAGGACTAACCCAGTGACTACTCACTTATCACCAAGGGGATGGTGCTAAGCCATTCATGAGGGATCTGCCCCCATGAGCCAATCACCTCCCACCAGGCTCTGCCTCCAACACTGGGAATCACATTTCCACATGAGATTAGGAGGAAACAAACATCAAACCATGTCACCTACATTTAAGTGAGATGTTGACACACTTGGAAAGATTTTAACCAATGGCAAAATTCTGACTTAAGAAGGTCTGAATATTTTTATAACAACAACAATAACAATAACAGTAACAACAGCAGCTAATATTTATTCAGATATTATTTGCTAGGCTCAGCCTACACTAATTGGCTCTATTGATCTCCAGAATGACCCTATAAAGTAGATGTTCACATTGTCCTTTTTCAAAAAAGACAACTAAGGCATAGAGAGGTTAAAATGTGTCCATGTTTACTCAGTGAGTAACTGGCACATCCAGCATTCAAACCAGATAGCCTGACCTCAGAGCCCACATCCTGTTAGGTTCCACCCTCACATGCATCTCTACATTCTCCTATCCAATCATAGGCAAAATAATTTTCTCATTCCCATTAAAACATCTGTTGTTTTTATTTCTTCTTTCACTATTTCTTAGCTTTTCCCAGTTTCTCTTTATTCCTGCTAATATATAGCATGTGGAATGGGAACCTTGGAGGTTAATACCCCATAATCCCCTCTCTCTCTTTCTCAAATTCTCTCTCTGGAATCATAATAATGTCACAAGGATGTTACACAATAAGACGTGGTTTTGAATAGGAAAGCAACTATGCAAATTATGCAATGTATCTCACAGTTCAACTAAAATAATACTTTCCATCACATTATAAACCAAAACAGAGAAAACCTAGCAGCCCTAAATCAAGGGAAGACTATCTAGTATAATGCTCTGGGTGAGTGACAATGAATTGAAATTAAAGGATTTGTAGAAAGAGATCAAGCAAAGGTCAAAAGACTCAATAAAGTATTTCTCAAGTAAAAAAAAAAAAATCCCAATTTATAATTCCCATTATTCATTATCCAATAATTTCTACTTTTAGTTAGACTTCCTTGGTATTTCTTATAATATTTTTTATTATTCAAACATTTGAAGAAGATTAGGATTCCAGCATCCATTAGTCACTTAGTGTAACCTAAAAATGATGCAAAACTCAGTCTTCCTTAAAGTAAAATTTCAGAATAGGCATGAACCCATATGTTGATTAGAGGATGGAGCTGTTATTGGGTCAAACTCCAATTACATTGAGAGTTCCATTTAGTTATAGTAGTCCCCGTTCTCTGCAGTTTTGTTTTTGTTGCTTTCAGTTACCTGAGGTCAACCTTGATCTGAAGGTATTAAATGGAAAATTTCAGAAATAAACAATTCGTAAGTTTTAAACACTACATCACAATACCTATGTCATTCACCTCACTTCATGTTATGATGTAGGCATTTTATCACTTCGCATCATCATAAGAAAAGCTGTGAGTACAGTACTATAAGATATTTAGAGAGAAAGAAAGGGAGAGAGAGACCACATTCACATAACTTTTATTACAGTACATTGTTATAATTATTCTATTTTATTACTAGTTGTTAACTTCTTACTGTGCCTAATTTATAAATTAAGCTTCATCATATCACATAAGCATATCACATGTATATGTAAGTAAAAACATAACATAGAATATATGGGGTTCAGTATTATTTGAGGTTTCAGACATCGCTTTGGGATCTTGGAACATATGCCCCATGGATAAAGGGAGACTACTGTATCAGGAAACTGGACAAGGATCATGGACCATGTATAATGGCCCCCAGAAATAATATTGATAAATGTTTTTCAGAATGCATCCTAAATGTCTTGGTGTACTTTAATTACTAAAAGACATAGGCAAAAATGTTGAGAAGTTCTCATAAACTTGACTTAATGGGCAAACTAATAGATATATCTAGTTTCATCTAGAACTGGGTGCCTTCGTTCAATGTTTTTGTGGATAAGCACTGCCCTGATGAAAACTTACTTCAATAAATATATATTGAAAACCCACTGTGTGCTCAGCTAGGAGCTGTGAAAGGAATAAAAATAGCATATGACAAAAGTTTCCTGATTTCAGAGGGCTTATTGTCTTTCAACTCTTCATTCTCTGAAGAACAGAAAACAGTACAATTGAACTTAGGGCAAATGTATTATTTGTACAGGACCAGGACAGTATTTTAAGTTTTGCAAAGGACTTTTACATCTACTATCACCTTTGATTCTTTTAATAACCGCATGAGGTGGTTAATATTATTATTTTATGAAGGCAGAAATGGAGCATCTGAAATGCTGAGTGATAGTTAAGGCCACTCAGCCAGAAGCTCCCATCTTCTGCCTCCCAATTAACATTTCCTACCCTGGCATGCTCCCATTCTGGTCACAGATTCCTCTGGTTGAGGTGGGTGAAGCCAGTACTACATTGTCACCAATGTTTGGTTGGAGCTTATGTCTGGTACCACATACTCCGTGAATAGCATGGCTGTTGGTTGTGGTGTGGGTTTATGATCTCGGAGACCTCTCTTGAAGGATATATGAGAAATGCAGCCAAGTTTCATTCTTAAAAAACTGTGGCCTAATTATGTTGAAAGTCCCTGCTGAAATTATATTGAAAGTACCTTTTGTGCTGAATGTTATCCCTGCCAAATTAATACATTGAAGTCCTAAGTCCCAGTTCCCCCAGAATGTTAAGGGTCTTTAAAGGGTAATTAGGTTAAAATTAGGTCGCTGGGGGGATCATAATCCAATCTGACTGATGTCCTTATAAGAAGAGGAGGTTAGGACACAGACACATCAGAAGAAAAATGATGTGAAGACACAGGGAGAGGGTGACCATCTACAAGCCAAGGAAAGAGGCCGATATGGTTTGGCTGTGTCCCCACCCAAATCTCATCTTGAACTGTAGCTCCCGCAATCCCTAAGTGTTGTAGGAGGGACCTGGTGGGAGGTAATTGAATCACAAGGGCAGGTTTTTCTGTGCTGTTCTCATGATAGTGAATAAGTCTCATGAGAACTGATGGTTTGATAAAGGGCAGTTCCCCTGCACACACACTCTTGTCTGCCACCACGTAAGATGTGCCTTTGCTCCTTCTTCACCTTCTGCCATGATTGTGGGGCCTCCCCAGCCATGTGGAACTGTGAGTCCATGAAATCTCTTTCCTTTATAAATTACTCAGTTGCTTGTATGTCCTTATAGCAGGGTGAGGACAGGCTAATATAGAGGCCTCAGAAGAAACAACCCTGTCAACACCTTGACCTTGGACTTCCAGCCTCCAGAACTATGAGAAAATACATTTCTGTTGCTTTCACCATGTACTTTATTATGGCAGCCTTAAGGCACTAATACAGTATCAGAAGTATTTTAGATGGATTATTCTTAATATTTACCATGGGTATCACTGCGAGTTTTGTCATTAAATGGAACTGAGCTTAGGTAGCTTGAATAGGGGGCTTTACTAAAACACCTACTTACAGAGATGTGGGCAGAGACAAAGAAACCAGAGGCTGGCCACTGAGGAAGCTGTTCCTATGCCTGGGAGTGAAGGGGAAAGGGGACGAAATAGGTTTCCAGAGCCCACTGAGAACAGGAGCTGTGGCAAGGGACCATCTGGTGGGAGCTGTAGTTAGGGAAAGAGAGGGCTGCTGTTCTAGAAGGGTTGCAGAAGCGGGGAGGGAGTGGTGAAGAAATGTTCTAGCATCTCTCAACTCTTGCCATCCAATCTCTTGGTGGAGATTTCCACTGGCCCAGTCCAACAGGAAGCCAGAAAGGAGGGGAGCATGTGTGATGGCATCTGCTTCCAAAGATACTGAGAAGGACTGAGTAGGGTGAAAAATAGATAGGAGTAGAAATAGAGAATAACCTCGCAAAAGAAAATCAGCATTATCTCTGTTCAACAGACTGGAGAAACATGGGGGCTAGAGTTAATGATTTATCCAAGGTCAGCAGCAAAGCTAGTACCAAACTGAAAATTACACTGCATCTCTCCTTTGGGGTGACTTGTGATTTTCCTGTATTTTAAAAAATGATTATGAGGGAAGGCTTTCCATGAAAAGAAACATTTTATTTTTAGGAGCTGAAAGAGAAATCAGCTCTTCCAAATATCTCAATTTCAACTTGAGGAAACTGAGGCACAGAGAGGTAAAGCAGCTTCCCCGTGGCTTCCCAGCAGGTCCATGGGAAAACTGAGCTCGAATCTCGAGCGCCCACCCACTTGGTCAGTCCATTTTTCACTAAACTTCCAGTCCAACATTCCAGACGGGATGTTGAGGCATAGTAGAATGTTTCAAATACAATGGCATATTTTAAAACTTTGATTGAGAAAGTTCTCTAGGAATGTATTGAGAAAGCAAAGGAAGAAAAGCGAGAACCAAGATTTGTTATATTTTTAGACATGAATAAAGATAGAAAGGCTGTGTGATTCAGAAGCAGGCACACGGCCTGCTTTTCATTCAGCCGTGGTCAGTTTGCAGCTAATCCAGAAGGCATCTCCAGGATGACCCCGGAGGTAAACCACAGCCACCGAGGCCAAGTCCCCTGGCAACTGTGCAGCTCCACTCTGCACCCTTGGTTTATCCTTCCTGTTTCCTCACTTATCAAATATTTATTGTCAACAACGGGCAGTTCTGTTTGCACACAGTGTGATGGGGTAATGAGATAGTTAGGTTTCCTCCCGTTATTGATGGGGAGTGCTGATGGCATGAATAATTTCCTCTTTTTATAAATGGGAATTTAATTATTGATGCCTTGTTTAGGCAGTGACAAAGGTGTTGCCAACAAACACTGCAGTTGGAGGCCTTGGCAGGCATGAAGCTGCCAGGCTGCAGTCTAAGGTTGGTGGAGGTCTTGAAATAAACTTGTTTTTAATTGTTTAGAAGAGACAGCAAGTGTCTTTAGCATATATATAGGCACAGTATATATACATGTACATACATAGATGTGTGGGGGTGTGTGTGTGTGAGTGTGTGTGTGTATAAAACCTCTAAAACTGAATCCTAACAAGATGCAAGCTAATCAAACCAGTGAGAAACTAGTTCTTTCATACTTGCATAGGACATTAATTGAATTATTAGCATTGCTGGTGGAATGTTTATTCATACAGCAAGGGTTGTTTTGGACTGACAACTTACTTTAGCTCTTAAGTAAAGACAAAAAGAATAAAAGGTCTCTAACTTAGTATTTTAATTTTTATGACTTCCTTCAGAGTCCCTGTAACCCACCCCCACCTTCCCAATGTCAAAAGAAAATAAAAGCAAAACATTACAACAACATATTTCTCAAGGAAGTTTTCAGTACTACTTTTTTTTTCTTGAAAACCCAATTAATGTCTGTATCTTACACTTTTCAGCTTCTTGGGGAAACTGAATGAGGAGTCGGAGCTCGTGTCTCTCCCCATGGTGGCATGAAACGTAAGGTGGATTTCACAGGACTCAAGTTGAGTCAGGGAATCTTTAGGAGGGAGAAAAAGTCCTGGGCCTCTGAAGGTAAGAATGTCGTACAATAGGCGTCTCAGACGGAATGCATGCGTGAATCGCTTGGGGATTTTGTTAGAGTAAAAGTTCTGATTCTGCACATCTGGGGTGGGGCCTGAGAGTCTGCATTTCTGACAAACCCCCAGGTCAGGGTGGCACTGCTGGTCCGTGAACCATACTTTGAGTGGAAAGGATTATTGGTCCAGACAGCAAATCCCAGAGATACTGAATTTTTAAGGTAGACAAACAGTAGTGATGTTTTTATAATTTTGTTAATTCTTTACACTTTTTCTTTAATCAGGATGAGAAAAATTTTTGCCAACTTGGCTTTTTGCTGCATAAACTTCATTAAAAATTTTTGTTTCCCAAATTCTCTGATGACACTGGATCTAGATTTAAAGTGGCTGAGACAGTTGGCCTCGGGATAATTTTTTCCAATACTTTTAAGATTGGAAACAACCTTAAAAAGTGTAGTCAGGACTCTCAATTGTAGGCAAGGATGTTAAGTACTCAGCCTACTCCTGGTATTAGGTTAGCACACCCTTCCCAGCTTGAATCTTTGCCTCTTCATTTGAAGCCTCTTCCTTTCTCCTTTCAACTCTTCAGCCAACCTTTTAACCGTCAGAAGTGCAGGACAAAAACATTTTTTTTTCCTCCAAGCGATGGTCCATTTTATCTTTATTAGCATTGTCCCTTTTTCAGAATAGACCCTGTTCATTTTCCCCAAATTTGTTTCCTCTTCCTCTAGTGTTAAGTATATCCCTTTAAATAGCTAAGTGCTTTTTTTCTGTAAGGCATCTGGGTCAATTATTGAGGGTAAATGAGAAGAAACAAAGAAAAGTTAGGAGGGAAAAAAAAAATCAATATTGGATCATCCTGGCGGTAACAAGATAGAAAATTGCTGGAGAGTGAACTGTGCATGGTGTATGTATATAGATGTAGGTAAATGACAAAGAAATTATACAGAGACATGAGCACCACCCACCCCACTGAATCATTCCTCACACCAGTGCACAGCGCAGGAAGGTGACAAGCCTCTTGGAATAAGTCAGCTGTTCCTCCTGGAGGCTCCCCCCAAAACAGAGCAGACCAAAACAAAATGTAAGGATGCTTTGGAGGAGCTCTAATAGGGATCTCGTTCTCATTTCCCCTCTGATAGAGTGACGCAGGCCTGCACTGCCAAAGCACCTCCCTCCGCGGCCACTGACAGCCTGAGGCCTTCCTGAAGGATCACAGGGACCGAAAGGTGAATGATCTTCCCCATCAAGTGCTGAAAGATCAATAATCATTATTATTATTTTTTTTTTGAAAAAAAGGGGAAGAGAGGGGATAGGTATGTGAAAAGAGGGAGAAAGAGAGCTCAGACCAATTATTTTTCTACAAAATACTTTATGTGACAACAGCGGCAGCTCCCAAAGGGCAGTGTGTAACAACAGAGCCTAATTAGAATGATTTCAGTGTAATCATTAACTCGCATCTAACACCTACGAGAGTATTTCTGTTTAAACTAAAACATGACCTGCATGGTGGAGAGGCCTTGTAAACTGTCTCTGAAATAAAATATGTGACAGGAAAGGTCAGAGCAGCTCTCATTTGAATTTCAAGTAGGGAGCCGGCACCGCGGTGGCCGGTGCAGTGAGCCTGGCGACGCCACTTTCTAGGCCTTCCTGCCAGCAGTAGCAGTTGGAGAAATCCTCTAGGACTAATTACTAGGATTGCAAAACAAGGATTTTTCTTCTCCTGCCTCTGTCCACTTTCCCTTCCTCTCTCCCAACCAGGGTGGAAAAGCAAGGGTCTCTAATGATGTTTGGGGAAAGAGGTGATTTCCTGTGTTGTTGCTATGAGACTGAAGGTCACTGCTGAGTGGCCCCCTCTGCCTGATCCAGTCACCTGCTGGCTGGCCCCTGGGCCAGACCAAGCCTAGTCTGGCCTTCCTAGCACGTCCTCCTGCCAGCCAAGCAGGGGAGGCCTTGCTAATAAACTCTCTTCCCAGCAAGAGTGATGCTAAGGCATTGCCTTCCGCTGGGCTGCGTAAAAGCAGCTATCAAATCAGCAAGATGCAACTTGATTTGCAGGTCTCCAGTGAAATTTAAGAACGCGAACTGTAAAACGTTCAGGGAAAAGGAAGCATGAAAACATTTTTAAGGAAAGCATTTAAAAAGTCAGAGACAGACATAATAATAAAAAAAAGTTGGCAGGGAAGGTTTTATTTATTCATTTTGAAACATTGCAAAGAGCTCTGTTAGCAGCATTTATCTGCCTCTTTTTTTTTTTTTTTTTTTTAAGGCAGCCCCAAAAGCAAGTGAGTTGAATTCATTTCCTTTTTCCTTCTGTGACTTTTTAAAGCATTATATACACTAAGATCTTTTTTGCACTTCTGGGAATTTATAAAGCTATAACATTTAGTACATAAGCCTGACTTGGCTAAACCTGCTTCATTTCTCTTCTCCCCCTCTCAGCCCTTCCCTTTCCCTTCCTCCTCAGCCTTTAATGCAGAGCCTTTCTTTGTCATGCATACTAATTTGTCCTTTCCCTCAGTCCCTTTGTAATGTTTAAAAAAAATTTTTTTTTTTCAAATCTTTTCACTCTTTTCCTTTAATTCAAACAACCAAAAAGAATGAGAAAATTAAAAATGTACTTGACAACAGTAGAATAAAACAGCCTTGACAAAACCACAGACACAAGAAATAGAGGCAGCTGTTCTTGTTACCTTTCGACACTGTTCCAGTCAGTGAGGTAACTGGAGTCGGTACAGTTAAAGAAAACGTATTCACTGGACACTTGTTAAAGATGGTGAGATGCATTTTCTTCAAGCCTGTGGCAGTGCAGGGGAGACTACTGCAATCGAGAGTGACTGAGCTCAACTCGGAGCACAGCAAAGATAGCTGGGGCTTTAGAAACAGAGTGAAGGGCTCAGTCTATGGAAAATTACGAAGAGGAGCTGCCACGGGTAGGGGGATTTTTGCCAAGCTGACTTAGAAGAATTGCTAAACACGGGCAGAGGTGGAGGCTTAGTCCGGAGGGCTCAGAGGAACCTAGCAAGTTTGGTAACAGAGGGAGGGAGTCTTTGTCAGTACTTACTT
This sequence comes from Macaca thibetana thibetana, assembly GCF_024542745.1. Classification (NCBI taxonomy): domain Eukaryota; kingdom Metazoa; phylum Chordata; class Mammalia; order Primates; family Cercopithecidae; genus Macaca; species Macaca thibetana. The sequence goes on from NC_065592.1 coordinate 90,875,013, forward strand.
CTTGGTGTCTCCCACTAAGTTGTTCAGCCAGCGTGTTCTCCTGCTACCAACTTTGACACAATAGTGGACAAAATTATATGGAACTGGACTTATTTGCACTGTAGACTCCTATTGAGATTCCTAAACAAATCTAATTCCTGTAAGAAGCAGATTTATGCTGCTGCTGATAACCACAAAGAAAAGTGATTCCAAGACATCTGTTTAACTCTAAGTTTTACAACCTCAACTGACTTCGATTTCTATCCCCATAGCACAAGAATGATCCTCTGCCTTTGCAGTTGGAAAATAAAGTTCAAATGCTGACTTTGCAAACATCTGTGATAATCTGTGTGATTAACCTATTAGCTTAGCAGACTTTGAGAGGGTCCAAGTTGGAAAATACTGTTTTAAAATTTTTCTCCCGGCTGAGTGTGGTGGCTCATGAGTGTAATCCCAGCACTTTGGGAGGCTGAGGTGGGCAGATCCCTTGAGGTCAGGAGTTCAAGACCAGCCTGGCCAACATGGTGAAACCCCGTCTCTACTAAAAATACAAAAATTAGCCAGGCATGGTGGCAAGCGCCTGTAATCCCAGCTACTTGGGAGGCTGATACAGGAGAATCACTTGAGCCCAGGAGGTAGAGGTTTCATTGAGCGGAGATTGTGCCACTGCACTCCAGGCTGGGCAACAGAGTGAGACTCTGTCTCAAAAAAAATATGTTTTTCTTACAATACCACCTTCATTCAAGCTATGATGAACCCCACTTTCCTACCCTAGGACCCCAAAACTTTTCAGTTGTTGACAACTGTTCAGTAATCAATTTATGTTGATAATTAAAGCTCATTTTTAGCCATTAAAATTTTTTAGTTCAGTCCATTCTAACACTTGAAGCTCACTTATAACTGGAAGCTTTCTTCTTCCTCCCCATCCTTTCTCCCCATCCCTACCAGCCTTGGCTCAGCACAGCCCTGTAGTGAGGAGGAAGGCATTTGTATTAGTCTGTTCTCACACTCTATAAAGAAATACCTGAGACTGGGTAATTTATAAAGCAAAGAGGTTTAATTGACTCACAGTTCCACTTGGCTGGGGAGGCCTCAGGAAACTTACAATCATGACAGTAGGGGAAGCAGGCACATCTTACATGGTGGCAGGTGAGAGAGAGAGCATGCGTAGTGGGAAGAGCCCCTTATAAAACCATCAGATCTTATGAAAACTCACTCACTATCACTAGAACAGCATGGGGGAAACTGCTCCCGTGATCCAGTCACTTCTCACCAGGTCCCTCCCTCGACATGAGGGGATTACAATTTGAGATGAGATTTAGGTGGGGAAACAGAGACAAACCATATCAGCATGGTTTCCTATATTCTCTACATTCTTTGTTCTTTATACCTCCCTATATTCTGGGCCCTCTAGAGTTGGGGCAGGGGGAGCAAAGTGCAGACAAAAAGAGGCAAAAGTCTCTAGCTAGCTGGTGCTATTTGCAGTTTTCCTTTGCCACCATGGGCAACTCTCAGGCCCTCCACGCCATCCGTCGGTCCTTCAGAGGTACCCCACAGGGACTCCTGTGGTATACAAAATCCTCATGCTGTTCTGCTGTTCTCTTAAATCCCTCCTCAAGTCTTGCCTGTGGTGGGCTACCCCACAGCCTCTTAGTGCTGAGGTCTTCTTGCCCTGGCAGGAAGCTCTTTTGAGTTCCACAAGGACAAATAAGACCAAGTCCCCTTCTCAGTCTGTACTGGGCCCAAGAGAGGCCACATATCCTGGCCATGCCATGTGCTAGGAGGACAAGCTGGAACTTGTCCTCTACTACTTCATTCAGAAGTGTATGAATTTCTGGGCTCGAGGCAGCAACAACACTGAGGTTTGGTAAGCCCACATACTCTAAGGAAGAAATATCTAGCCTTTCCTAACATTCTTGAAATGCATCCTATTCATGTGTGTGACTGCACCAGGGCAGACTGATGAGTTTCTTTGACTTGACAAGCCTCCAACCAAGGACTAGAAACTCAGTTCCCTCATCCTGTAGAAATCCCAGTTGGGTGGATGACTCTTGCACCTGTTCTCCTTCTAAATAAGCCTCAGACTCTGCTTATGCAGGCTGAATGGGATAGTGGGATCCCAGCACAGGTGTGGCCGCCTCTTAGCAAAACCTGCAGGAATAGGTCTAGCAACTCTTCTTGAGAACAAGGTGGTGTACCCACAGCCTATTGTCCTTAGCTTTACCAGCCTTCTGAGAAAATAAAACACAAAATAATCTTGCTACATAGGAAAACTCAGTAACTTCTCTGAGTCTCAGGTCTTTCCTTTGCAAAATGAGAATAAAGTTCTATGCTTGCTTTGGCAGCACATATACTAAAATTGGAATGAGAATAAATGAAGTTCTCTTGTTACGGTAGTTGCAAAGATGAGATGATGTAGGTACCTGTCATATTCAGTCTCTCTCTCAATGTTTCCTCCCATTCTTCTTCTTTGTTTACTTTTCCCCACTGCTTCTCCTGGGTCCCTAGGTTGATGTGCTAGGGAAGGATCCCATGGAAGCATTGGAGTCTTACATTAGAATTTCTTAAAACAAAAAGACATTGCCTACTTCATTGAGTGAAGCCTCAGTGGAAAAATCTGGAACTTGAAGATTACCAGGGCCTCTGAGGTGTGAAAGCATCTTGCACAGGAGGCAAACCTTTGTTTAGTAGAAATCTCCTGCTGAGGAGATGCTCTACACCCCAGCTTCACACGTGTGGTGCAAATGAATTCCCCAGCAAACAGAATGCCCTGGCACTGCCACTCCTATGCAAGCACAGGTGCCACTAAATACCTGTTGCCTTAGCACTTTGTTCCTTAGTGAGTTCCCAAGTTATAGGTTGCAGGAGGTGGGGGAGGCACTTCAGGGAGCAGAGGTCACGAGTCCCCTTGGTGCTGTGCTTCCCTGCTGGCTTGTGGTGTTCATGATGGATGACAGTTTGGAATGTAATATCTGCTGTGATGGATCACAGAGGAGTATGAAAATTCATAAGGAAGCATTAGGTTGTATTTCACAGGACTCTTCTCTATGAATGTGTGTGTGTGTGTGTGTGTGTGTGTGTGTGTGTGTGTGTGTGTTTTCTTTCTGTAACCCAATTAGTTCTCTTGGTGATTACATAGAGCTGCCATTTTGATAATTTATTGTTTTCTGCCTGCTCCATTTTTTCCATGCATGTGTCGAGGGAGATAGCTACTTGTCCTTTGATGCACGAATGGTTGGCCAAGAACCCCTCTTTTCGCCCTTGAATCTTGCCTCTCCTTCTTCTGGCTGCAGCCTCAGCTGCCTGAGGGAGTATGTGTTAGAGTGTTTGGCTGGAGGGCTCTGTCTCCACCCATTACTGCTGGTGCCACTCTTGGAAGTTTTCTGATTCCCAAGATACTGAATGCAACCTCTATGGAGTAATGCTATTCCCTGAAACTTCCAGAATGAGCAAAAGGGCAAGGTCAGGGCACAGATACTTTTGGAGAGTTTGTTTTTTCTGAGAGAACAAACTGTCCATGAATTATGAACTCTTAACAAAGATGTTTTTCTTGTAAAAGTTAAGCAGCATCACATACTTAAAAGCAGCATCCATATTGTTTCAAATACTGTAGTATACTAGCCTGAGCGTATTCTGGCAGCCACTGCTTGCTTTCTTCCTCTCTCTCTCTCTGTGGTTTTTTAATTTAAAGGGGCATCCTGCTGTGGTAGGGAAAAGCCACAGAATCAGAAGATGCAATTTAAGTCCAAGTTCTGCTCTGTTTCATCATTTATAACTATGGCTGAAAATTTATTCTACCCCAACAAAAAGTGAAGTGTGACAGGAAGGCTGCTGCCCCAATATAAACTCTCTGTGGTTAGAGCTAGCAGGACAAGGTCTCCCCAGACCATGGAGAAGCTGTAGAGAGTTAAGATCCCTAGAGCTCTGTGGCTGGTGTCTGCAGTGACTGATCCTAGTATTAGGTTGGTGCTAAAATAATGGCAAAATCCACAATTACTTTTGCACCAACCTAATATTTTATGCTTGTAGAGAACAGAATAATTTGATCTGGCAATGCTTGTTAGAGGTGACCAACTTTATGGTAACCATGAAGAAACATCTCACTTCTCATCTTAGATGAATTGTAGCTTAGCTGTGCCTCCAAATGCTCTCTCTTCATTTCAGTGGAATCTTATACCTGGCTAGCTACTGGGAACAACTGCCTCGAATTTCCTACTATCTCAGCAGCTGTGAAGTAAAAGATGTAGTTAATTGGTGGGTACCTGGCAGTACTTCCAGCAATGCTTAGCTTCACTGAAGAAGAGCTTGCTCAGAACATTTGGATAATAATTAGGCAATATTTGATCACTGTAATCCTGTAATACTGAAAGGAGCAAGGTACCTTTGCTTGGCAATCCTCTAATTGTGCCTGGCATTTCCCCTGCACTCTTTGTCTCACCTGCGCCGTGTAGGACACGCCTTGCTACTCTTTTGTCTTCCACCATGATTGTAAGTTTCCTGAAGACTCACTAGCCATGCAGAACTGTGAGTCCGTTAAGCCTCTTTGCTTTATAAATTACCCAGCCTCGGGTAGTATCTTTATAGCAGCGTGAAAACGGACTAATGAGAGTTAACAAAGATAATGATAGGCACTGTTTACCAAGGGCCCACTCTTACAGATGAGTTACTGGTGTAATATCATTTAATTTTTGCAGAAATCCTGAGGCAAGTGTTTATTCTCATTTGATAGATGAGGAAACCGAGAGTCAGTAGCTAAGTAAGTTGCCAGGGTCCCTCAGCCCCTGTGGTAGGCAGAAAAAATGCCCCCTGCTCCCCCAGAGATGTCTGTGTCCTAAGCTCTAGAACCTGTGAATATGTTGGGTTACATGGAAAAGGCAGTTTGCAGATGGAATTAAGGAGGAATCAGCTGACCTCAAAAAGTGGGAGATGATCCTGGCTCATCTAGGTGAGCCCAGTGTAATCACAAGGGTCCTTAAAAAGTGGAAGCAGGAGGGAGGAAGAGAGTCAATGTCAAAGGAATGTGATGTGAGGAAACTCCACTGGCCGTTGCTGGCTTGGCTTTGTGGATGAAAAAAACAGGCCATGAGTTGAGGAATATGGGCAACCTCAAGAAGCTGGAAAAGCAAGGAAACAGTTTCTTCCCCAGAGCCTTAACAAGGAGCACGGCCCTGCTGACACCTTGATTTCAGCTCTGGGAGACCTGCATCAGCCTTCTGACTGTAGCGTAATATATTTGGTTGTCTTAAGTCACTAAATATGGGCTGATTTGTTATAGCAGCCATTGGGGGTTCTAAGGGGCAGACGGAGTTAAAAACAGAATCCAAAGTTCATCCTCTCTTCACTATGCAAAATGACCTCTACATTGCTTGACATATAAAAATAGAATCAGAAAAACTCTACCTGACCTCCTTAGCTATTTTCTCTCCCCACCTTTTCCTCTTTTTCTCTTATGCTCCATTCACATGCTTCCTCCCTCTTTCCCTTTTCCTAAATTAACAGGTTCTTGCTGTAAAAGAAATTGATTCTTCACTTCGAAGTAGGTCATTATAACAAAGGTTTTAAATCATTTGGTCCTCCCATTTGTGAAATATAGACTTCACTTTAATCTTCTGTGCATTACTAGCAGTTAAAAAAAACGGCCCATAATTTGTGAAAAATGGGATTTCCCCCCACCATCAGTCATCTGGACAGATATGTAAGTTTTTCACTCCCTTTTCACCCTTCGACTCGCACCTGGAAGCCAGAAAGACCAGCGCTCATCCGCACAGGCAGAGTTTCCTCATTTTGCTCACACTTGTGGGACCACGTGTAGAAACTTAATGAAGAATAGGGTCTCTGTCATCAAATTGGTAGGACCCCCTGGTTCCTTCCTTCCCATTATTTCTTCCAGTTTCCAGTTCCTTAGAGCTCTTCATATATAAGTAACTCTTCTTATTTCTCAAAACTACTAAGTTTATTTTGAAAAGCTCAGCTAAGCTTGTTCGGTTGATAAAGTGTTAGTCAGATTTTGTACTCTGTTTCCATTTTCAACCCTGGATGCATAAGAGAGGCTCACAGATTCTCTCGAATGGCTTCTCCAGATGACCTAAGCAAATAGGGTGGGCCTACTTTCATTCAGGAGTTACACTAAATTGGGTCGTTATAGGCTGGGCACTGTGGCTCATGCCTGTAATCCCAGCACTTTGGGAGGATGAGGCAGGCAGTTCACAAGGTCAGGAGATCGAGACCATCCCAGCTAACATGGTGAAACCCTGTCTCTACTAAAAATACAAAAAAATTAGCCAGGTGTGGTGGTAGGCGCCTGTAGTCCCAGCTACTCAGGAGACTGAGGCAGGAGAATGGCGTGAACCTGGGAGGCAGAGCTTGCAGTGAGCTGAGATCGCGCCACTGTACTCCAGCCTGGGCGACAGAGCGAGACTCCGTCTCAAAAAAAAAAAAAAAAAAAAAAAATTGGACCATTATAAAGGGAGTAAGACTTTACTGTTGAACTCCAAGATGTCAGGGTGTAATTTTGCTTACAAAATTAGGGCCTTTTACACTAATCACATCTGTAACTCATCACATATGTAATACATACTGTAACATCTTTTTCTTTCTCTATCTTCCTTCCCAGAAAGGTGGAGACATAATCTTTAGGAATGCAGGAACCATGTCACATGTTTTCTGTGAATTCCTAGCTCCTGGCACAGGGTACTTGACATGTAACTTCATACAAACTTTGAGACCTGGTAGGCCTCGGTTCAAATCCTGATTGTGCTACTTGCCTACTGTGTGCCCCTTGTCTAGTTACTTGGTCTCTTTGATCTGTATTTGGTCATCTGTAAATTGGGGTGTGGAAATCTACAGTGCTATGGTGATTAAATGAGACAATAAATTTGAAGCATCTGGCAAAGCCTTAGCATTGCACACAGTGAGTACACAATTTAAAAACACAGTGGTTAAAAATGTGGAACCACATTGGCCAGGTTTGAATTCTAGTGTTCTCTCTTGCCATGAAAGTCACTGAATCTCAGTAGACTTCAGTTTCCTCATATATAAAATGATTGTAATAATAGCACTTAGCCTCAGAAGTTTGTTGGATGGATTAAATGAGTTACCAGGCACAGTGGCTCATGACTGCAGTCCTGGCTACTCCAGTGGCTGAGATGGGAGGATCTCTTGAGCCTGGGAGCTTGAGGCTACAGTGAGCTATGATTGTGAAACTGCACATCAGCCTGGGTGACAGAGCAAGACCCCAACTCTTAAAAAAATGAATTAACATGCATAAGGGTGCCTACATCTGGGACTTACATATAGTAAGTATTCACTGATTGTTATTTATTAGCAATAATAAATAACACATTATAGAAGAATGTCACCTTCTTCTGACATTCATCCCATTTTATTTGATTTGCTCTCTTTTTTAGACCTTCTAATAATACTACATGGAAGGGTAAAGTAGTTGGTTCTAAGGATTATTCCAAAATCCTCTGCTCTAAAATGTTGTGACTTATGTGAGCAAAGATCCAAAGCCGATTCTCCATCCTCATATTTTCTTGGGGCCCAAAGGGAGGGAAACTGTAATTTTGAAAACCCGTGTCCCAGAGCTAATGGAGGTAAGACTTCCTGTGGCAGAAAAAGTAATTTTCCCCACTCCCTGAATTAGACCCAATGTTTGTAACAAATATAACTGCTGTAGGCTTTACACTTAAAACAACAACAACATCTTTGTTTAAAAATTATATATACATATGTTGAGTTTTCTAAATAACGGCACTGCAATATGGTGTGTTGGAAATTACAGCCAGCTCTTGATTTCTTTTCATTGCAAAGAAAAATTTTGCATAACCTAAAACTGCACTTGCGTTGGAGACTAGGATTGTTAGAAATTTCATTGTTGATTGTATCTACGTGATGTTTCTTCTGCAGTTCTGTTTTCTTTGTAATGCTCTGAGTAACCTCTTTCATTCAAGGGTCACATTTGGGTTGATAAAATAAAGCCCACCTTCGAGTCCACCCTTTCACATGGAGGCGAAAATGAGGGTAATATCTCCCTTTCCTGTAAACTTCCTTCTCCCATTAATATCACAGCATGTCTGAAGGTTTCAAACAAAGCTATATTTGAGTTATCCAATCACAAAAAGCACATGAAAAATGTGTGTGCAGGTGAAAAACACACCCTTTCACATGTTCTACTAACTTTGAGACGTCTAGATGAAATTTGAGCTGAGAACAAGCATGAAGAATTACAGAACAAGTGGTCATTGTTTTCAGCAAATCAGAAGCGCCAGGAATCAGTGTACCCTTGAGCAACACAATGCTCTACTCCTCAAGGGCCAGAGAGCCGGATTTTTCACCGTGGCTTTGCACTTGACTCAGAGTTCCACATCTGAAAGCTCCCCGGGTGGGCGGAAGGTTTTCAGTGAACGTGGGTGGAGTACAAAGAAGGCACTTCTTGAATGGGAGCAAGCTATAAAATTAGGTTGATGAAGTTCAATCACTGAACTTGTGGTGGCTTCTCTACAGGCCCAGGCCATAGAAATATAGTGTTTGTACTTAGGCAGTCATATGATGTGGTGCCTGAGCTCATGGCCTTACAGCTCATAAAGCGTTAGAGCGAGAAGGAGCTCACAGACCATGAGTCCAACCCTCATTTACACATAAGTAGACCCAAGGTCACTCCTGCTGTGTTTGTTGTTCACATTTATTGTTTAGAGCTGGCCTCTGGCAGGAGCTCAGGGGTCCTCTCTTCTCCTTCTGCCCTGCTCTACTTCTGAAGATGAGTCAGGACCTAGCTTCAGTCACTCCAACTCCAGGGAGGAAGAGATGGTGACCGCCAAGTTCTAGGACACTGAAGTGTTCACAGCACTAGAGGAGGGACTGCCTTTGCATTTCCCACTCTTAGAAGCTGTTTTCTCCATTCCAGAAGCCTGGGGAAACGAGAGGGCCTGTTCTCCCAAAAGTCTTCCAGAAATTGCTGTCCAACTGGGAGAGACTAGACACAGTTGCTTATACCAATTTCCTTCTGTGCAATAAAAGCCAGAGAATTCTCATTTATTTGTTGCCCCAGAAGGGTGTATGTGTGTGTGTGTGTATGTGTGTGTATGTGTGTTTGTGAGATGCTTGTGTATGTATGTGTTGAGGGGAATTGGCATTAAGCCCTGCCTCTCTCTAGCTAGGGCTATGTCTGAAATTTAAGTTTCGGTTTTGGAGGAAAGGAGGTGCAACACGCTTTTCTAGTGTTTTCTATAGTTTGGTGCTAGACCACTTAGAGCTATAGAGGCTAAGTCGAAAAGGCCCTTTGTATATTTGAATCTAGTTCTCTAGAGTTCCACATCAAGATCTGAGAGCCCAGCCTGTGACCCAGCTCCAAGCCAGACGAATCTCAGCCTCTGTCTCCATGCTAGCCCTAGTCCTGGCTGGTAATAAGAGGCTAACTTGCTTTGTCTTTGTGCAGCTTTTTGCTTCTGTGACCTTGTGAAGAGGAGTGACTGATGGAGGAAGAGTGATAGTAAGATTGGATCAGGCAGTTAAGAGCCTTGTTCTGTGTTCAGATTCTCCACTGCTATCAGTTAGCATCCCATTTTGGTATTACCTACATCAAGCGTGCTGCTTGGTCCTTTTGAATGATAATGTTAGCAAAACCGTAGAACACTTGTGTGGCAGGCACCATTTTGAGAGGTCTACCTATAAGAATTCATTTAATCCTTACAACCAACCTTTGATGTAGGTATTATTATAATTTCCATCTTAAAGCTGAGGACATTGAAGCACAGAGGGGTTGTATCATTTATTTTTCCAAATGGCACACCTAGTAGGTAGAGGAGTTGGGGTTTAAACCCAGGCAGTCTGACTCAGATAACACACTGGTAATCACTGTATAACACCACCTATATAGGGAAGTAAGCTGGATTGTAGCCAGCTAGCTTGGTAGAGGGTACCTCACAAATGCTTACTTTTTTTGTTTTTCTTGGAGACAGAGTCTCATTCTGTCACCCAGGCTGGAGTGCAGTGGCATGATCTCAGCTCACTGCAACCTCCACCTCCCCAGTTCAGGTGATTTTCCTCCCTCAGCCTCCCAAGTAGCTGGGACTACAAGCATGCGCTATCACGCCTGGCTAATTTTTGTATTTTTAGTAGAGATGGAGTTTCACCATGTTGGCCAGGCTGGTCTCAAACTCCTGACCTCAGGCAATCTGCCCACCTCGGCCTCCCCAAGTGCTGGGATTACAGGTGTGAGCCACTGTACCCAGCTTGCAAATGCTTACTTTTGATAGTGGCAATTATGTGTTTGTATTTGGTGGCTAAGAGAGCTTATGTGACAGTCCAGAAGAGGTATAGCAAATCTGTTGGGAATTGAGCAGCTCTCAGTTCATAGCAGGTAAGGGAGCTCACAGATGTACTTGAGCACATGGATATACTTGAGGTGGAACTAAGTGTACACTGATAAAAGAGATAGAAGAAGGAGAGAGGAGGGAGCATGGCAGGACTCAGTAGCTGCTTAGGTTTTACAGAGGTACACATACCTGCCTTTAGTTTAGTAGATGGAATACCTTGCCTTGAGAACCAAGGGATCCAACCCAATGACAGAACCCAGAAGGCTCAGGATGAAGGAGGACTTTGGAGATAATCCAGACTGTGGCATGGGAGCTGCCTGGAGCAGTTCACAGCTCACTTTTGTGTATTAGAAAATGCTTTATTAGTTACCAATTTAAAAATCCAGAGAATACACACAAACTACGTATTTCCAGATTGTCTTGAAAGATGGAAAGATCTGGCAATGGTGGGCATCCATTCTCACTAGCCAGCAATCTTCACTGGGTTGCGGCTCCTCTCTTTAGATGAGGGATTCAAGTGATAGTAGGATTGGATTGGACAGTTAAGAGCCTTGTTCTGTGTTCAAATTCTCCATCACCCTACCATTTCCTATCACCACTCACTCACATGACCTGCCTGTCCCTGCCAGCACTTGAGTAGGCAACCCTTACCTCACCTTATAAATGCATAAATAGAGGACTTGTGTGGTGAGTAGTGACAGCTAACCCAGCTTTCGCTTTGGAGTTGCTGTGTGAACATCTTCTCCCCAGTCGTTTTCACCCTTGGGATACGTAATTCCTTATGCCATAAAGGAGCTACATGTGGCTATGACTTGGACCGTCTGGGCTTCGGGTGATGTGACTTACTGATGTTACACTGACCCCCTGCGATTGCAAATAGGCTGGTGAGATTGGTTTAACAGCAAAAGCAACAGGTGTGAGAGTTTTTGGATCCTCTTTATCTCTCATGAAGCCATTTTGTTGCTGCAGCTGAGGCTTTGAACCTTGAACCACCAGGATGGGCATTAATGCAGGAGAATCTCCAGAGGGAAATAAGACTGTCCTCAAGAACAGTGTGGTCACAGCCTCTGTCACTCTTGCCAATACTCTTCCCAAGATCATCCAACCATGATTGGATAATTCCCAGGAAATCCTTAGACTCTTCGGCTGAAATCTCTATTATTTCTAAAGCTCTTGCAAATGTGCATTCCATTTTGTCTTTCCCATGCTCTTGTCCGTTTCTAAACTCAAACCTTTTCATTTGTAGCTTAATGGCCTCTGTCACCACCATTGAAGAAAATCTGAATTTCTTTTCTTTCTGCTTAGGCTGGAGTCAAACTTCTGGACTCAAGCAATCCTCCTGCCTCAGCCTGCTAAATGGCTGGGACTACGCACACCACCGTGCCCAGCAAAATCTGAATTTCTTGATCCCCCACTCCTAATTTGATAAAGGGATAGGCAATTTTCTTTGGCCAAATTGCAAAATAAACGTATTTCCTGTGGAAGCTTTTTAGAGTCATATAGATCTGAATTTGCTTTCCACTCTGCCACTTTAAAAACCTTCAAACTAGTTACTGAGCCTTTCTGATTCTGACTGGTAAGATCGGAGAGATGGGAGTAATTTCTGTCTTGCAGACTAGCTCTAGGAATGGATGTTATTAGGAATATAAAGTATCTACCACAGTTCCAGGCGCATCAGCGGGGTTCACAGATTTTAGTTCACTGCCTCTATTATGGCCTTTTGGAGCTGATGGGGTGTAGCTTATTATGAAATGGACAGTTTATAGGTACTGTGAAGATTTATTTGGGAAACCAGGAGAATGGGTACCTGAGAGGAATAAAGCATTTAGGGCGAGTGTTGGTCCAGCATTTGCAGGCAGGTACCGGGGGTGGAGGAATTCCAAGTGGAGGGAAACAGAACAAGATGGAACTTCTGCTGGTAGTAAAGGAAAGCAAAGAATACTTTTTCTTCCTTTACTCCTCCATAGGGTACTGACTTCCTTTTCAGAGTGGACACTCAATAAATGCTTGACTGACAGACCACAGAACGTTATAGAAGGTTTACAGGGCAGGGAATATAATATTAATATCCATGCGATGATTTTATGTTTTAATTTTGGTGGAGGAAGGCTGAAACCTGGGGCAAAAGCTAGTATTTTCATTTGCTTCACCTGAAGTTATATTGGCAGGGGCCCTCAGGGTAAAGAAGGAAAGGATTAGGTTTGGGAGTGGGAAAGGGTATGAAGAAGCTGTAATAAAATATATAAGTGCAAGAGCTTGAGGAATAAACACAGATGAATTTCAGTCAGAGAAGAGAAGGATCCGGCATAAAGACGTTTTGAGGGGGAAAAAAAAGTACACCCGTAGGGTAGGCTTTGCTGAATAAAAAAGATAATGTGAAAAAAGTAATGAAAAACTTTTAATATCATGTAGCTCCCTAAGAGGTGTGCAGATATTGTTGTTTTACGTTGATTGAGGCCCCACAATGTACAGGGCTGGTATCTGCGTGAAAATCTAATGTATGAAAATATGTTCGAGGGAAAAGATAAACCTAACATGTGTGAGGCAAAAGTGAATTTTGCTGTGGCAGGTGGACATGTGTAAGAAGTGAGTAAATGAATGATTATTTGAGTGGTAAGGTCTTAAGCTTAGTATTTACACCATCATAATCACGACTCCTCTAAAGCAAACAAGAGAGCAGAGCTCTCAGGAAAGAAATTTGCATTTCTTATGATAGGAGTTTAGATTAATTTGTAGCATGAACATACATGGAAAATATCCTCATCTCTTGTTTATCAGAAATGTCTCAAGAAGAGCCCCGATAACGATACCAATTCATTCTTAAGGAGTGAATTTATTTAGGGTTCCTTTGCCACCATCTGAACTCTGTTAATGATCTTATCTCTGACATAATTATTCAGGCTAAGCTCTGATAACTGCCTAAGGTCAGAAATCACAAGTGCATTTTCCCCCAGTATCAGATGACACCTAATGATGACAGCCATGAGTGAAAGAGGCTGCTGAAATGAAAAGAAACTCACTAACCTTGCCACTGTGGTCTGAATTTGGTGACTATTAGTTGCACCACTGTCAAAGCCGAGAGATATTAGGGAACGAGAGACTGCTAAAAAACAAAAGGGCGGCCGGGCACGGGGGCTCACACCTGTAATCCCAGCACTTTGGGAGGCTGAGGCAGGTGGACCACAAGGTCAGGAGTTTGAGACCAGCCTGGCCAACATGGTGAAAACCCATCTCTACTAAAACTACAAAATTAGCCAGGTGTGGTGGCCCACTCCTATAATCCCAGCTACTCTGGAGGCTGAGGCAGGGGAATCACTGGAACTCAGGAGGAGGTTGCAGTGAGCAGACATTGCACCATTGCACTCCAACCTGGGCAAAAAGAGTGAAACTCCATCTCAAAAAAATCAAAAAACCAAAAAACCAAAAGGGCTACTTCTGGAGTCCTGAAACTTCTAGTAGGAAAGGATTTTCCATAAACCCTCCTAGTTCAGCCCACACTCCTGGTGCTGGCGCTGGCATTCCTTCTATAACATCATCTCTGGCTGAAGCCCGTTTCCTCAGTGGGTATTGGGCTGGTCTAATTATTACAAACTTATTTATTTATGCATTTAGTTTGGAATGATTTGAGATCTACTTATCAACTCTGTATCTAACTTCCAGAATATTCCAGACTACATCTACTTCATATATCTTTCATATATTTACAGGTAGTTGAAGATAACTTCAGATTATTTTTATTTGTAAAAGAAACCCTATTTTCTTCAACAATTTGCTCAATTCTTGTCACTCTCTGCACCCTTGTATAAGTCAGGATTGACTGGGCTTTGCTGGGGTAACAACCCTATTACCAATGTTACTCAAAATTTTATTTCCTTCATACAATTTGGGTAGTTTTCCCGTGTTTTCGAGGGCTAAGATATGCAAGGTGAGGCAAAAGTCTCTCTGGAGCAAAAGAATGAGGTCATGTGTTCAGTTGGTGTTAAATTATTTTCTTCTTCTATTTCCTCGGAAATGGAAGGCTTTGCTGAATATTGATTTTCACCTTCCTCTCTAATAACACTGTTAGTTTGCATTTGCATAGCGTGTTGCACTTTTCACATCTACTGGAGCTTTTGCCTTTGCTGTCTCCTCTGCCTGGAAGATCCTTTCCTTACATAGCTGCATGGCTTCCTCCCTCATGATGACTTCAGGTTCATTCCTTAAATCTCATCTTCTCTGTCAAGTCTTCTTCCAGCACTCTATCTGACATGACAAAACACACAAGCAACACTCTTCAAAATAACTTCTGCTAAACACTCCTATTCGTTGTGTGATACATTTATCACTAACATACTCAATGTGTTTATTTCTACACCATGTTTATTCTCTGTCTCTTTCCATTTAGATTAAGTTCCATGAGGGGCAGGTTTTGTTTCTTAGTCACTGTTGTATTCTCAGTTCCTGGAACCTTCCCTGACACATGTAAGTACTACACAAAGGTTGAATGAATGTATGTGATTGTTTAACTGATGTTTTTGTGGTCAAGTAAGAGGGCAATTGGTAGCAGAGGCCCTTTTCTGGTGGGTTCTTGTTTATTGTGGCCTTCTGAAGGGAGAGGTCCAATGGAGGGCTAGGCTCATTTCATTGGCATGGTTGGTCCTATATAAGAAGACTTAGCTCATCTCTTTATCTGTTGCTGTGGCTGGAATATTTATATAGGTTCAGATATGGGCACTGAGCCATCCCAACCACTCAGTCTCCTTGTGTCTCCCTCTCTGGATATCCACTATCTGTCACCCTCCTGGAGAATGAGAGTAGGGGAAGATGGGAATGTCACAGGAGACACCTCCTGAAGTACTCTCATACTCTCATACTTCAGGGGGTGTCTAGGCATGGGCATTTATAAATTATACTTTCTTAGTTATCCAAGTTGAAAATAAGATAACACTACCTATATAGGCAAAGAGGTGTCTGTGCTTATCTCAGGGGTGCCCAACTGATTAAACACGGTGCACACAGGGCAGAGTTGGAAGCAAGAGTGGGCATGCTGAAGATTCTGGAGTCCTCAGAAAACCTGATGAGAAATTCAACATGTGGATACTTTGCCCCACTCAGAAGAATAGAAGTTGACTTCGTGATGGCCATTATTGACCAAGATATTCAGGCTGACACTCTGAGCAACTACTCTTGTGTCACTGGGCTCATTTAATTGGGGGGTGGGGAGATGCGAGAAAAGAGTTAGGCAAAGAGCAAGAGGTAGTACCATGCATTAGTTTCCTGGGGCTGCAGTAACAAACTGCCACAAATGGGATGGCTTAAAATAGCAGAGATTTATTGTCTTACAGTTCTAGAGACTGAAAGTCTGAGATCAAGGTATCACATAGTTAGTTCCTCCTGAGGGCTGTGAAGAAGGATCTGCTCCAGGCCTCTCTGCGTTATCTGAGGCTGGGTAATTTATAAAGGAAAGAGTTTTGTTTGCCTCGTGGTTCTGCAGGCTGTATAAGCATGGCATCTGCTTAGCTTCTGGTGAAGTCTCAGAGAGCTTTTACTTATGGCAGAAGGCGTAGTGGGAGCAGGCACATCACATGGCAAGAGAGAAATGAGAGAGAGAGAGGAGGTGCCAGACTCTCTAACAAGCAGCTGTTGCATGAATTCATTGCTGTAGGCAGGGCCTCAAGTCATTCATGAGGGATCAGCTCCCATGACTCATATACCTCTCATCATGTCCCACCTCCAACATAGGGGACCACATTTCAAACAGATTCAGAGGGGATAAATATCCAAATGCTATCACTCTCCCTCTCTCCCAGCTTCTGGTTGCTTGCTGGAATCTTTGGTGTCTCTGGCTTCTGCTGTATCATCCAATCTCTTTACTTCGACATGATGTTCTCCCTATGTGCTCCTCTGTGTCCAAATCTTCCCTTTAATAAGCACACCAGATGTATTGTATCATGGGACCACCCTACTCCAGTATGACCTCATTTTAACTACTGACACCTGCAACTACCCAATTTCCAAGGAAGGCCACATTTTGGAGGTACTGGGGGTTAGGACTTCAACATATGGATTTTTGGGGACACACTTCTAGCCATAACATACAATTCAGGCAGTTGGTGACACTGGGGGTGTTTTAGGTGTAGGTGAAGAGATTCTCAGTTTCTTCAAGTTCTCAGGCAAAGCACACTTGATACGCCAATTTGTGCAATGCTGAATTATGTAGTTCACAACATGCTAAAATACAGTATGTAGAAATTTGTTATTATTTATCCCTTTGAAAACATTTGTGTAATAATTCATTCTCAAAATAGGCAATTGTCTTTCTTCTCACAGCGCTGCCTGGCTGATACATCTCAATCAAGCCCACATGTCCTTATTATAGGGAGTCCTGCAAACTTTCCATGTTGTAATTGGCTTATTTTGGAGAATAACTTTAAATTGATGAACATCTTTTTTTCCCCCTCTATTAGTATCAGATAGTATCAGAAGCAATGGTTGTTCATTGTTTTTCATTTATTTATTTATTGTTTATATACTCACTCAACAAACATTTACTGAGTCCCTGCTTCAAAGAAAAGACAAATGAGACCCTGTTCCCTCGGACCACCAGGTGTGTGGAGCCAGACACGCATGTTAGCATTTCAGTAAAGTGCAAGGCACTAAGAAAAAAGTCTGGGCAGTTTTCAAGAGGAAGAACTCTTCCTGATTGTTCTGAAATCTCACTCTACTCTCAACTGGGGACTCAAAAGTTTTCATTGGAAGGTATGGATTCTGCTGTTGTCTGCGATCTTCTCCTCTCTAGAATTCCAGCAAACCACGGAGTGAAGGTTAGGACTCTTGGTTTTAGACACTAACTTAGAGCTTTCCACATAAGCCTTTGAGCTCTCCTAGGAAATCCTGATCCAATGGGCTAGAGACCTCCCTTTGTATGTGTGAAAAATTCCTCAGTAGAAGATACCATGACAGATAAGTGAAAATGATGATTCTAAACTGTCTACATTCAACAGATAGAGGTCAGTGTACCATGAAGCATCATGAGCCAGATTCATTTAGTGTGAAGGATGGCACCGTTCAAGAGGAAAATATCATCTGGGCACGCTGGCTCACGCCTGTAATCCCAGCACTTTGGGAGGCCGAGGCAGGTGGATCACCTGAGGTCAGGAGTTCGAGACCAGCCTGGCCAACATGGGGAAACTCCCTCTCTACTAGAAATACAAAAAATTAGCCAGACATGGTGGTGTGCGCCTGTAGTCCCAGCTACTTGGAAGTCTGAGGCAGGAGAATCGCTTGAACTCAGAAAACTGAGGTTGCAGTGAGCCATCACGCCACTACACTCTAGCCTGGGTGGCAGAGTGAAACTCTGTCTCAAAAAAAAAAAAAAAAAAAAAAGTAAAATATCTAGGCTTAATTCAATTCATCCTACTCCTTATTTGGGCAAAGGAAAGAAAGGGTGGGAACTGCTCATAGGACAGCTCCTGAGAGACAGTAGCAACATGAGGGAGAGGAAGGCAGTGCTCTTTGTAAGTCTTTTTTCACAAATGCCAGTGCTCCCAGATATGTTCATCTGAAGTCATTAGCATCAGCTGACAGTTTAATTAGCAGTTAATATTTTAGCAGAAATAAACTGAGAGAGAGGAACGAGGGGCACAGTGGGTTGTGAGGGTGGTGGTAGTGCCAGGAAAGGCGCCTTGAAGGAGAGGAGTGGAGAGGCTAAGGAGAAGGGGATCTTGCTAGGAGATGCTGTTGTTGTTTTTAATTCTGCTGCTCAAAATGTTTGTCATGTTATGGGGTTGCTAAAACTTGATCTTATGTCTCCTTTTAGGGAAGTAGAACAGAAGGACTTGATATAAATTTGAGGGTGATGAGAATGCAATCCTCCCAATTATTGCAGGAGCACCTGCTCGCTTTATTACCAGAAAGTCCAGCATCTTCCTCTCCTATAAGTTTGTACAAGAGCTGCAGCAGCTGGCTCAGTTCAACAAGTAGGGGTGGTGGGTGATCATTTGACCCCCCCCAGCTCACTCCTGATGTAGAAGGAGCTGGATGGAGTCTATGTGGCAAGCCTACTATGACCATTGCTTCTTGCTGCCACATGATGTCACTGCTGGGGTTGAGTCCTGCACAATGTTGTTTGCCAGCCCATCATGCCCTGGAGACGGCTCCATCTCCAAGGCTATGTCTCATTCCTGTGTCTAGCAATGATCATGATGGAGGTCGTTGTCGGTTGGGTTATGGCATTACCCTTTTTATTGGGTAAAAGGAAAAAAGAGCTGAGGGGGTTAGGCAAGAATGTATGGTTTCATAGCTAGTACATTTGATAAAGAGAAGGCTGCAGGAGGAACAAGTACTAACAACAGCTGAAAATGGCTGTAAATTAAATTATCTATGGGGTCAGGTGGGAATGTGTCTCTGAATTATTCACTGGGAGGAGTATATATATATATATATATATATATATATATATATATATATATATATGCTCCTGTATTTTATATATGTATATCTATATCTTTATATATATTTTTGAGATGGAGTCTCTCTCGCCCAGGCTGGAGTACAATGGCGCAATCTTGGCTCACTGTAACCTCTACCTCCCAGGTTCAAGCAATTCTCCCACCTCAGTCTCCTGAATAGCTGGGATTACAGGCACCCACCATCATGCCCAGCTAGTTTTTGTGTTTTTGTAGAGATGGAGTTTCACTATGTTGTCCAGACTGGTCTTGAACTCCTGACCTCAGGTGATCCACCCGCCTTGGCCTCCCAAAGTGCCAGGATTACAGGTGTGAGCCACCGCACCCAGCAATCTATATCTGTATCTATACATATGTATATGGATCCAAACTCCTGTTGTCCTGTGCAACTGCAATCCTATAAGGGTGAGGAAGATGTGATGGATACAGGAGAAAGGAAGGAGTTTATCCGGGTGGGATATGAGGCCAGCAGAACCAGGAAAGTTGGCCATCCTGTATAGTATCCTATTGTCCGCCCCCTTGATTTTGATGCATTAAATGGCCAGAAAAATATGACCTAAGCACTTTGAAAATTGTCTCAATCTCTACATTAGTACAGTAACCCAAGGAAAAATATGATACACTTAGAAGGAGCAACTGGTCTCACTATAAAATATATGCCCTGGTCCTCATCCCCAAGAACCCACGGACCACACACATATTTTTTCTTCCCAGCATTGCTTGTTCTTAGAAAAGGATCTAATAAACAAATTCACAGCAAAGTGTAAACAGCTGAAGAAACTCAGTGTCTTCCCTAATTTAGGAACATCAACTTAACAGCAGCTGGCCCTGTAAGCAAAATAAATCATCTTATTAATTTTGGAATTTTAGATGATCATAGATCATTGTGCTGTGTTAAATTCTTCTCAAGGGAGCTTGATTGGAGAATTGGGCCTTTCTGTAATGATGCCCTTCAATTTCTCTCTACTGAGAACCCGCGATGAAATCTGCAGCCCAATTTTTCAGAACTGATCATGTGAAAAGTGGCTGCAAGTCTTTAAAGCAATGTTTCAAAATCTGCCACTCTGTACTTGTATTCATATTGTTTGAATCTTGGTTTCATTACATTTCCATTCTTTCCCAAATAGTATTCTCAGCATCGGAGGCTACAAATTAGATGAGTAGAAATGACTTGTTGGGCAAGTTCACTTTGGGTAGAGTCTTAAAACTTCATCGTTCAAATAGAAACATTAGTTTCCGGTATGAATCAGAAAATAAGTTGTTAAATATGTGTTACAGAGGTTATGATCTGCTTTACACAAGACCTGCACTTATCTTTAGTAGAAATCACACTACTCTGAGACTCTGCCTCTGCAAGTTTTACCCCTTACAACAGTTACTTATTTTAAATAAATCTTTTGCATATCAACTTTCCATCTTCTCTGGCTTCATTTTCTCCTAATTGCTTATATCCTTTTTTTTTTCCCTATACATATATTTTAAATGCCTTGACTTTAGGCATTGACCCCAAAGGAATCTCCTGCTGTTGTTCTCTGGTCCTTCTATTACCATCCTCAAGGAGTTCACCAGAGGGCATAAGATGTTCTTTCATGATGCATTCCTGACAATCCTAGTTTCTAGTAGCTAAAAAGTATCAATGAATAGACTGTGCTTCAGCCATCTCTCAGTGGAATTTAAAAAAATGTTACGACAATAAGATCGACAATAAGATCATGAGTGGGATGATGCTTTGTCACAAGGGAAGTACTAACTATAGAGAGTGAGGGGAGCAAGGGCTCCAGGCTTCGGCCCCACCTATGTTCTGTGCATGTGCCCAAGGACGGGCATCATCCGTGCAGTGCTGAGTGTTGACCTGGCTGCAGATTCATTGCTGCAATCAGCTGGGCTTTGTGCTCTGCCCAAGAGTCACTTCGGCCTGTCTGAAGGAGGCAGCTGTTGTAAATTATAAGTGCAGATCCAGGGGATAATTCTTGGCTTTCAACATGCTATGAAGGTTTCAGCAATTAATTTCTTCTGTTCTTCTCACAGCCAAGGATTCTCCTCCACATCATTCATCTCTTTAGGCAAAAGCCATTGGTGCCTTCTGAGTTATTTTCTCATTAGGTTTATGATAGGAATTACCTGATTGTAGATGGCTTGCTCTTGTAGTTCATTTTGCAGATGAATTCTGACTAGGTAAGGTCTCAGCAGTAACTTAATCTGTCTTAAGCTCCCAAGGCATAGAGTTCAGCATGGTATTTCCACTTGACCCGCAAGTACCAGCTTGGCATTTTCAAATCCAGAGGCACGACTTGCTGATGCTTTAACCTCATGAAGTGGCTGGCTTCCCTGTGTGTCCTTGGCAACACCCAAGTAACTTGACTAGAAGGCCGAACCTGGGCTTTTGTTTCCAACATCTTTCTGATACGTTAATAGGAAGGCAAAAACAAAACAAAACAAACAAACACACCACCTTTTCCCATTGGGAGATTTAACACTTGAATAAAATAGAGTCTGAAAGAGCCCTGGGTCTAGCAAGCCTCCGGGGAGAGGCAGTGAGGGCTAAGGGTGGACTCGGTCCCTCAGGGTTCTTGTCTAAATCTTAGGAGCTCACAGAGAACTCTGAGGACCAAGATGGAGTCTCTGCAGGATCCACATAGCATGGCTCTCCTGATTGTCTATTTGTTTTTGTTTTTTGTATGTAAGGAGGGTTGATAAATTCATGGCACGAATAGTGATTCAGCCCTCCTATTTTCCCAGATTAGCAGCGTTCCTTCATTAGTGTCTTTGCCAGGCCCACACAGCTGCCACATCAGTGGGTGAAGGAACAGGAATGCCACAGTCTTTTGGAAACAACTAGAGTGGGGTCAGTGTGGGATGGGGAAGAGGAGCTGCATTCAGATGATCAGTGTTGCTTGGTTCTCAGGAGGCCAGTATGGAGGTCTTGTGTCCCCTGGGCATGGAAGCCAAAGTTTTCCAACTCCCAGAGAGGCATAATTATGAAGTGCTGGATTGGAGGGGACTCCAGGAAGTGGACCACACTGATCTTGAGTGTTCTTAGTCTTCTTTGTGGTTAGGAAGTTACGTTATAATGGATCATCCACTCTTAACACACTCCGTGGCACACAGTAGACACTTAATATTTGCTGGGGGAAGGAATGGATGGATGACAAGTGCTGAGCACCCCTTGTGGTGGTGCCCTCCTTTTGTGATTCTGCTCTCTCCAGTTTTCTCCCTTCTTTGGACTCCATAGCAAAACTGCCCTGCTTGCTGTTCTATTGATGCTGTAGTAACCAGCTCATTGGAACAGAATCTGAACAACTCATGCTCTCTGAGCTGTAATAGTAGATAATGAATAATTTAATGTGCTACCCTCAAATGGTTGTCCACATTTTAATAGGTGACAGGTAACTGGAGACAGAGTAAATAAGGCAGAACTTCATGTCGATCCCAGGGTGCCATTTTCATCAGGAGGGGGTCAAAAATGCAAGATGTCAAAAATGAAAAATCGCTAATGGAATTCTGTGATTTTCCTTAAACACTATCACCTAGAGAACGTCCACTTCTTGTTTGGCATAATTTTCTTCCTGAATAGACTCATAGATGACCTGGAAAAGGCTGTGGACTCATGAAGTGACTGAGTCACTCTGAGGGAGTGTCTTTGCATCTCAGTGCAGGACAAGAGTCGAGATCTTCCAAATCCCAGCCTGGACTGGGGCTATGTTTGGAACCAGAAAGAGCGGGGTCTGGAACTGAGGAACAGATAGGATCGCTGCATATATTCCAGAATGTTTTCAATCAAATAAAATGTATATGGGCCTGATGAGTGTTGGAAATAATTTACAGCTATGACAGCCTCCCTTTATGGAAGGCACATGTTGAACACAAAGTCGTAACCATCAGTTCCTCTGAGGGAGGGAATGAAGAGGCCAGTTCCCTTGTGGCAGGATTGGAGGGGCTGAGCTGTGGCTAAGACAACTTGCCCAAGGTTACTCAGCAAATAGCCAAATTGTGCCATCCAGTTCCTAGCCTAGCTTACCATTGTTCCAGATACCCATTATCCCAATTCAAAAGCAGAGGTGCCTCTGAATCAGTCTCCTCACTAGGGCTGTGGGGAATGTGGGTGTCAGCACTCTGGGGTTGCAGAGGCCAGGAAACAATACCAGGTATTTTGTAGCAGGTATGTGCTGAGTGTTCTTCTCTCACTCTCTGCATTTGGGGCATTCAGCATATAATCCTACAATTAGCTCATTAAAAAAAAAAAAAAAAACTACTTGCGGGTCACCTTTAAAACAAAGAAAGAAGCAATTTTGAATTTAGCAATTTTTCATTTTTGACATCTAGCACCACCTCAAGCTCTGCAGTTACAAATAAACTGATGGGGAACGGGTCCTTTTGTGCACATTTGAAGAGAGAAGGGTTATACATTATGAATAGAACAAGGATAAAGGAATTGGCTGTGTAGTGCAAGATATTTTGAGTACATTAATCAGCCCATCTCTTTTAAAGCAAGAATCATTTTTTAAAATAGGTATTAAACAGAATGCAAACAATTTGTGCGAGGCAAGCCTGCTTGATACACGATGGACGTATGAGGGCAGAGGGAGGATGAGGAAACACAGGGAGCAAGGGATTGAAGAGGGAGTTCCTTGGGGTAAAATAATGCTAAGGGAAGTAATGGCGTTTGGAAGAAGCATCAAGATGATATTGAATCCTACCTATATAGCTGCAGTGCTTTATGCATTGCTTCATTTACTCACTCCATGAGCAACAATTAGGGCCTGCCCTGGCCAGCCCTGACTCTGCAGAACTCACATTCCAGGGAAGAAGACAGACATTATTCAGATAGTTTCAATAGGACTTGCTATAATATATGGAAGCCACCTCAGTTAGGAATAGTTTCCTTTATAAGTAACAAAAAGCACTAAATAACAATAAATCAATAGAGTTTTGTATTTCTCACACAATAGGAAGTCTGGAAGTAGGCAGCTGCTAGTATGAGTTTAAGGCCTCAATTACATGAGGTCTGGTGTCTCTGTGATTTTCTTGGACTCTCCCCTAGTGTTTCAAGATGGCAGCCACAGCTTTAGAGTCACATCCACTTTCAGGGTGGAGGAGGGGAAATGCCAGGGATGACCAGCTTGGCTTGTTCATCAAGGAAGTAAGAGCCATTCTGTGACCTCCAAGGCAGACTTTCAGTGACATAAGCCCAAGCCATGTCAAATGCCACTCCCTCCTCCCCATCAGCTGCAAGGGGAACGACAAAATGAGAGTGTAGCGTGTCCAGACCCCCGCTTCTCCTCCTTTCTAAACTTTGCTTTCTACACCAGGAGGCCGACAGAGAAAAGACATCAATGGGTCCCCTTGCTTTTGGATTTGGGCAATGGGGAACAGCGGACAGATGCAGAGAAAGAGGAGAACAAGGGTGGGGTTTTTGGTTGGTTGTTTACTTCCCTTGCTCTCTCCCTTGTGGCAGCAGCAGGCTGCATTTGGAAGCTTCTGTCATGTGGTCCTCTCCTTCTGAGCCAGCAGCGGCCAGCTCCCCTTTCCCTTATGGGCCTAGAGACACCCTGCTGTCTCTGGCCCCCTGGGTGCTGCAATATCCATTAGGCCTTTTTTTTTTTTTTTTTTCCCCAAGACGCAGTCTCGCTCTGTCGCCCAGGCTGGAGTGCAGTGGCACGATCTCAGCTCACTGCAAGCTCTGCCTCCTGGATTCACACCATTCTCCTGCCTCAGCCTCCCTAGTAGCTGGGACTACAGGCGCCTGCCACCATGCCCCGCTATTTTTTTTTTTTTTTTGTATTTTTTAGTAGAGACGGGGTTTCACCATGTTAGACAGGATAGTCTCGATCTCCTGACCTTGTGATCCGCCTGCCTCGGACTCCCAAAGTGCTGGGATTACAGGCGTGAGCCACCGTGCTGGCTTTCTCTACTGCCACTTCTTTGTCAAGAGCTTTATGAAGCTCTTCTTGAATGACCCAATCTGAATGTACCATCTATTTCTGGTGGAGACTCTAACTGATAAAATAGTGGGGTTTGGGAACAGGATTCTCTTAGCCAACCAACATTGTCTGTTAGAAGTGCCAAATTCCCTGAGTGGGCAAGGCAGGTGGAGGGTGTCAGAGAAGGGTTCACAGAGGAGCTTATATTTGAGGTAGATCTCAAAGAAGATGTAGGATTTCACCAGGTAGAAAAGGGGTCAGAGGTGAAAGGGATGTAGAACCTTCTAAAAAGAGGAATTAACACATGCAAGACCTTGGAGATGTGAGAGAGTGTGGGAGAGTGGAGAGAGACCCATGAAGTGTGCATGGAGCATGCATCGTGAGAGTTAGCCTTTGGAGTTTTATCGTAAGGGAGATGTAAGGTTTCCTTAAATGATTTAAGAAAGGTATGGCTTAAATTGTGTGTGTGTGTGCGTGCGTGTGTGTGTGTGTGTGTGTGTTTTGGAGACAGAGTCTCATTCTGTCACCCAGGCTGGAGTGCAGTGGCATGATCTTGGCTCACTGCAAACTCTCCCTCCCGGGTTCAAGCTATTCTTGTGCCTCAGCGTCCTGAGTAGCTGGGATTACAGGCGCCCGCTACCATACCCAGCTAATTTTTGTATTTTTAGTAGAGATAGGGTTTCACTATGTTGGCCAGACTCGTCTCAAATTCCTGACCTCAAGTGATCCGCCCACCTTGGCCTTCCAAACTGCTGGGATTACAGACGTGAGCCACCACACCCGGCCTTAAATTGTGTTTTACAAAGATGATTCTGGCAACACCATGGAGGATTATTGGAGTAGCTTGAGAAACCATCTGGGAGAAACTTTAGGAAGTTTTGACAATTTTTCTCCATCAGACAATAAAATCCTTGACTGAAAACATCTTTCCATGATGATCTCCAGCAAAATGACCTTTTCTCCCAAAACAGTCACCATATACCCTATTATATTCTGCATTACACAGTATTGT
This sequence comes from Macaca thibetana thibetana, assembly GCF_024542745.1. Taxonomy (NCBI): domain Eukaryota; kingdom Metazoa; phylum Chordata; class Mammalia; order Primates; family Cercopithecidae; genus Macaca; species Macaca thibetana. Next base: position 90,900,688 of record NC_065592.1, read on the forward strand.
AGTATTGTTATACTATATTATTAGAGCACAATAGAGTACTATAACTCACTACATTATTGACTTTTCTACTTCTCCATTAAAACTCCATGGGGACAGGGACCATGTCTCCAATAATCTTTGTATTCTCAGCACATAGCATGGGGCCTGGCACACATTAAACATTCAATAACAGTTTATTGGATTGAATGTAGGGATTAGAATTGTCATCTACTGGTAAAGAAGACCCATTTTACATGCAAAGTGATTACCTGTGGCGACTATAGCACAGCTTGATTCTCACTGTAGCAGTTATCTTTCTGATTGAAAGAAAGAAAAAAAGGAGGAAGGGAATGAAGAAAGGAGGGAAGAAAGGGAGGAAGGGAGAGAGGGAGGAGGGAAGGAAGACAGGAAGAGAGGGAGGGAGGGAGAGACGGAGGGAGGGAGGGAATCTCTGGTTTCCCAAATGGTGTGGATGAGAGAGAAAGGCAGTGACAGGGAGCTGAATAGGTTCCCGTGTAGACCTTTCCTACACATGATTCCAAAAAGTCCCAAACTAAAAGAAACAGAAGTCAAATTTTATTTTGGTTCAGTGAAACTGAAGGGCCAAAATAGGCCAGGTAAAAACAATGGGTGCCTTAATTGCTTGCACACAGGCTGGGTTATTCCTGCATGGGCTAGGGATTGCTGCCTGGAAGAAGTCCTTTCTGAAACCACAGGAAAGGAAAGGTAACAGAACAGAAAGGAACGACAGGAAAGGCTGCACCTCGTCTTGAGCCATGCCTGCCAGTCGTCTGTAGGAGTTGCTGTTGGAAAGCATCAAGTATCCATTTTCCTTCAGTGATCTGGTAGGGGATGAAAGGCCCTTCTCTAACTCATTACCTTGATAATGTTGAAAAAGAAAATCTGATCAAATGTGGCCCTAGGAAAAGTTAAATAGGGGGAAGAATGAAACAAATTTTGGAGAGTAACTTCAGAATAGTTTTCGGTGATTATGAAAAATGCATCCACAGATCATAAAACTTAGCATGCCAGTAAAAACTTAACTAACTTGAACATCTACCAGAAAAAGGATCAAAGAACAGTTAAAACTGTCTTTAAATCATGTCTTTAATACCTGTAAAGTTGTGAGGGTATTGGGAGTTCAAAAGAGAGTTTTTCAATAATTTTGAGTATCTCCTATAAGCCAGGCACTTGACATATTATCTCATCTAAGTCCTACAAAACACAGAGGCAGATATTATTATATTCATCTTACAGAGGAGGAAACTGTGGCTTACAAAGATTAAGTAACCTGCCCTAGGTCACACAGAAAGTGATGGAGCTGGGATTTGGTCTCACTTTTTGTCCGATTTCAGTGACTGTGAACTTGGCCTGATACTTAGATGCCTTCCATGCAACTTTCATGGTGTTTGTATTTTCTGTATTTCCCTCCATTTACCCATATTCTGTTACTCATGTGATTCCAGATGTTTCATTCTTTGAGGGGTCAGGTTTCATTCCCAATGAGAGCTTTGGTTGTGACTTTGCTTCTTGAGTTTTAAACCTTCCTTAAAGAAGAAAAAATTGAGATAATTAAGACTTGTGAATTACTCTTTGAAATGACACATGATTTTTCTTTCTTTGAGGCTTGTGATGTAGTTTAGATGATTTATTGTGTATTCGTCCTTGGAAGTATTTGTTTCAGGAATAAGAGTGACCCTTGTTACCTGGCCTGTGGTTTCATTCACCTCCTTTTCTCTTCATCAAAAGCACATGACTCATCTTCGGATGTGCTAGAATTGAAGGGTAAGTAAAAACTCCACTAGTTCCTGGTAAGAGCAGCTGGTTCTTTGATGTTTATCAGGAGTGGACTCGGAGCCCAGAGAAGTGTACATGTGCTCATCAGCAATCAGACAGGAGTTTCTTATTTCTCTTGGTTGCTGAAATGCAGGATTTCTTGCTGATGATAATAAATGTGGAGTGTACCATCTCAGGCAGCCAGCCTTTCTACAGCCTACATTGCTGGGCTCTTTATGGTATGATCCAAAGCTTCTTGGGAGAACAGGAGCCTCTGGCCCTAGTGAAGCAACAGACTTCTATGCTTTACCTTGGAAAACTCCTTCCCTTTGTACTGTGGTCTATAGACAGTTTCCAGCCTATTGTTGGAGGTGACATCTTACATAGCACCCTCTTTGCCTGTCTTTTGGTACAGACTCCTATGTCCCCAGTGCACCTTTGCCATTGTCTTCAACCTGAAACCTGAGTGCTAAGGTGGAATTCAGGTTGTCACAAATCCTTAACCAAAGGCTTAGGGGAATTTCTTCTGAAGGCTGGGTGTATAGTTGTTGCAGTATTACTTTTGTTGGATGATTTATTCCACAGTACTTGGTACTTTCTTTGGTTATGGGGATAATTGTATTACTTTAACATTGCTTGTGCAATGTAGTATGGTGGTAGCTAGAATATGGTAAGATCTTGATAAATGTGTGCCAAATAAATGTCCCCCTTGTACAAGTCATTCTTTTTTTCATTCCTTTGTCTCCTTATTTGCTAAATGTAGTAGAGGAGATCTTGTATGTCATCCCCACCACCAGGTTAGGCATGAAACATGTGGAAGACACATATAGCACAGCGGCTTACTATTTCCAAGGCCTCATGTAGCTGACTTCTAGTTATGGCATTAAACCTTGTCAGTAGTCCCATGTGGTAGGTTTTTATTATCCTCTTTTGTTGCTTCCCAAATTTGGAAAAAGCTTTGCCACGCATAGCTTTGTGTCAGCAAGACTTTGGGGACAAGTGCCAGCTGGGCCAACAAAGGCCCAACGGGATTAGTTAGCATGTATGTGAAGTGCAGCCAGGAATTCAGTGGAATGGGGAACGGAGGTGAGTGGGATAAATGTAAGCCTGCCCTCCAGTCCATCCCCAAGCTCCCAGTGACTGTCAAGAGATAGTGAGTTTCTCATATATAAATGGTGATTTGCTAAAATCTTTTTTTTTTCTTTTCGAACTTTTGTTTAAAACTTTTTTACTGAAAAATAAAGAACAGGGCAGCTCCCAAGGGGGACCTGTATTGGAGTGGAGGAGGGGCAGTTCTGGAAGGAGAGGGGCAACTAACCAGGCAGATAAACTCTCAGTGCCTTCCACCGCCCCATGTGCCTTTAGAAATGAAGAACTGGCTCCCTACCCTCTCACTGCTTGAAAGCCCATCCACCTGAATAAGGCCTATCCCATTGGCCAGAGTAGTGACTCGGGAGCACCAACACCTTTGAGGGCTACCTGTGCCTGTTTGATTTCTTGTGTACAATAATCTGTGTGATTCTGCAGATGACTCTAAAATAAAAAAAATTTTTTTTTTACTTTTAATTTTTTGGGTACATAGCAGGTATATATATTTATGGGGTACATGAGATCTTTTGATACAGGCATACGATGCATAATAATCACGTAATGAAGAATGGGTTATCCATCCCCTCAAGCATTTATCCATTGAGCTGCAAATACTCCGATTATATTCTTTATTTAAAAGTGTAAAGTTATTATTGACTATCATGACTATAGTCACGCTGTTGTGCTATCAAATAGCAGATCTTGTTTACGCTTTCTGTTTTTTTTGTACCTATTAACCATCCCTACCTCTTTGCAAGGCCCCCACTACCCTTCCCAGCCTCTGATAACCATCTTGCTAAAATATTAAAACATAAGATGACTGCTAAAAGCTCAAGCAAATTCAGGCAGCTGACATTTGGGTTACAACTAACGTCAATCAGAGAATAAGGCATTACTGTAAGCATTTTCTTTCAGGCGTGGACAAAGCAACTGAGCAAGCAGACATGCACAGGTGTGACTGTGACACACACTGCACTATTTTCTTATACGGCTCATGAAAATCTTTTCCAATATTCTCTTGTCACGTCCAAAACAGCTGTTATCTTTGGCAAGCCCTAGTTTCTTTTTTGCTATTTAGTAATAGCAGAGGAAAAAAATTCAGAGAGGGATGGTGTGCAACTTCCAGAGCCAAAAGGAAACCAAACACCATGTGTAAGTATATGATGGTTTGAAGAACTGGAAAACTGGAAGCTAAATAAATAGAAGGAATGTGCCTATTACAAGCTCCAGTTTAACAAAAACTGTTGCCTTAGGGTAAAAAATCCAATCACCTTCCTAATTATCCTAAGTCTTTATGAGTGAAACATACTATTCACATCAGGGGGCCTGTTACTTAACCTCCATCCCCCTTTATTCACCCCGCCTCCTGATCCTGGATTAAATTTCAAATTGATAAAATGCTTTTGCTAGTCACATTAGTGCAATAAACACAGAACTGTCTGCCATCAGGAGATAGTTATATTCTTTTAGAAAAACAAGCAGGAAATGATGAAAACCATTTGGAAACTGAAGGGAAAAAAGAAATAAATAAAAATAATAAAAATGTATTACTGCAGGCGATCTGTGAACTGGGGCGGGGGTGCGGGTAACAAAAGATTTCTGGCTTTGATTCATACCTTCAGAGAGGTTTCCTTAATGACTGCTCTTTTGTGTCGCCAAAGCCATGCTCATTTATCAGTCTGTGGTTTAATCCAAACCTATCAGGATGAAAATTCAAGGAGGATGAAGGTTAAGTGACAGACATCCCGACTTGGAAACTACAGAGTTGATAAATGTCTGCAAAACTTGACTGTAAAGGCTGAGAGGGAAAAACCTCCCTCCAGGATGCACTAGAAACAAAGAGGTGATTTGGGTGGGGGTTTGGGGAAGTAGGAGAATCTGATTGAAACGCAAGGAGCACGTTTTATTTTAACAATGCATTTAATTAATTGTGAGTCAGAGAAAAATTCTGAAGTGTGTCACTCTTATATATCAATGCCGATAAATTTGAGGTGGTACGTATATTGTAGCAAAAAAGCAAAGACATTAATCATGGGAAAACAGGTTTTAACAAAAGAGTTAGTAAGATGCCTTTAGCAGTGTTGTTTTGCCAGTCACTTTGTTCTCATTTGTACTTTTTCCTTTCTGACCTCAGGATGCTCGGTGGTCCTCACCATCTCCTCCTTTTCTCAAATGTATGCATTCTCTCCTCTCCAAAGTGCCCCTTGTCTAGTTAATCTGGTTGATCTTGCCACATAGTACAATGTGTGGCATGTAGTAGTGAGGCAAGAATAGGGTCTAGAGGCAGGGAACCTAAGGCTGATTCACACTGACTTCCTAGCACCAAATCAAAAGGAAAACCTCAACTTTCTATGCCCAAGTAACCAGAGGCTACTCCTTTTGCAACCTCCCGGCTTTCCTGCCTGGTAGATGAAAAATTGAAAGTACCTCTGATTGGTCTCCTCCCACAACCAATCAGACTGATTGCAGGCCAACTCTTTGTTTGCATAGGAATGTAACTTCTTCACTTCAGCCTCTGATTGGTCACTTTCCACAACCAATCAGATGTTTTCATACTGTGTAACTTTTAAACTTTGCTTTAGCCTATGATTGATCCCCTCCCACAACCAATCAGACTGATGGTGGGCCACTACTTCATTTACATAGGGTGTACACCAGGTAACCAATGGGAAACCTCTAGAGGGTATTTAAACCCCAGAAACTTCTCTGACTGGACCCTTGAGCTGCTGCTTGCAGGCTCCCGCAGTGTGGAGTGTACTTTCATTTTCGATAAATCTCTGCTTTTGTTGCTTAATTCTTTCTTTGCTTTGCTGTGCATTTTGTCCAGTTCTTTGTTCAAAATGTCAAGAACCTGGACAACTTGCAGTCCACACCCTCTATCAGTAACAGTAGGTGCTCAATAAATGTTTGTTTAATTGAGTCATATTGTATTTGGAGCTGCCTTTGGTATGTTACACATCCAAGAGACCTCTTTTTACCATCCCTGGCTACTAAACTTGGTACGGCAGTTAAGAGCTTGACTCTGGAATCAGACTACTGTGATCTCAGGTAAGTTACTCAATCTTTCTGGCTCTATTTTCTCCATTTGTAAAGTGAGGTTATAACAGTGCCTACCTTAATAAGGTTGTTACGAAGATGAATTGAATTCACATGTATAAAAGTTCTTAGAAAGAAGAGAAGATGGCTGTTCTGAGAGAAATGGCATGTGCAGATGAACATTTTCAATACTGTAAAAGAATCAAACTCTGTAAATTCCTTAAAGAGTAAAAGTTACAAGTGCCTATGGAAATTGGAAAAATGAAGAACTTGGCATGAATGACAACCCTTTTCTGTACCCTCCATGCCCTCTTATGTCCTCTTTTCAGGAATAAAAGCAATCTCAGAAAATACACTAAAACCATACTGAAGAGTAGTTAGTACTTAACATTTAAAGTTTACGTCCAAAAAGTACATCTGCTGGGTCTAGCACATCACCTATGCATAGTGACTGCTCCCTCAGCAATACACATTCAAAGAAAGCAACTTTCTGCTTCTAAATGAAGGGTAATAATAAATCATGAGGAAGTTTTTATGACTAGTTCCTTTTTAGGGCCAGTAGTAGCATTTCGCTTTTATCTAATTCTTGGATTGACTTCTGGTTTGGCTCACATTATTCTAGTGGATTCTCTCATTTTTCCCTTCTCCTAATTAAAGAGTATCTTAACCAAGGCAAACACTAGACTTTGAATCAGTGTGGCATTTTGGCATCAAAAGAATGAAAACCAAGCTTTTCATTGCTAACATAATCCAGTTTTTACTGAGTGGGTAATTGTTTGGGGCCATTACTACTTCCTGTCCTACAATGGAAACTTGAAAGACAAATCTTTGGGAGAAAACCACATGTGGATAAAGTAGAGCAAGATGCTGTGATCATAGTTTGGTGGAAGTGGTCACTGGGGAGAAAGAATTGGAAGAGCGAACTTGGCATGAGTCTCTCTGCAGACTCTTGGAGCCAATGCTCCGCTATGGGTTGGGCTGTCTCCACGGCACGCTGTCACTTGAGAGTGGCACTGTGGAACCTCGTTTGTCTTGGGTGGAGGATTAAAGGATGTCCCCACCTACTCCTTTCTCATGGGATCCCTGGAGGTGGGGCACCTCTGCAGACCTCATTTGGACAGAGGGAGTGCCCTGCTGAACATTAGTGAAAGGAAATAGTGTTCTGCAACGTGTCACTGTACCTTCAGTGTCCTCCCTAACAAGGGCCTGCCAATTTCCAGGCAAGGAAGTACGCCTTTTGAAATGTCCTCTTTCCCTTTGCTCTGTCATGAGAATCTATGCCTGTAAGTAGTTTGTCAGGAACAAAATTTCCTACCATGATTATCCAATATTCTCTTTCATTTCCTTCACAAGCTTTATATTACTGTCTTGTATTCACTTCAGGATCTTAGTATTTAGCTTATTTAGAGAGATAAACAAATATGATGATGATGATAACAGCCAATAAACAAGTGGTAATAACAGCAGAGGCCTAACTACAAGAATTAATTAACAAGAAACAGGCAAGAGGCCCAGCTGTCTTGAGCAATTTTGAAGGCATAACTTAAAACATGGAAGATGTTCAAAGGACGACTTAAGTGCAGAAAAAAACAGCACGTGCTGTTCACATGTACACTACAGATGTGAGCTTTGTCAGCAGCTTCTCTCTCTTTTTACGGTAAATCTGGTGTTGATATTACAAGATCACATCAATTATGTCAAATTTAAAAATGCCATGTGACCTAAGAGAGCTAGAGGGAGAAATTCCACTGGTAAAGGCATTGAGGATAATTTTGTTAGCTTAATCTTAGCATCATGTGGTGTTTTGTTCTGCTGTCCAGTTGTGAGGTTAAACCTATTTGTGCTTTTGTATAACACATGGTGTTATATTGAGACTTTTCCTATTTGCAGAGAAACTCCCTTCACCTTCCAATTAAGAAATAACAAAGCATGTATATTGTATGGAAACCATTTATAAGTAGTATGATCATCTAGTTGTTCAAACCAGGTCACCTTTGAAAATGAAAGAAGATGTTAATAATTTTGCTGAGACCAATAGGCAGAAATGAAAACGGTCACAGGAAAGTCAGAATGTATAGTTCCTTGAATCATAAGGCCAGACTAGAGAGGATAGATTTGCATCAATCTTCAGAAGATAACAAAGCTTGTCAGATTTCAACTTCATGGCTTACTGTATTTTGGGGGAGACGACTTCATTTACAGTACGGTCAATTTTATTATATTTAGTTACTTCAGAATGAGTAGTTAATGATATATTTCTCTCCATTGCAAACTTTTCCTTGGTTCCTTACAAAAATAGTTTTAAAAATTATGTATTTTTAAAATTAACAAAACATTTAAAAAATCCCTTTTTTCCCCTTATCCTCTGGTGTCTACACACTTGATTTTATTTTCCTTCAACATTTGTTCCTGTTAATAGAGGGTACCAGAATATAAGAGTTATTTTCCTCCTAACTCTCCAGCATCCCTGACTGATAGTGGTGGCTGAGTGTTTCACTGCAGTAGGCACGGGCTTGCACTCAGAACTTCTAGAATAATATCCTATGCCTTCCAAAAATCACAGCAGCTGATTTCTGTGGAGGTGAAAACCTACAGTGCTCTTTTCTGTTCAACCATCCATCCAGTTGTTCACCAATAAATGGGGTCAGGGAATCTCCTTTTTAGGTCCCTGAGAGCAATGCATATGGTCACAAAGCTTTGGCTTCTCTTTCATCTCACTGAATGCTGAATCCAAGCCATCAGCACATGATGACCTTCCACAGTTCAGGGAAACATCACTTGGTTAGGCTGAGACCTAATCTGTGCAATCCACTTAATGAAGAAGTAGAAAACTTCCCTCGATGCTGAATAGGTTCAGTTCAACCTCTCTATCTTGAACTTTGGTCTCGTTTATTATTTTGAAGGGAGACAGCGTGGTCGACTGCACACAATTGCTGACCATCTTACAAATTGAGAGACATATGGCCTCTGAAGCATCGTGGAAGGACTACTCAGGATGACAGATAATTTTCTGTTGGCTGCTCTTGTCCCAGAGCAATTTGATTGTGCTGACTTTTTGGTGCACCTAGAAATACTTCTCATCTAAACTTCAGCCCTCACTAACCCCGTGCCCCATGCTGTACCTTGAGACTTCTAGGGCTTCATCTCCAAGGGCCACCTTTTCAAAGAAGCTGTCCTCTTGGCTAGAGAGAGAAAATTCTGTGACTTTCTTTTTAGACTTTCTGACAGCTAAAAACAGCAAGGGAACATTCAAACTTAGACATAAATAATTCAACACGGATTTTCCTGGAGTTTCATAACCAATATTAGTTTCTTTCTCTTTCTTGTCACTGCTCCCATGTCCTTTACTGGGAGGAATAACCTTCCCCTTGTACCTGCCATCGACTTGATCTGGTAGAATATTTGGGGCAGCAGCAAAGAGAAATTGATGATAACCTCACTGGCTACAACCTTGTGTGGCCTCCCAAAATGCTTATAGAATTCTCCTTCCATTTTGTGTTACATGTCACAGGGTTTGATTTTTTTCTATTTAAAAAAGTTAATGCTTTATTACAGTGTGTTACTAGGAACATTTCCCTTCCAAAGAAAAAGCATGATTGTAATAAAGAAGGTCTGACACAACTTTTTTGAAGGCTCTTCTGCACTACAGCTGGGCCTCAGCTATTAGATCTCTGCCAGTTCTTTCTTTGTGGCATTAGTAACGTGGGTAACCAAATATATTCCCTCTCACCTTTTGAGTTTCTTTTTATAGTTAACAGATTAATGAAATATAAATAATTATAAAAATGTGGGTATGGAAGCCAAGAGGAAGAATAAAAACTGCCTCCATTTCATCAATCTGCAATGAACTCTTTCCTTTTATAGATTACCTGTCAACTCAAACATCATTAAAAAATTCTGCATGACTCAGTAAGAAAGATTTTGAACTAATTCTTTAAAAGGAAGGTACACTTTTCTTGGAAGGGGAGACTATAATTCCATGTATTTTCTATTTCATAGACGTCAGAGTTTCCTAAGTTTTTCTTTTTTCCTTCATTCCCTTCTTCTTTTCCTTTCCTCCTTTTTAACTTCTTCTTCTTTTCCCTCCTTGATTTTCGTGATTACCGATGTCCTGTTCTGTGCCAGAAACTCTACTTAGGGCAACAAGAGGATGGGGGTGTGAATACAAGGATGAGAAGTCTACAGTGCTGCCATTAATGAGTTGTCAAGAGAATGAGTGAAAAACAACAATGCAGTTGTGTCAAATGCAACCCTAGAAGTCATGCAGAGCACCACAGGTGCTCAGAGCAAGGGTTGGGTGGGAAGAGGAAGGCAAACTTTGTCCCACGTTGGGGCTGTTTTTACTGAGAAGGTGACTTTTGAGATGGATTTTTTTTTTTTTTGAGATGGAGTCTGGCTGTATTGCCCAGGCTGGAGTGCAGTGGCATGATCTCGGCTCACTGCAAGACCCACCTCCCAGGGTCATGCCATTCTCGTGCCTCAGCCTCCTGAGTAGCTGGGACTACAGGCGCCTGCCACCACTCCCGGCTAATTTTTTGTATTTTTTAGTAGAGATGGGGTTTCACCATGTTAGCCCGGATGGTCTTGATCTCCTGACCTTGTGATCCACCCGCCTCAGTCTCCCAAAGTGCTGGAATTACAGATGTGAGGCACTGCGCCTGGCCTCGAGATGGATTTTGATGGAAGAGTAGGAGCCAGCAAAACTTGAGAGACAGAGTTAAAGAGAGGAAGGCATCACGGTCAACTGATGCAGCAAGAGAAAATGTTGCCGAGTGAGAGGGACGTAACATTTAAGAAGAGGCAACTTGAAATGCTTAGGGTATTTCCAGTGAAAGGAGGAACAGGGGCAAAGGAATGTTTTTCGGATTGAGGGGTACACTAATAGTTATTTTAAGTCATTGCTGATGCTTGTAACAATCAGGAAAAGGTGCTATACTTAATAACATTTCAATCAAGGGGTAATTGGGACTTGAAACCAAGTGATTCAAGTCATGGAGATATTAAATGGCAGAGTCGGGACTCAATTTTTCATGTGCCTGACTCCCTAAGCAATCCTCACCTTCTACACCAGTACAACAGGAAGTAGGGACCCGGAAGGGCAAGAACAGACCTTTAAAAATCATTTATTTCACCAGGTGGCAAACTGACTCCAAATCACCATGACACAGAGCTCTAGGAACTCACTATTTCCAAAGAAACTCAGAGCTAATAAATCACCAACTTTGCAGCCTCATCTCCCTGGCTTGCATAAGATACCTCTAGCTTTATTTGGCATGTGCTAGACAAGGAAGACAGAATTTTCTGAGGCCGTTTGAATGCTATGTTAGTGGATCCTGTGAGGGCTGAGCAGCTGATGCTAGGGTGAAAAATAACTTCCAAACATTAATTTGTTAACACAAAAAACATTTCCTTTTCACTCATGCACATGTCCACCAGGGGCTGGAGGAGTGCCTTCCTCCATACAGTTGTCAATCAAGGACTCAGGTGGAGAGAGATCACACCATCATCTTAGGATACTGACTCTTCAACACAGCGTGTTGGGATTTGCTTCAGCAAGACAAGGACGTGCTGGGAGGTGAGTGTGGGCACATAAATGCTTTGGCCTGGAAGTGATGCACATCACTTCTGCTCACATTTTATCATATAAAATCAGTCATACGCTCACACAACTTCAAAGGAATGAGGGATTGTAATCCTCAATGTACATGGAAGGAAAAGATGGGCATGCATGAGGGATGTCTGCCACAGGGGTCTAGAAATATATGCTCCAATATATTTTCTCTAAGACTTTAAGGTATAATCAAAAATCAATGCTAGATGCCTCTGGAGCCATCACTGCTCCTATTTCTATTTATTTTTTGCACTATTTAATGCAGTAGTCACTAACCACATGTAGCTTTTAAAAATAAGAATAAAATAAAAACATTTAGTTCTTCAGTTGCACTGCATTTCAAGTCCTCCATAGCCACAAATGGCTAGATGCTACCATTATGGAAAGTACAGATGTAAAAGAGTTCTATCATTGCCAAAAGCTCTGTTGGACAGTGATGTCTAGACCGGGGGTCAGCAAACTTTTCTGTAAAAGGCCAAATGGCAAGTATTTTAGACTTTGCAGGACAAACAGTCTCTGTTATAGCTACTGAACTCTGTGGTTGTGGTGTGAAAGCATTCATGGGCAATATATAAGCAAATAAGCATAGTTGTCTTCTAATAAAACTCTATTTAAAACTGCAGGTAACAGGTGGGATTTGGCCCATGGGCTATTTGTTTCCCAAGCCCTGGTCTAGATCAATGGTCCGGAGGGATGACAGCCATTTTTACAAGCCATTCAATGAATATGGTAGGAAAACATTAGAACTTCAGTTTATATTTACATTAAGAAAAAGAATCCAGTAATCTCTACTTGTCTCCATGATCCCAATTGGCATTGGTTCCTTCTGTCTTGGTCCATTTGTTGACTGGTCACATGTGACATATGTCAGTTGAGAGTTCAACAACCCAGGGTTGTGTACTGTGGTGGTCATCGGCATGACCTTTTCCTAATGCATTGTGACATAATATAGCCTACATAGCCTAGTTTTGCAATTTTATGAATTAAATTACCTATAATAATAGGTTACTATTGAATAAACTAACCCTCCATGTGATTAAAACTTTTTCTGCCGAGACATGACTGCGTATTATGCTATCGTCTCTCGCCTCACTGTTCACTCTGCCTTGTGACCCATGGCTTGGGTCTTTACAAACCACAATTCTGCCTTGTCACTTGGTTATCTATGTAGAATTCTGTCAACCTGAAAGGTAGGAGAAGAGAGCAAGAGTTTGCTCCTTCCTACTTGTCTGCTGCTTTTGTTGTTGTCACCCCAGTTGGTTCCAAAAGCAGTTGGTTCCAGTTCTCACATTCTTTCCACACTCAGAAACTCCAGTGTGGCAGCACCAGTCAGGCTATGCTCCCTCCTTGGAGGTCTGAGCCCTACCCTGTGGGCTCCTCCTTTGAGCACCTAAGGAAACAGCACCAATATCTCTTCAGGGATCTGGGTCCCAGGACCCCCAGCTTCCCACAGGCTTTGGGATCTGTTAACCCCAACTTCTTCCCTTTGATTTCTGGCCCCGGGAGTGGAAGCTGCTTCCTAAGTTAATGTGCTCTCTGAGACCACAGTGTCCCCTTTCCCCTTTTAAGTCCTAAATGCCTCTTGAGCCAATTTCCTTTATTAAATTATCTGTCAAAATAACTAGAGTGGTTTGTTTGTTGCTTGGGCCCCACCTTATACAGACACTATAAAATACAGGTTAGTAATGTAAATACTAGGTAACAAGAAAAGGGTGGTGCTGACAATATGAAAACCACAGTGATCTAATCATATAAGTAATATGTTGAAAAAGGAAGCTTGGAAAATCACTACTGTTAAGAATGAATCTCACTTCTGGTTTATATTGTGCTTTGGGTATGAATTAATGGCAATAAGAAGATGAAGCAATTACCAAGACAATTAAAAACAAAGCAACCAAAACATAAGGAAAAACCTGTAGCATGTTCAAGGATATTTAAAATCATGAGGTATTCAATGTTTTACTAAAATTTACTGAACTTCATCTTAAATGTTTAGAAGCAACTTTTGAGGTTTAAAGAATAGCTTTCTGAGTGCAGGCAGCATTTTTCAATTTGGTTTAATGCAATACCCTAAGAACTTAGAAAACTATGTGGCATGTAGTAGACAATCAATGTATGTATTAAATGAATAATAGTAATGAACAGTGAGAAACAGGAATTTTACATGCCAATGGGAAATACCTTATCCTTATAGTTATGGTAAAAATGGCTAACACTGTGTTTGGCAAACAATATGGCAATAAACCAAAATGTATTCCTTTGCCAGCAAATACTATTGGAAAGCTCAGAGAAAACACGGCTGATCATTTGAAGAAACAAGTATTAGAGCAAACATAGAACGTTTGCTATATAGCTGCCTCAAGGTACAGCTGGCTTGATCATGTCTCAGTTTATAGTATTTATTAGGCTTTGTTTCATTAAAGAACATAAAAAATCTACTGTGTGACCCATAAAAGAAGAAAGTATCAAATAAGATACTTTTTATAGATTAACTGACTTCTTTAAAACAATTTTCTGGAAAAGCTGGGTGAGTATAGCTGCTTTGACTGGAATTTTAAAAAGAAAGGATTCTGGAAGTAAAATCACAGAGTAAGAATCATGAGGGCAATTCATTTCCTGCAGCATTCATAAGCAGAAATATTGCAGGGAAGAAGTTGAAGCCAAATATAACCAAAGTGCTACATGATTCATTGATGTGGTTAATTTTTTTCTTTTTAAAATAAGACTTTGAAATATTGCATCTTTACAGTGTTTGTAATGAGATGAAGAGTGACCATGAAAATAATTTTAACCACATGTAAGTTTGTTCTTGATCATGTGGCAAATTATTTAAAAGAGAAGTAAACCCGAAAGATAGGTTATACTTTATTCTTTTACAAACACAGAAATGCTCCAAATTTGCTGACCTTTCGTAACAATTGGCTTTCTTTAGTACATTCCTTAGAAGATATTGAAAAAACATACACTTTTAATTAGTCCCTTCAACATAAAGGTGATATTTTAGTTGGAATGAGAAAGTAATTGTTTTTCAAAAGATACTCACGTTATGGAAAGAGCATTTTGAAAAATGGCATTTGGGAAGGTTATAATTGCTTATGTGATTTTGTTGCTGAAAATGGTCTAAGATTCTATCAACATAATCAACATTTGAAAAAAATATTCTGACTCTTTGAATCATATTACTCATGCTCAAAACAATTTTTAAAACTAAGACTGTTACACTTGCTAATTAATTTGTAGAAACAAATGCCTGCATTTAGGGAATACAAAAATTTGCTAACTTAATATCCACACAAACTTTGCCTAATTGAAGGATGAGGACTGAAGGATATGTCAGATTTTAGCAAGTGTGGGGAGCTTTTCCATTTTTATCTACATACCTTTCTGAGGTAGGTTTTTTATGTCAGACAGCTAAATATTGACATGAGCTTGAGTTTAAATTCAGATATCTAAATTGTATCTCAAAGTGTTGAATCTGGATTTTCATAGATAATGAAGCAGTTTAATCACCTTGGTCTCACTAAAAAATTGTTTATGTTATATTTTAGTGAGATTAAATGGATTAAATGTAGTTTTGTATTATGAAAATAATATATTAAAATATTAATGAAATATTAAAACTGTAATTTATATTAGATGTCAATAAATTGAAGATACATGTAGTAACTTCTAGGGGAAACCCTGAAATATTAGAATAAGAATATATATTTAACAAACAAATTAGGGCAAAAATATAGAATAATATATAATATGTAGTCAACTGGACATAAGGCAAGAAGAAAAGAAAGAGGATCACAAAGCAAGAGGAACAGCAGAAAAATAGTAAGATGGGTAGATTTAAACCCAAATACATCGATAATTTTATTAAATGTGTGCAGATGAAATACTTCCATGTTGACTGGCTGGATTAAATGCAAAATACAAACCTGCTACTTTATAAGAGATAAACTCAAAATATAAGGAAACAAAAAGAATGGACACAAAAATGAGAAAATTCTAAATTTGTATGCTGTGCATTTGTATGCAAAATATTGTCTCTCTGTTGCCATGTTTCAGTATTTCTGTGTGTATCTCTGCTTCTATTCATCTCTCTCTCTCTTCCCCAATCTCTCTCTGTCTGTCTGTCATCTATCTACCAAAGAGAAATCCTCAAACATAGTAGGAAATTTTAACAGACTTCTTTCAGTAACTGAAAAAGTCAAAAGGCAAACATCAATAAGGATATAGAAGATTTATACAATGTCTGACAAATGTGATGCAATACTCACATATAGAATCCTATACTAAATGACTGCATTTTATTCATGTGCACTTGGGTCACTTACAGGCTATAAATCAAGTCTCAACAAATTGCAAACAATTTAAAATGTTTAAATTCCACAGTAGAATTAAACTAGAAATTAATAAAAAAGATAACTAGAAAAATAACGTATATTAAGCACTTCTAAATTATCATGGATCAAAAAGGAAATAACAATGTAAACCAGAAAATATTTTCAAATGAATGATAATAAAAATGCCATATCGGAACTTGTGGAATACAGGTAAAGTCATGTGTAGAGAGAATGTATGGTCTTAAAGCCTGTATTAGAATTAAAAAATGGCTAAATATAAATTATCTAAGAGTATTCTCTCAAGATCTCAGCAAAAGAATGGCAAGTTAAATTTACAGAGGGGAGAAAATAAGGCAAATTTAGAAATAAATGAAATAGGAAATAAATAGAGTAGATTACAAAGCCAATTTTTTCTAGGAGACTAATAAAGTTTATAAGTTCTGACAAGTTTTCCAACCGTCAAAAGGCAAGACAATATCAGGAATTAAAAATGGTGCATCATCATATAAGTTAATGCAGTACATTTGAAAATTGTGATGTAACAGACAAATCTGTTGAAAAACACAACCTATCAAAACTGACACTAGAGGAAATAGAAAGTTCTGCATAATCCTTTGTAAAACATTGAAAAAATATGGAAGACCCAAATAAATGGAAGAACATACTGTGTTCATGGATTGGGAGACTCATTATTATGAAGACACCAGTTTCTCAGAGTTGATCTATAGATTAAAGACTATATGTATCAAAACCTGGCATTTTTTTTCTTTTTAATGTGTACTTATATATAATAAAATTCTTTTGGCAATACTCAGGACCAAGAAAAGCAAAGACAATCTTGAGTACGGTTGGATGATTTTACCTTATATAAAGATTTATAATAAACCTGTAGTAATCAAACAGTATGATATTGGCATACAGATATATAATATTCTAATGGATTAGAGTCCAGGATAAGACTCATGAATAAATGTAGACTTTACTTATTCAAAGTTTACACTTCAGGTCTGTGGAGAAAGAACAGTTTTATATTTAATAAATGATGCTTTGTTGATTGTATATCCGTATGAAAAATAGAAGCCTAACTTCTGCCTCATACCAATACAAAAATCAATCCAGGTGGATAGTAAACATACATGATAAAATGATAGAGTTCCTAGAAGGTAATTTAGGAGAAAAACTTTATGACCTGGGAGTAGGCAAAGATTTTTAAACAAGGCATGAAAAACACTGACTCCAAAGGAAAAGATTGTTAAATTTGTCCATATCAATAGTAAGAATTTCATTGTATAAAAATTCCCTATTTAGAGACTGAAAAACACAAGTTTCAATTTGAGAGGAGATATTTGGAACATGGAGAACTGAAAAAGGGCTTGTGTAATAAATTCCTATGTCAATAAGGAAAAGAGAGCCCACTGGAAAAAGAAGTGGGAGAACTGTAGCTCTTCACAAAAGATGATGAAAGATAAAGATGTGGAAAGGTGCTGAATCTCATTAGCAATTAAGAAAATGCAATTTAAAATCACAATATTTAAAATACTGTGAATATTTTTAAATCACAACCATAAGGAAGGCTAAATGTAGAGTTTAATACTAACAAGAGTTGGTGAGGACATAGATAGAGCAATTAGAACTCTTAGAGTTGCTGGTGAGAGTGTAAGTTAGTCAACCACCCTGGAAATTGACAATATCTACTATATATGCCTACCCTCTGACCAAGCAATTTCATTCCTAGGAATATATCCAACACAAATGCATACATATGTTCCTAACAAGACATGTAAAATAAATATTCATAGCAATGCTTTTTTTTTTTTTTGGTAGTAGAAACTGGAAAGGACCCAAATGTTCATCAATGGTGGGATGAATCTATTGTGATATGCTCATTTAATGAAATGCTATACAATAATGAAAATGAATGAAATATTGGTCCATGCAACATGGATTCATCACACAAACTTAAGGTTTTGCAAAAAAACTGGACTTAAAGAATAGGTACTGTAAGCTCAAAAACAGCTGAATCTATGATATTAGATATCAAAATATTTGTTATCTTGGAAAAAGAAGATACAGAGGTTTTAGTATGACAAGAGTAGGATTTCTGGGGGGCAGAAGGTATTATTCTATTTCTTGACCTGGGTGGTCACTATATGGCTGTGTCCAATTTCTGATAATTAATCAAACTATACACTCATGATTTGTGCATTATTCTCTATGTATTTTATTCTTTAAAATGTTAATATCAAAGGAGAGAAAAGAGAGAACACTAGTCTGTAGAGTGGGCATGTGAATTCTTTTTTGTTCTTGTTCTTCTCACTAAACAATCCTTGCTCAGTTTGTTCCAGTTGTCAGACATGGATTTGAGTTCTTGGGAAAATGCTATGTATTAGTGATGGTGGTTGGGGGTATCTTCTTGGGCTTGATGGATCCATGGCTCCTGGTGGGAGTTCTGGTGAGAGATTGGCGGCCAGGAGTGCCTGTAGAAAGGAGTAAAGCCTTACTTGGGGGCTGATCTTTGAGAAGCTACACTGGGTTCTGGTAGGTGCTGCAGTTTGAATATTTGTCCCCTTTTAAACATCATATTGAAATTTAACTGCCATTGTAACAATATTGAGGTGAGGCCATTAAGAGGTGTTTAGGCCATGAGAGCGCCACCCTCATAGCTGGGATTGTTACTATTATAAAAGGACAAGTTTAGCCCTTTTTAATTCTCTCTTGCCTTCTTGCCTTCTGCCATGTGATGACACAGCAAGAAGGCCCTCAGCAGATGCTAGGTGCCTAGATGTTGTACTTCCCAGCCTCCAGAATTGTGAGCCAATACATTTCTGTTCATTATAAATTACCCAGTCTCAAGTATTCTGTTATAGCAGCACAAAACAGATGAAAACAGTAGGGTTGCCTAAAGATATGGCAGAGGGCTCTGGGAGGTAGTGGTTAGGTGCAGCAATCATTGCACTATTTATAATTCTCTTGTTCAGAAGTTTTTAGATCCGTTAAACATAGGATGTTATTTAAGAAGAGGAAAACAGCTTGCCTATAAAACTTGCTGAACACATCAAAGAAAAATGTAAAATTCTTGACAAGCTTAGCCTTATTTAAAAAAGAAAAGAGTATAAAGGACCAGAATCATCGTTAACTGATGCCAGCCTCGAGAGAGAGCCATCAAAAGCTCCAAGTCTGGAGGAAGCTTATGGAAACCTGGATATAATCAACTTTGTACTTCAGCATGAAATAAATTCTCTTGAAAAATAACTGGAAAAAAGAGAAATCCAAATGCTCAGAAAAAGATGAGTTGATGTTATTAAGCATGAAGAAGACAGAAAAGTCCATGAGTGCTTTTTCCAAATAGCACATTCACTAGCAAGCATTTTGCCTCTGGTTCCTCATCAGTAAATGAGCTGGTCTCCTGAAAGAAAGGTTTCTCTCTCCTTCATTCAGGCTTTCATCTTTGCTTCCGGGATGTGTTTACTTATCTCCCACTCCACCATGAGGTCTAGTAGGGACAGTGGATCCAAGGATACTGTTCACGGGGAGGGGATTGTTTGTAGTCCCCTCCTCCTAGAATACATGTGGATCCTGCTTTTCCCACACTCCAAGGTTGCTTTTCCCCAAAAATTTTCTTGGTGCAACTTCCCCAGCCAAAGCAACGAGACATGACCATCCGGAAGGAAGTTTTTCTCCATGTTTTTCCCCATTGCCTAGATTTCTTTCTACCAACATAATCTCAATTTAGAAATGAATTACCAGCAACATTAATCTAATCTTCAAATAAACCAATTACGTAACACCAGAACCCCAGCAAGAAACCCAAGACCTTTTTTCCCCCTTTTTTTCAAAGGGAATTTTGAATGGCTCTCTTTTGTTATTGGTTTAAGCAACTGCTGCTGCCCAAGTGATTTTTACTTTTGTCTAAACCAGAAACCCTAGAATTTTCAAGATAAATATGTTTTGTAAATATGGTTTACATGTGAATCTGATTAGTGTGTTTTTGTATACTCTCTATTGTATGAACATTTTCTTTTAATATATTCAGTTCTTTATAACGTAAACATTAGCTGAAGCATAAAATGAGCAATTCAATAGGTATTTTAAACTGTAAAGGCTATTTTTGTATGCCAAGAGCTACGTTTAACAAAGTTCTAATAGGAATATGAAAGAAAATTATTACTTTAAAAAATAACTCTATATATATCTTGGAGGTACATATATATACCTATATATGTAGAGAAAGAGAGACAGAGAGAAAGGGAGAGAGGCTAAGTATGAAGTGTGAAAGCTATAGAGGGTTAGGGACCTTGGTCTATATATCTCATGAAGGCTTCCTTAGAGACAAAAGAATTTTCTGGTCACATGAGTGATATGCTGGAACCAGCTCACACTAGATAACAAATGCTGATTGTTAAATATTCAAGAATTCAATAAGCTGGTAGTTATTACATAGCCATTGTTAAATAATAAATTTTATAAACTTACAATTAAATCATATTTAAAACAAAAGTGATAAAATTTCAAAACTTATTTCTTCCTTTTTTTCTTACTACATCTCGTAACTATGCCCTGAAGTTATTAATATTATATCTATTACTATATCAATATTATATCTATGTGGTAGAAACACTATATAATAGTGTGCTGCTGTAAATCTTTTCAGCCCTGCTTCCAGTGATATCATGTTGATAGTCTGAAATTGAGCATCGTGAGAATATTTACATCATAGAAATTAGAATACATTATAAATTGGTGATGGGATTTATTGTTTTGCCAATTGTACAGATTGAAGAATGTCTTGAAGGAAATGTTACTAATGCAAATCAAACTTAATAATTTCTTGCTTATGTAGCCATTACATTGTACAAAACACAGAATATTGAGAAAATATAGTTTTCCAGTGTTCAAAACTACTGTCTGATTTAACAAGGAAATTGCTCAACAATGATCTGACATATGTCTTTGTTGTTTCACTTTTGTCTTACTCATTAAAATAGGCAAAAATATCAGCCAACATTTATGTTAGAGATACACCTGTTTATTAATTTGCGACCATAAAGTGGTTACAGCTATGAGTCAGGCAAAAAACCAAGAACGTATTCTGAGAGAATTCACTGGCCATATGAAATTTATAACAGTGTTGTATATTTTATAGTATTTGTTAATTGTGTGCTAATACCATTTATATGAAAAACCTTTGTGATAAAGTTATGTATGTATGTATATATGTATATATTTGCATGTATTTTCCACCCACAGAACTGGTTGTTAAAAGTTTACCAGCTCACCACTTGTTATACATGATTTCTGATTATTTATGCAACATAAGCAGAACTGCATTCTATTCTCTACTTTCTGACACTGTTTCCTACAAGCGTAACTGTTGTGTCTTGAAGTGCCTAGTTCTAAACATAGAATATATTTCCTGCATAGCATAGACTTTCTTGGAAATTCACAGGAAACATGAAAAGCTCTGAGAAGTCCTTCAGTAGAGAAGCCAGTTTAGCATCATATTAGCACAGTGTTTCCAGACCTTTAGTTTTAACCAATTAATCTTTTTCTCTTCCTCTGTGAATATTGATTTCACAGTTTAGGAAATGCTCCTTTAGAGATTGATTAACCAGGTTCATTTGAATGCTAGATCTTTTATGACAAGGTCCTTAGCTTCAAATGTAGTCCACTATTCACCTTGATTTTATGATTAATCAGTCCATGGTTAAAAGGCATCTTTTTGAGTAAGTGCTCAAAATCTTATTTTCTTACCTGAAAGCAAATGTATAATGATGGGTTACAAATAATTCAGTGACTAAATTCATTGGAATGGCTCAGATTGTCTTTGGGAATTCTGTTGATAACACCTGTACTTAACTTGTTTAGTGGTTTCAATTCTTTGGACCCTGAATCTTCCTAGTATAAACCAGTTATCTCCCAAGAGCTATTAGGCTTGTGATGAGGGATGGAAACATCTCTATGAAGGAACAATACTCACACTCATTGCTTAGTTTTCAGAAACATCACCTGTGTGACTTTCATCGTTGTGGAGGCATTTAACAATTTCTCAAAGGACGCATGGAGAAATAATATAAAAGTTATGTTCTCTGGTTGTTTTTGCAACATAACTGGAATTGCCTTTCAATTTCTACCTTCTGCAATAAATATTCAGCAAATACTGTAGTGTCTGGAGGATCTTGTTCTTAACACATATTGCTATTATGTTAATAACTAAGCTCTAATAGCATATGTAAAACCTTGAGATCGAAAAGGATCTTAACATTTGATCCCATCCTAACCCAAACAATATCCTCAACTCTGGATGCCTGGAATGATCCATGGGACAGAGAACTACCTAGGGACTGAGGAAACCATCTATTTTATACCATATCTAACTGTTAGAAAGTTTTTGCTTACATTGGCTCATAATCCATCTCTTTATAACTTCCACTCACTGGTCATAGGACTCCATCCAAGGCTGCATCGAAAGAAATTTTATTCCTCTTCTTGTTGACTCCGACATGGGAATTCTGTAGCATTTCAAAGGGCCACTATTCAATTCTCCTCACCTCTTTTTCCTTTCAGCCCAATGTCATCAATTGTCTTTGTATTTCCTCATATGACTTCTTGCCAAACTATAGATCTCATCTGCATGCGTTTCAGTTTGCGATCATCACCCCTTAGTCCTCATCACTGAATTGGTGAATTATAGATCACTTGCTTCCTTATTTGAGACACTGAAATACTTCTGCTAACTTCATGTTAAAATTATATTAAGCCACTGGGCTTACAGCTGAGCTTTAGCTTTGTACAGTATTTAGCTTTGTGTAGTGGCTGTTGATTGAGACACATCTTCCCCATCCTATCCTTTTATGGTCTTACTAATTTCTGTCTGAAAATATTTGGTCCATCACTCATGTCCATTGCTCGGCTTTGAGAATTGTCAAGTTAGTATTTATTTTTTCAGTTTCATTTCATGTACAGATTGGATCAGACTGACATGAATGCCTTCCTGCAAGTCATTAATCAAAATGTTGGACCTGAAAAGCTGCAATGGCATTGATTTTTTATTTTATATTAAAGTTTAACAATATGATCACAAGGATTTTGCAGTCATTGGTTTTCATTCTATTTTATAAGATTATATTAGAATTGTGTTAATGTAGTGGTTTATGAATTTTAGATTCTTAATAACTATTCAATGTAATACCTCAAAATTCTAATTACTCATTAGGTGTTATAGTTTAAATATTGGACCTCTAAAAACTAAATGAAAATGAGTAAGTCTAATATTAATTAACAAGGATTTCAAGAAGCATAATAGTTCAGAATTCAAATTTTTCAAATAAAGAAGAATACTGAGTGAAATTTACAGTATCCTTACCAGGCTCTTGATCTTTTTCGTGGTGAAAATCTGAGTTTGTAAACA
This sequence comes from Macaca thibetana thibetana, assembly GCF_024542745.1. NCBI lineage: Eukaryota > Metazoa > Chordata > Mammalia > Primates > Cercopithecidae > Macaca > Macaca thibetana. Next base: position 90,923,921 of record NC_065592.1, read on the forward strand.
GCCTTGATGGCTCTCATGATAAAAAAAATTACAATTCCTTGAGTTTATCCAGTGCTTTAGGTGGAGAGGACTTGGCAAAAGGCTTAATCACAATTATACTGAATAGTTGGGATAAAATGAATGGTGAGAAATACAGAATGCAATTGTTCAAAGTTTTCACTTTTCAAAACAATGAAAATTCCTAGCACATAAAGTGCAAGAAGCAGGTTGACTGATTAAGACTCTTTAATATGTTTTGTCTTACCCTTTGAAGCATAGGAGCTGCTCAGATTTCAGGATGGAGACTTAGTTTTTTATATAGTAGTGATAAGTGAATCAGATGACATTGCTTCCCTACTTAAATCCTCCATTGACTGCTTATTTTAATAAGCAAGAAATATACGCTCCTTATTCTAACTTTCAAGAGTTAACATGATCTGCCCTTTCTTTCCTCTGCAGCTTCATTTTTGCCCCTCTAACTCGAACAAGATGAGTCCATCTTGCTTGAAGACTTGGCACCAGCTGTCAGCAAAGATCTCTCTGTAAACTCTTAAGGTCTAGAGCTTTGAATGATCCCTTTCTTCTTACAGTTCAGGTGTCAGCTCCAAAATCACCTTTTCAGAGAAATCTGTCCTGACCACTCTATCAAAATAATTCCCTCTTTCCTCTTCACTTGTTCTTTTTTATGGTAACAATTTTTTTTCGTGGCTCTTACCACTACTGGAAACTGTTTTAGTTATTTACATGATTGCTGTTTGGCTGCCAACCATATAAGCTCCATGGGGGCAAGAACTTTGTCTTATTTATTAGCCCTTATGCCTAGAAAAGTGCCTAGCACCTAGTAGGCACACAACAAATATTTCTTAAATGAGTGAATTATTTAATTCTTATATTGCAATGGAATCAATGCCCATTCCTTGCTATTATCCTGATTCCTCTTTATCAGAAGCCTACATAGGGAAACAATAAATAGAAGAAAAACCAATCTTCAGTAACATTCCTTTGCTGGTGAAAATCTTCTTCCTAAATTACTGCAGGACAAAGCTAGAGAAACTCAAAGACAAGAGAAGGCTCACACTGAGGGGCTGCCCTTGATTGCTTATATTGCACCATTTTATTTCTTGTTGCTTCTTGATTGATCCCACAGACAAAAAGGATGCTATGGGGTAAAGGCTCAGACTGCAGAAACAAGAAGAAAAAGAACTGGAATCAAAAATTATATTCTAACAGAGTCTTTGAATGTGGACATAATCAGTAATTTTATAGAAACAAATCATGTGCTGTGGTTTGATTAGTATGATTAGAAGGAAGCCAGGTACTATTCTTCAAGACAATGGAATAATGACCCCAAAGGCATTTTGAAAAGATCTGTGGTCTCCATGCCCATCTCAGGCCTAAAGAGCTGGGGACTTGAGGGTAGGATGGTTTAAAGGGAGGGGCTCAGAGTGCTTATAGAAACTTAAGGCTCACTACTCAGGGCTGCATTGGGTCTCTGCTCCCCAGTTTTCAGCATAGTGCTCCCCAGATGCCCCAGCTATGGCTCAGGTGGGTCCAGGTGTGGCTTGAATCACCACTCCAGAAGGCACAAGCAGTGAGCCTTGGAGGCACCCATGTGGTGGTAACTCTAGGCATGCAGAGTGCAAAAGCTGTGGAGGCATAGCTTCCTCTACCTAGCTTTCAAAGGATATCTCAGACAGCCTTATGGCGCAGGCATGGGTGAAGCTGCTGCAGAGTCCCCACTAGGACAATGCCTAGTAGAGCCATGAAAGCTGGCTGCTCCTGTTACTCTGGAACTGTAGTGCCATTGCATGCAGTGAGTGTCAGCCTGAGAGAGCCACAGGCTTGTGATTTCAATGTGTTAGAGCTAAAATGTGGCCTGCACCTAGCAAAGCCATGGAGGTGGAGTTGGGACCTTGGGGACCAAACCTCTGCCCTATTGTGTCCAGAAGGTGAGATGGATTACAAAGAACATTATTCTCAGGATCCTAAGATTTAATGTTGCTTGCCCTGTTGGGTTTTGGGCTTGCTTAGGAAGTTACTCCTTTCTTGTTCCTCTTTTTAAAAAATTTCTCCCTCTGGAACAGGAATGTGTATGCTATGCTTGTCCCACTGTTGTAATTTGAGAGCACATAACTTTTTTATTTCACATGCTACCAACTGGAGGAAAATTTGATGCAGAAATGAGTAAAGACATTTGGGGCTATTGGAAAGAAATGACACTTGAGAAAGACATGACTTTTTGAGGCCAGGAGCAATATGCTGTGGTCTAAATGTGTCCCCAAAATTCTATGTGCTGGGAACTTAATTGTTGGGAAATGGGGCCTTTTGGGAAGTGTTGAGGTCATAAGAGCTTTGTTTTCATGCATCGATTCATGCTGCTGTAAATAGGGCTTGCAGGAGTGGGTTCTCTCTTGCCCTTTTATCTTCTGCTATGTGAGGATGCAGTGAGAGAGCCCTCACAAGATGCCAGCTTCTTGATCTTGGACTTTCCAGCCTCCAGAACTGAGAGAAATAAATTTCTTTATAAATTACCCAGTCTCAGCTATTCTGTTATAGCAGCACAAAATGGACTAAAACACTGACTCTCAGAAGATGAGTTTCTTGCTAATTTGAAGAGAAATTAGAGGCCATTAGACAGGAGTTTCTTCAATATTCCACATTGAAGCCTACAAATTAAACTCTACAATTTTCTTCCTTCCTTCTTGATGAAAAATGTCTGCTACTTCTGTTTGAGGGTATTCCTTTCATCTGAGTTCTGGACCTCACGCCATTCAACTTTTAAAGAGATTTCAGTTCATTGATTACTACTCCTCTCTCATTTGTCACCACTTCATCTCAATTTGTTATTTTTTCTCCAACATTTCAACCTACTCGTGATATGTTTATCTTTCCTTTAAAGCACATTCCTTTAAATCTTTCTTCCCTGCCCCATTTTTGTTCAGCTCTCTCTTTTTACATCCCATTTGTAGCTACACTTTCTAAAAATATTGTCTACACTTCGGTCTCTGTTTCATCCACTCACTTCTCAACCTACTGCAGTCCAGTTTCTGTCCCAGTGCTCTGACTAATGTCCCTAATAGCCTCCTTGCTAAGTCTAATGATGATTCTTAATCTTTACGTTTCTTTCTTTATTGGCAGCATTATCTGTATCTTTCTTTTGGAAATGAAAAAAAAAATTAGCCTCCGTAACATTGTAGTCTTTTAGTTTTTCTCTGAGATTTATGGCTATCCCAGGTTCTTGTTTCTTCTATCCCTAAAATGTTTGTATATCACGGGGAATCTGTTCTGGGTTATCATCTTTGCTTACTCTATGTACTCTCCTCAGGCGATTGCATTTACAGCCTTAGCTCTGCTTTCAACTACATATTGATTATTCCTAAATTCAAACCTATATCTTCTACTCAGACTTCTCCTGACAATCAAATTTACATATCTGTCTACCTACCTGACATATCTGTTTGGCTGTTAAAATAAGAAATTGGTTGTTTTCTTTAGAAAACCAGGATCTTTTTATTTTCTCTATTTCAGTGTCAGTGAATGGGACAATTACCTATTGAGTCAGCTAAAACTCAAGTCAGGAAGTTATCTTTGACTTCTTCCTATTCCTGACCTCAGCATCCACTCAATCTCCATGTCCCGTTGAGTCAAGCTCCTCAATTTCCTGGACATCTAGCTACCCTCTGTATTTCCATTCCCACCACCCTAAGTCAAGCCATTATCATTTCTGGAATGGATTATTAAAACAGTTGTCTTGCTGGTTTCCCATCACTAGTCTAATGCCTTCTATTTTCCATGTTGACATCATAGCAGTCTTTCTAAAATATTTTTCTTTACAAATATTTTCAATGGTTTCCCTTTGGCTTCAACATGTTTTAAAAGCCCTGTGTGATTCATTTTCTGGATACTCTTGTCTTTTCTCATGAAATTCCATCTCGTGCTTTATATTCGAACCAGAAAGAGTTTCTTTCAGCTTTGTAAAGTTACCAACGTTACCACTACCACCCCCAGCTTTACTAAGGCAGCAATATCTCTTGGTCTTATCTTAGAGTTTCCACTGGGAATAAGTATCTATTAGAGTAACAGGGTGCAAGCAAGAGCAACAGACTCTGGCTTATCATACTGAGAAAGAATTGTTTGGAAGGACACAGAGTAGCACAAAGAAACAAAAAGCTAAAAACTCACAGACTTGGGAGAGATAGAAATGAGGGCTGCTTCAGGAATTGAAGTAGGACCCAACATGTGTCTCTTCAAGGTTCTGCCATTGGAAGAACTCTAGCTGTTTTTGATCTTGGATTGTACTACTCAGGATTAATATTCCCTTTTCTTGGAGAAAATGCCTCATAGTTGGTGTAGCTTGGATCACAGATCCACCCCTTGAGCAGAGGGCTGCCCTCAGCAGTTAATGGGAAGAGTTCCCCAACTGCCATGAAATAAGAGAGTTTTCAAGGATAAATTAGGGGCTACGGCTCAGAGGGATAAAGATGCTGGGCAGGCAAAAATAGCAGATGACTACCATGGAAGCGATTTCAGACCCCTCAAATTTGAATTAGTGGACTTTCCATTCATCCTATAGTTGTCACCTGCTTTTTCCTTTTTGTAACACTCAATGCAATTCTTACTTATTTGCCCCCATTGGATGGTTAGCTTTGTTAGCTCATGACTGGCACTTGGCAGGTAACCAAACTTGTATTTCCTGTAGGACAGGAAGAATATATAGATTTAAGTCCATTATGAAACATGCTCTGAAAGGCTTTTGAGGCCAGTGGCTTATGTGATGCAATTTACAAAAAAAGAAATGGGAAGTTTTTATAAGATCATCAATGCCAAATAAGTACAAATCCATAGGAACATAATATTGTATAGAATCTAAACTTTTTAAAGGTAGAGGAAGTATTTTCTATTTTTTTCTGTTTTTTTTTTTCTATTTTTATATCTCATATAATGCTTAATACAAAATTTACACAAATCTCTGAATAGGCATTTATTACATTAAGGCTTTCTTGAAAATTTCTTTTGTATTTCAGTAGTAATATGTTAATCTTAAGAATATCCTAATGCTTTCTCTCTTTCTTTTTTCTTTGTATGCACTGTTGCAGTTTTTAATAGCACTAATGACTTTGAAATGGGACATTGACTCAGAATTAGTGACAATCAAGTGTTAATGGCCCTTGCCTTTGCGGCCTATCAGCAACTCATCTCAGCTGATCATTAGTTCCCAGAAAATAAGCTGGATCAGGCTTTCCCAAGATGCAGCCACTTACAAAAGATTCCTGATTGTCATTGGAACTGCTCACTCATCTTTCCTTGCTTTTCCTTTTTTTTTACGTCCACTCGGCTTATGCTTTTGATCAAAAGGACTGATATATGCCAATTACAGTGGGTAGGTGAGAGGAATTTTTTAAAAAGGGAAAAGAAATAGAATAAAATATTCATCCTGAATTCACACACACCATAATGAAGTCACGGAGCATAACTGTCATACACCACCACAGAGATTATCTAATTAAACCCCTTCTTTTCTCATTTCATAAATGAGGAAACTGAGGCTCTGGGAGGCTAAGTGCCCAAAGTTCGCAAAAGAGAAAACAAACCGTACCCAAACAACACTCTTTGTTTCTCTAAACATTTCTGAATTCTTTCTGTCGCTGGGCAGCTCATCACAAACTCATCATGATGAATCAATTTGCCAAAAAACGTGATAGAGAAATCAATCAAAATTTCATTAGTGCAGAAATTACTGGGACACTTTCTACTTAATATGTGATGCTCTGAAGATTATCATCTTCAAAAGACAGTAGAAAAAACAAAACTGACAAAATAATTGTAAATGACCAGTGGGATCAACCCATAGGCACGTATTTCTCCTGGTAAGTATTTTGTGAACCCAATTATGATCCATCTAACCAGGGTTTAGCAGGAAGTTAGTTATAGAGATGCTCAGTGCCTTCTTGTTGGATGGACTTAAGTAGTCTTTGGTGTGTGCTAATTTATAATGCACCATTTCTGGATCTTTTTGCCCTCAGCTTTATTCCATGCTCTTCCCTGCTCTGTTCTGCATTGTATTGGATGGACCACTTTTAGATGACTTTTTCTAGGGTTCCTTGTTAGCTGACAGGGTTTGCAGGAGCTGGCTCTTTTCAGTGTGTGAGAGCCAATTGACAAATATTCAGAGATCCTGTGAACTGGTTGTTCACACTGGTTAATATCACCATTAAAATTAAGTTATCTAAACTTACGTTAAATAAGCTGTTGTATATTAAAAAGCAGTGGTAATATCTATTCCAAATTTGTCATTTCCTAATTATTTTGCTACCCTTCTTTTGACTGTCTCTGCTCTAGAGGTTATGGTATATCCATATGTGTGGGAAACACTACGTAACAGTGTGCTGTCATTGTGCATCTCTCCTCAACTTCACATTCAGGGACCATACAAGCAGTAGCTTGAAATTGGCCAAGTGAGAGTATTTATGCCATGGAAATCAGCAAATGCTACGAATCAGGGCTTGTTTTTTTTTTTTTTTTTTTTTTTTTTTGGAGAGTCACTAGTTAACATACTTTTTTCCAGCTGTGTTTAGCCAGTGGGAAGCACTGAAGAGAGCTCGGAGGATTGGTGGAAGGAGGAAGTCATGGTTTTTCATCTTTTCTTCTGTGGCCTGGGGAATATCTCTTCCCTTGCCTCCTCCAGTTGTCCCTCCATTGAAGGGGTGGTGGCCAGGTGTGGTAGCTCGCTCCTATAATCCCAGCACTTTTAGGAGGCTGAGGCAGGTGGATCACGAGGTCAGGAGTTCGAGACCAGCCTGGCCAACATGGTGAAATCCCATCTCTACTAAAAATAGAAAAATTAGCCAGGCATGGTGGCGTGTGCCTGTAATCCCAGCTACTTGAGGCAGGAAGATTGCTTGAACGCAGAAGGCAGAGGTTGCAGTAAGCCGAGATCACACCACTGTACTCCAGCCTGGGTGACAGAGTGAGACTCTGTCTTAAATAAATAAATAAATAAATAATAAAAATAAAAAAGAAGGGGTGGTATTGGCTTCCTGTTGTTGCTAATCTCTGGGTTGCTTCACTGTCCCACATTTGTCACTGAGCTTCTCAGTTCTTCTGTCACCAGTGTAACCAATCCCTGTACTAAATTCTTTCTGCTTTACATATTTGAATGTTTTTCCCCCCGTTTAGATATCTGATACATACAGCAAATTTATTTACGCAGATGTCTTTTGTTTTCAGTAGCACTTTTAATGTCAGAGCTTACAAAATTTAAAATAATATGATGTATTAGTGATATAAAGCCCTCTTTTTATTCAGAAGAACAATTAAAGTGCCAGAAAGCATAAGCAATTTGTTACAGTAGGTTGGTGAAAAGCAATAATGCTTTCCCAGCATATACTGGGATTTTTGACCCACACATTAATATTTTGAGGTAGAAATAATATAGAATTTATTAGAATTACTGAATGCCTTCAGCAGTTTCTGATATCCGAGTTTTGACTTGATAGCTCATGCTCCGCCTTTGTTTATGATGCCATGGTGGCCAAATCATGTCTACAATGAGAAATTTTAAAATATTGAATAGAGTTTTGAAAATTGAACTGGCAGTCAGCTGGCTGTCTTACTGTCTTATAAAAATAACACCTGCAGATGGCAGGTGCAGTGGCTCATGCTTATAATTCCAGTGTCTTGGCAGGCCGAGGTCGGAAGATCTCTGGAAGCCAGTTGTTTGAGACCAGCCTGGGCAACATAGCGAGACCTTGTCTCAAAAACCTTTAAAGATCAACCAGGAACAGCAGTGCATGCCTGAAGCTAGCTACCCAGGAGGCTGAGGTGAAGGATCACTTGAGCCCAGGAGTTAGAGGGTACATGTGAGCCATGATCACACCACTGCACTCCAGTCTGTGTGACAGAGCAAGAGCCTGACTCAGGGAAAAAAAAAAAAAAAAAAAAAAAAAAAAAAAAAGGCCTATTGGATATATAGTTGCTATGTCTCTGGATTCTGTCTCTCTGTTTATGAAGGTCCATTAACTTATTTCATAGTCAAAATCCACATGATTCTATGGGACACAGAGAAGAAAGATACCAACAAAGGGTCGTTTCTTCTTTTCCTATGGTTTTGTAGAATATAGAGAAAGTGGATTTTACTTAGTAAATGACTGAATGGTTTCATATTTTATCTCATAGAAAAACACTTAATTTTTAAATTCTGCTGAAGTGGCTTAGATTATAAATACTGCTTTTGTTACTTTATATCTTGTAAGTCTCCTTTAGTGCTCTGTTATTAAAATATGAAAGAGAAAGAGCGCTGATTAAACGTGCCTACATGGATACATTTACATTAATGCATGATGATTAATTATAAGTTAATATGCTCATTCACAAAAATATTTTAAGGTGGCATAATGATAAGGGTGCATTGATAACCTTGCACAGCCCCTTATTAGCGTTATCAAAAGCCAGATATGAGGTGACGTTAACACATTTTGGAGTGGCATGCCAGCAAGCCAACTGGCTTTCCGTAAGTGTCATACTCACTTTGGACCACAAGATGCCGCTCAATAATCCGTTATGATTTAAGTCTTTTGTTATAAGCCAAATGACATTTCCATTTATTTTACATGTTCGCCAATTACATATTAAAACTCATAGTGGGTGGGTTGTGGGGAGGAGACCCTGACTCTGAAGGCACTTTTTAACTTGGATGTGGGAAATCTATGAATAATTTATTTAAGGTATAGAGATTCAGGCTGAGAATTCAGACAACACAGAATTGGGGCATCCTTAGCTTCTGTGCGTGTGTGTACTTGTCTACTCTTGCCCTGCCATCAACCCAGCCCTTTTTGTATAGTCACCAGCACCATCTGCCCCTGAATGAAATAATTTCCTGCTGGTTCCTGCTAGCAACTCACAAAACAACCTATCTTTGTAACTATTCAAAATGTCAAAGGATTAACTTAAAACAAAAAACACATAATCAGCTTTCTGTTTTTCAGGCAGCAATTAAGTAGTCACAACATGGCAGTTCATAGATGAAAGCTCCAGAAATAACTGTTTCCAAAGGTAATCACTGGAAGAAGATAATTTCATTTCCCAAGTCCTTGTCTTAGGCTTAAAAAAAAATTCAGCATGAAGATTCTCTTTGATAAAGATGACTGTGGTCTTTAACTTTCCCATCAAATTTGCCCTGCATTTAAATTTAGATGTTTTAATTTTTTTGAGATAAGATGGAAGCAAGTCTTCCCCACAAATGCTTTTTGATGACCAGTGTCTAAACAATAAAGACCTATGTCCATGAACCAAGGCGGTCACATTATGTAAACACATTCCTTGGGAATTGGAGGGGCCGGGCTTAGACAAGCAGCAGCTACATAAGGAAATCTCTTCCACAAATGTCATGTAGGAAAGTTACTTTGCCTTTTTCTGGTGTTAATTTGGCAGCAATAGAGCTGATCTGCCTCCTAGATAAAATAGACTGCTTAGGTGGTATGATTTCCAGGTTGTCAAGAAGTAGCCCTCAACGTAGTCTCTTCTTAATCGGCACTTCCATTTTAGTGTGTTGGTTTTCAGATGCTTTAGTCTAACCTGACTGAGCACAGGATTTTAAGAGGTGGAGACTGATGATCAGAACAAACAAACATAAGAGAGACTCAGTATGATGGTGAGAGGAGAGAGGAGAGAGAATAAGCAGCAGAAATGGGAGGAGAATGACCAAGACGTGGAAAGGAAGAGATGCTCTAGGAAAAGCCCCACCTACCGCATTGTCTCAATCCATTCTTAGGGCGGGATCAACTTGGTGGTGTGAGCATTTAGTTAAGACAATAAAAAAATGAACGGACTCTCAAAAAACTGAAAATAGAATTACCATATGATCCAGCATTCCCACTGCTGGGCATATATCCAAAAGAAAGAAAATCTGGGTATCTAAGAGATACCTGCACTCCCATGCTTATCACAGCACTATTTACAATAGCCAAAATTTAGAAGCAACCTACGTGTCCATCAGTGGATAAATGGATAAAGATAATGTGGTACATATACATAATGGAATATTATTCAGCTGTAAACAAGAGCGAAATCCTGTCATTTGCAGCAACACAGATGGAGCTAGAGGTCCTTACGTTAAGGACAATAAACCAGGCACAGCAAAACAAATACTGCATGTTCTCACTCATAGGAGGGAGCTAAAAAGTGGATCTCATGACGATTGAGAATAGAATGATGGTTATCAGAGGCTGGGAAGAAGGGTGTGTGGAGAAGGGCATGAAGAGAAGTTGGTTGATGGGTAGGTATAAACATATTTAGAAGAAATAAGCTCTAGTATTCAAAAGTGTGGCAGGGAAATTATTGTTAACAATTTATTGTATATTTCAAAATAGAAAGGTTATAATATCCTCAACAGAAAGAATAATGTTTGAGGTGATGGATATTCCAATTACCCTGATTTGATCATTGCACATTGTATATAGGTATCAAAATATCATATGTATGTCCCAAATATATGTAACTATTAAATATCCATAAAAAATGAATGGAGAGGCTTGTCCTCTGAGCTAGCTTTCTCATTTTTCATCAGTCCTGGCTCTTTATATCACTGAGAGACACATCACATTTCTTTCTTCATTCTCATTCATTTGTTCGTTCTTGTGAATTCGACAGATGTTCATGAATAGTCCAACAACTATTTATCTTGTACTTACCCACCAGGTACTGGATTAGCTACTGTGGATATGAAGATGAAAGCATTCGATTGTCAGAGCTACAAGGAGAATATCACTGGAACTATTATGCAGAAAAACTCATTTTTTTTCTTAAAAATATCCTAATATACAGTGGAAATGTTAAATTTTGCTGTATTTAATGTAGAAGTGAAAAAACATAGCTTCTTTAGACCAGTGATTCTCAAGCCTTCAAATGCATAGGCATCACCTGGGAATTTGGTTAGAACACAGATTGCGACTCAGAATGTCTAAGGCTAGACTTGAAATTGTGCATTTATAACGAGCTCTTGGGTGATGCTGATTCAGGAGACCACACTTTAAGTAACAGGCTTTAGCCCGTGGGATGGTTAGTTATCCAGAAAGAGAGAAGTTTCTCACAGGAAAATGATCCACTTCTAGGTCAGAGGGAGGAGAAGACGGGTGTTAAGACAAACCTCTATAACAGTAAGACGGGTAAGGCAGGGAGGATGCTTCTGATGAATCACTCTCTGCCACCTGACTCTGTTTGCGTTTTCAGGATCAGACATATCGTACCCTACACCAGGATACAGGTTTTCTCCTAAGAGGGACACTGATCATTTCCTGCATCACTATTTTGAAACATCAGAACCGAGATGGCTTTTATGTTCCTAAAAGAAGAAGAAGAAGAAGGAGAAAAAAGGCATCACTTTTGAAGGGAAAAAATAGTTTTCCGATAACCCCCATTAACTACAGGGGTCATTGTGGCAAAATGAATGGGATTAGAAATCTGCTAAAAGCTGCAGTATATGGTACGCGGTGACTGACAAGCCTTTCGCTGAGTAGTTACAAATGGGACTAATGGTTTAAACTTGTTAGTCATTGTCAGAGCCTCTGATCCTTGAGTCAGCCATGGAAGCTATGGCAGAAATCGATAAGGCACTACTTTCCGCAGTGAACTGCTAGACCATATAGATTGCCTGGAGGGAAATACTGAGTTCCCTCCCAGGCTGCCAGATGAAAGCAGGCAGCTAAATCTCCAGGAAGATTGACCACACTGCTCGGGGCAATTAGGCCTTTCACCACTTTGAACGATGATTATAAACGGGGGAGAGGGTTGGGAGAGTGAAGGGGAGACAGCTCTGCATGACAAACTGAAAGCTGGAAGCCATTTTGGGGAGTCTTGTCAGTTTCATGGTCACCCAGGGCAATTTTTTTTCCTTTCCCTTGTTCAGATTGTTATATAGTGAATGTTCTGGGGCTGCTGCTTTTCCTTCCTTTCTTTTTTCCCTTTATTTTTCTTTAGATGCTGGAGAAGGGAAGACAGGCAGCCACAGCAGCACTTGGTTGATGATAAACTGTAAACTGCAGCTGAACTCCATTAATCCGTTCAATCCCTAAAGCCTGGGGCCTGAGTGCGTGTCGGAGGAGGGCTTCCTGTTGGGTACATTTCAAAACAATCACATCCCATTGTTCGGTGCCTTTTTGGGTAGAGCCCTGCAAGGCTGCCAAAATCATCAGCGAAAGAAAGTGCATGTTCCCGCAACAATTACAGACAAGCTGCAGATTATCAGCAGGCTGCAAGGGGCGAGGTGCTGGGGCCCATTTGGCAGACGGCTCTGCTTGGAGAGGAGCCCCATATCTGATGCACACAAGGCTGCACCCAGCATTATTATTAAGAGCGTCCAAGTGCTCCGTGGCTGCCTAGGCTGCGGGAAGCCCAGATGTGCAAGAGAAAGGAACTACAGGAGATGTGCAAAGCTGTGCCTTGGTTCTCAGCAGAAAGGCAGGGGCAGCTTAGTCTCATGTTGAAGAGTTTCTGGCCTCTTTCTGCTTCATCAACTTTGTATTTCTGCTCAAATTTCAACTGGCCATGTATCTCCATTGTCTTGTTTCTGTTGTCGAGTTCCATTCCCTTTCTAACATTAGCTTCATGATTGATTTAATTTTCTTCTTTTCTTATCAGGCCCTGGCTCCTAGTCCACTGTTGACTTTAAGTTGTACTGTAAACCATGTTCCGCTAAGTGTTGTTTAACTGTCAAGTGGATGGGGAGGCAAGATGTTGTGGGAATAATCCCAAAGCACTGCTCTGTGGCTGGGCTGTCAGTCAGAGGTTCTTGGACCATTTCACCACCCTGGTGAATGCAGTCCTTGGTAGAGACTGTGGAAAAGTCTGTTTTTTTGAGGATTGCTTGGTGCCTGGTACCTGGCATTTTAAAGATGTGTAAACCAAGAATTGAAATGCTGAAGTTCATTAGGAAACAAGAGGGTACTTGGAGTGAGTGAGTACTGCCTGTCCTTAAGGGTGCTCATCTCTTCCATGGCAGGGGTTGGGGGGCAATTCAGGGGGATTGTTTGTTGTCATTTTCTGTTGCATGGAAAGAGGAGCTCGGGCTCAAAGGGGCAACTAATGGGCATTTTTTGCTCATCTTCAATTCACTAAGCATCCATGAAACATCACCTGCTGTCAAGAGACCTTAGCCCAGGTGGCTCCCAGTCAGATGGGAAGCTTCACATTACCTACTTACGATCCCATGAGGATGGATTGACCCCTTATGATATGGCCCATGGAATGTACAACATCAAGAATGAACCCTAATGTAAACTATGAACTTTGGAGGATAATGATATGTCAGTGTGGGTTCGTCAGTTGTAACAAACATACCCTACTGGTGGGGAATATTTTTAATAAAGGAGGCTGTACGTGTGTGGGGGCAGAGGGTACATGGGAACTGTCTGTACCTTCCCCTCAGTTTTGCTGTGAACCTAAAACTACTTAAAAAAAAAGTTCCTTAAAAAACAAAACAAAAAACTAAAGAGGGAATTATAACCACTATCCAAATATTAATCACAGTGATAAGTGAAATAAAATGAAGCAATTTATTTGATTTAGAGATTCTTTTATAAAGTAAGTGAATTTGACCTTCCTCAGCATTCTTTATGGCATGAAATGAGAATTGTTTCTGCAAATCAAGTACATTTAAAAGGAAATATTAACTCTTTTAGGCCGGCAAGGAATTACCTTAAAATAATAATCAGAAAACTGTTAAATCATAGAATAATTTATAGAATTTGGGAAAACTTTTTGAGTCCTAGAAAGATAGTTGCTTTAATAATATTCTTGTTAGTTTCTAGGTTCATCTTAAATTATAGTTTTACTGGGTATTCTAGAGTGCTGGGATGGAAGGTGGGCTATGTGAATTATCGTTCCGATTCTACCCCAGGGTGTCTTGGTGAGCAAGAACTTCCATCTCCTTGCTGCTTGTTTTTCACCTGTGAAGTGGAAGATTTCACTAGTCAATATTGAGCTCCTATGATAGGGAGAACGATAGCTCTCCCAGCGAGTCCACGCTCGAATCTCTGGAGTCTGTGAATGTGTTATGTTCCATGGCAAGAGGGATTTTGCAGATGTGATTAAGATAGGATGTTAAGATAGAAAAATTATCCTTTTATCCTGGATTATTTGTGTAAGCCCAAATGTAATCATAGGGTTCTTAAAAGATGAGAGGTGGGCGGAGTCAGAGGAGAAGATGTGACAGTAGAAGCAGGGTTGGAGTGAAGCAATGTGAGAAGAACACCAATCTGCCATTGGTGGCTTTGACGATGGAAGGAGGCCATCAGCCAAGGAATGTGGGCAGCCTCTGGAAGCTGGAAAAGGCAAGGAAATGACTTCTCCCTGCTGAGCCTTCAAAAGAAACACAGCCTTGCTTGATCTTAGCCCTGAGAGACCCAGTTTGAACTTCTGAACCCCAAAGCTGTAAGATAATGCATGATATGGTTTGGCTCTTTCCTCATCCAGATCTCACCTTGAATTGTAATAATCCCCACATGTCAAGGGTGGGACCAGGTGGAGATAATTGAATCATGGGGATTTCCTCCACACTGTTCTTGTGGTAGTGAATAAGTATCACGTGAACTGATGGTTTTATAAATGGGAGTTCCCGTGCACAAGCTCTCTTGCCTGCTGCCAGGTAAGACGTGAGTTTGCTTCTCCTTTGCTTTCTGCCATGATTGTGAGGCCTCCCTAGCCACGTGGAACTGTGAGTCCATTAAACTTCTTTTTCTTCATAAATGACCCAATCTAAGGTATGTCTTTATTAACTGCATGAGAACAGACTAATACAATATGTTGGTACTGTTTTTAAGCCACTAAAACTTTGGCAATTTGTTACAGCAGCAATGGGAAGTTTTAGCAATAACTTGTTGAAGCTATAAACATACAGTGTAGGAAGGGTCACTAGAAAATTCTAAAATCAGATTGTGATGTGCAAAAAAAGATGACTACTAACAATGATTTCAGTGTGAAATGTAGGGCTCACTGAAGATAAGGTTTGTAAAAGCAGAAACTGATAAGAAGGGAAAATAAGGCACCAGAATCCATGAAGGAAAAAAGGATGGAAAAAACACTGTGAAGGAAGAAGCATACTTTAGCATTTGCTTATGCTTGAGGTATGTGAAACAGCTGTATACGTTTTTTTTTTCTTCCTTGACTGGCAGAATGGAGAATGTTAAGATACTGGTTTAGAAGGAACAGAATCTTAGAATTAGCAGGGGCCATTGTGATTGATCTGCTTGTAACCAGTGCCAGAAATCATTCTACACCATCCCTGAATATTGTTCCTGATTCTGGTACTTAGTAATATTTAGGTACTTAGTAAATATTTGTTGCATAGATGAATATATTTTAATGACAAAGATACTAGCAATAAGTAAATTAGAAATTATGAAAAAACCTGCATAATCCAATTGATTCATTAAGTTGGGAGCAAGGCATACTTTGAATATAGTGATAGCTTTGTGCTTTTTCTCCTTCTGATTTAAAAGTCTGCAAACTACCTTGTTAATATCTTCAAAGGGACTTTATTCTTTCCAAAGGGACCGTAGATGATACACAGAAGTACTTAGATGCTTTCCTTTAAGAAACCTGTGAATTCACTGAGAAACCAGAGATTATTGCCTATTATTGAAGAGTATCTAGCACTGCTTTTCTCTCAGGCAAATCTCTTTAAGCCACGTGGGTAGCTGTGACCTCCCGGTAACACAGGATGTAACAGAGGTTACAATGAGGCCTCAAACAATTAATCAACATTATGGCATAACAGCTCAAATATGGAAATTCTGATGGTCCCACATGTTGATAAATGGCCAATTTATGCTAAGATTCATCAAGTGTGTTGGGGCATTTGGAACTATCACTGCACAATCATGACATGGTCATTATCGGGCTGCAAATCGTCCAAAGAAATGACATGCTCCAGGAAGCAAGATTTGCTGGTGGCGCCTGCCTCTTTTTAAACTCAGTGTGAGGCCAGCTTGCTGTAAACGAAGCAATACAGCATGTAGATTAGCTCATGTGCGGCAGCTGCATGGCGGAAAGCAATTATAACACAGAAGCAACTCCACACGCAGGAACTAGCACCTCCTGAAATATGATCACCTCCGCTTCACTACGGAGGGAGATGCCAAACTGAAATACACACACAGCCGTAATGGAAGAGGGAGACCTGAATATATTATGGGGAGGAGAGGGGCTGGGGTTGTTCTTGAGCAGCCTCAGCTGAAACTAAGCAGTTGGCAGAGGCCATTGTTGAAAGCTCTTTAGCTCCTGTGGACTCTGAAACAGAATTCTTCTAGGGATACCACAGTCCACTATTTTCTTTGTTTAATGCGAACGCAGAGGATATTAACGTCAGGGCATTATTGGATTTTCTTTTTGTTGATATACTAGATGTGACAAGTGCGTCTTTCTTCCTAGAGGACCCTTTCTCAGAAACGAATGGGCATGCCCAGTGGATTGAATGGTTGATGTACCCCAGACCCAGGTGGGGCCAACACATAGTTCGGTCGACATATGTGCCTCCCACATAGTTTGAAGCCTTGCTTGGTATTTGCATATAAGGTGATATACAGCTGGGCTTGGGCTGCTAAGTTCTGCCCTGTGCTAAGTGAAGCAGGAGTGGCTAGTCTGCAAGTGAGAAGGAGTCGAATAGATATGCAGACACGTGGACGAGAGATATCACGGTCTGAAAGAAGATTCAGTGGGTTCAGATTCTGACTTTCCATTTACCAGTTACAGTCACTCGTGAGTCCCTCCTGTGATTTCTTCTCTTGGTTTCTATGAGATATTTATCCTTTTATAAATGCTCCCTTTCCTTTATTCTGTTTTGAGTGGCTTTCTGTTTGAGGCTTTGATGAAATTATTTCCCTTTTCCCCAGCTCCACCCCTGCCAGCTTTGGCTGAGCTCTTACCATGTCACAGAATTTGTTTTGGTGATTTAGGCATATCATTTTATTCAATACTTTCACCAACATTCAAAGGTAGATATGGTTATTTCATTTTTTCTTGAGGAAATAGACTCAGAAAGATTAGATAATATCTCCAAAGTCACACGGTTGATAAGTGGGGGAAGTGGTGATTTCTATTGAAGTTACATTTGCATTGAAATTGATTTTACATTTTCTGTGAAATCATTAAACCACCTACTATATAGTAAATGATTTATGCTATAATTTGAGAGTAGAATCTATGTTGAATTACTGAATCAACTTGGGAATAGGACTAGAAACCAAATCATCTTTATTTAAAAAGCTAACACTGTCTATGTTTACTTGAGGGCTGAAAACTTGCACAGCTTCAAAGAAAATAGGCTATGTATAAGAATTTTTCTGGGGTAGAGAGAGGGGGTGAAAGTTTTAGAAGTGTACCTAGATTATTTATAACCTATTCCGGTTTATAGCTTGCTGCTGCGTCAATTCTGTGATGTTGAAAAAGGTGAAGAGTCCACTGGATATTCCATGAATTGCTCATCTTTGTCTCTTGTATTGAGAAGATAGAGATAATTGGATTAACTTTATTTTTCCTCAATCAAAGTATTCTGATATTGCTCTTTCCTGGTTTCATCTTTCTTTTGATTATAAGAAAATAAATGTATTCCCTAACTTGTAACATTTGGGATCTTCATTCTCTTTAATTTTCATTTGCTTTTTTGTGCTTTCCCTGCCTCTAGCTTTCCTTACAATGATGTTTAAGACTGCTCATCATCTGGGCACAATCGTTACCTCCTTTATGGCCATTACTACTCTCCACATCTTCATCTCCATTCTCCTGAATGTCTCTGAGACATACAGCTGAACTGAATGTCTCAGAGCTCCTCATATACGCTATTGTATCTGTTGGCTGTGACTGGCTGTTGCTTCCTGCCTCACAACCCACAACACCTCCCAGTCTAAACAAAAAGTATTAGCCACACTTCAAGAACCGGTTAAAATATTACTCCTTCATGGCCAAGTGTGGTGGGTTACGCCAGTAATCCTGGCACTTTGAGAGGCTGATGAGAGCAGACCACTTGAGGTCAGGAGTTCGAGACCTGACCAACATGGTGAAACCCACCTCTCTGCTAAAAAATTAGTCGAGCATGGAGGCGTATGCCTGTAATCCCAGCTACTTGGGAGATTGAGGCAGGAGAATCGCTTGAACCTGCAATCGCGGAGGTTGCAGTGAGCCCAGATTGTGTCGCTGCACTGCAGCCTTGGTGACAGAGCAAGACTTCATCTTTAAAAAAAAAAAAAAAAAAATCTTAATGAGACAGTCCTAGAATTCCTTAATTAACAGTCTATAAGTAACATTGTCTTCATCTGAATTCCCATAATGTTCTAGCTCCACCACTCTTATGATTCCTAGTGATCAAAACCCAGGGATTACAGTAATTTTTGCACATGCTTTCTCTTTAGTGCACTGTGAGCAACTTGAGGGGAGGAAGAATTTTGACCTAATATGTTTATCCTCCCTGACATCCATAGAGTAACTTTTATGAAATAAGTATTCAATGAGTACCTGTTAAATCCTTTTATATGTGGGTAATTTTAATGCAGATCTGAAGACACATTTGTCATACCTAGTACAGTTTTTTTTGTTTTGTTTCTTTAGGCAGGGGAGGCACAATAATACATGCTTATCTGGTGAGTGAAGGAGAAGAGTCAGTAAAAATGTTTTTTATATGATTCATTGACGAAGAAGAAACACTAAATTGCCAGTTTTTTTGGTATGATCTGTGTCTTTTAATTATATAGAAACAGCCTTGGTCAAGTAGGCCCTAAAAGCTGGAGTTGTTACTGACCATATTGATGTGATATGTGGAGTGTGTTAGACAGGATGCTTAGCTCTAATTAATCTGAAACCCTGACTGACTGACTTAAATAAAAGGGCAAATTTTTAATATACTTTGCAAGAAGTCTGGAGGTGGCGTAGCTCCAGGATCAATTAAATTCCTGTTTCAATGACATCAAAGACCTAGGTTCTTTGCTTTTAGCTTGTTGCCTTTGCTCTCATGCTAGCTAAAATCTTCATGATTTTTAGTGGTTCTAGTAATCATATGCAGGCACAGTAATATTGAATGGAAAAAGAGGACAGGTATTCCTGTGTTTTTGACAGCAGCAACAAAACCTGTCACAGAAGCCCAACAGCAGTGTGCTCTTTATTTCTTACTAGCTAGGGTTGAGTCACATGTCTGTCCCTAAACCACTTCTGAGGAAGGCATTGGGATGATCATGTTGGATTAGGCTTTGAGGAATTATCTCGGATTTTGGAATAGGATCACCCTCATCTCTTGAAGGTGTATACCACAATGAAATCAGGATTCTGTTATTATGGGAAAAAATATGTAATTTTGGAAGGCAACATCAGTGTTGGGCATAAAAGAGAATACAAATATTCCTTTATCTGGATCGGTGATTATCAACTGTCAGCATGGGGAGGAAGGGACAATTTTGGCCTCCCTACCAACAGGGAGCATTTGCAACGTCTAGAGACATTTTGGTCACATTTGTGGGGGTGGGAGAGGCTGCTACTGGTTTTGGGTGAGTAGAGACCGGGAATGCATCCTGTGACGCACAGGACAGGACTGCCCCCACCACAACAAAGAGTTCTCTTGGCCCAGATGTCAATAGTGCTGAGGTTGAGAATTCCTGACATGGATATAATTGCCCTCCGGGGCTGACACATTGTCAAAAAATCTTACTATTTATTTATAACATTGACTTGAGACAGTGAGGACCAGTGTTCATATATATTTTATTTTGGAGGAATAATATACCAATGAATTATCATCCATTAAAACAGTAGCAAAAATATCTCATCAAATTACCTTGCCATCCACTTAGTAAGACCCTAGGGAAGTGAATGTGACCTATAACAAAGTAGGATTTGACAGTGAGACTAAAGTCAAAGAGAGAATAAATTCAGGAGACCCAACTATGGCAGGTACAATCACCATTTCCTTTATTTAATGCAGTAAAAAATGACCAAGGGCCAAGAAAATGGAGAGAAATACTATCTATGCTAGTATTTACATAGTAGGCATCACCCAAGGAAAAGTACAGCATATATTATAATAATTTTCCAGGTAAGAAAACTGGGTTTCAGTGATATTAAGAGAATGAAAACGCAGGGAGTTCAAGAGAAAAAAAAGCTTTTGTTTTCAATTTTTTTTTTTTTTTTTTTTTTTTTTTTTTTTTTTTGAGATGGAGTCTTGCTCTGTCACCCAGGCTGGAGTGCAGTGGCCGGATCTCAGCTCACTGCAAGCTTCGCCTCCCAGGTTTACACCATTTTCCTGCCTCAGCCTCCCGAGTAGCTGGGACTACAGGCGCCCGCCACCACGCCCAGCTAGTTTTTTTGTGTTTTTTAGTAGAGACAGGGTCAAATTTTCTAATAAGTGAATCATTTTCTCTTTTTAGAATTTTTTCCCATTCTGAATAAATGAGGAAGCCTTATCACTTAAGAGAAATTGTAAATATACCAGTTCAAATTTTGAGACTGGCAAGTTATATAAACAGCACTTGTCATGCCTCCTCTCCATTGTTTTACCGACTTGTATTGTCTTTGAAATTACAGCTGATTCTGTAGATCAGTGTCTCAGACTTCTTGAAGATGATTTTCTTTCAAAGCTGTAGTCATGCGTTAACTTATATCCTGTTTAGCTTCTAGCACAATGAGCTACACATTGTGAATAAAATGGACATTTTACAATTTTTTGGCTGTCCAGCTTCCAATCCCTCTTAGTACCGAGGGGAGAATACACCATTACATTGAGAAACAGAACTCTGCCCTCTTCTATCAAGAAAGCTGAAGCCTCATACTCCTGCTTTTCATTGCGTTCTAGTTACCAGGGCAAGAGTCATGTGACTGACATATCACCAATGTGATGATCTCCTTTCAGATTTTGGAAGCCAATGTTTCTAGATAATGTAGTTACAAGATGAAAACTGTATGCGTTGAGTCCCTACTTGGAGAGGAGCTTCCTGGAAGAACTGCATGCCCTAAAGTAGATTGTGTGAAATATCAAGCCAGTAAGATTGAGGTATTATTTGTTACTGCAACCTAGCTAAGTCTATCCTGACTAATGCATTGATGAAAAATATTTGTCAATTAATGTGCTTAAAAAATAATTAGTGAAATGGAGTAGTGATGACTAAAGGACAAAAGTTTTGTAGTCCAAGAGTACTACTTGGAATTTCAGTTTATCACTTCCTATTTGTGTGGCTTCAGGCATTAGTTCAAAGAAACCTGAAGGTAAGTACTAGGTAATGTTTTTTAATTTTTGCTAGAAAGAAGGAGGCTATGGGTCCAGGAAAACTTGAATGAGATAAATCCCATTAAAGTCCTCTCTGCTCCAAGACAACATAATTACCAAGGAAACATCTTATTTTAGTTTTCCAAAATGGTTTCCCTGTTTTTCTCTGGAAATTATTCTGTTGTGTTTCTCACACAAACTAATCTCTTGCGAATTTGGAAGACACAAGCCTCGTTCATGCCTTGATGAGCTGAAATGCCATGCTTCAAGTCTGGCAGCAGGAAGTCACAGTTCTGTAGCTCATAGAATAACCTTGAGTCTTCTTGTCCCCATCCACCTATCTCCATTCTTTGATGCAGAACCCTCAAAGAGTCAAAGAGTTGGATCAGATTTAAAGCCTTACTGCCTGTTGCCCCCTTATTTTGCATCCTCAAAGCAACATGATGAAAATTCAGTGTTATGCAACCTGAAACTAGCATTTTACAGACATTATTCTTTTGTGCCAATGAGCTCACTCTAATGTCCAGTCTTCCCACAATTATCACATTTCCTCTCCCTGCTGAGCACTCTGAAGCATTTTTGCTAAGTAGTTACAAAACCACAGTGGAAATAGTCCTGGTTTCTGGTGGTCAGATTTGCAAATTTATTCCCAACCATTGTAAACCCTGTACCTGTGCTTCACATATACAAAAAGCCTACTGTTAGACCAGACAGGCAAGTGGGCAAGTGGGTTATTCTGAGGTGCCCTCTTTGCCATTAGTCTTACTGCAATGGGATTGTGGTGTGTTGAACTAGAACTCCCAACAGCTCCCGTTGCTGCCTGCTGCCTCAATGAATTTTATATTAGTAGGCAAATGAAACACTCAACCAAGTGAAAGGAATTCATAATGTTGAGGCATCTTAGGATAAGAATGTGCTGTGCATTTTGCAGAAAGGATAGTGGCTATCAATGTGCAATGACTAATCTAGATAAATCACCACTTTACGACACATCTGGCCTCAAGTCGTTTAAATTAGTGGAGTTCAGCTGTAGAACACCAGCTGAACTGGAGCCTACAAATTCATATGCTTCCTACACATGCATAAATGCTAAATGATGAGCTTGGTAATGATTGGGAGCCCCTCATTTCTGAGAGACTGATAAGCCAGTTCAGTGTTTCTTTGCTGAGCGCTAATTAGTACAGTGTAATAAAGCTTCAGAAGTAGTCTTCCAAACAAGATAGTTTGAATTAATGTTTATGAAAGCTCTTTATTAATCTGAAAATGCTCTTCAAAGGTAATATGGGAAAAGCTTTTTTCCCCCTTATTTGGCATTTTAGTAAATATCACAAATCTTTCCATTTTATACCTATTCTCATTATAACCACAGCTAAAGCTTTAAAAAACATAACTTACTCAGTGTGTCTTCACCATGGATTTCTTCCACGTCTCCCTCAAGCAATGCTTTAGCCCTGGAATTGGTTGGTGAGAGTATCACCTTCAGGGGGTCCCTTTCAAAAAGTAGACCTACACGGTTTAGAGGTGGAAGGTACTTGGAGATGTCCTTTCCAAACCATCTTATCCTGCAAAATAGAAAACTGAAGCTCTGCTTAATATAAATTGAACTAGCACCACGTGATTGCCAAGAAGGCTCATGCAATATTGAGCTGTATTGAATTGGAACACGATTACACAAATGGTGATGGTTTCACTATATTCTGAACTGCCAAGGTTGCTCTTATAGCATTGTGTTTATCTCTGAGTGCAACTCATTAAGAGGGACATTAGAAGGAAGAGCTGATTCATGGGCATGGAAACATGCCCATGATAGTAAGAGATTTCAAAATTATGCCAAAAAAACAGTTGATGGATCTTTGTACAAAGGAGGACTTGGGAAGAACTTGACAGTTGTCTTTAGATTAAGGAAGGGAGGTCATGTGGAGACTTGGTCAGCAGGTGTTAAAGGAGATTTGAGAAGCCTCTGAGCTTACATGCAATTTGTGTGAATGGGAACATTTATACCTTGGGGTGGAGTAGGTCCATAGGATTAATGAAATTCTCAAAGACTAAAGGCCAATGTGCTATACTTTTCCTGTGTGGCTAAAGAGGGCAGAACAATAACTAATAGCTCTAAGTTGCAAGGAGGCAACATCCGACTATATAAGCAATTACGTTTTAAAAATTGGAGTTGTTTTTATATGGACTGGTCTGGCCTCCAGGAGTGGTGTTTCTTATCGCTTGACATTTCTAAGTCCCAGACTTATCAAGAGTGGTATAGAGAAGATTGATGTGTCAGAGTAGGGTTTGATTAAACTGCTTCTATGGTTCATACCAATTTTGAGTTTCAGGGATTCTGTAACTCAGAGATCACATGACCCTTACAAGTAATGAACTTAATTTATGGGGTGGATCTAAGCTATCTGTGGTTATTTCTCTTTGTCTTGCTGTTACTGATTTATCCTGGCTTAAAGTAGGCATATTTAGATCAAAGATCCTCAACAGAAACCATTCAAATACTCAAGTGACTCCCTAGCCACATTTTAGTAAGGAATACTTTTCATTTCAATATTAATATGCATCTTACATGAAAACTCTAAATATATGGGGACACCAAGTTAGGAGACCTCATAGGTTGTTGTTCTTCATGAAGTATAATAAGAACTCTATTTAGCTGAGAGAATAAAAACACATTCAATTAATCGGGTCATTGTATAATTTATTGCAAGGTTAGAAATAATAAAAACGATTATTACTATATAGTTATGTATGTAATGTATGTGTTACTTCATATTACATGTAAGTATTCCTGAATATTTACTAGGCCCTAGACACAGAACCTAGTACTTTACAGGTATTCTATCACGGTCTTTACTGTATTCAATTCAGACAGCATTATTGT
Source organism: Macaca thibetana thibetana (assembly GCF_024542745.1). Lineage (NCBI taxonomy): Eukaryota > Metazoa > Chordata > Mammalia > Primates > Cercopithecidae > Macaca > Macaca thibetana. The sequence continues at coordinate 90,948,013 of NC_065592.1, forward strand.
TAAGCCTATGTTACAAATGAGGAAAGTAAAGCCTATAGAAGTCACACAGTGAATAACTCTTGGGGCTAGGATTTGAACTTACGTCTCTTGTTCCTGAGTCTGTGTCAAAATCGTTTGACTTTTCTGCCTTCCTTATTTACTGAGTGAAGAAGTTGGTTAGATCATAAAATTGTTACACAAGCACTGTGGTATGGAACAGTTTCAATGAGGTTGCCTGGTGGCTTGGTAATTGTTGATTTGGCTAGGCTGAACCACATTTTCCGGAATTCCCTTCCTTGTGTTCAGCCGCATCGGGTGGGCCATAAGAAGTATCCTGTGGGAGATTCAGAGGGTGGAAGGGAAGCAGCAGCCACGTTGCAGCTCCCATGCGGTGGCTGCCACCTCTCCGCTGGCTCACCTCATTGGTACGAGACAGTAGCTGGGCTTAGATCTACTCATGCCCCCTGCATCTTCCTTCAGCTCCTCCACCTCCTGTGCCAAGTGTGTATGTTGATGACAAATGCTGGCCTGACTACCAGCTACTGCAGGACACTCATACTATTAAGGTCAAGGTCAGAGACAATAAGAACTTTCATGGGCTTTATACCACCCTTGCGGGGTTCCAACCTTTCCCTGCTTTCAGGAAATTCTGAAATTTCAGAGTTCTGACTGCTTCTGCTTTCAGGCTTCTAAAGTTCTCCCAAGGACAATGGCCTTACAGAGGTGGCTTAACCAGCTCCTACAATTTGCACAAGTCAAACCCCTGCAACAGACTCATCCCCACTCACCCCAACCTACTTCTGTCAGCCAGCCAGGGTTTGATCTTATTCATACTTTTTCCTGCTTTTCTGATTAAATGACCAATGAATACAAGTACATTGGGGATACCCTTGATTTGTGGATTTAAGCTGGCACAGTTCCTGTCTTCTGTTGTTTCGGTCCTATTTTTTTTTGAGATGGAAGCTTGAGTGCAGTGGTGTGATCTTGCCATCTCAGTTTACTGCAACTTCTGCTTCCCAGGTTTAAGCAATTCTCCTGTCTCAGCCTCCCAAGTAGCTAGGATTACAGCCACCTGCCACTGCACCTGGCTAATTTTTGTATTTTTAGTAGAGATGGGGTTTCACCATGTTGGCTAGACTGATCTCGAACTCCTGACATCCAGCAATCTGCCCATCCCAGTCTCCCAAAGTGCTGGGATTATAGGCATACAGGCATGAGCCCCCATGCCCGGCCCTGCGGTCCTCATTTCTGTTCTGTAGAAACATCCGGTGAAATCTGTAAAGCAGTAAATCTGCCCTTTCATATTTAATCCCCAAGAGAAGAAAAATATGGGATGTTAACAGAGTGGGAGGACAGTATGGCCAGAAATGAACACTTTCAAACCACAGGAGGCAGGCTAGAGATGGCAGAATTAGGCTGCAGGGTTTGAGTGGTTCTTCAGGTTCTTCTTCAACATACATGCTGTGTGATGCCAAGCAAATTACTTACCTTCTCTGGGCCTGTCTCCTCCTCTGCTAAAAGGGATAGTGTTAATATCTACCACAAAGGGTATGTGAGGATTAAACCCGGTAACATATGTGAAGTGCTTAGAACAATGTAACCTTTATATTCATGTTTATTTTTGTTATGTTATTATAGGAGAGAGGAGTGGTCTGTAATCTTTTTTTCTGTTCTGATTTCTTCTGGCTTCTCAGGGAGTGAAAACCTGAGCTGCCAGTGCTGTACAGACTTTCTTCAGGCCTTTTCTCTTCCCTCAATACCCTCTCCTCTTCCATTTGACTCTATCTTGCCTCTTTTTTTTTTTTTTTTTTCTCAGACATAGTCTTGCTCTGTCACCCAGGCTGGAGTCCAGTGGTGCAATCTCAGCTCACTGTAACCTCTGCCTCCTGGGTTCAAGCTGTTCTCCTTCCTCAGCCTCCCAAGTAGCTGGGATTACAGGCGTTTACCACCATGCCCAGCTAATTTTTTGTATTTTTGGTAGTAACAGCGTTTCACCATGTTGGCCAGGCTGGTCTTGAACCCCTGACCTCAGGTGATCTGCCCGCCTCAGCTTCCCAAAGTGCTGGGATTTCAGGTGTGAGCCACTGCACCCAGCCTATCTTGCCTCTCTTTAAATGTTCTTTTGGAGGTCAAGAGAGGGAAATAGGTGAATGGGGAAGACGACAGAGTTGCAGGAATAAGAGCCAAGGATGGAAACTAAAAGAGTCTCAATTAACTTCTCTCCTTACAGCGATCTAAAGAGAACAGGGGCTGTGACATACACGGGGAACATAATGGTCTTAGCTGAAAGGGACTTACGCCAGTGTCAGGCCTTCATGATCACCAGGATCTGGGCAGAGTTTGCAGATTCTAACTGTGTGTTATGTGCTGACACACTGAAAAGGGGTTCAAATGGGGGTGGGAAGTCCTGTTTTTATCCTACAATTGAACTCTTTCAAGTTCCTTTAAAAAATAAGTGGTACCTCCTCCTGCTGCCCCCCTTACACGTTCTAGTGCATTTTTCTCTGGCCTTGTCTGGAACAGCTAACCTTTTCTGGCTGTACAAGATAGGAGAAACCTTTTGACTGTGGCTGCTTGTTTGGGATGATACAGGGCCCGAGCAGACTTTGTTCTTTTTTTTTTTTTTTTTTTAAGAAGACAGCCTCTTCCCATCCCTCTGGAGTTACTTCATGCCAAAGTGGCTGCTGTCTGGCAACCAGGTGGTCTAGGATGGTCAAGTTTCAAATGTCACCATGCAAAAGGCAGTTCCAAGGACCGGAGTCAAGGATTGAAATGCCAAACCTTAAATGTCCCTCAAATACATATTTTCCTAACTAGTGACTTGCCGCAGAAATAAACAGCAATTATGCAAAAGTCACCCCCGCCCCCCCCTGCATCTTCACTTCCCTCCTGGTGTTCCAAAGTCATTACATGGAGTACTTTGTGATAAAAAGATGTCTCCACGTGGCCCACTTAGTATTTCGAAGCAGGGAAATGAAAGATGGCGGAGCACACATGCTGCAGAACCACGAACTGACAGAATCATCACTGGCCTAGTTTTTGAGTCACTGTGACAGACACAAGGGGATTGCTTTTAAAGTCGCTGATGACACATCAAGAAAAGGGAAGAGGATGTCTCTGCTTTAGAAAAGAGACTTAAAGAATCTTACTTTCTGACTGGAAATACGTTTTGAATTCAGACTTTTTTTAGATGGTGCATAGAAAATGAAAGGCAAATGACAGGGTACTTACCTGAAGACTCCGAGAGACACCTTATCCAACAGTCTGTGAGTGTACCAGCAGAGAGAACGGGGCACACATTTTGCGATTTAGGGTGCTGGGGATGGCATCAGTTCCTGCAGAAGAAATTTCACCACTGAGCAATGAGCCACAGAAAACATTACTATGTAACTATTATAGGCTGCTGTAATTCAGGCTCCTGGCCATGAACAGCAAGGGAGTCACGCTAACTAATGCAGAGGGTTGGACTCTTTTTCTATTGATGAGCCCCAGGAGAATTTCCATAGTGTCTTTTTGTTCACACAACCCAGTTCTTTTCTTGCTTGTATGGTTACTTACCCATCTCTGGATCTGCAAGGATCAGTAAATGAGAGGATGAACTCTCAGAAAGAACAGGGCCAGCTTTTGATGATTCCGAGAGGGAAAAGTGAAGGTCTCACAGTTCTCTGTATTTAATATCTGGCCCTTGGAGAAAGCTGGTAGCTCAAGTTGTATAAAACTTGCACACAACTCCTAAATGAAAGGGGAAAAAAAAACCTCACCATAATTCATTCTTTCATTGAAACAAACAAATCCATATTATATGTCCCCATTGAGTCATTGTGTTGGTAAGGATCTCTAGGGTACTCCCCTTTTAGAATTGTTGCTAGTCTCGACCGGGTGCGGTGGCTCACGTCTGTAATCCCAGCACTTTGGGAGGCCAAGGAGGGTGGATCACGAGGTCAGGAGATCAAGACCATCCTGGCTAACATGGTGAAACCCTGTCTCTACTAAAAATACAAAAAAATTAGCCAGGCGTGATGGCGGGTGCCTGTCGTTCCAGCTACTCGGGAGGCTGAGGCAGGAGAATGGCATGAACCCGGGAGGCGGAGCTTGCAGTGAGCCGAGATCGCGCCACTGGACTCTAACCTGGGCCACAGAGCAAGTCTCCATCTAAAAAAAAAAAAAAAAAAAAGAAAAAGTTGCTATGTCCCAAAATCTTTTTCAAGGCTATCTACTATGTTAGTTGAAATCTGCAGACCTTGAAGAGTAAAAAGTAGCTGATTAAATGCAACACTTTGAATTTTGATGCAATATGGACCTGGCAGCTTTAGAAAATAAAAATACGGGCTCCCCATAAAATCTGAATTTCAGATAAACAGTGAATAATTTTTTTAGTATAAAAATGTCTCAAGTATTGCATGGGCTATATTTCTATGAAAAATATCCATTGTTCAACTAAATACTTACACTAAAAATATTTGTTGTTCACCCAAAATTCAATTTTAACTGTTAGTCTAGTATTTTATCTGGCAAATACAGTGCCATACTAACTTTAAATTGTAAGAGTGTAATTGGCTCTTAGGTAAATATTTTAAGGGAGTGGATGGACGTGTGTGTGGGGAACATTCACTTCTGCCTGGGCAACCTTGCTTCAAAATACCAGGCCCTTCTCCTTAAGAGGGAGAAGACTCTCTGTTGTCCTGGAAACAGAGCAGTCTGCGGTCAACCCCCCAGGGCAGCCTGAGGCCTGGGGTGCTTCTGTCCTCCCAAGGAGATCTGCTGGTGAGGAGCCCTTTGCCACCAGGCTCTGTGGAGGTCTGCATACTGAAACAAGGCCTCCATCCTACCAGCATGCAGCAAGTTCTGTTGGGAGCACCGAGAACTCAGAATGTGTCACTCCCCTCTTTTCCCACTGAGACTAAAGAAAGAGAGCTGCCTTGGGACTTCCTGTTGGATATACTTATGGTCTGTGTTTTCTGTGTATGGCCAGTCAACCACTACAACCTGAAAATTCATCTTGAACTGGATGTATGCAGACATTCAAGCGTAGTGGAAAGACGGCAGTACAGTAGTGAAGTGGGAAGCTGGGCCACAAAAATGTTGTTTCGATAATGGTTTCTCTTGGCTTTGGGGACACTATTTTGTGGGCCCCTGAATAAATTCATTTGTTTAAGAATGTAATTTTGGAAAAAAATATATTTTTGGTGTGTTTTAAAGTGAGAAAAAGTGCTGGAAGCTGGAATATTTTTGACTGTCCAATATTTACTTTTTCATTGATTCATCTTAATAGTTTTCTGATCATCTGTGAACTAAGCATGGTCCTGGGCATTCAATGCTGAATATGACAAGGTTTCTGCCTGGAGTTGGCTTCTAAAAAGTGGTTGAAAGCCTGGCAGAAAAGACATATACGTGGTTGAAGATAATACAGTATGACAAGTGCTATGAGATAGGTGCATTTGGATTGTTTTGGAGTTACGGAGGAGGGGCTGCTAACGGACTGGGTAGCAAGGGGAGAATGAGGTTTCTTAGAGGAGGTGATGGCTGAGCTGAGCTCTGAAGGGGACATATTTGTATAGATGAAACATTGCAGGAAGTGTATCTCAGGGCAGCTTATTTAAAGGCTTCAGGGGAGGACTCATTGTGTCAGGGTGCTGGTGGTAGTCTAAAGGTATTGTAGTATGTGGTGAGGGGTACAGTATAGAAAAATGGCTCTGGCAAAATATGAAAGGGACCAGATCACCAAGGGCTGCTTGTAATAAGGAAGACTCTGGGGTGTTTTTTTGTTGTTTTTTTGTTTTGTTTTGAGATGAAGTCTCACTCTGTCACCCGGGCTAGAGTGCAGTGGCACGATCTTGGCTCGCTGCAACCTCCACTTCCTGGGTTTAAGCGATTCTCCAGCCTCAGCCTCCTGAGTAGCTGGGATTACAGCCGTGCACCATCATGCCCAGCTAATTTTTGTATTTTTAGTAGAGACGGGGTTTTACCATGTTGGTCAGGCTGGTCTCGAACTCCTGACCTCAGATGCCCCACCCGCCTCAGCCTCCCAAAGTGCTGGGATTACAGGAGTGAGCCACTGCTCCCGCCCCCACTGTGGGTTTTAACCTGAGACTAGTGAGAAGCGAGGAAAGGCTCCCAGTCATGGAAACACCATAACCAGATATGCATTTGCATCATCAGTCTGGCTGCAGACTGGAGATGAAAGGGAAGGGAGTCAAGACCTGAGTCTGGGAACCAGTTTTGGAGACAGTTTCTTTCATCTGAAATGGTAATCAGGGTGGTCAGAACAAGGTGTTAGAACTGGGGAGAGAGAAGCAGGGGGCCTTAGTTTTGAGGATTTAGAATCAATTAGCCTTTAAGTGGCAGTGAGTTTTTTATTTTTTTGAGACAGGGAGTTACTCTATCATCCAGGCTGGAGTGCAGTGGCACGATTTTATCTCAGTGCAGCCTCGGGCTTCTGGGCTCAAGTGATTCCCCCACCTCAGCCTCCTAAGTAGCTGGGAGGCTGAGGTGGGGGAATCACTTGAGCCCAGAAGGTACAAAGAACACCAATCTTTTTGTTCAGCACATATTATTTTCCTGGTGGGCATGTTTTATTTTCAGCCTTTTCAGGGTGGTTGTGGGAATAGCCTTCGTAATGCCTTCCCTGCCTGTCATTGAAGTGCAGGGCACTGCTTGGGGTTGTGGAGAGCTCTGGCACTCCCTGCTTCATTTGTCTGGCCTTTAGAATGTACAACATGCCATTGATTTCCCCAACGTCTCCCAGACTTACACTCACTTCTCCATCCTATGCCCTGCTAGGGAAGAGTCTGAGTCTGAGTTTCCCACCTCCCTTTCCAGCTGGCTTTCTTTTGGCATCTACCATTAGGAGGCACTGGTAAGGGATCAATGGATGGGGAGAAGAAAGAAGCTTGTGGTTTTGGGCTCACTCAGTGTGGTGATTGCTGGGATGTAATTCCCAATTCCAGGCAGAACAGCACTGTCAGTGCTCCCATCCTTAGCTGAGGAGATGCCTCTTCTGTAAATCTAAAATTGACTGCAGTTGGTGTTTCCAACTGTGTAGCGCCAATTCAGTTCATGGGTTTCATTCAACTAAGGACCATTATCAGCATCTGGGTTTTACCACTCTTATTATTGTTGTTGTTATTTTCAAATTTAGCCCCCTCTCCTCTCTGCTCTTGCAGCCTTTCAGCATATTTTGTCAATTCCCTGAATTAAATTCCCTCTGTTTGAAAGTCCTAGAATGGTTTCAATTTTTTTGACTGAATATACCAAAATACAACATGTTGAGTTAAAAGCAACCATAGTGCAGCTTTTCTTTCTTTTGTTTATAGTAGATTTTGTTATCAACTGAAGGAAACTTTTATTATAACCCTTTTGTCACAGTCCATACCATGGAATAACTTTATAGGTGACATAAAAATATGATCAGCACCACCTTGGGGGTCAGAAAACGAAATGCCTTGGATGGAGGTCAAGGGCAAACCATTTTATAATAAAAATCTGAGAGGTTAGAGGAGAAACACTGGTACAGAAGAAATAGCGCTATGCTTAAAAACAAAATTCCTGAATTCAAGACTGCCTTTTTAATTTACATCATTACCATATAATGATGGCAAATCTTGTATTCTCTTTGAGAATCAATTTCTTCACTTGCAAAATCAATGACATCAACATCCTAAGGTCAAAATAAAAGTCAAGTGAGAATTGTGTGTGGCATATGCAAAATTTATATTGCTATAAAGACATTGTTGTCAGGACTATTAAAGAAGGCTAGGTTCCTGCCCTCAGGTTGATGCCAATTTAGTTGATGATTTTATAATCAGCTATACAGTTACAGGTGTTTAAATGTTTGAGAGCTCAATGTATAAATAAGTGACTCTTAACCAAGATTAAGGCAGCATGTACTTTTTGTTACCGATCTCACTTGGGTAAGTTGTCTGGAAACACCTTGTCATTTTGGGACCTCAGTTTCTTCATGTGTAACTGGGGACCAGAATGCTGACCTGCCTCCTGAATGTGTTGTACGTGTTAATTAACTGCATGTGACTGAATAGCATTCTCAAGGCGAGCATGTAAATGCCAAGTGTTCTCACTGATAATAAAGCAGATACTTTCTTGATGGAGTTGTCAGGAGGATTAATAATTTAATTGCGGCAGAGTGCTCTGATATTCTTAGATGAAAAGTGCCATATAACTTTGAAGAGGAATATTATTAAATAGCTTCTGCCTTGTTTCCTGAAAGAGCAACTCCAAATAAGGCAATGCTGATCTGCACATACCTATCTAAATGTTTCCACCTCCACTTAGGAGAGCAGAAATTTAGACAGCAGGAATTTAGAAATTTGGTTCAGAAGGAGGCCTATAACAGAGTAATAAGGAATTTCTGATTTTTCTTCTGTAGTTGGCTCATGACTTCATTTCAAGATAGTTTCTTCAATGTTGTCAACAAATAGCATAACTGGGAATTAGCCAGTGCAAACACTTTTCTCCTGATGAGGACAAAATCTAGTCTTTGTAATTTTGCAAATCAATCTGTGTGCCTGTAATTTCCTATATTTCAACCACACTGGCTTCCTTTCTTTTCCTTCTACTCTTCAAACTCTTTTTTCTTTGACTTTTGCATTGTTATTTCTGTCTTTTCAAAGTGCTGAGCATGGTAACTTCTGTTTTTGTTTTGTTTTTGAGACAGAGTTTTGCTCTTGTTGCCCAAGCTGGAGTGCAATGACATGATCTCAGCTCACTGCAACCTCCGCCTCCTAGGTTCAAATGATTCTCCTACCTCAGCCTCCTGAGTAGCTGGGATTACAGGCATGCACCACCATGCCTGGCTAATTTTTTGTATTTTTAGTAGAGACAGGGTTTCTCCATGGTGGTCAGGCTGGTCTCGAGCTCCTGACCTCAGGTGATCTACCCACTTTGGCCTCCCAAAGTGCTGGGATTACAGATGTGAGTTACAATGTCTGGCCCACTATTTTCCTTTCAAATATCACATTATCCTCTCTTCTTAAATAGTCTACTCTCCCAGGACTCCCCTCTTCCTTCAACCCCATTCCTTTCTGTCACAGCAGCCTTTTGGATTGTCATTAGCACTTGTGGGTAAATCCACTTATTTTGTTCTTTACTTGTTTAATTATATATTGTCTGTCTCTTACGTCTAAAACCTAAATGTGTGGTGATGTGGATTTTGTCTTTTTGGTACTCTGACTTTTGGTTGTGCCTAGTGCATAGTGGTTGTTCAGTGGAGTTTGTTGAATGTATAAATTATTTATGCTGCCTTTATCTTGATCAAAATTGTCCATCTGGTCATTAAATCAGGTTAACTTTGACGTATCTATAACAGTTTTGGGGTGAAAGACTGAAACTTCGTTTTGGCAAATTTCCATAAAATTGTGAACATCCAAAAGATATAAGAATAATACGAGATACAGTATCCTGTAATATGATTCTTAAAATTCCTGTGCTTGACCTAAAGGGTTATGTTGTTGAATTTCCTTTTCTCTGCACCTGATTCTGTGATTATATTCTCTGGGACTTTTGGTTCTTGAGAAATACAAAAATTAAGATATATTAATGTCCTAAAGCAGGTGTTAGTCTGCAAACTAAGCCAGCTGCCTGTTTTTGGGAATAAAGTTTTATTAGAACACAGCTTGTTCATTTATTTTTCCACAGCTGTTTGGAGTAACAGTAGAAGAACTGAGCTAGCAAAGGCAGAAATATTTACTACCTGGCCCTTCAGAGAAAAGTTTTTTCACCTCTGTCTTGGAGCCTTGTTTTCCAACTCTTTGAGAACTAGAAAAAGTCACAAAAAGTTTCAAGTAAGTAAATTTGATATGAGGAATTGTTAGGGACATGTTCTATTCAGGATCTGATGCCATGATTTTCTATTCCTTTAAGAACAAAAAGGTAAATAAACATAAATATAGGTATGTCTACACTCCAGGCTAGCAAGCAGCAAAACTCATTAAAGTATCCTGAATATAAAGTTGGAAAGTTTCACTCCAAAATGAGCTTTGAGTAACAAAAATACTATAATTGTTTGTGCCCTTATAACTTTTATTTATAGGAGGGAGTTTATTTTATCAGCATGCAGATTGGAGTTTGGTTTTAGATTACAGAATTTGAAGGAGTGGGGGAAGATTGGCTGACTTTTAACACCAAAACAATTTTTTAATTATAGCAAAAATAATTATTGTGTTTACTGTATAAGCTATGAATTGGGCCAGGTGCCTACATGAACTATATCTTATTGCAGCAACCTCCAAAATGAGAATTATTATCTCAGTTTTACAGATAAATCCCCTTGTGCTCAGCAGACTTCAAATAACTTGCTCGGGGTCCCATAGGTGATAAGAGGTGGCCCAGAATTAGAATCCATTTCTGCTTGCTCTTCCCTAGAACAGCAGGAGTCAGAGAAACAGGGGGTTATACTTTGAATACAGTAAAGGCAGTGTTTCCCTGAAAAGACAATGTTAATTCTTACATCCTTCCCTTGTGAGTGACCCTAAACTAGGAGCTTCCAGCAATGTGCAGTGGCCAGTAGCCCACTAAACTGTTTTGACTTAGAGCAAGAAAAGCAAACCACTTTTCCCACATCGACTCCCACATTTTTCATATGGAGTAAGGTGGTGCTTTGAAAGAAGAGGGAAAGAACGAGAATGGAGAAGTGCTCACTCTAGTTCTTACCTGTTAGCTTGAAATGCCTATAGCAAAGTCGGCTACCTGCAAGTTTTTAAGGTGAAACACTTTCCTTTGCATTTCCTTTGCAAAGGCGTCTTTTGAGAACAGTCTCCTTTCAAACACTCCATGACTTTGGTCAAAGAGCTGAGAACCTGGTATGAAAGATTTCAGTGCTGTCAGAAGCTTCAGCCAATGAGAGGGTTCCTGTCATTCACACTGGTACTTGCTCAGTATTTCTTGTGTTCCTTGCTTTCACCCTGACAGCTTGTAAGTCTCAGGGGACTAGGGGATTTTTCTTTATCTTTTTATTTCCTCTTCAAAGTGTGTATATTTATGGGAGACTACTGAGTGGGAGGGGCAGGGAGAAGGTTGGGGAGAATAGAAAAAAGAACAAGGATTGAACAATTTTTGTGCCTTTTTTGTTACTCTTTATGAAATCTTAGATAAAAATATTGGCAATTTGTTCAGCCTTTCCCCCTTTTGCTAATATTTAAAAGCATTCAATTAAGATTTTCTAATGTGTCCAATGAGTTAAACGGTCCTGTGATATTAGAAAAATATTACACATATAAATAAAATACGTCAAAGCATTAAAAAGCTATTACACACACTGAACATAAAATGGCAGAATAATGATGGATCCCGCCATGCAGGAAACATATTCAAAAATATTATCTTCCTGGTAATGAAATGCCATCCGTTTCATTTTAAGCTAAATACGTTAGACATATCAGTGGAGTCTGTGCTGACACAGCAGTGAGTTGAAATTGAAAATCTGAAATTATATATATGATTGGACACAGTGTTAAAGTAATTTATAGGAAAAACCACGAATGTGCTGGGTCTGCACCTTCTGGTGAACTCATTTTATAGAATCAGATAGAGGAAAACTCTACCATTTCTAATGTGCAGTTAGAATGGCAGCCTGCCAGGGCCCCAATATATTCAGTATGAAAAGAGAGAAGGACAGACAGAAACCGGGAGGTGGGGGATAGCAGCTGGGGAAGGGGAGCAGTAAGGCAAGTGAGGGGGTGGGGTTTCAGGGGTGAGGGATGGAGACAGAAAGAAGCAGGATCAGAAAGGCTTGCTTCAAATTACAACAATTCTGCATAAGCCATCAAGAAAATGGCATTCGTTTTCATTCCTGTGACCTAATGGGATACAGCCGCCGTAGGAACTGTATTAGCTATCAAGACAAGAGGGAGATAACCCCACAGCCTGTGCAGGGGCAGGTTCCCAGGAGATGGAGGCAGGGCGCCCTGTGATACCACTGGCTGCGGTGCCAGTCAAGCTCTGGTGGATACCATCTGACCACAAAAGTTCAGGTGTACCCACGGAGTCTGGCAGGAAAGGAGGCAATGGGTCTCACTCGCAGACCCACTGCTGTCACCTCTCTGTCTGGATGTCTGAGTATCTCTCTGCCCTACTTTTTTCTTTTTCAATGTTGTGCATGCTTGGCTGCAAAGAGCGGTGGGAATTTGGGTAAGCCGGGGATGAGGAGAGAAACAAGGTTGTGCTTTTGTGTGGAGATGTGTGACGAATTGGTACCCTGATGTGCTTTTCGTCTTTCATTTATATCCGTAATCCTGCTTGAAATGTGAATTATTTATTCATACTGGGCTGGTCTTCTCCTAGAATGCCAGGGAGCCGCTGTCGTGAATTTTCATTTGGTGGCTGCACCAGCTGAGGCAGAGGTGGTCTCGTTTCTCCAGGAGTGTTCTTTCTAACCTTCTCTGATGTTTTAAGCAGAAGAAAGTTGAACATGAAAGAAAGGAGGATATTTTTCATCCTATAGTGGACAACTGACTCTGAGGAGGAAAGTGTGGTGCATAGAGAGACTGCTGATCCCTCAAATGTGGTTGAGATAAATTATCACCATGCCTTCTGGCTGTCTAATTCCTCCTTCTCACCCAACAGCCTGGGGATTTTAGAAGAGTAGAAATAACAACATCTAAAACGTGTATGGCATTTTTCCATCTGAACACTCACAGTGTTTCCTATGTATTTTAACAACAGTAGTTGCCGCCTATTGAAGATTGACTCCATGGCAGACACTGGCTTTGCATGCATGATCTGACAGCATCCTGACCTAGGTGCTGTTATGCTTCCCACTTTGTGGATGAGGAAACTGAGGTTTACAGAGGTCAAATGACCTTCTTCAAGGCTATAAAGACAATGAGTGCCCCAGATAGTAACTAAATTCCTCAAAGTCGTGGTGAGGCAAGAATATTCTGCCCCATTTAACAGCAATCTTTGTGAATGAATGGAGAGTTAGAGGACTTGCCCTAGTCTTTATCTCAAGTGTCAAAGCAGCCTTCTCTGAACCCTCCAACTAGCTCTACTGACTCTTGGCTTATCTCATGCCTTTCTTCATAGCACTTACCAGGGGTCGTTATTTCTATGTGTTCTTATTATTGTCTACACTAAACATTAAGTTCATGAATGTAGTAACTGTGTCTGTTTTGTTCACTGCTGTATCTAGGGCTTTTGACAGTGCCTGGCACTTAGTAGACATTCAATGATTATTGGTTGGTTGCATACATAAATGAATGGATGGATAGATGCATGTTCATTGATAATCTGTAACAGATCTGAGGCTGGAAACTTCCAGGTCATCCCCTAGATCACCTGCCATTTTTCAGTTGTGCCCATTCTTATGGTGGTCCTCTCTAGAAAAGAAATTAATATTGATAAAAATATTATCAATATTGAAATTTTGAAATTACAGGAAGCCTCATGAGACATCTGGTCTACCATTCTATTAAATGCTGAATAACTCTTAGCCTTTAAGGTTCTACTTTGGCGTCCTGAGATTGGGTGTAAGACATACAGGATATCATAAGACAATCTGTTCCATTGCTTTAGAGTAGCACTTGATAAAGGTATTTTGTATGGAGAATCAGGTCTACTCCTGGAATTATCACACTGGTCTTTGCTTCTCTGGAGCTCCACACATCAGGCCTTTTTACACTTATGTAGAGTCTTTCGAAGGAGTGAAGACAGCTATCGTGTTTTATACTTGCTTGTCTTTTGCAGGCTATATATACCCAGTTCTTTCAGGCTTGCTTTATATGAAAAGGTTTTCATCATCCTGATCATCTTGGACAGTCAATGTTCCCTTTAAAATATTTAACACAGTGAAAATATTGAATACCATATTCCTAATGTGATTGAATATTTCTATGATTATTGCTTTCTATCCTCTGAACATCTTATTATGATGCAGTCCTATATTATGTGAATTTTCTTAGAGACCAGACCAGAATGTTGAACCAAATTTAATTTACTGTCAGCTAAAAACTTACTTAGTTCATTCTTTCACTCAACAAATATGTCTTAAGCCAATGCTACATACTAGCCACTGGGCAAACACTGATAATAAGATAAATGTGATGTGATTCCTGCTGCCTGCTGAAGACCTGCCAGTCTATTGGATAAGGCATATGAGTCAACAATTATTATATTCTTCAACCATAGGATGCATATTTTAAAGATTATTAGATCACTTTTAGGGCTATTATGTATTTCATAACTGACATGCAGTGTTAATACAGCATTTGATGTTATATCCTATGTGTAAATCATCGGTGTTTTATAAACATAGTTTTATAACTGAGGGAACATGGCTATTTCAGTATTATAAACCTGTCTAATAGAAGCATGTGTTAGGTGAAGGCATGATACAAAGGAATGATGATCTCTGCTTGGGATGGACAGAAAAAAGCTTCACATAAGAGGAAACAAAAGTTTGTAGGCTTTGATGGGTGAGATATGGTTTGCCACCTCCATGGTAAGAAGCTTAGAGAGTAAGAGGGGAATGTGACTGCTAGGGTGGGCAGAGAAGCTGATTGGTCATTTCCTGTGTAAGCAACAAGGGGAAAACTGGGCCTCATGCTTAGAGATCCTCATGACAAAGACACCCTCCCCTATGTAGAAATATCATGTTGAGTGTCATAAGGAAGCAAATGTATTTGCTATAAACGTTTACAAATTCAAAAGAGAAGGGGCATCAATTTGGGATTATAAGAAAAGTGTATCCATGAAACTGTATCCACAGGCAGCATTTGTATTGCACCTTGAAATAAGGGTATGTTGACCGGGCGAAGTGGCTCATGCCTGTAATCCCAGCACTTTGGGAGGCCGAGGTGGGCAGATCATCTGAGGTCAGGAGTTTGAAACCAGCCTGGCCAACGTGGTAAAACCCTGTCTTTACTAAAAATACAAAAATTAGCTGGACATGGTAGTGGACACCTGTAATCCCAGCTACTCGGGAGGCTGAGGCAGGGGAATCGCTTGAACCCGGAAGGTGGAGGTTGCAGTAAGTGGAGATTGTACCATTGCACTCCAGCCTGGAGGACAGAGTGAGACTCCATCTCGGGGGAGAAAAAAAAAAAAAAAAAAAAAAAAATAAGGGTATGTCTTCAAAGAAGGTGGGAGGAGGGCATTTCAAGGAGAGGAAAGGACCCAAGTATCCACAATTCCTTCCAAGTCCAAGTGTGTGAGAATTCAGAATATTTCACTCTGGAATATGTGGTGATGATGAACTGGCTGACCCTCTCTTCAATTTTGGTATTTGCTGGCTATAAATAGAAACAAATGGAATTATTGATATTCCTTTTTAGTAAAAGCTGAAGAACAGTGGGTGGGGGATAGACAAGTAAATTATCATGCAAAGAATTTTGATTCTAGCTTCAGTAAGTTCTTGCCTTGCACCATTTTTGTGTTAAATGGGTTGTGTTTAGGGTCCTGCTTTTGGCATGCTTCTCTTTCCATTATTCCCAATTTAAATAGATCTTTCCTCCTGCTGTTGAGTGGGGTTTGCTCAACCTTGTTGTTCCATGGTTGTCTTCCTCCAGTGCAGGACTTCTTACTATGGTTAAATTTCATTGTATTGGCTTTGTCTGAACATTCCATCTTAACAAGATCTGTTTGGATCTTGAATCTTTGATACAGCATAATACTCATTCCTCTCAATGTTTTGACAGTGAAAATTTTATACGTGTGTTTTACATTTTTATCTAAATCATTGACACCAAGTTTCAAAAAAGAACCAAGGAAAGGACTCTGCAGCATTCAACTTGAGATGTAGCTGAAGCTTGACACTGAGTTCGAGTGTTTCCATCCACCACAAAGTTCCCACTGTGAAGCTGTTCTGAGTGTTTTGCTGACATCAAGACATACTATATTCAGAACAAGTTTCTAACACTTTCAAACTTCTGCCAAGAGGGGAATGGGGTTAACCTGGCTTAGCAATCTGGCTGAAAATTGTTCTGCAAGATAAAACCTCTGCTCCCGGAAAAACTCTTCACTCTGATCTAGCTCCTCACGCTGCCTCCCACATCAGTTTCCTTCTGTGCAGTCTCAACAGCCTCACTTACCAATTCTCTGTGACTGAGCTTTGACGAAATGTGCCCACTGAACCCTGTCTGTCCGGAAAGCCATCCAACATTCCAGGAGACCACAGGGGAAGGTCGGCTGTGGAAAGGCAAAATCCAATTTCCATTTTAGCTCTGCTTTTCCTTACTCAAATCACTAGTTTCAGTTCTCTATATGTTATGGACCTAATTATACCCTCTCATTCATATTTTAAAGCCCTAACCCCCAATGTGACTGTGTTTGGCAATAGGACCTTAAAGGAGGTCATTAAAGTTAAATGAGGTAATAGGGGTGGGGCCTTAATCCAATATCACTAGTGTTCTTACAAGAGGAGAGAGACATCAGGGATACTCATACACAGAGGAAAGACTGTGTGAGAACTCAAGAAGACAACTATCTACAAGCCATGAAGAATAGCCTAAGGAGAAACAAAAACCTGCAAACACCTTGATTTGGACTTCAGCTGCTGGGACTGTGAGAAAATAAATTTCTGTTGTTTAAGCCACCCAGTCTGTGGCATTTTGTTACAGCAGCTGAAGCAGACTTAGGTATCGTGTTATCACTTAAGTGCTAAATACCATATTTCTTCACTCTATGAAATTAATCTTCCTTTAAAAATAGCTTTTTGGGGAGAAAAAGTCATCATCTGAAGAGCATACACTGTTTTTAAGACACATCCTAACTGAAAGTATATCAAAATCTGAAAAAGACCACTTTAGAATTGTTGATACATAGCGCCTCTGCATTTGTACACACTCGCATGAGTACTTCATGTTTGGGGATAGTTTGATTCTGAGAAATGGAGTGTTAAGATACCTCTCATTTTTTTCAACATCTGATATTTACTGTGGCATTAATAAGTGTGGTTATCTTCCTAATTAGCAGTCACTAACCAGGCAGGAAGAACATGAAAAGTTGCTGAGTGTCTTGATAGATTTGCATCTTGTACATCACCTCAGGATGACCACCTCTTTCTACCCTGACAGTGTCTATGAGAAAACACATAGGCACAGGAAATAGTATTCATTCTTGGTTTCCAGAAACACATTGTCTTCTGGAGTTAAAGAATCTTATTGAGCGCTGTAGCTATACTTACTGCAGAGGTTCCCTTGGATCTGTTATTACTCTGGAATAATGGACTTTCAGTTCTTTCTCTTTTAGACATAACTCACCAAGAGAGAGTTTTAGGTTTAGATGGTGCAGTTTTCCATTACTTCCATAATGAATTTTCACAAACCTAGCAGGTTAGAACAATACCTATTTTTTATCTCACAGCTCAGCAAGCTCAGAGCATGGCCTGCATTTTCTGCTTAGAGTTTCACATGGCAGAATTCAAGGTGACAGCAAGGCTTCCCTTTCTGAAAGCTCTGGGAATGAGTTCATTTCCAAGCTCATCCAAGTGGTTGACCAAATGTAGTTCCTGGTAGTTGTAGGACTGAGGTTCCTGTTTCCTTGCTGGCTACATCCAGGGCTGGCAGAGTTTGCCTGCTTTCTATGTGGCCCCATTGATAGCAAGTAGGATCGAGTCCTTTTCATACTTGGAATCTCTCTGGCTCCTCTTCTCCATCTTCTTTTCGTGGCCTCTTGTAATGAGCTAGAGAACATTCTTGACTTTTAAGGGCTCACTTGATTAGATTGGGCCCACTGGGGTAACCCAGGATAATTTCCCTACTTTAAGATCTGTTACATGTGCAATGACTTTATTTATTTATTTATTTATTTGCTGTGTAAAGTAACATATTCCCAGCTTCCAGGGATTCGGGCATGAACATTTTTTTGTGTGTGCCATTATTCTGCCTGCCACAATAGGTTTCTAACTTCTAATTTTTCCTAAATTGTTCTTTACCTGGAGTGTTAGAAAAGTTATAGGATGTATAACATAGTAAAGCCATATATCTAGATGGCATTTACTCAACAATTCTGCGTTGGGCCCCTATGATGTGTCAGACAACAGTAAACTAGTGAACACCAGTAAATTGTAGTGAACAAGTCAGTGTGCCTGTTATCTGTTAGTCAAGCTTTCATTCCAATGGGAGGAGACATTTAATAAAACAAGCAAACGTGATTACAAGTATTGAGTATTAAGAAGGAAAAACAACAGTGTGAGAGAAAACAAGAGTAGACTTCAGGTCACAGAAAAGCTTCTTTGAGGAGGGGATGTTTAAGCTGAGGTGAAAAGTAGAAGCCAGCCCTGCTGGAGTGTGGACTAGAGCTTGCTAGGAGGAGGGAAGAGAAGGTACAGGTAACACATGCTTCACACATATCACCTCACTTAATCCTTCCAGCAATCATATGTGATAGGCACTATTATTATTCCTAGTTTTCAAAGCAGATAATAAAGATTAGGTCCAAATAATTTATAGTTGACCCTTGAACAACATGAGGGTTGGGGACAACAGCCGGCTGTGCAGTCAAAAATTTGTATATGACTTTTGACTCCCTGAAAACTTAAATACTAATAGCTAACTGTTTACTGGAAGCCTTACCCATAATGTAAACCATTGATTAATACATATTTTTTATATATATATATATATATTATATACTGCATTCTTACAATCAACTAAGTTAGGTAAAAGAAAGTATTAAGAAAGACATAAGGAAGAAAAATATACTATTAAGTGGAAGTGGATCATCATAAAGGCCTTCATCTACATGATTTTCCAATTGAGTAGGCTAAGGAGGACGAGGAGTTGGTCGTATTGTCTCAAGAGAGGCAGGGGCGGATGGAAATCCACATATACATAGACCTGTGAAGTTCAAACTTGTGTTGTTCAAGGGCCAACTGTATTTGGGAGTGATCCCAAAAGGGCTATGAAGGAGTGGGGGAATGAGAGAGAGAAGAAAACAAAACAAATTGGGAGTACATCGGTGAGCAGATGACTGCTGTGGGAAACCCCAGAGATGCTAATTGGTTTAGGTGAAATCCAAGCATTAAAATTGCATGTTTGCATGTACGATAAAAATAAACCCTTATTTGTTTAAGCTATGGTAATTCAGGTGATTTTGCTACTTAAAGCTGAACACATCTCAAGCTGAGATTATTAATGCATATATGGACACACAAATAAGCAATTATTGTTGAATAAATGTGATAGAGGGAGGTTGTGCCCACCTCTTGCCAAGGCTATCCTATCAGTTCCTTCTCTGCTGTGCAGACCTACTGTCTTTTCTCTACATTCTGTGTCTTGTGTAGGCTCCAATGGGATCATTTTTCAATGCACAGACCTGACTATTGCAGCCCTGCTCTGGGGAACCTCATGTGATATTACCACTACCTCAGATAGTCCCCTTCTTTACTTGGTCACCTCCTACTCATCTTAAAGATTTGTCTCCAGTGGCACTTCTTTGGCACAGCCTTTTCTAAAATTCTTCTCACATTCTAGGGCAGACACCTAGGCTCCCTTTTTTGTGCCCCAGAACCTGAAGCATGAGTCTTTTTTAAAAGCTGGCCAGGTGGAGCACGGTGGCTCATGCCTGTAATCCCAGCACTTTGAGAGGCCAAGGCGAATAGATAACCTGAGGTCAGGAGTTCGAGACTAGCCTGACCAACAAGGTGAAACCCCGTCTCTACTAAAAATACAAAAATTAGCCAGGCATGGTGGCAGTTGCCTGTAGTCCCAACTACTCAGGAGGCTGAGACAGAAGAATTCCTTGAATCCAGGAGGCGGAGGTTGCAGTGAGCTGAGATCGTGCCACTGCACTCCAGGCTGGGTGATGGAGTAAGACCCATCTTAAAAAGAAGAAGAAAAAGGTGGCCAGGTGATTCTAATGTATAGCCACAGTTAGGGACTGATGCATTAAAGGGATGGAGGGAGATGATTAGCAAAGGGAAAGAAGTGTCCATGCAGTGTCAAATCCTATTATAGACTAAGAAAAGGAAAGAGACCAAAGAAGGTAAGTCAGAACCCAGTTAAAAACAACATCCTGATAGGAAGGGGAAAAGCAAAGGGCAAGAAGGGTTTTTTGTTTGTTTTTTTTTTCCTCTCTGAGTTGGTTACGATTGTGATGCTTCTCAAAGGATCTGGAAGGCACAGGCTATTAGAGCAAAAAAAGACATAATGTTTCTGACAGGAAAAGGAAAAATGAATGAGGCAAGTTGATTGTCTAGGTAAGACATGAACTACACAAAAAACATTAAAACAGGTGTGTCTTGGTAAAAGTTTGTCTAATTGAGAACTGAGGATTGTATAATACAAACTAGTCATTTGGCATCTTTAAAACTTGTGACTCATCTGGGAATGATTGTAAACATAAGTGGCACACATGATGGCCAAGATTCCACAGTGACACTGCCAGGCAGAATTAGGATGAACAAGGTATTTAGTCTTATGGGGGAAATGGTTGCTGCTCACTGAGTATGCATGTGCTGCTCATTTCCCAGTTCTTTTGCATTAGGTAGGGCCATGAGCGACTTTTGGCCCTTAGCTGGGAGTGCAGGAAACCTGTCCGTTTCTGGGCGTAATGTGAGACTCTCCAGCTCCCTCTTTCCCTGCGCGGTGTTGACAAGGTGGAGATTCCCTTTGTCTATACACATAATCAGAGCTAGCCCCTTCCCCAACCCATGTGGACATAGCACGAGTGAGAAATAAACATTTGTTGTGCCAGGTCACTGAGGTTTAGGGGTTAACTTGTTAATGTAGATAGCTTACCCTGAAGTACCCTGTTCTTTTTCTGTGTCAGAGAAAAAAAGTCACGATGGAAGAGGACAATATGGCTTGATAAAATAGGATTGAACTTTTCAGCTTTTCTAAATAAGATCTTGGAGAGAATCAAGTAATTTTGGACCTGGAACACAGTGGTTAAGGGGAATTATGATAAAGTAGATTGAACACTTAGCTGGGTTTCTTTAACACCCACTTCCATCTCCCTACAAAGAGGAAGGTGATATTAAAGTCTACCATGTGGCAATTCACATGCCTGTTACTAACTCAAGTGTTTGTAGGATCCTTGAACCTATCACTAAGTACATTCATTGAGTGCCTACTACGTGCAGATCAATGAAGTAGGTATTATAAAAAAAGATGTAAAAACATGACAAGGCGTGATATTATTCCTAATCTGGAGTGTTTTTCAGTTCAGAAAGGCAGAAACTGACACCTGCAAATGGAGTTAGGATGGAAGAACTGTAACAGGGAGGACTGATTGGAAGGTGCGAATTTTAAAGTCGGAGTTTGAATGTCTAAAGAGCTTGAAAGATAAGGGGGAAATGGCATATGTAAAAATGGAAAGTCTGGAATTAAGAATAACAACATTGGGGATTTTTAAAAAGCTTTACAAGTCAAGACTTTTGTCTATAAATTTTACATAAAGTCTTTAACATCACATTTTGCAACAACATTGGTTGTCAGCTTTTCAAGATAAAAAACCACTTTTTTTCTTTACCAAGTTAATAAAACTTAATATTAAGGGAAACACATTAATCTTTAATTCAATGTGACAATAGAATCCATATGCTGAAACAATGCCTTCCCGGAAGTTATAATGGAATTATAATGTACTCTCTATATTATTTCCTACTTTTTGGTTTACATTTTTTGATAGATACAAATAATATTATTAAAATCCAATAATTTGTAGTGTAATTGATGTCTTCTCTGTAGTATCGCAGAGCACTAAAACAGTTTTGATCCTCTCCCTAAAATGTAATTATACAATGAGAAAAGTTTAATTCAGTACTTCTAACTTTATTACCCTGCTGATGGTTGCAATGTGAAGTGCCTGTTAATTCCTTATAGTACTTATTTCACACGATTACTACTGGTAGGTGGTTTAGGACAAGAACTAGATTATTTAAAGTGTGCATTCTTAGTGGTAGTAATATATTAATATTTAACTTACTATTTCTTAAGAGCCTATTGTTCAAGATTCTGCTATTGCTTTTAAGGAACTGCAAATGTATTATTGGTCAAAGAAGTATTCTTTAAGGTTTATAGTTGGAGTACATATCTACTAATATTAGGCTAATTAATTCCCCCAAATAAAGAGTAAACACATATTATTCAGAGCCTTCATTTTAATTTTTGTATTTCATTTTAATTTATGGTTCTGTCATTTAAATCCTTCAAACTAACTTTAAAAACCAGTATAAAGAGCATACTGCCACATTGCCTTCAACAATATATATGTACATGTCTATGTATATTGATTTTAACATACTATACACACAATCACAAGCAGGCAAGCACATACAGAAATAGAAAAACATCAAGCCATGCTAATGATTATATATTATAGGAGGGAAAATTGTCATATTTATTTTTTTCTTTTTCTTTCTCTACTGTTATTTTACAACCTGTCTATAATGAGCAGGAACATACATTTTTTTAAAGTTTATAATTTCTCACTTTATTTTCTTATTGTAAGTACATAAAGCATTAAACATTTTCAAAGTAAAACTTCATAATCTGATCACTATAACATTATTATAATTTTTATAGTATTGCTTTTCATTTACCATCCTACTGCATATGTTTCACAGAAATGCCATAACTTTGCATCTGAAAGTTTTAGAGTAAGTCATATATCCACACACTACAAAATTCAAAATATGCAAAAGATGACAATAAAAACTCTTATATATAGGTACATTTTTCTCTATCTCAAGACTGCCATGTTCTTTTTAAAGGCAGCATTGTATTATCAAATCCCTTCTTGAGTATTTCAGTTGCTTCTAATTTTTGTTAATGATGTAGTGAATATTCTAGTACATATGTAATCTTGCACGTTTGTGACTATAGCTGTAGCATTTTCTTGGATGTGGAATCTGAGTCTCCATATATATTTTAAAAGTTCTGGCCAGGCCAGTGGTTCACGCCTGTAATCCCAGCATTTTGGGAGGTCGAGGCGGGCAGATTACCTGAGGTCGGGAGTTCGAGACCAGCCTGACCAACATGGAGAAATCCTGTCTCTACTAAAAATACAAAATTAGCTGGAAGTGGTGGCACATGCCTGTAACCCCAGCTACTTGGAAGACTGTGGAAGGAGAATCGCTTGAACCCGGAAGGTGGAGGTTGCGGTAAGCCAAGATTGCCATTGCACTCCAGCCTGGGCAACAAGAGCAAAACTCTGTCTCAAAAAGAGAGAGAGAGAGAAAAAAAAAAAAAAGTTCTGGTAGATACTGCTAAATTTTCCTCCATGGAGGTTGTACCATTTTATACTCTCACAAAGAATGTGTGAAGGATTCAGGTTCCCTATACTCTTATAAATACTATGTTATCAAACTCTGATCTTTCAATTTTGAGAGGTTAAAGTTTATATCTGTTTATTTGCATTCATATGATTATGTGTATATATTTTATGTGTGTATACAATGAAGCTTAGCATCTTGTCATACTTTTAAAAGACTTTTATTTCTTTTTCCTTGAGAACTATTTTTACATTTTGGCCATTTTTTAATCAATTTTTTTGTCTTTATCTTATTGATGTTAATAACTCTTTTTATATTAAGCCTGTTTATATATCTGTCTCTATATCTATCTATCTCTAAATAGCTAGTTATAAATATAGATACCCTTTTTCTGTGATGAGTTGCAAATATCTTTTTCCAATTTGTGATTTATCTTTTAAGATTTTAAAAATGACTTTTTTTTTTTTTTTTTTTTACCATGTAGGATATTCAGTTTTATCCTGAATATTCAAATGTATCAGTTATTATCTTTTATGGCTTCTAGATTTTCTGTTATACTTAAAAATCTTTCTTCCAATTCAGAGATTTAAAAATATTTAGTATGTTTTACTTAGTTTTTCAGTTTTACAATGTTGATAATGCTGAAATCTATTTTGGAGTAAGGTATGAGGAATAAATCTACTTTTTTTTCAGATGGCTACCTAGTGTCACAAACCATTGATTAATAATCTTTACTGTCTTAGAATTCTATCTTTGTTATCACATAAAATATTTATATTGATAAAAACTGAGGCAAAAATTTTGAAAATGTTTAATGTAATCACTTTTAATCTCTGGAAGAATAACTGCATAGCTATTTCTAAAATATGTTAAACACATCATTTAAAGATAAAGAACTAATTAAAAACATGTAAAGAGTACAAAAGTTGGCATAAAATACAGACGGAGCATCTTGTCTGTATTTTTCCTGGTCTGCTGACTCAGGCTGGGCTAGTTGCATGAGAATCATATGGAGAGCATAAAGAAAAGGATAAGGAACTCTAGTTTCTATGGTAGGTTCCAGGCGTTTACATTTTTAAAAAATGCTCCCTAGATAATTTTGAGAATAAAGCCACATTTTGGAAACCATGGGTTCACATTGTCACAGAATAGTGTTCATTCTATTTTTATTCTGTCTATTGTGTATAAAATCAGAATGTTCCTTAGGAAAAAGGTATCAGATTTATATAATTTACAACTCAATTATGTGTACATGTTTATTGTCCATTCTTTGAAAGCACAGGAATTTCTCAATTCTCTCATACTCTGAAAAGCATAGCTGGCAATATACCTTAGAAAGTGTTTTATTCGCTTGTGCCATTGCACTCCAGCCTGGCGACAAAGCGAGACTCAGTCTCAAAAAAAAAAAAAAAAAAAAAAAGTGTTTTATTCCCTCCTGTTCTATGCTCTGTCTTCATATTGACAAGGCTTGGTTTAGCCCCCATCCTCCACTTTAACCCCTTCCTTGGGCAGTGACCAACAGAAATATCCTGCTTAGCTGCTGCTCCTCCTTCTCAAGAACTTAAAGAAGAGCTAGTATTAATCTAGAAATTGCCAACTTTTACTACAAAAGCCTATTAATTATATATGTAATCCAGGTTTAAAATGATTTTTTTAATCAAAAAACAACATTCATATATGTAATTATTCATAGTTCCATGAAAACAAAATATATAAACTAATCAGAACTTCAACTCTTCACGGATAAGAGGCTTTCATAAGACACTGTAGTCAATTAGTCCATCTGTAAGTCTGATCTGTAAGTCTCCCCATATCCGTCACATCTTTTGTCTTCCAACTTCCTAGCACTCTTCCCTGTTTCTGAAAATGCCAGGCTTGCATTCTTCTGTGCCTTTGGATTTGCTCTTCTCCCTTCCTAATATACTACAACTAACTCCCACTTTGATCATGGTGAAATAGCTATTTGAAAATGAATACTTCTGTAGTAATATCAACTACTTTATATTGTTTGTTTACCTATCTTCTCATACACTAGAGTTTGAGTGGACTTTGCTCTGGCAATTGGCAAAAGAGTGTCACTGAAACAATTCACTGAAAATTGGAGTTTTAGGGTGTGACTAGTTCATATCCAAAAGTAAAGTGCATTATATCTAATAGTGAAGGAGAGGCATATTAGGCCCAAAATGTGCCATACTTGGGTTAAACCTATGCTTTTCCATATTATCAAACTGATAAATTAATATGAAAGTGGTCCCTAGGCTGGTGATATCCCTACAATACCAGCAAGAAATAAATGCAAACATGCTTAGAGATAGTTTTCCATAATCCAGGCCACAGGAAAAAATATTCCTAGTTAAAATAAACTTACCCTAAAAATATTAAGAACAATCCATTGTGAGTTACAGGTAGCAGGAAAAAAAAAGTTTAGCATGCCAAATTCTGAGATAAAGCAATAATCAAAAGCTATAAAATTAGTATCTTTTAAATGAGTAACAAACAGAAGGACCAAGAAATATAAGGAAAAAACGAGTGAAATAATTTCAGGGCAGGTTTTAAAAAAGGAAATAACATTGAACTTCTAGAAATGGAAAAAAAAATTTGGGAATTTAAAGTTAAAATTCAACAGAGAAGTTAAATATCCATTTAGACACAGCTGAAGTTAAAATTTATATATTAGAAGACATATATAAAGAGAAGCTTTAGCACAATGAAATGAGAGGTCAGATATATGAGTTATATATATTCTCTATTCTATATACTTTTAATGAGTGTGAGAAGACTGTAGGTAGAATGGAAGAGACACTGGTTAGATTCTTTTTAACTTGCTGGGTTAACTGAATATTTCAAAAGTATCTTAATCCTCAATGGTACTGACTTGAAAACTCTTTAAAGTTGCTATTCTATTGGACATAGATGTATTAAGAGGCTTCTCAGAGGAGCTCCTAGATTACAGATGTAGGCCCCATTTCGCCATTGTGTAGAGAGCAACACAAGTTCCCCGTGATTGTTAGAATTAGTCATTTCAGGCAGTACAGAAACTTCATTCTTTAAGAGGCTTCCTTCTAGGACCATTCTTAATAGCAAGTATTCCACTTTGTAATGGTAGGGGAAGGAGTACAAAACAAATAAAATTTGACTATTTGACACAATGCATGGAAGGATAAAACATATAAAAAAGACACGACAAATTAAAAGCACAAAATAACCTAAATATATCTAAAGTAACAAAAATATAAATCACAATTTTTACCAAAGTAGAGATTTTCTGATTGAAGAAAAGCAAAACCTACCTGTATGTTATTTCAAAGAAAAACACCTAAAACCTAATGATACAGGTTGCAAGTAGAAGAAAGGAAATATGTCAGTCTAATATTGACTAGGAAAAAATGTGTAGCTATATGTATTATCCTTACTAAGTACAGTATCATTACATAATAAAACTATTCATTAGATTCTGTAAACACTTCAAAACATAGCCTTAGTATATACATTAAAAGACAGAATTTTACAAAGGTATTATCAAATCTTAAGTCATGAAGAGATTTAACACACTGCTCTCAGCAATTGATGGATTAGTCATGCAGAAATTAATAAGAAAAGATAGAACAAAGGATTATAAGATCAATCAAATGGGCATATGTAGAATTCTGTTCTAAAATTAGATCAACATAGAATATTAAGACAATCTGTCGGGAAGAATCAATATCGTGAAAATGGTCTTACTGCCCAAACTAATTTACAGATTCAATGCTATCCCCATCAAGCCACCATTGACTTTCTTCACATAATTAGAAAAAACTACTTTAAATTTCATATGGAACCAAAAAAGAGCCTGTATAGGTAAGACAATCCTAAGCAAAAAGATCAAAGCTGGAGGCATCACGTTACCTAACTTCAAACTATACTACAAGGCTACAGTAATCAAAACAGCATGGTACTGGTACCAAAACAGATATATAGACTAATGGAACAGAACAGAGGTCTCAGAAATAATGCCACACATCTACAACCATTTGATCTTTGACAAAGCTGACAAAAACAAGCAATGGGGAAAGGATTCCCTATTTAATAAATGGTGTTGGGAAAACTGGCTAGTCATATGCAGAAAACTGAAACTGGACCCCTTCCTTACACCTTATACAAAAATTAACTCAAGATGGATTAAAGACCTAAAACCATAAAAACCCTAGAAGAAAACCTAGGCAATACCATTCAGGACATAGGCACAGGTAAAGCCTTGATAACCAAAACACCAAAAGCAATGGCAACAAAAGCCAAAATGGACAAATAGGATCTAATTAAACTGAAGTTTCTGCACAGCAAAAGAAACTACCACCAGAGTGAACAGGCAACCTACAGAATGGGAGAAAATTTTTGCAATCTGTCCATCTGACAAAGGGCTAATATCCGGAATCTACAAGGAACTTAAATTTACAAGAAAAAAACAACTCCATCAAAAAGTGGGTGAAGGATATGAACAGACACTTCTGAAAAAGACATTTATGCAGCCAACAAACATGAAAAAAAAAACTCATCACTGGTGATTAGAGAAACGCAAATCAAAACCACAATGAGATACCATCTCACTCCAGTTAGAATGGCAATCTTTAAAAAGTCAGTAAACAGGTGCTGGAGAGGATGTGCAAAAATAGGAATGCTTGTACACTGTTGATGGGAGTGTACATTAGTTCAACCATGTGGAAGACAGTGTGGCGATTCCTCAAGGATCTAGAACCAGAAATACCATTTGACACAGCAATCCCATTACTGGGTATATACCTAGAGGATTTTAAATCATTCTGCTCTAAAGACACATGCACACGTATGTTTATTGCAGCACTGTTCACATTAGCAAAGACTTAGAACCAACCCAAATGCCCATCAATGATGGACTAGATAAAGAAAATGTGGCACATATACCCCATGGAATACCATGCAACCATAAAAAGGATGAGTTCATGTCCTTTGCAGGGACATGGATAGAGCTGGAAAGCATCATCTTCGGCAAACTAACACAAGAATAGAAAACCAAACACCTCATGTTCTCATAAGTGGGAGTTGAACAATGAGAACATGTGGACACAGGGAGGGGAACATCACACACCCAGGCCTGTCGGGGTGGAGGGCTAGGGCAGGGGTAGCATTAGGAGAAATACCTAATGTAGGTGATGGGTTGATGGGTGCAGCAAACCACCATGGCACATGTATACCTATGTAACAAGCCTGCACATATATCTCAGAACTTAAAGTATAATAAAGGTAAATATTAAAAAGTAAAAGATAAGAAATCAGAAGACCAGTACAACATCCAAATGGTGGAAGACTAGAAAGGGAAGGAAAAAGTATATTAGTATTATCAACCAAAAGATTAAACAATTCTCTCAAACCGAAGGACATGAGCTTCAAAGCCCCGGAGAGATCAGTAAGTACAACAGATATAAAATACCAACACATATGACTTTAGAATTTCAGTACAATGGGGCCAGACTGATGATTATCAAGGTTATAAGAAAGAAAAACTAAGATCTAGTACAAAAGATCACAAAGCATTGGCTTCTGGTTTTTCAACATAAACACTAAAAGGTAGAAAAAAATGGCATATGTTTCAAAATTCTGAAGAAAAATATTTTCCTTCCCAGAATTGTATGCTCAGCCATGTTATTATTTTGCCATATATTCCTTCTCTGGAATTTGCTGGAAAATGTGCTTCAAAAAATGGAGAATAAACCAAAGAATGAAGGCATAGAATGAAAACAAAATGTAAAGGTGTAAGATACAGGATATAGGAGATTTATCTTAGAAGAAATGCAAAGGAAATATCTGGGATGATGGCAAAGGTGATTCTAAGATCATAGCTCTGCATCAGGCATGCTGGGCAACCATCCAGATTCGAGCAGTTAGAGGATCTTGAAAAGACTCCTTCAGGAAGGTGGAATAGCTGATATTCTGATATATCTGATCATCTTAAAGTATATTTTAGACAGTGAAGAGTTTGGTCTTGAATTATAAATTCATGGAAAACTTAGCAAATAAAAACAAGAGAGTATATGCTGAGACAATAAAGGTGTTAGCAAAAGAAAAATAATCATAGTTTTCTACATGGCTTAGCTATGAATAATGTTTGTATAGATATAATATAAGCACAGAATATTTAAGTAATCTAAACATATAACTCTATTAGGATGATAGAGGGACGAGAGAGAATGAGTGTGATGGGAGCTAGGAGCCAGAGCTGGTCATACAGAGGAAAGTTAATAGAAAATTAAAAGTGAAAATTCAAGAAGCAGCAATGCAACGATGTTATTTAAAAATATAATAGGTACTGAAAGAATCAGTTAAAATATATAAAAATTATTGCCTTTGTGGATGAGGAAATGAGGGGCCTGCTGTGTTTCACAACAAAGTTGTTTGATTCGTTAAAACATGTTAATCTATAACTTCAATAAAAATAAAAACTGTCTTAAAATAAGAATCAGTGTAATTAAACTCATTAACATTTTAAAAATTGTATCAACCAAGAAGTGCAAGACACATGTTTAATTATATACAACATTTAGTAACAGCTCTTAGCAAACATTCTTAATCTGATAAATGGTAATTTAAAAGGCTATAGAAAATATATTTAATGATGATACAGCAAAAGCAACATATTCAAAGCCAGGAACAAGTTAAGGATTCTAATTGTCAACAACTCCCCTCAGTGAAGAACAGGAGATCTTAGTATGATAAGACAAAGCTTGAGAAGAGAAAAGGAAAAAAAAAATCATTATTTGCAGGTGGTAATATTGTTTATCAAGAAAAATTCATGTGAATCAAACTATTCAGGGAGTTCAACAAGGCTGCTAGATACAATATTCATTTAAAGACATGAATAGAATTCCTATACAGAAGGAACAATTAGAGAATGTAATTAAAATATCAAGAATAGCAAAATATTTTAAGATATCTAAGAGCAAATATAGTAAGTCCTCACTTAATGTCATTGGTAGGTTCTTGGAAGTAGACTTTAAGCCAAATGACATATAATGAAACCAAATATTTTTCTTGCTAGTATTGTAAAGAAATGTTGAATGAAATGTTATTTCTGCTATATATCATTTTGGTTAAAGCCTCAGGTTCTTCCAAGAGCCTATCAATGATATTAACTGAGGACTTACTGCATACAAAAAACTACTGAAGTATATATTTTGTAACAGATAGCAGAGCTTCAGCCAATCACAGGCAGCCAGCTGATCACAGCATGCCCAAATAAGGCAGAGGCCTTGCAGTAGCTAATCAAGTGATTTCTCTTTGTCTCCATTTTTGATTCACAAAAGATGCTGCTCCCACTGCTGGGTGGAGCTTTCAGTACCTCTTCACCTTCTGCCTGACTCATGAATTATTATTTGCTCAAATTAACTGTGTTAAACTTATTGTATCTAAAGCTCTTTAAAAAATACTTCAGTGGTAAAAGGGAGTTTACAGATGTGATGAAGTCAAGGATCTTGTTACAGGGATATTCTGGATCATCCTGGTAGGCCATAAGTAAGTGTAGTCACAAAGTTTTTGTAAGAGGGCAATAAGAAGGTCAAAGAAGGAAGAAAGTGACTTGATGATGGAACAGAGGGAGAAAAGGCCATGTGTTGAGGGGCCACAAGCTAAGGAATGTGGATAGCTTCTAGAACCTGGAAGAGGCAAGGAAATGGATTATCTCCTAGAGCCTGCAGAAGGAGCCAGCCCTATTAACACCTTGATGTCAGCCAAGACTCATTTCAAACTTCTAAACTACAGAGCTATTAAGACAATGGATTTATGTTTCAAGCCACTAAGCCTGTGGTAATTATGGTAGTAATATAAACTAATACACAGCCCCAAATGTTCATAATGCCAACGTTGAAAAATCCTAGTATAGAATGTAATTTCTATGAGTTAAAAAGTATGCAAAACCATACTCTTTATATACTACTTATATATTTATTTTTAATGGAAAAATTGCATATACTATATACAACATATTTTGAAATATGCGTACATTTTGGAATGGCTAAATAGAGCCAATTAATGTATGCATTATCTATATGATTATCATTTTTTGTGGTAAGAACACTTAAAGTCTCACAGTGACTTTCAAGAATACAGTGCATTGTTATGAACTGTAATCACCATGCTATGCAGTAGAGCTTTAGAACTTATTCCTCCCATCTGAAATGTTGTATTCTTTGAGCAACATCTCCCCAAACTGCCCTATTCTTCCCTCCGGCTTCTAGTAAACAACATTCTACTCTCTACTTTTATTAGTTCAGCTGTTTTAGATTCTGCATATAAGTGAGATCATGGTGATCTTTTCGTGGCTGCCTTATTTCACTTAATGTCGTCCACATTCATTCATATTGTTGCAAATAATAGTTTCCATGTTTTAAAAAGCTGAAGAGTATTCCACTGTGTATATATACCGCATTTTCTTTATCCATTCACCTGTTGATGGACACATAGGTTAATTTTAGGTTGATTCGATATCTTGGCTATTGTGAATAATCCTGCAATGAACATGGCCTTGCAGACATCTCTTCAATGTGCTAATTTCCAATATTTTGGATATATACCCAGAAGTGGGGTTGCTGGATCATATGGTAGTTCTATTTTTAATTTTGTGAGGAATATCTATACAGTTTTCCATAGTGACTGTACTAATTTACATCTCCACCAAGCGTCTACAAGGGTTCCCTTTTCTCCACAGCCTTGCCAACACTTGCTATCTTTTCATCTTATCAGTAATAGTCATTCTGAGAGAGGTGAGGTGATATTTCATTATGATTTTTATTTGCATTTTTCCTAATAATTAGTGATTTTGAATATTTTTTCATACACCTGTTGGCCATTTGTATGTTGTCTTTGAGAAATAATCTGTTCTGCTCCTTGGCTGATGTTTTAATTGGGTTGTTTACCTGCTCTTGAGTTGCTTGAGTTCCTTATATATTTGGATCTTAACTGCTCATCAGACATATGGTTTGCAAATATTTTCTCCCATTTTATAGGTTATCTCTTTACCCTCGCTGTTCATGGCTTCCTTTACTGTTCAGAAGCTTTTAGTTGGATGTGAGCCATTTGTCTATCTTTGCTTTCACTGCCTGAGCTTTGGGGGTCAAATTTTTATAAAAAATGGCCAGACCAATGTTATGTAGCTGTTCCCCAGGTTTACTTCTAGTAGTTTTACAGTTTCAGGTCTTATGTTTAAGTTTTTAATCCATTTTGAGTTGATTTTTGTTTCTAGTATGAGATAAGGGTCCAATATTATTCTTTTAGATGAGGATATTCAATTTTCTCAGCATCATTTATTGAAAAAGCTGTCCTTTTCTCATTGTGTATTCTTGGCATCTTGGCTGAAAATCAATTGTACTGAAGTCTTTTGTCAGTTAAAAAAAATCAACTAGCTCTAAATGCATGTATTTATCTCTGAGCTCTCTGTTTTGTTCCATTGGTCTATATGTCTGTTTTCTTTGCCATACTATCCTGTTGTGGTTACTATAGCTTTGTATGTAGTTTGAAATTGGGTAGTAAAATTCCCTGCAGGCTTTGTTCTTTTTACTCAAAATTCTTTTGGCTATTTGGAAACTTTTGTGGTTCTATACAACTTTTCAAATTGTTTTCTCTATTTTTGTGAAAAATATCACTGGAATTTTGATAGGTATTGTGCTGAATCTGTAGATTGCTTTGAGTGGTATGGATATTTCAACAATATTAATACATTTTCATTTATTTTTGTCTTGTATTGCTTTTATCAATGATATATAATTTTCAGTGTGCAGTTCTTTCACCTCCTTGGTTAATTTGTTCCTAAGTGTTTTATATTTTTTGTAAATGTGTTTACATTTTTTTGGATAGTTCATCTTATTGTATAGAAACACTACTGATTTTTTACATGTTGATTTTGGATCCTGCAAAAATATACTGTATATATTTTAATGAAGTTCTACATATTTACTTAAAATTGACCATCATCCCTGGGATTGATACATATCAACTCCAAGATTGCAGTAAACTTGCAGAGGTAGAAGCACAGGAAGGTGAAGGTGGCGCAATAAGGTGGGGACTGATTGAGCTTTAGCTGTGTCTGTAAAGAAAAGAAAAAGTCACTGTAAATATAGCAAAATGTTAATATGTGTTAACTCTGGTTGGTGAGCATATACATGTGTTCCTGTTATGCTTTCAATATTATTTATGTATCATTTGAAATACTTTATAAATAAAAATATTTTTAAAACTTATTTCTGTAATTTTAGCTTCTGTCACCTCCTAGTAGCTAAAGTCAATGGTAAAATTGGTCTGGAGTAGGTGCTGCACCCCAGGGAAAGATAATGGCCTGGCAGTAGGTGCTGCATTCTGTATTCTGCTATCCTTCTGGCTAATTCATAGTTGTTCACATTGCTGGCAGAGTTGTCCTGTGTTATATGATAAAAGAGACAAAATCCTACTGTGGGAGTCTTTTGTGCTTAGTTCCTTCTCAGGACATTTCTTCTTCTCCAAACCCCTCCTCCATTTCAGGAACCACGGGATACTATATATTTTGTTCTTCCCCTAAGCAGCTACACCTGGAAGGATCTCTGAAAAGGGCTTCTCTCCCTAGGTGTCCTACAATCTGTTCATGCATACATCTCTGTATCTATGAAGACCAGAGCCAGACTAAGGCTTTGGGCTTCATGGATCCTGTTGTTCATGTTCTCCCCAAGTGGCAGAGGCATATGTTAATTTTAAGATGGTCTAGTCCTAAGGACAGTCAGATAGGTTTTACAGTTGACTCCTAGGAGCCTTAAGTCTCACATTTGAAAAAATTAGAATTTCAACTTTTATTTTATATTCAGGAGGTACATGTGCAGGTTTGTTACATGGGTATATTGTGTGATGCTAAGATTTGGGGTACAAATGATCCCATCACCCAGGTAGTAAGCACAGTATCCAATAGGCAGCTTTTCACCCTTGTCCCCCACCTCTCTCCCCTATCTAGTAGTCCCAAGTGTCTATTGTTGCCATCTTTATGTCCATGAGTACCCAATGTCCAGCCCCACTCATAAGCGAGAACATGCAGTATTGGGTTTTCTGTTCCTGCAATCATTCGCTGCGGTGTATTATTTCATGGTGTATATGTACCACATTTTCTTTATCCACCCCACCATTGGTGGGCACCTAGGTTGATTCCATGTCTTTCCTGTTATGAATAGTGCTGTGATGAAAATATGAGTGCAGATGTCTTCTCGGTAGAATGATTTCTTTTCATTTGGGTATTTATACACTGTGTATATTTAGGTACATACCCAGTAATGGATTGTGGATTGAATGGTAATTCTGTTTTAAGTTCTTTGTGAAATCTCCAAATTGCTTTCCACAATGGTTGAACTAATTTACATTCCCACCAACAGTGCATAAGCATTCCCTTTTCTCCACAGCCTTGCCAACATCTGTTATTTTTTGACTTTTTCATAAAAGCCATTCTGACTGGTGTGAGGTGGTATCTTATTGCAAGTTTGATTTGCATTTCTCTGATGATTAGTTTGAAGTTGAGTAGTCTGATGCCTCTGGCTCTGTACTTTTTGCTTAGGATAGTTTTGGCTATTTGAACTCTTGCTTTGGTTCCATATGAAATTTAGAATAGTTTTCTTCTAATTCTGTGAAAAATGTCACTGGTAGTTTGATAAGAATGGTGTTGAATAAGTAGAATGCTCTAGGCAGTATGGTCATTTTACCGATATTGATTCTTCCAATTCATGAGGATGGAATATTTTTCCATTTGTTTGTGTCAACTATGATTTCTTTCAGCACTGTGTTGTAGTTCTGCTTGTAAAGATCTTTCACCCCTTTTGTTAGATGTATTCCAAGGTTTGGGGGGTGGCTGTTGTAAATGGAATTGTTCTTGATTTAGCTCTTAGCTTGAATGTTACTGGTGTGTAGAAATGCTACTGACTCTTGTACATTGATTTTTGTATCATGAAACTTTACTGAAGTTGTTTATTAGTTTTAGGATCCTTTTTGTGGAGTCTTGAGGGTTTTCTAGGCACAGAATTTTGTTGTCAGCGAACAGAGATACTTTGGCTTATTTTTTTTTTTCCTGTTTGGATGCCTTTCATTTCTTTCTCTTGCCTGTTTGTTCTGGCTAAGACTTCTGGCCATCCTTGTCTTGTTCCTATTCTTAAGGTGAACGCTTTCAGCTTTTTCCCATTTATTATGGTATTGGCTATGGGTTTGCCATAGATGGCTCTTATTATTTTGAGGTATCTTCTTTTAATGCCTAGTTTGTTGAGGGGTTTTATTATGAAGCAATGCTGGATTTTATTGAAGGCATTTTCTGCATCTATTAAGATGGTCCTATGGTTTTTGCCTTAATTCTGTTTATATGGTGAATCATATTTATTTATTTGTGTATGTTGAACCAACCTTGAATCCCAGGGATGAAGTCTACTTTGTCATTGTGAATTAACTAGTTTTTTAAAAAAATAAATCTGACTTAGGGAGAAAATATTCAGAAGTTGAAGAGGTTAACTCCTAAATTCCCAAGCATCAGGAGGAAAACAAGCCCCACAAGCATGATGATTTCAGAGGCAAAAGCAACACCATTGAATTACTTTTTGATGTGCTGCTGGATTCTGTTTGCTAGTATTTTGTTGAGAATTTTTGTATCTGTTTATCCGGGATATTGACCTGAAGTTCTCTTTTTTTGTTGTGTCTTTGCCAGATTTTGGTATCAGGGTGATACTGGCTTCATAGAATGAGTTAGAGAAGAGGCGCTCTCTCTCTCTCTCTCTGTCTCTCTCTCTCTCCCCCCTCCCTCCCCCTCCCCCCCCTCCCCCCCTCCCTCCCCCTCCCCCCCCCTCCCCCTCCCCCTCCCTCCCCTCCCTCCCTCTCCCCTCCCTCTCCCTCTCCCTCTCCCCCTCTCCCTCTCCCTCTCCCTCTCCCTCTCCCTCTCCCTCTCCCTCTCCCCCCCCCTCTCCCTCTCCCTCTCCTCTCCCTCCCCTCTCCCTCCCCCTCTCCCTCTCCCCCTCTCCCTCTCCCTCTCCCTCAATATTTTGGAATAGTTTCAGTAGAATTGGTACAGGCTCTTCTTTGTATGTCTGGTAGAATTTGGCTGTAAATCCATCTGGTTCAGGGGTTTTTTTGGTTGGTAGGTTTTTTATTACTGATTCAATTTCAGAATTCAATATTGGCCAGTTCAGAGTTTCAATGTATTCCTGATTCAATCTTGGGAGATTATGTGTTTCCAGGAATTTATCCATTTTCTCTAGATTTTCTAGTTTGTGTGCATAGAGGTGCTTACAATAGTTTCTGTGGCTCTTTTGTATTTCTGAGGCCTTGTTGCAATGTCAGCTTCATCATTCTAATTGTGCTTATCCAAATAAGATATCTTCTATGTTTTTCTTTGGCTTTTCTTTTTTTGAGATGGAGTCTTACTTTGTTGCCCAGGCTGGAGTGATCTTGACTCACTGCAACCTCTACTTCCTGTGTTCATGCAATTCTCCTGCCCCAGCTTCCCAAGTAGCTGGGATTATAGGTGTGAACCACCATGCCCAGCTACTTTTTGTATTTTCAGTAGAGACAGGGTTTCACCATATTGGCCAGGTTGGTGTTGAACTCTTGAGTTCAAATGATCTGCCCACCTCGTCCTCCCAAAGTGCTGGGATTACAGGCATGAGCAACCGTACCTGGCTGTTTTTCCTTTGTTAATCTAGCAACAGTCTATCAATCTTGTTTATTTGTTGAAAGAACAACTTTTGGTTTTGGTGATTCTTTGTATAGGTTTTTGGGTCTTAATTTTATTCAATTCTGCTCTGATTTTAGTTATTTTTTTCTACTGCCTTTGGGATTAGTTGTTTGTGTTCCTGTAGGCATGATGTTAGATCATTAATTTGAGATATTTCTAACTTTTTGATATAGCTGTTTAGCACTGTAACCTTTCCTCTTAACACTGCTTTTGCTGCATCCCAGAGATTTTGATATGTTGTGTGTCTGTCTTCACTTATTTCAATGAATTATATAATTTCTGCTTTAATTTCATTGTTTATTCAAAAGTCACTCAGGAGCAAGTTAATTTCCCTGTAGTTGTGTGCTTTTGAGAGATCTTCTTTGTGTTGAGTTCTATTTTTATTCTACCCTGGTGCAGGGTATGTTTTGTGAGGTTTTGATTTGTTTCAATTTACAGAGACTTGCTTTATGACCAAGCATGTGATCAATCTCACTGTATGTTCCTTGTGCAGATGAGAAGATATTCTGTGGTTGATAGGTGGGGTATTCTAGAGACATCTGTATGGTCCAATTGGTCAAGTGTCAAATTTAAGTTCAGAACTTATCTTTTCTGCCTTGATGATCTAATACTGTCAGTGCGGTATTGAGGTCACCCATTATAATTGTCTGGCTAAATATTTTTGTAGGTCTGGAAGTACTTCTTTTATAAAGCTGGGTACTCCAATGTTGGGTGCATGTATATTTAGGGTAGTTAAGTCTTGTTGAATTGAACTCTTTATCATTTATGTGATGCCATTTGTCCTTTTTTTTTCCCTGCTGGTTTAAGGTCTGTTTTCTTTGATATAAGAATATACTTTTTTATAACCACCTGTTGAAAAAAAATCAAAATTAAATGCCATTTCAATTCTATTAATTCTGTCTTGATTAATTCCCAGGTATGTTAAAAATTCCTAGTGGGATGTTCTGAAGTTTTAATATCCATTTCTTCCAAGCTGACAGACACAAATCCATTGCAACGCATTGAGATCTCTATAAGGTAAAAATAAATGAACATGATCTCACAGAGACCCCTGATCTTTTGGGGTTTGTTCTTAATCTAAATTCCACAGGAAAATGCTTACTCTTGTAAAACCTTTTTATTATTGTACAATGTTCATTATTGAAAAATCATAGATTTGAGTACAAGAATCAGTTATTAGCCTTCTCCATTTCTCTTCAATGGGAAGACTTGTATTTTTGTTATTTGTGTTCACTGGAAGAAATAAGAGAATTGATTTCTTTTCTGGACACATTTTTATGTATTTATATACTGGCAGATCAAGCATGGTCTAGCTTTCAATGAGCTAGTCTTTCAAAGTGTTTTTTTAGACAAAAATTTAACCTCAAACTGGTGTGAGTTTTTAGAACTCCATGGGGATATTTAGTGCTTCTATATTTTAGAGAGATCCCATAAAGAGATCTGTAGCTTTAAATTCCAAATTTCCCATGGCTTAATCCTTTAGGAGTAATAAGAGAAAATGAGGTAATCTTACTGGGCAAGCTATGCTTCACTCCATATAAATGATTCCATTTCTGTTCAGTCTCATCCTTAGAAAATAAATACTTTCCTCTAGAAACTGAGAATGAATCAGAATGACTTACTGATTCTTGAAAAAGCCCACTACAGATAAATTCATTAAAATGCTGCTCTAGGTTTAAGTTTGCTGGAAACTATTAGCAGAAGGTATTTTCCTAACAGTACTTCCATTTGAAGTGTTAAGAAAGACTTGGATTAGTAGCAGAAAGGATCCTTACAATACAAGAATAAAGAAACAGTTATTTTACCCTGGGCCAAAGGACACCAGAGAGATAATCACACACACATAAAAAATCTTAAGTGCTAATTCTTGTTCACAAAATGCTCTGTGGTATGTCTCAGACCTCTACGTCACCACCTCAGACAGGTGGACCCAAGCTTGCTCCTGTCTGAAGTGTGGCATGGCAGAAAGCCACAGACTTTAGGCAGAGCCCCTAATCAAGGGACCTTGCTTGATTTGAACAACTTCTCTGAGATTTATTTTCTTTTATATATAATTGGCCTAAATGATTTTTAAATTCCTTTCCATCTCTCAAATTCTATTCCCTCATCAGTTGCATTTTCTCAGTGATGAGTCCAGAGACTTCTGAGCTAAATCTCAGGTGAGAAGAACACGTAGTGAACTCTAAAACTTTACACAACAGCTTTACGGAGCATAACTAGGGGTGGCAAGACAGCATCTAACTGTTAGACTCTCTTATCACATTCCCAGGGTTTGAGTCTCAGGTTTACCACTCACTAGGCGCGTGATATGGGGCAGGTGCTTGGTCTTGTGAACCCAGTTTCTTCATCTGTAAAGAGGATCCTACTAGTACATGCTGCATAGTTGCTATGAGGATTAAAGGAGATCATCTTATAAAGCCCTTAGAAGTCTGTATTTTTCATAGAGAGGATGCAACCTGTGTGTAACAGGGTTTGATCAAATAAAGAGAACTTTAGAAATGATATGAACATAGGGCTTATCAAAGGGGATTTCAGACAATTTCTGGAAGCTGCTGCTTCTGTATCTAGTGTTGGACCTAAAGTCATTTGGGAAAAGTATTAGGAAGGAAAGGTGGATGTAAAGTGGGAGAGAGCAAGGAGAAAGGAGAACACACAAGGGAGACCTGAAACTTGGGTTTGGTGGCTTACTGCCTCCAAGCTTCCCACTGCAGTGATGTCAATCTCCTCCATTCAGAGCCAAACACGCAAGACCCAGG
This sequence comes from Macaca thibetana thibetana, assembly GCF_024542745.1. Lineage (NCBI taxonomy): Eukaryota > Metazoa > Chordata > Mammalia > Primates > Cercopithecidae > Macaca > Macaca thibetana. The sequence goes on from NC_065592.1 coordinate 90,987,638, forward strand.
AGTAGGAGAAATTGAAGATCCTGCAGTAGCTTACAGAGCAACATGGTAGTCAATGCCCCGTGCCAACAAAGTGAGGCAGCAGATCAGCAGCAAATTGTGTGAGCTGCAACAGTGCCTGGTGTCCTGCGCTGTGCTTCTGAGCACAGGAGAGTATGGTCGCCTCACTTCCACTTTCCAAATCTATGTAACATCTCTTTTTGTCTCACGTTAACCTGGAACTATGCAAGGAAAGGAATTCTGGGAAGTGTAGGTTCCAGCTTAGTTAAGTTGATATAGTATGAATACACTGCACGATGTTAGCTATTAACATTGCTTTTCATCTTCAGAAACACTTCTCTAAAAATTCTTCCTAAAATGGCCTCTCTTACCCCAAGCCATTCTCCATCATAATCTATCCAGAATCACTTTACTTATTTATCAAGTATTTATATATTTATAATTGTGTCTTGCCAGACTAGAATAGAAGCTCCAATGAAGATTGAAATGTAGTTAGTTACCACTGTATACCCAGAACCCAGAATTGTGCCTAGACTATAGTAGGTTCTCAGCAAATATTTAGTGAACGTGGTTGAACTATAATGTGAATCAAGGTGGGAGTCATTTTGAAAATTTACAAAATTCTTGAAACTGCTTTAAAGTTCATATGGAACCAAAAAAGAGCCTGCATTGCCAAGACAATCCTAAGTCAAAAGAACAAATCTAGAGGCATCACGCTACCTGACTTCAAACTATACTACAAGGCTACAGTAACCAAAATAGCATGGTACTGGTACCAAAACAGAGATACAGACCAATGGAACAGAACAGAGTCCTCAGAAATAATACCACACATCTACAGCCATCTGATCTTTGACAAACCTGACAAAAAAAGAAATGGGGAAAGGATTCCCTATTTAATAAATGGTGCTGCGAAAATTGGCTAGCCATAAGTAGAAAGCTGAAACTGGATCCTTTCCTTACTCCTTATACGAAAATTAATTCAAGATGGATTAGAGACTTAACTGTTAGACCTAATACCATAAAAACCCTAGAAGAAAACCTAGGTAATACCATTCAGGACATAGGCATGGGCAAGGACTTCATGTCTAAAACACCAAAAGCAATGGCAACAAAAGCCAAAATTGAGAAATGGGATCTAATTAAACTAAAGAGCTTCTGCACAGCAAAAGAAACTACCATCAGAGTGAACAGGCAACCTACAGAATGGGAGAAAATTTTTGCAATCTACTCATCAGACAAAGGGCTAATATCCAGAACCTACAGAGAACTCTAACAAATTTACAAGAAAAAAACAACCCCATCAAAAAGTGGGCAAAGGATATGAACAGACATTTCTCAAAAGGAGACATTCATACAGCCAACAGACACATGAAAAAATGCTCATCATCACTGGCCATCAGAGAAATGCAAATCAAAACCACAATGAGATACCATCTCACACCAGTTAGAATGGCAATCATTAAAAAGTCAGGAAACAACAGGTGCTGGAGAGGATGTGGAGAAATAGGAACACTTTTACACTGTTGGTGGGATTGTAAACTAGTTCAACCATTATGGAAAACAGTGTGGGGATTCCTCAAGGATCTAGAACTAGAAGTACCATATGACCCAGCCATCCCATTACTGGGTATATACCCAAAGGATTATGAATCATGCTATAAAGACACATGCACACGTATGTTTATTGCAGCACTATTCACAATAGCAAAGACTTGGAATCAACCCAAATGTCCATCAGTGACAGACTGGATTAAGAAAATGTGGCACATATACACCATGGAATACTATGCAGCCATAAAAAAGGATGAGTTTGTGTCCTTTGCAGGGACATGGATGCAGCTGGAAACCATCATTCTCAGCAAACTATCACAAGAACAGAAAACCAAACACTGCATGTTCTCACTCATAGGTGCGAACTGAACAATGAGATCACCTGGACTGGGGAAGGAGAACATCACACACTGGGGCCTATCATGGGGAGCGGGGAGGGGGGAAGGATTGCATTGGGAGTTATACCTGATGTAAATGACAAGTTGATGGGTACTGATGGGTTGATGCGTGCAGCACACCAACATGGCACAAGTATACATATGTAACAAACCTGCACGTTATGCACATGTACCCTAGAACTTAGAGGATAGTAATAATAAATAAAAAAAAAAAAAAGAAAATTTAGCATCCTGAGGCAGGGGCAGAGGCTCACACCTCTAATCCCGGCACTTTGGGAGGCTGAGGTGAGCAGATCACTTGAGGTCGGAAGTTTGAGACCAGCCTGGCCAACATGGCGAAACCCTGTCTTTACTAAAAATAAAAAAAATTAGCCAGGTGTGGTAGCGCATGCCTGTAATTCCAGCTACTGGGGAGGCTGAGGCAGGAGAATTGCTTGAACCCAGGTGGCGGAGGTTGCAGTGAGTCAAGATTATGCCACTTGCACTCCAGCCTAGATAACAGAGCGAGACTCTGTCTCAAAGAAAATTTAACATCCTGATCCCAGTGTTTAGGTTGTGGTCAAAGGCATGCAAACATTCTGATAACTATTACATGCCAGGCTCTATGCTAAACTCTTTGCAGGTCGAATTAGGTAGGATAATGTTGGCTGCTATAAAAAATAAAGCTCAAAATTTTAGTGGCTTCTCACAATACAAGTTTTTCTTAGCTCATGGGTGCTCCTGGTTGGTCAGTGACTTTCCTTCTCATAGTGACTCAGTGACCCAGGCTGTTTCTATCCCTTGAGGACATCTTCCCACAGGTCATTGTTATCCTTTGCCTTCAGCTAGTAGAAGCTAGTAACAAGACACATTGGTACTTAAAAGTCCTGGCCTGGAAGAGAAATATATCACTTCTCCTCACATTTCACTGGTGAAAGGTGGTGACATGTTACCCCTGGATGCAAGGAGTGACTGGTAGATGTGATTCCTGCCTAGGAAGTTGTTTCCCACTTAAAATATCATACTAAGGGGGAACACAAGTTTAATTAGACAGATGTGTCTACCACCTATATACTGTTTAATCTCCACAGTAATCTTATAAGGCAGGTGCTATTAATGTTCCAATTTTACGTATGAAGTTTATCTGAAAAGTGTTTAAGTAACTTGCCCAAAGTCACACAATTCAGAATTACAATTTTGAGGCAGAGATTCAAATCTGCATTCTTGACTCCATAACACACTTCCTCTCAACTCACAAGAGAGTTCTAAGACAACTTGTTGATGGATTGGATTCTTTGAAAATTTCAACTAGGATTCTGATAGATAAAACCTATTAGAGATTGCCTACAATCTAGGTCAAGTCCTGAAAATGAAAGCAAGTTTTAAAGTATTATTGATAGCATTATGTGGCTATTATTTCTGCAGGCTAATCGATGAATGTTGTTTCAAACAGAACAGGTTTAATGAGTTTGCATCTTTAAAAATGCATATTTGAATAGAGATATTTGAACCATGAAATAATTTGGGTTGTTTCTCATAAAAAAGATCAATAAATTTGCATTTGTGCTACCCATTTGGGGAGTTGAGAGAAAGATGGGAAACTTGTGGCTTGTCTGGTTCCCATGGGTCATATCAATGGCACACAAGCATGGGAGCATTTCCTGAGGAATTGCCAGTGTATCTGTACTGATGGATGGAAACTACCACTGAACAATGCAGGTGGGTTCCAAAACTACCAAGCCCTTGGTTTAAAGTCAAACACAAATTTGGATGGCACTATATAATGTTAGCTCAATTATCCTCTCGAGTGAGAGATTGAATATGCAGTATATGCCAAAGTGATGTTTCAAAATCTAAATATAATATACAGATTCACAAACTTAACAAGTGCTTTAGAAACTGCAAACCAGGACCCGTGGTTCAAGGCAGTGGAGATTTCTAGAAATTCTTTTATGCTTCCTACTTCAGAAACCAAACAGATAGGGATGTATGTGAAACCTCAGAGAAATCAGAATAAATATGTAGAGTCTTGAAATATCACCTTTATTTGTCACATATAACAAGAATTTGAACTGCCATAATAGCAAATATTCAAGAACTTTAAGTTGCTTACAGGCTTGGCTTACCAGGTGTAGTTTCTGTACCTAAAATGAGCAAGTTCAAGAAAAAGTGAAGAACAGAGTCAAAAATGTTTCATTTTTCTGTATTGAGAGAATTTGATACTTTGTTTAGAAAATGACAGTAAAATAGAAAAGGATAAATGAGTTAGAAGAAAAATTGGCTAGACTAATGAGTCATAAAAATCATCCAGGAGAAGCCAAATGTGTGATACTTGTTAAAATTATGCAAGGATCTTTTATCCTTGTGGACTTTATTGTTGAGCTAATAATAATGTTAATTTAGCAGAAAAGTTGATTTTTACAATGCAGCCATGTGGTGCAGTGGTGAACAGCATGTCATTAATGGTGAGATTAGATCTTGGTTTAGCTTCTAGACCTTCTACTCACTATCCATGCATCCTTGAGAAAGTCACTTAGCCTAAGAATTAGGTTACTTATCTATAAGTAGTTAAAGGAGAGGTGGACTAATTAAATCAACGAATCATTTAAACCTCTCAGTACACTCCTTGGCATGTACTAAGTCCTCAGTAAATGGTAGTTGTTAATTTAATGACTCTCTGAAGTATTACATGAAAAACGTGTGGGTTTTAAGAAATGTGAAACCAGTCTCCATAAAAGCTCTGTGCTTTCTAGAATATATACAACTGTCTGGAAAGCAAATTCTCGATGTAGCTTGTTCCTCATGATTTGAATCCCGTACCCAGGACTCTACGTCACTTTCAGGTTCTCTTCACATCTAGATATTCTCTGCTATTTGTTTTACATGACACTAGACACATCCATGATGGAGATGGGGGAAGGAAGGGTGGTTCTGAGAGAATTACCTCTGTGGGTGGGAAGAGCTGAGCATTCCCTGCAAAGTTCTCGGGTTGGGACACTGAGGATGACTCAGAGGTTAGTAGGATGTGACATATGGGAGGTTATGAGAAATAAAATTCATTGCTTTTATTTCAGCCTCATTGTCCACATGAACCTTCCATATTGTGAGCCAAGAGAGTTTCTTACTACAAAGATTCTTCTCTCACAAATTTACTCCTATGAGAAGTTGACAAAAGCAGAGCCAGGACTGTGATCAACAAGGATCATAATACTTATCAAAGTTGTCATCCTTCCTGAATCTCTCTCATTTTTGCATGTCTAGCCATCAGCTCCTGTTCCTTTATTTTAAAGCTTACACATCACCATTAAATTAAAATGTAGCAATTATTTATGACCTTTCAGTGCATTTATTTTTTTCTTGAAAGGCTTGTCTATGCCTGATATTACAACTTTTGATAGCTAGGCAGTTAAATGAGAAAGACAATCTTCTGTATCATGATTTAGACTGAGGCAACTTACATTCCTAATGGTGTAAGCACTTTTGTCTGCTACTAGTAGAATGGTTACATATGAGGGCTGTTAATTTAGCTCTAATGTGGGCTGCATGGGAAAAGCTATAGGAGTTCTATTTAGTTGGTAGTAAACAACTTCGGAATCAATGTGTTTTTCTTTACTGAAGACTTGCTTAGTGCATTGGAAAAAAAATTCTATTAGTTTGCCTCATTTAGTAGTCACCACGCAGCCTGATGTGCGAGCCAGTGACACCCATTAAGGCCGGCATGACTGTTTGTAGCAAAATGAACCGAACCATCTGAATTCAACCCCAGCGTCATCATTCAGCAGGCCAGACAGAGCCATGATTTAGGATTTTCCCAACATTTTATGGCAATTTGTTTCATTTGCCGCAGGCCCATAACGATGCAAATTGCCATAAAGTGGGATAATCAGGCAGTAGAAGTGTCATAAAACTGCAGGAGAAACAAATTTCCATCTTGGAACTTTGCATGCCGATGGATGTTGGGGAGAGCAAATGCGGGTGTTTTTTTGCCGGTGTTATCTGGTTGCCAAGCTCTGCGCCAAGCAGAAATGATTCCATTTTGTCAATTTGTACTCATTTTGAAGCCAAAGAATGGAAGTAAAAGAGGACCTGAAAATATGAGGAAGCACCGGGCCAAAGTCTCTCCTCAGATGCCTGGGCTCTGATACTGGGAGCAGTGGTCCAAGGGAGAGGAGGCCAAATGTATGCCATTAGATAGATGGAGAACAAATTAAAGAGCTCTTAGGGACTGGAGTGCTTTGGCCTTCTGAAATGTCATGGTCTTTTTCCTGATATGTTTGTGGGATGCCTGTCCTGTCTTGAACAGCCCTGACTCTTTTTTGCCATCAACAGTCTGTCTCAAGGTGAGAACACATCAGGCTAGAAACAGCATTGTTCGAATAAGCTCTTTGGCCCTGCTGAGAACTGGGACATGGTTGAGATGAAAGAGTTCATTCTCAAATATCCATTGCTTGCCCTTGGAAGCAAAAACGGAGTGTTTATTTTTTATTTATTTTTATGCCTGAGAAGCAGACTTCCTTTGTCTTTCTGCATTTTTATTTATTTTTCTTCTCCTGTCCACATTCCTATCTCATGGATCATTTGCACGTTTCAGGTATCATGAGTCATCCTTTGAAGAATCACGTGGCCTGAAATTTTCAGGTCTCACCTTACAGCTAATAATGAGGTTGTTTTGCCTTCACCCTTTATTTTTGTGTTGTCTATTTTGTTTCCTGTTTTGTAATATTACATTAATGGCATTGGTTTGAAAGTTCCCTGAGGACATATTCCACATAGCTCTGTTCCTGCTAACTGAACTGTTTTTGACAGATATCTTAATAACGTACTAGCTCATTGCCAAGCTGCTAGGGGTAAGAGCTAAAATCATTTCTTCTTTTCTAAAAAGTGAAATATATCCCAGGGAAAGTGTCTCTAGAATTCTTTTGATTCTATTTTATAAACTGAATTTGTCATGAACTCCCCAATGAGCAAGTCTGTTTCCCAATTTTGATGCTGTTGTATCCTAAGAGTTAGGCAGTATGGAAGATGGTAAAAACTGGTCTCTTTCTGGCTTTTGCAATGGTGATATTTTATCTATAGCTTTCACATGTAGTCATTTTTATGTTCTTATGTTTCTCATCTAATTTAGAATATGTTCTGTGATGTTCATTTTAAATTTAATATATACAGGATAAGATATATATAGCTAATGTTGATCATAAACATTGATTGTGGGCACATAATATACCCTATATTGCAGTATCTCTTTACTTTCATTATATCATTTAATTGCAAAAACAAGCCAATGACGTGTTTTATTCTCAAAACATTCCTATTTGGGGGAGGAGCTGTTGGATTTTTAAGAAATATTTTAAGCTGAGTTGTCAACAGGATTATGTCGAATGTTGAGTGGATTGATTCCCTTTCTTGCAGGGAGCAAATTCTGTTTGGTTCTGTTTTCTAAAGATGGTATCTTACAGGATACAGAGTCATGGTCAGAGATGTAATATTGGTAGTTGTTTAAGTACGATGTTAATTGTTAAGTAAAATGTAGAAATGGGCAAAGACCTGAGAAAATAAAAATTATATTTGGGATGCCTAGAAAAATTCCCTGGAAATTCACAGGGTATTGGTGAAATGATCAACCTTGATGTTTTGTAGTGCTGTGATGCAGGATCTTTCTTGAATGATGTCGTCCATGTACCCTCCTAAAGTTAAAGTGAAGACTATGCATTAGCATTTGGTGATTCATCATATTTCCTGCAAATGCCTCTTTGTCCATGATATCCTTCTCCTCTCAAAGTTTCCTCATGGTTTTATTTCTCCAGCATTTGCTCCATGAATGGAATTCCCCTCATGCTCTTCTGCCCATAAAGTCTTCTTTGATTCATGACCCTGAGAAATGTCAGCGAATTGGATAAACTCAAGAGTTTTAAATGGAAAAGGAAACTGTAGACTAACTTCTTGATAAATCATACAGATAAATAACAGGTTGGTTTTGGGTAGAGAAATAAAAATACCTCATGAGGGGACATTCCTATTATGCATAGGAGGAAATACCTGAAAAATTGGTTTAAGATATTACTTTGTAATTGAATTGTCTCAGTGGGGAGATGATCTTGAGATTTCAACACCAAGCAGTAAAGACAACATGGTAGGTATCAAGAGATTGATGGGATGGGTTGGGTTGTAGATGCCATACCAATATAGTAGAAGCTATCTAGCAGAAGGCAGATTTACATTTACTAGTAAACCATAAGTCCAAGGAGTGGCTCTCATTATGGAGTAGCTGAGTGAACATAACAGTAGAAAGGAATGGAAGTGATATTTCTGCAGGACATACTACAGGCTCTTTGGCCAATCATTCCAGATTTAATCACAGAACTATCACAGAGACTAGGTATAATAGTGATGGGATACTGCTATGATTGTGATACTGTTTGGAAGTCTCACTCAGCTGGAAATAGAGCTTTCGATAATTTTTATTCACTTTACTCAGTAAAGTGATCTTTCTAAAGAACTAACAGTGGGATCACTACTCTCGATCTAATCCTGATCACATGAGAGGAACAGTTTGGAAAACTATTACATTCCTTCCTATTGTGTGCCAAAAATTGTGTGTGATTTGAAATATTAGAAACATGCAAATATATTTCTAGAGACACAGGGCAGAGAATCCTAGATTTAGGAAAGGTACATATTAGAAATTAGAACCAAATCATGAGCAAGGTGAAGCTCTTAAAATTGGATACTTAATATTGTATGGGGGAATTTCACAACTAATAATGCATGTTGTGGTCAATTCAACTATGAGTAAAAGTAAAATCAATAACATTTTTCTATAAATTATGTATTTTAGGTAAACGGAATTCTAAGATAACTTGTTACAGACTAACACTATGTGGCCATAACACATTTTGATTTCTAGTATTTGATTAACTTTGTCACCCCAAGTAAGCTAAAGCCGATGCTCCAGACTTACTGAGCTTCTACTTCTTTGGTTCATCTGAGGAGTAAATGAGGCAACAGAAGGCTTTCCTCCCACTTCTGAGACAGCCGATCTGGGGGATGGTGGGATCTGACCTACTGTATTGCACAGGATCGAGGCGGGAAAGGGAACACTGAAAGAGGCATGAGACCCAGTTGTGGGCAGGGCTGTCTTCAGATTCTCTATCTATCATGTTTTGATAATGTGTTGATGTCCAAAGTGATTTCTCTAACTTGTTTCAAACCGAACTATCAACTCTTTAGAGGAAGAACATGCTCATGCTCATATTGTAAAAAAAGTCTTTGGATCTGGAACCAGAGCTGGAGAAACAGGATGACAAGGATCAATGCTATATCCTTCACTGTCCTAGTGTAGTCATAAATACATTGGTTCCTCATCTCTTTTGATAACAGCCTGATATTAAGTGGGCTGAAGTTGGTTGATTCATATGGGTTAAATGGACTGTTTTAAATTACTCATAAACTGTACAAACCATAAAATTGCAAGAGTGAGAGAAAGGGTGAGTTGGTGATGGAAAGAATGCTGGTCAAGAAGAGTAGCAGCAATCTATGAGAGTAATTTCAAGACAGAAAAGCCTGAAATTAGTTGAGACTGGCAGAGAAACAGGTTCATAACAGAAAATGTTTAAAATTTTGATGTCTATTTGATGCATAGACTACAAAGACAGAAGAAATGGTCTCTGGGTAGAGAAGTTGGGGAACTGGAGGACAGTGGCTAGAGGGAGACTTGCGTTGTAACGTAGACTCTTTAGTACTTTTTGAAATTTTTTATCATATGCACTTGTTAGCTTTTCAAACAATTGAATAATGGGGGAAGATTTTTTAAAAAATAGGCATGTGGTAGAAACTAGTCAGTGTTGTCCAATCTCCACTTCTTCTGTGAGGATAAGATCTTGGCAGTGATGTGTGAGCAGGAGGGAGTTGTATTTCCAGGGGCCCTCCTTCAAGGGAGGGAGCACGCCCCCACCTCCACCTCTTCCCCTTCCTGCTGGCTGCAATGTGAGTTGTTTGAGCATTCTCGTGTAAATATTTGAGGAATGGCAGAACAGAAGGCCCAAGGAAGCTGGGCTGCTCTAAACTTTGGGGAGCATTGCTTTCATACCAGCTGGGACTTTCATATAAAAGCAAGAAACATTTTCTAGCTTGTTTCATCTGCTGTTATTATATCAGTGTCTATCATGACTGCCAAAGATATATTTTAACTAACAAGATGACTGCTTTTGATCTTTGTATCAGAAACTAAGACATCTTCTGCTCTTATTTTAATTTTAAACAATAAGGAAGAAAAAACAAGTAGAAGGTATAGGGGAAAAACAGTGGCAAGGAATTTTTTTTTTAGGGCCAAGTGGTTAGAAGTAAAAGAACAGAATATAATCTTTGTGAATCCTTAATGTCAGGACACAAGTTCGAGTCACTGCAGTTTGGTAATACTAGCTCCCATTGTGAAGCAGATTTAGGTAAAATATGAGAATAGTTTGTTATAAAGAAGAACAGTTTTTATGTGGTATATAATTTCAGAGTCTGAAATACCTTTAAAACCCGTCTAGTAGATTCTACAGCTCCAATGCTTGAATTCCCTTTAGAAGCCCTTGAGTTCTAAATATAGAAGGGGGAAAAAAAGAAGCACTTTTCTAAACCTCTCTCTGGGTGCCCAAAACAGAGATGATTCTTCTTTACCTCTTATCTATATGCCTTCCCAGAATTTAACCCTGAACACAAAATCCACATTTTTTTTTTGGTAGGGAACAGCCAAATACTTGGAACTTATACACTTATCCTTATTACTATTGTATCAGTCAGGGTCCTCCAGAGGGAAGAACTAATAGGAGATATATGTATATATGTATGTAAAGGGGAGTTTATTATTAACTCTGCACGATTACAAGCCCCCACAATAGGCTGTCTGCAAGCTGAGAGCGAGGAGAGCCAGTCTGAGTCCTAAAACTGAAGAATTTGGAGTCTGATGTTCGAGGGCAGGAAGTTGGAGTCTGATGTTCAAGGCTAGGTCAGTCTAGTCTTTTCATGTTTTTCTGCTTGAAGTTCTACCTGTGCTGGCAGCGGATTAGATGGTGCCCATCCAGATTAAGGGTGGGCCTGCCTTCTCCAGCCCACTGACTCAAATGTGAATCTCCTTTGACGACACCCCCCCACAGACACACCCAGGATCAATACTTTGCATCCTTCAATCCAATCAAGTTGACACTCAATATTAACCATCACAACTATGAAGTATTCCAGTATAGTTCAGGGCAATAAGAAAACAATTATTGAGTATATACTAAGTGACAGGAATCATGCTGATAAAGTGGAATAGATGAGACCATCACCGCTTGACCAATGAACACGTTATAAGCAGCTATTCATAGCATCGTAAATTTAAAACCGATAACTCCCGAGTTTATATCTTTAGCCTTGACTTTATCACTGAACTCCAGATTCATGTATCCAACCACCTCCTTGACATCTTTACTTAAAAGTCTAACAAGCATCTCAAAGCTAACATAGATAAGACAGAACTCTTGATTTTCCCATTTATTTTTCTCCCCTCAGGCTTTCCTATCCCCTCTAAAACCATCAACTTTTCCCTATTGCTATTGCCACCACAGTAGAGGGTTTCTAGAGGTTGAGCCAACAGGACTTGCTGATGGATGTTGGTAGGGATGGGAAAATGAGAGAAGAGAGAAATCAAGAATGAGAACTCACCTTTGTGCTTGGCCTAATGTGGCATATCTTTTCTGCTTCAATCAAGTAATATCTGTAGTTAAAAATACCATTCAATATTCGTTTTGTAATCCAAGTGTTAACAGTCTTGGAAATCACAAATAGTTTAAGAGTTGAGGATGTAATTTTTTTTTTTAACTTTTTATGAACCCCTGGTCAAATCGTGTATTCTCAGAAAGATTCTGGATACCAACACTTAACTGGTTTTTCTTATTGTTGGCGATCTCCGTAAAAACAGACTAATCATGTACTCCCGATTTCTCTTTCCCCATCTTATTTTCCGATCTTTATTCCTTTTCACAGATGCTTTTGAAATCCAAGTAATTGAAGAGCATCACAAGATTTGGAAGGGACGAGAGTCCAATCGTGACTATACTGTTGGTCCCGAGGGAAAGATCATTGCTCTTAATTGCCTTAATTTTGTTTCTATTATAGGGCGTTTTCTCATAGCTTTGCAGACAAAATTCCAGCTGAGGTTTTTCATTCAAGGAAGCCTTGTATAAACTCCCATTGACTGGGTTGAGAAATATTTTTTTAAATGTATAACCAGGAAAGACATTAAGGCATCTTCAAATTATCTAGTAGTGAATGTGAGGATGAAAGTTAACTGAATTCTGTAAAGTTTTATAACAGCAATCTAGCTTTCATGTTAAATTAATGTCACAGACACATTAAACTACATCTAGTTCATTTGTTTATACGTTAATTACATCTATTTTACTATGTGTAATACATACCTTTTATATCATGTAGAATGCATTTTAATTCAGTTTGTTGCAGTTGAGTTCTCTATGGATTTCATTAAAGCATCATAAAGATAAGAATTCTTTGTTCCTACTGATTTTAAAAACAGATTTGTGTCCTTCAAATAATAGCCCCAGAAGTTAAAATTTTAATATTTTACTGTATTCTTTAAAAACTACATAAACAGTGAATCTTTAAGTCTTCTATTGTCCCGTTTTCCATTATATCTTATTACGGTTCAGTAGTGACCAGCATGTGCATCAAATAGCTGCTTAATTCTTCAGAGGGATTAAATATTAATATTGGAATAGCTTGAAAGATCATCTCATAGATGAGAAAATTGAGGCTGAAGAGAGTTCTTCTCTATATCACAATGGTTTTTTCATACTGCTCTCAGTTCTTAAAGAGTGACATATTCAAAATCACCTACATCAGAAGTAATGGACATAATCTAAAACTGGTTGAGTTTGCAAGTATATTAACTCAAACCCCAAATTCCCATGTAATGAGCATTTACCTGAAATGGATATAAAAATTTAGTAAGAAATTACTTAAAGGGCCGTGATGCAGTGGGTAGAAATTGTGTCCAGCTAAATTTTGGGATATAAGCTATGGCATCCTTGGTCAATGCCCTTTCTGTGGTAACTAAAATTCCTGTACATCTTCTGTGCTTTGCTCTTTGGTTTCAGTAGTGGGGCCTTCACAAAGGGGAGGCATGGTCAGAAAATTGTTTAAATACAAAATACAGGGAAGGCATCAGAGAGGAAAGGTTGTTTCAATAATATGATTCAGAAAGGATGACAGATTTTATGACTTCTGAGCTTTGGGGGAGATTTTTTCTTATTGTTCTCGCCCTCACTATTCTCTTCAAATTAAAAAGGCAAGAGCAGCCTGCAAAGAGACTTAAAACAGTGTAAGTCAGAGAGTGGTGGCAGACATGCCCCCCAGTCAGGAGATGTGTCTCCTTAGAAATATGTTGCAGAGTGCATATCTAAATTTCTAGCATGTGCACGGGACTGTGCAGTGTTACAGAACCATGGATGGCCATGATGGTAGAAATGTAGTTGTTGAAAGCTCTGTCCTTAAAGTCTTCGAGAAATTGCAGAAAGTAAGACTGAGATTTTTTGGTGTAGGAAAATGACATTATAGCTCAAATTGTTGAGGAGAAGACAGGTGAACAGGTATATCTCACCTGTCAATTGCAAATATGATTTGGTGCTAAGAAGGAGCATATCCTGTAAACAGCCCCTCATTATTGTAAGATCTTGCTGAGATGTGTTTTTTTCTGATGGTGACATGTCATGCTGACTGTAGGAAAAAGTGTGAAGCAGGTGATACTTGTTATTGAAGACCCAGCGATCTATTAAGGAACCTCTTTTTTTCTGCCTGAAGTTCTTTTCCTAAATCTGTTTTCAACAATGGAATCTTACCCTCATAGTAGCTTAAATTGTAAAAACCAGACAACAAACAAAACTCTAAGCCTTCTCAGGCTATTTGCATTTTATCAGAAATAGAAATATTGACCCAAGGGATTGAAATACACTTAAGAAGTGCATTTCTTAAAATTAAAGAGCTAATGAGGAACTTTTTATTCCTCTTCAAATTGAAATTTCCATCTTCAAATTAAAAAATAAAAGCAAACATACAAAACATTTCATGAGCATTTGATAGGTAAAATTTGTCTCTATTTTCATTTTCACTTCAAATATGTCAGCAATATTTTTATTTCCAGAAAGGATGCAAGTATACATGAGCTTCAGAAGTTCAACAGAGTACTTTTTGTTTCATAAACTTATATCTGTTGAGCTTAATTGAAATGTTATATTCATAGTTCCTCTAGACCTTGACCCCGCACGGGAATGCAAATTTGCCTTCCTATGTGTGTTATGTGACTTTGAATTATCTTTGTAATTCCAGCCTCAGAACTAGAGAATCGTTCTGTAACTTTAGGAAGAGGTCTAATATTGTCACTGACTTGATGCCTATGTTCTTGGAAGTCCTTAAACTTGCTGTGTTTCAGTTGTACCCTTGAAAAAATGAGTATAGTATATTTTGTGAGGATATCTCCAAAACGGGAGAACCCTCATGGGGAATGAGCAGATGATGTATACAGAGCTTGACCCTCTGAGCCAGGGGCAGGTGGAGAGTAGGCATTGTTGGCTGTGAGCAATGATAAAGCACAGAGTGACTTTGGACTCTGATTGACATAAGTTTAAAGTATGGTTCTTCCACTTATTAGCTGTGTGACCTTGGGCAAGGAGTTTATATTCTCTGAAGATTAGTATTTTTGGCATGTATTATAAATAGGTGAAATAATATCATGCATGAATGAGAAACCGTGAACACCTGTAAGCACAACACCAAGTTCAGCATCTAGGGTGAAACAGAAATGAAATAGAAAAGAAAGGTGGAATTTCACAGTTCAGATAGTCAGACCTTAAATTAAGTATAATTTTTGCTGCATTATTACTGTGACAATAGGTCATGATCTGTTCATTCAGTTAGAACCCAAATGCACTATGAGTAAAGCAGCAATTATAATACTGACCGAATAGGATTACATAAGTCACCTAACATGGTGGCTAACATCAGACATACCTGTAGGCCTCCCTCAATTCCCTAGGTGCCATTGTCTCTCAGACCTTCAGCAGCAGGCTCAGCCTCAGCCACCATGGCCAAGGACTCTGCTTGGGTCCATACTGTTTGGGATTGACCAGTTGCTCACTTAAAGCTGGGCCCTCCTTGGTTGTCAACGAGCAGCTGGATGGAATTGCCTTGTGCCCCATGGTTCTGACTTCTTTTGCTACATCTGGACTTGGATCCCACAACAGAGTGTATGGGATATGGGTTGATGTTATCCAGAAATGTGGGGCAGCTAATTCCTTATGGCACACATTTTAACCAGTGGGCAACAGGACATGGAGGAAACATGGAAGATAAGTTTCTCTCCTCCGTCCCTCCCTCCCATAGACTGTTTCTTGGCCAAGTTTCTCCATTCATCCTGTCTGGAGAAATCCTGTAGGGCTGAGCTGAATTTACCAGCAAAGCGGGCTACATTGCTTCATGGATCATCATGACCTGTGACCAGCATGAAAATGCAATATCTTGCATCTCGCCCTATCCCTTAATATCCCTTTCATTATTCTTTTACTTTCCCAACCTGAAAATCACCTCTCAAAAGCATGGACATTTAATTCTTGCTTCAGTCTCCTTTGTCTAGGGAACCCAGACAAAGATACTGCTTAGTACATAAAAGTTGCTCATTAATATTGATTTTCCTTTCTTCTGCCTCTGTTAATTTTTAAAATTTGACCTTGCCCAGTTCCAGGATAAACTTGAACTGCTTTAGTTGCTTCCATTCCTTGTCTTTTCTTCCTGAACTCATATTCTATCTCAGGTACTGATTTTCCAGTTCATTTCTCATTTCATGCTGTAAAGCAATTGATCTCTTTAATGTATTGCTTCTAGAAATCTTGATTTGGTCTAAATCCAAGTCTTTAATCCAGAGAATTGGAGACTTTGATGTTACGCAAACTCTAGATAATTTTTGTGTAAGAAAGTGTTGGTCTGGAAAATGAAAGGATTTCTGTGGACAGGAATTTCATCTCCTATGGTTAGAGGTTTATAGCCACCCCTTTTAAGCAGATTCCACGCCTGTTTTTCAGTAGAGTAATGTAGATTTTGAGTCTCCAACTTCCAGTGTTGTTTTAGGAGTCATAGATACTTCCAATTCTAGATCATGTAGATGACCAACGTAGTTTTTTTTTTTTTTTTTTTTAATCTCCATTGAATCTGTGAAGATTGAGATAGTTCAGGCTTTGTGGAGAAGTTGAAGCTTAAGTTTCACTATAAAGATTGTTTAGGCTGGGTGTGGTGGCTCATGCCTCTAATCCCAACACTTTGGGAGGTCAAGGCAGGTGGATCACGTGGTCAGGAGATTGAGATCATCCTGGCTAACACGGTGAAACCCTGTCTCTACTAAAAAAACAAAAAATTAACTGGGAGTGGTGATGGGCACCTGTAGTCCCAGCTACTCGGGAGGCTGAGGCAGAAGAATGGTGTGAACCCGGGAGGCGGAGCTTGCAGTGAGCCAAGACCGCACCAGTGCACCCCAGCCTGGGCGACAGAGCAAGACTCCATCTCAAAAAAAAAAAAAAATTCTCAGTTTTTCCACAATATACACACCTTTGTTCTTCCACCTCAATCAAAACTCTAATCATTGAAGATCTATTTCAAATGTCACACTCTCCATGTAACTCTTTCTCATCTTCCTGTCTGGAAGTGATCAACCTCGTTTGAATTTCTACTTGCCTTATGTCTCTGTTCATACAGCCTTCTGCTTCTGAACAACTATAAGCTCTTTGAGGACAAGGGCTAAATCTCATGTATCTTTGTATCGTCCTTAGCATAGTGTTTAGCACATGAGATGCTTAAAAATGTTTGTTGTATTGAATTTTTTCTGTCCTTCCATTTGTCTTAAATCATTACTCTGTGCCAAGGACTATGCTAAGCATCATGTAGTTCAAATCAATTTTCCCTCTTTGGACCCAGCAAATATCAATACCAATATTTCCTAAATTATAGCTCCTAGAAGAGAGGACTATTCACAACTTGGGATTTTACAAAGGATACTTCAGTTATGGATCACTGATTAGTTTGAACAGACCTACATGGTTCTTTCAATGTCTGTGCCAGAAATACTTTTCCACTGAGTTAGCTTTCTTCTCACCTTTAAGGCCTTCTCTGCTGCTTTGCTTAGAAGTTTCTATGATTTCAGACCCTCCTGACTTTCTTCAATTTTCTGAATTACTGAGATTTTTATCCCCATAGTTGTTGTAATTTGTGTCAATTTAGAATGAATATGGATATTGGATATTCTGCTATATTTCTCATTCTGTTTTCTGTGGAGTGAAAATTCAGTTTGAGAATGAGTGTATGTTTTAGAAAAATTATTTTTTGAGAGGTAAAAAGCTGCATTTCAAATTCAATGTAAAATGGCATATTATTTAGAGCAGTGCTGCCCAATAAAACTGTCTGCAATGATAAAAATGTCCTATATCTGCACTAATATGGTAGCCACCAGCCACTGTGGCTAATTGAGCCCTTGAAATAGGCTTGTGTGACTGAGGAGTAAGTTTTAATTTTAATTTTAATTAATTTAAATTTAAGTAGTCATATATGGTCAGTGGCTACCATATCACGCAATGCAGATATAAACCAAGGACAGAATTATCTCTCATATTTGCATAAATAAAAAGGTGCCCTTAGCTACATGCTTTTGAGGAAAGTGTGGTATTATCCAGTATTATTTCTTTTTTAAAGATTCACAATACATATGGACAGGTTAAAGGTTGTAAGAAGCAGTACTACAAAAACAAACGAGCAACACCTGTTTGCAGTGGTTTTACTCAGAATTTTCTGATCTCACTTGACCATGGCACCTGCACTCCATCCTCCGCTCAATAATGCCTATGAACAATTTGTGACCTCATTCTCCTTTTGGAAAAAAAAGGCTCCTTTAGACCTTTTACCCCATTAAAAACCTATGTTACACCTTTAGCCTATTAGTTCCGTCGCCTATTTCAGGGGAAGCATAAGATGTAAAGCGGAGGCTCCATTAAGTTTTACAAAATCTGTTCTACTCCCAGAGAAGGGGCATAAAGTTTTGCCCCATGGACATGAAACAATTGAATCTCTGAAATTACCCTTTTCAGGGGCAATGTATGTTTTCTCATTGTAGCTGCAGCTGAATCTGGATAAAATTGGGCATGTCCACAGTTTGACCTCAGCCACAGGTAGGCCTCCCTTTTGAGGGCTGATTAGAAACAATCAACTATCCTTCTCCCCCCACTGGAGTAGCTGTTGACATCAGTTTATCCCACTACCAACAATATGGGAAGGAATATGATAACATTCGGTTGTCTTTTCCTCTTCCTCTTAATAGACCAGGTGGTGATGCTTTGGACAAAATTGGTCTGAAGGCTGAGAGCAGGTCCATTATTGGGAGCATTTGCTTTAAATTATGAAATTCAGAAGGCTTGTGGCAGAGAGGCGGCCAGTCCTGCCGCAAAAGGCACTCGCTTGTCTGTTTCTTGCATTCTGTTAAATATTTCTTATTTCCTCAGAATACACCACAAGGACCATTTGACTGTCCCCTCTGGCTTCTGCATCTTGCTTCCAGCATGAACAGACAGGTAATAACCGTTCAGCAGGGCCATTACCTCTTCTAAAGACTATTATCAAAATGGTCATTATACATAATGGAGATTATTACAGGCAGCCTGAGAGATTTTTTAGATACATCTCTACAGTAATAGGTGGCCTTTTTTAGCCTTATATATCTGTGGGGATAATACCAGGGCACAGAATACATGACAAATGGTGATTTTTAGCAAAACTCTGTCAGCTTTTAATGCATTAATTGGATTGTGGATTTAAATGGCATTTATGCAGAAACTCTTAAATTTTAACTCTTGACAAATGCACAGTGTGGCAGAAACATTCCAAGAACAAGAGTTACAATATATAGAATGCTTTGCCCATATTTATCCTATGCAATCACATATGCAAGGATACTGGCATTAATGAGTCCTTTGCAAACAAACTCTTTTATAATGAAGTGACTGGTCTGTAGTCAGACAATCAAGAAGTATTTGTAGTCCTTAGGCTTCATTCCAGTCACTGAAAATACGGTGGTCAGAAAACATGGAGAGAAATTTAAAACTTAGAATCTAGTGGCCTGGTTTTTTTTTAAACAAACACAGTCACATTTTGAATATTTCTATTCCCAAGACAATCTCTCCTCCTAAACCTTCCACTTAATCTCCAACCATTTGAAGGCAATCTAGAAGTCCCATTCTAGATTAAATCCCATTTAATCTAGAAGTCCCATTCTAGATGAAAAAAAAAAAAAAAAAAAGATGAATTCTGCTATGTGGTATACATTTGGTTGCCTATCACATAGGTTTTCTCCTTTAAAGTAATAACCCCATTTTTATTTGGTTGGTAAGATTATCAGTGCCTGGGAATACATCCTTACTGGGCTAAGCCAGTCGGATGTAATGGGATGTTAATATGGAATTATTTGCGTCTCAGTATTGTCTGAAGACCCAGGAACAAAAGCAATAGGTTCCTGATAATCTGTCACTCTAAGGCGGGGTGGTGGATGCCAGATCCCCAATGTTTGGTTTGCAAAGAAACTATCAAAACATCCAGTTTTATAAACTCTCACTCAACATCCCTCTTCGTGAAAATACGAAGGTTAAAATGAGGAGAGAGAGAATTTCCTGAAAGTGGCTGCTGGAGACCAGTGGCATTTTACTTTGTCATTGTGGGTGGGAATTTCTCCTCACTTTACTCCAAGTGAGAGGGTTTTAAGAGGAGTACAGAGATCTTATTATTGGTACCTTTGAAGTTGAAAGAGCACGAGGGACTGGTATTTGGCCCTTGTCATGCTAGCAGGCTACCCTCACAGCCAAGCAAAAAGGTGGTTTCATGGCAGTGAATAGATTTTCTGGTGCCAGTGATGTGTGAGTGTTCTGTCTGGACCCGATGGGGGCTGTTTTATAGAAAGAGCTGGTCTGTAATTAATATGCAGGGACTTTGGCCGAGAGGGCTACCTGGAAGGGCAATTGAGCCTAGAGAGAGAATCTCTGGAGTGGATCCTTGAAAACCAGGTGATGAGGGCAGTTGTTATGGCCAATAGAGGAGACATTGCCTCTGCAAATGCTTCCAAAATTCCTCAGAAGCAGGAACCTCCTTTGTAGGACATTCTACTCTGAAATTCTGTGTCTTTAAATTGAAAGCTTCTATTTAATGCATTTATCAAAATAAAATAAATTCCTGCCACAAGTCTTCTCTCTCTGGGCCTTCCTCACTGGAGATGTTAGTCCCTGCCTCCCATGCCCTATATGTAGCCCAGGTCTCTGACTGCCCATGCCCCCATTAAAGAGGGAAGAATCTATGATTGGTCATTATCGGCATCCACCACCTTCCCTTAGAGTGACAGATTATTAGTTACCTATTGCTCATCTATTGTTTTTTTTTCTGCTCATTTTCTAACTCACCCCACCCTTTTTGATGACAATGATCAGATTTTTTTTATTTTTATTTTTTTTAGTAATCTTTGCATAAGGACCTAATGACTTCAGTCAGTGTAGTTGACACCCCTTGGGATTCCAAGGGTAGGTGTGTATTTCAGAACTGGCCCACTGGCGTGTTCAGTTATGCTGCACACAATGATTTGTTCAGACATCTGACCTAAGCTGATATGAGATGCTTTGGCTGGTACTATTTGGAAGCAGCCCCCTGTTTTTGCCATAGCTGCTAAGCAGGTAGGCTGCAAGGGAGAGGCTGCTGTTGGTTCCCATGCTCCTTCCAAGCTTAGGAGAATCCAGAGCCAAGAGATGGACTAGAAAGACTTGTGGTGACAATATTTAAGCATCTGTATCCAAAAATTCATATAGAATAATATCTATTCTAATTATGAGAGACAGTAAAATGCTCTCCCTAAGTCATTTTGCAATGGCCTTTGTCACTTACAACTGATAAAGAACTGACTGATAGATCCTTATGCTATTTGTTAAATTGCTTTCACTAGAGATTTAAATAAAATTATTTTCCTTCTCTATTTCTTCATTAGGGAAAGTTTCAAGCATACAGAAAAGAGGAAGAATAGCAAAATGGATTCCCATTATTCTCCACTCAGATTTCAACTCTTTCTTTCTCTTTCATCTTTGCTGCACCACTTGAAAGTACAGTTTAGATAGTGTGACACATTACTTAATATGAATATAATTGACACATTACTTAATATGTATATATTAATATGTGTATATTAATATTAATATGTATATAATTGACACATTAATATGTATATGTGTATATGCATGTCTGTGTGTGTGTATATATATAGTAAAAATAGAGTTCTTCTGCATAAACACAATGTTATCACACTAAGAAAATTAATAATAATACATTCTAATGTTCAGTCCATATTTAAAGTTCTCCAATTTCCCCAGTATGCCCTTTATGGATTTTTTTTTTTTTTACCAGAATAAAGATCCTATTAAGGTTTACCCATTGACTTTGATTATTATATTCTTTAGTCTAGAACTCCTTCCTGTCTTTAAAAAAAATGACGTTGACTTTTAAGTTTTTTAAAAACTATTTTAAAATTCATATTTTTAATTGTCACAAAATATACATATTTATGGGGTACATAAGGATATTTTGATATATACAATGTGTGATCAAATCGGGGTAATTAAAATATCCATCAGTTCAAACAATTTTTTCTTTGTGTTGGGAACATTTAAAGCCTTCTTTTCTAGCTATTTGAAAATAGGTAAGAGTTGTGAACTGTAGTCACTGTACAGTGCTATGGAGCACTAGAACCTATTCCTCCTGTCTAGCTGAGCTAGCTGTCATTTTGTGTCCTTTATCCAACCTCTCTTTATCCCTGCCTCCCCTTTCCAGCCCCTAATAACTACTATTCTACTCTCTACTCTCTGCTTCTATGAGATTAACTGTTTTAACTTTCTCCTATGAGTAAGAACATGTGATATTTATCTTTCTGTTCCTGGCTTTCACTTAACATGCTGACCTTGACGTTTTGAAGAGTCCAGGCTGGTAGGATTAAGGATTATTGTGAAATTGTCTGGTTGTTTCCACATTTGACTTGTTTCTAATTTAACTTGTCGCTGCAACTGGTGAAATATTAGTAAACTGGAAGGTAGATCTAGAGGCTCGATTATATTCAGATTAATTTTTTTTTGCAAGAATGTTTTATAGGTGCTACAATTTTAGTCTCTTATTATATAAATACACTTTCCACTCCATCCTGAACATGTGTGGTGGGGAGGTGATACTTAGCACCATGAGAATCTTAAAATACTTCATGTTTATTTGCTGGTCTTTTACTATAAAGAAGAGTTTTTCTTCTCCCTTCTTTCCTCCCTGTCCCCGCTTCCTTCCTTCCTCTCTCGTCCTCCCCTTCCCTTTCTCTCTCTTTCTTCCCCCTTCCATTCCCTTCTTCTCTTCCTCCCTTCCCTTCTTCTCTTCCCCCCTTCTCTTCCCTTCTTCTCTTCCCCCCTTGCCTTCCCTTCTTATTTTCCCCCCTTGCCTTCCCTTCTTCTCTTCCCCCCTTCCCTTATCTTCCCTTCTCATTTTCCCTTCTTATCTTCCCTTCTTCTCTCCCCCTTCTTCCCTCCCCTTCTTCTATGCCCCTTCTTCTCTCCTCCTTCTTCTCTTCCCCACCTCCCCTCCCTCCTTCCCCCACTGTACAGCTAGTATGTTGAAAAATTCACTTAGTTTTTGCTCTTTGTAGAATGTCTTTATTTTTACGAACACTTTTGAAGGATATTGTCACTAGAGTTTGAATTCTAGGCTGGCAATTCTTTTCTTTCAGAAATTTAAAGATGACACCCTATTACCTTCTGGCTTGTATTATTTCTGTTGAGAAGCCAGATGTCAGTCTTTTCATTGCTTCTTTGAATGTAAAGTATCTTTTATCTTTGCTTTTAAGATTCTTTATTATTGTTGTTGTTATTTATTTTTAAATTGTCTTATGTGCATAGGTCTGTTTTTTTAAAAAATTTTTTGATATGGAGTCTCGCTCTGTTGCCTAGGATGTAGTGCAGTGTCATGATCTCAGC
This sequence comes from Macaca thibetana thibetana, assembly GCF_024542745.1. Classification (NCBI taxonomy): domain Eukaryota; kingdom Metazoa; phylum Chordata; class Mammalia; order Primates; family Cercopithecidae; genus Macaca; species Macaca thibetana. Next base: position 91,010,670 of record NC_065592.1, read on the forward strand.
TCACTGCAACCTCTGCCTCTGGGGTTCAAGCAATTCTCCTGCCTAAGTCTCCTGAGTAGCTGGGACTACAGGCATCCACCACCACACCTGGATAATTTTTGTATTTTTAGTAGAGATGAGGTTTCACCATGTTGGCCAGGTTGGTCTCAAACTCCTGACCTTAGGTGATCCACCCGCCTTGACCTCCTAAAGTGTTGGGACTATAGGCATGAGCCACCATGCCCAAATTTTTGTGTATGTGTGCATAGGTCTGGCTTGTCTTATGTTACAAGGTATGACAAAGGTTGTGAATATTCCATCCTGGGATTGGTGAAAGCTTAACCACATCATTCTGTCTTAACTTGTTCAGTTTTACCAGTTAACTCATCTTTCTACCAATTTCTGTATTATTGGCACTCTCTAACTGAAAAATATTAAGAGTTCACCCAAAATATCTTAAATAAATGGTAAAAATGATTATAAAGATCAGCTTTTGGAATATAGATTGCATGTGGTTCTCAGGAACAAACTAGAACCAGAAACTGAAATGCTAGATAAAACTTTCTTTTATCTTCCCTTTCTTCATGCATCTACTGCTTTTTCTTCTCCTTTTCATTTTTCTTTTTCTCTTTTACTGCAGACTCATAACTATCCCATAGCTCAGGGGTGTTCAAACTTTGGGCTTCCCTGGGCCACATTGGAAGAAGAATTGTCTTGGTTCACACATAAAATACACGAACACTAAAGACAGCTGATGAACTTTAAAAGAAAATCTAATGTTTTAAGAAGGTTTATGAATTTGTATTGGGCCACATTCAAAGCTGTCCTGGCTGAATGTGGTTTGTAGGCCATGGGCTAGACAAGCTTGCCATAGACATAATAGGAAATAGCTACTCAAGGTTCCTAAGTTTGTATTTCCTCTCTTCAAGAAATCAGCCAAACTGTGTTTATAATATAGCATGCCTAGTTCCGGTATCCTGGAAAGAAACTTATTGCCGTAGTGGAATGAAAGACCCAACCCATGTCCAATCCAATTGGACCAGGCAGGCATTGTCACATTTTAAGGACATGGCTTGTTGGGGACCCAGTGCTATAATTATATGTGTTGAGAGGGAGAATTTGAGCAGATAAACCCAAAGTAAGTGTTGGCTAAATCATCCATCCTCTTTGGAGGCTAGTCTCTATTTGTGGAAGTTGTACTTTCCAGAATATAACAAATTTGTGTGTATATAGGCTAGCTAGAAGCTATCTTAAAAACTACTGAAATGTAGAACCTTAGATACTTTTTGTCATACAATAGAATCTTGAAATTTATAAAAATATTCTTTTGGAAAACCAGCCATAAGCTGAGCTTCCCCATACCCAAGCTATTGCCCTAGGCTACATCTTTACTGTTCAACATTTTTAACAAAAAACGATGTCCTGCTGTCCTCTAGCCTCCAGCCTCAAGTAGATATTCGATAGGTATTGTTACATTTGATAATATTTTAAGTATTGTTAAATAATTCTTTTATAACATTTTCCTTTTATCTGCTATTACAGAAGTCAATCCTTTGTTCAAGTTGTTTTGCTTTTGGTTATCAAAGTTACTGACAAAGAAACCTATTACATTCATTAAGGGAATGATTCTACATAGATGTGGTATCTCAACGCAATTTATTTAGCATCATTTATATTAAAGTGAAGTATGTGCTTAAAGTCCAACTGTTTAAATTTTCTTGAAATGTAAAGTTTTAATTTATTTCAAGATGTGGAAACATCAAAATACATCTATTTTTTATGTACTTCACATCTTTTTTCTTTTTTCTTTTTCTGTATGCCTTTTACATATATGTACGCACATGCGTGTGTGTGTGTGTGTATGTACACACCCACATGCACATGTTTTAGAAAGTCTGATATCTTAAAAAAAAAAGCCCTTTTCTCAAATATAAGATAATGGTTAAGTTTGTCCCCAGATTATTTAAGAAGCCAACAAGAGCAAGAACATTAACAATAGCATACATTTATTTTTTCCAAATATTTTCTATTTTTTATTCCTAACACTGGGAAAGTCTTTATAGAGCCATAGTTTTTGCTGGGAGAAATGCTCACATTTTTGAGACCAGGCTTTTGATAAACTCGTGAATTTATCACATTTAAAGAATAATGGCATACAAAGATGTGATCATTGTAATTTGAAAAGAGGGTCATCCTAGTTCAGCTTTGTCCAAGGGTAGTGGATATAGTTAACATCTGTGAGAAGCTGTGTTACCGAACAGACTGGTGATAATAACCCGTTCCATAAAGAGTCTGTTCTGGCTTATGGTTTTCAGTTATAATAATGTGTACTGGTGAGTCCTAATGAACCTGGTGAGACATGTTCACATGACCCAATCTTGCTGGCTTCCCAACAGCTGCTCAAAGTTGATGAGGGGCTGGCCTGTTTTGTTTTGTTTTTTTTTCCAAGAGCTCTGAATGCTGTTTATCAAGGCAGCATTCACTAAGCATTATGAATGGTGGATTGCACATCTGAAAATGCTAGAATGTAAGATGGTGGTGTCTAGCCCCTTGGCATGTGCTCTGGCTCTGATAGACTTCAACTTCAAGCCCATTGTGACAAAGGACATGTGTCAAGGGTGTGGCCCTCTATACATGGCCTTCTATTTTAATTTAACCATTTAAAAATTCTTTGTTATTTGTTAAGCACTTTGTAACATGGATCAAGAACAGAAATGAACAAAACATAAAACAAACCACAGTTTGCGTATTAGATTCCTTGGGCTGCCATAATAAATTACCACTAGCTTGGTGATGTGAAATAACAGATTTGTATTTTTTTTTTTTTTTTTTTTTTACATTCTGGAGGCTAGAAATCCAAAATCAAGGTGTTAACAGGGTTAGTTCATTCTGGAGGCTCTGAAAGAGAATCTGTCCCATGTCCTGGTAACTTCTGGTGGTTGCTAATAACCCTTGGCATTCCTTAGCTTGTCACTCCAGTCTCTGCTTCCACCGTCACATGACCTTCTTTTCTATGTGTCTCTGTATGTCTCTTTCTTCTTATAAAGACATCAGTGAGTGGACATATTACTTGCCATAATCCAGCATGACCTCAACTTGCATCTTAACTACACTTGCAAAGACCCTATTTCCATATAAGGTCACATTTGAAGGACTTGAATGTATCTTTTCTGGGGAACAGAGCTCAACTCATTACAATTGGGTTTTGCTCTACAGCTCTGTTTGACTCACATGACTTCTTTCTTCTATTTCATCACTAAAATCCAAATTCTACTTTCTCAGATTTCTTCAGTAGACTTGATTATTGAGCAGAACTTTAAAAATTATCAACGATCAACAAAATCAAAAGTCTAGGCAACATAGGGAAACCCTGTCTCTACAAAAAAATTAGGCATGGTGGCCATGCCTGTATAGTCCCAACTACTGGGGAGGCTAAGGTGGGAGGATCAGTTGAGCCCTGGAGCACGAAGCTGCAGTGACCTGTGATTGTACCACAGCACTCCAGCCTCTGCTGTGATTGTATCACTGCACTCCAGCTCATGCCTGTAATCCCAGCACTTTAGGAGGCCGAGGTGGGTGGATCACCTGAGGTCAGGAGTTTGAGACCAGCCTGGCCAATATGGTGAAACCCCAATTCTACTAAAAATACAAAACTTAGCTAGGCATGGTGGCATGCACCTGTAATCTTAGCTACTCAGGTGGCTGAGGTGGGAGAATCACTTGAACCCAGGAGGTGGAGGTTGCGGTGAGTTGAGATGGTGCCACTGCACTCCAGGCTGGGCGATTAGAGCAAGACTCCATCTCAAAAAAAAAAAAATTAAAAAAATGATGAGTTTAAACACTCCCACAGGTAGCTGGGTGAAGTTACTAGGGAAAAATATCTAACACAATCTTTAGTGGGCACCATTTGATATTTCCACTGGACAATGCTTTCATCCATTTAACAGATGAAAACTTGGTTCAAGAAAGAAGTCTTTGATTGCCACTAAGGGCAAACAAGAGTATTAAGATCTCAGGGTAACTAAATAGAAAAGATGTACATCTTTACTTCAATCTATCTGCACTATAGAATCATAAATAACTGTTTTCCAATTATTTTGAAATAGAAGAATAATATCACAAACTAGATGAACCGATTAACCATTTTCCAGACTAGTTCATCTCATAGAAAATTAGCTTGGTGTGGCCACTCTGTTCATATAGTTAAGTGTCTGAGACATCAGTGCTCTAAGCTTAGTTTGGATATATCCAGTATAGATCTAGATTTTTCACTCCTTTTTCTTTTGCTCCATATCAGTCTTTCATCTTTCAGCATGGCTGTCTCTTTGTGACTTTATTTATTTATTTATTTATTGAAACAGAGTCTCGCTCTGTCACCCAGGCTGGAGTGCAGGGGCATGATCTCGGCTCGCTGCAAGCTCCGCCTCCTGGGTTCACGCCATTCTCCTGTCTCAGCCTCCCGAGTAGCTGGGACTATAGGCGCCCTCCACCATGCCCGGCTAATTTTTTGTATTTTTAGTAGAGACAGGGTTTCACCGTGTTAGCCAGGATGGTCTTGATCTTCTGACCTCGTGAATCCCCCTGCCTTGGCCTCCCAAAGTGCTGGCATCACAGGCGTGAGCCACCATGACTGGCCATCTCATTGTTACTTTAATAATTTCTTTTTAGATGGGGTACTAGATCCTCAGACAAATAAGTCTTAATTTCCTATAGAAAAGTGCCAGTTCAGTAAAAAAAAGGGCACTTCTGCCTCTTTACATGTGTACTTGACTTTTATCTCTTTTGCTAACACAGTGATGTACTCTTCCCACTAGCAAAGTGGCTAGCATCCTTAAACCTGACAAATTTGGAGCTTTTCCTGTGAGTGTGAAATGTGTGTTGGGGTGTGTGTGTGTGTGTGTGTCTGTGTAGGAAGAGAGACATTGAAATTACTTGCTTTAAAATCTGCATTATTGACCACACAGCGTTTCATTCATGAATATGCCATAGTTTAAGTGATCACTACCCTATTGTTGAACCTACATGCTGTCTCCACTTTTCCTCGTTTTACTGCTTCCTTTTACTTTCATACATTGTATCAGTAAGGATTCTTGGTTGCAGACAAACAGAAAACCATTATAGATAATTTAAAAAGAAAAATTGTTGGATGTGTGGCAGATAGAAGCATTGATCTCGATGCTTTATGGCCCTGTCTTACTAATATATGTCTGTACCCCTACCGTTGCCTTATGGTAGACATAGTGTACCTTCCCACCTCTTTACTTTGAGCTTGCCCATATGGCTTGCTTTGACCAATGGAATCTTGGCAGACATGATATGAGTAGAAGCTTGAAATGTGCTTGTGTGTTTGGGCTTTGTCTCTTTGTGGTGGTCTGAGAATATTTCCCAGGTAGATGCTGTTTCTTTAGCCTGTGTCTCAGAATGATACGTGACAAGTAGAGCACTTCTTCCAGGGAACCACTAAGTCATTTTTTATCTCAAAGATTCTGTGACCCAGGAATCTCAGTGCAATTTGGCTGGGTTCTCCAGTTCAGAGTCTCCTACAGAATTGAAATTAAGGTTTTGGCAATGGCTGTGGGTATCTCAAGGCTCAAATGGGGAAAAATCTACTTCTAGACTTACTCTTCTGTTTGTTAGCATGATCCAGTTAAGAACTATGAAACTGAGGGCTTCAGTTCCTCATGGGCTGTAACTGGAGGCTTCCCTCAGTTCTCTGCTAACTGGGTCTCTCTGTAAGGCATCTTACAACATAGCAGCTTACTTCATCAGAGGAAAGAAGTAAGAAGGGGCAGAGATAAAGTGTGTGTGAACAAGATGAAAGTCAGTTTTGCATAACCTAATCTCAAAAGCGATATTCCGTTGCCTTTTCCATTTCTGATCACTAGCAACAAATCCCTAGGTTTAGCCCACACACAAGGAGTGGGGAGAATACACAAGGGCATTAATATGAGGAGGCAGCGGGCACTGGGAGGCATTTTGGAAGCTTTTTACCACATATGGTTTAGATAATTGATTAGAAAGCTGGAAACTGATTTGGACCTTGGGTGGAACCACAGGAGTCAAAAGGAAGAGTATTAAGATGCTACAAATGACCATTAGGCACATTTTTTTACCTCAGTCCTAACCAGTGTCATAACGTCTTGTTCCTGCTCCTGAGAGGTATGAAGGAAGGGGTTGTTCAACCCTAGATTCATGCAGTACAGATTTATGAGTAATTTCACTGGATTGTTTTTCTGAATTGAGAAAGCTTATTGTTTGCATTGGACTGAATTGGGGGGTAATTACTGTACATAAAAGAGGCCTAAACTGTGTTTTTATTAGTGTATTTAACTTCTTTTGATCACCTATTGCTTTTTAAAAAAAGTAACCTCTAAGTATTTTACTTAGTGGAGAAGGCAGTCAAATAGATTATTTGGTAATAGACTTATCAAATGGTTAGTTTTCTGAGTTTTAAACATTATATTGCACCCTTTCTTTGCACATGTATACCCAAGCATTGACTTTAATCACAGGACATTGAAATACTAAAAGCACGCCCTTGTTTCTGAGTAGCAACTTAATTTTCCCTTGAGAGTGACAATTTCTTCAACTGTTAGCCCTTTGATATTTGTCCTGTTATTCTACTGGCATAAGCTCTCAAAGTGGCTGGGTGACGGTCTCAACTTTCAGCTCAATGGAATTACCCTTACATCCCCTGTGGAAGCATTTGTTCCTTGGAAACTAAGACTTCTAGAGCATCAGAACCTTAATTCAAAGGAACAGGAAGCAACAATTTTGCGAGTGGTGGGTCATTAGGTAGAACAGTGAGATACGCCTCTCCCATTTTCCACGTCTGGGAATTCTGACTGTGGAAGAAATGGCACCATATATTGAACACTGGTTTGGAGCACATACTGGATCCTGGAGGACATTGCCTCCATCTCTCAAAGTATTGTCACCTACCTGGCACTATAACTGAGTATTCAAAAAGCTATTCCATTTTCTTTCCAGCCAGCTGCTTTCAAGTAATGAGGAGCGTGATAAGACCAGTGAATTCCATGAGTATGGTTCCATTGTCATATTTCATTTGCTGTGAAATGTGTTCTTGCTCAAAAACTCTGTATAGAATACTGTGATGGTGGTATTAATTGTCTTACAGATTGGCCAAAAGTCGGAAACAGGTCTCCCTGGGTTAAAATAAGAGTGCTGGTAGGTCTGCATTTCTTTCTGGAGGTCCTGGGGAGAATCCATTACCTTGCCTTTTTTAGCTTCTAGAGGTTGCTCCTTTCTTTGGTTTTGGCACCCTTCCTTCATCTTCAGAGACCAGCTACGTGCAATCTGATTCAGACCCTGACCTGACCCTGAAGAGGTTCTACACTTTTAAGGAATAATGAGATCAGGTTGGGCCCACCCAGATAATCTACCATAATCTCCTGGTATCAAATTCCTTAACCTGAATCACATCTGTAGTTTCTTTTGCCATGTAAAGCAACAAGTCCAGGTTCCAGGGGTTAAGATGTATATGTGGGGCCATCATTCTGTGTACCTTTTCCTTAGATCTCCTAGTCAACTAGTTTTCCAACTACGTTCTTTATAAGCCCTTGGCCATGAGCCAACTTGGTAGCCCATAAATCATTACAGACCTACACCTCTGGACATCTCTCCTTTTAGACAAAGTGAACAACCAGCTACTGAAGTTCTGCCCAGTGGAAAGCTTTTTCTTCACCACTGTCCTTTAGGGCCAAACTCAAGAGGGGCTGTAATGCTGTAGTCATCCACTTCTGGATATTGCTGGCATATCATGCAAACTATCTGTAAACCATCTGTTAACTGGTCATGAAGAACTCCCCATGAGGTCAATGGTCTGTGTTAAGGAGGAGGAGGCAATGAATCAAGACTAGGTCCAACACTTTGGAGGAGGGTGAGGCAGGTGGATCACTCAAGCCCAGGCGCTTGAGACCAGGCTGGGCAATGTGGCAAAACCTGATTTCTACAAAATATACAAAAAATTACTTGGGCATGGTTGTGCGTGCCTATAGTCCCAGCTACTCAGAAGTTGAAGTGGGAGGATCGCTTGAGCCCGAGAAGTCCAGGCTGCAGTGAGTCATGATCATGCTACTGAACCTGCACTCCGGCCTGGGTGACAGAACAAGACCCTGACTCAAAAAGTAGGGACCATGATCATTTAGACTGCTTCCTTCTGCAGCTTGCTTTTCCTTCAGGACCTGCCCAAGTGTCATCTTGTATATGCCACTTACATTTGATGATAGTTTTGCTGTGTGCACATAACTTTATGGCTTTGTGAATCAGACAACACCCTGTTCGTGATGAGCAGCTCAGGTTGCATAGTCTCTACTAAACCCAGTAGCAAGCCAAAACCTCTTTCTCAGAAGACTAGTAATCTGCAGAGGATGACATGGCTTTGCTCCAAAATCCTAAAGATCTGTGTATGAATCGTCTACAGCCCAGACGTAGGAACCTTCCAAAACCCTCATCTAGTCTTCCAATCTGTCACAAGGACCTCAAAGATCTAGTATGGCCTATGTGGCAGAGCAGCTTACATGGAAGGCTGGACCTGCTGCAGGATCTTCCCATTTTCAGCCCTTGCAAACTGATAGCCTTTGGGGTCATTCTGTGAATGGGTGAACGTACCATAACAGCTTCCATGGTTGCATATTTTGTTCAAAGTATAAGCAATTATTTTAGTTTTATTTAAAAAGATTCTCAAATGGCTAAGAGGATAAGCAGATGCCCTGGAACCACATATTAGTGTGTATTAATTAATTCTGTTTATGCTGCTTCAGTGTCTTCCTGTTTTTCTTAGAATAAAATTCAAAACCCTTATTAGAGATGATGTAAGCCTGGTGGTTGCAAGTAGGCTGTGTGTGTGTATCTCAGCTCCCTTACTTACAAACTAACGTAACCTTGAGTGAATCTCTTCACCTTTCTGGTTTCAGTTTGCTTACTTGTAGAATTAGGATAATAATAGCACCTTACAAAAATATGGAAAATGAACAGAGTTTATGTAAAACACCTGGAACAATGCCTACCCAATGGTGTACACTTAATAATTAAGCCATTATTATTTCTTTTTTCTTTCTTTCTTTTTTTTTTTTTTTTTTTTTTTTGAGACTGAGTCTTGCTCTATTGCCCAGGCTAGGGTGCAGCCTCCCGGGTTCACACCATTCTCCTGCCTCAGCCTCCCGAGTAGCTGGAACTATAGGCACCCGCCACCACGCCCGGCTAATTTTTTGTATTTTTTTCATAGAGATGGGGTTTCACCATGTTAGCCAGGATGGTCTCGATCTCCTGACCGTGTGATCTGCCTGCCTCGGCCTCCCAAAGTGCTGGGATTACAAGCGTGAGCCACCGCGCCCAGCGTATTATTTCTTTAATGTATAAACCCCCGTATAATCTAGCCCTTGTGTATTTTTCTACTATTGTCAAATCTGCCCAAACTCCTTTCATTTATTCCAGGGAGTTTTTGACCCCCAGGCAGTTATCCTTGCTTTTCCCTTTCTCTGGAATTGTCTTCCTCCTGCTCTTTACATAGTAGTTACAGCAGCCACGAGAACGAGCCTCACAGATCATCTGAGGGCGTGGGCCCTGGTTGCTGTGCTCTGAAGCCTGTTGCCAATTCTGCCTCGAGGTCATGCCTCTCTGTGCTGCTCGCCACCAACAGTCAAGTGTGGTGGGGATGCTAGGACAGCTGCATTCCTGGGAGATGTAGGGCTACTTTGTCTGCTGGCTTTGGTTCCAGGAATCCGTGACAGCTCTCCTGAAACTTTCTTAGATTGCATGGCAGATCAGGACTCTTCTTACCAACCTCTCCCTCTCTCCTTCACCCATGGTAAAACTTGCATTGTGGTATGATGACAGTCTCAGCTTTCTCCTGCTCCCTCCCTCTCCTTTCGTCACAGGCATCTTCTCCAATAAAATCCTTGCATCTTTAATCCCGTCTTGGCATCTGCTTCTCAGAGGACCTGGACGAATGCAGCTGGCATTATTTTCTTTACTGGCTATTTAAATGCCCACTTCTACATGGTCTTCTCTAACTTCACAAATGTAGCCCCCTTTCTTGGTTACTGTTTAGTACATCATCTTGCTGGCTGTTTTATTTACTTTATGGAATTATCATGACACTCAAGTACTTGTTTGTTTTTTTGGTTATTTATTTATTACCTGTTTCCTCTGCTAGCATGTACTTCTTTGGGCAGGGACATGACAGCTTTGACACTTAGCTACATTATGTGACACATATGTGCTCAATGGATATTGTTGAATTAATGAATGGATTCTGATAGCTTGTCTAATAAGGGGCTGGGAATTTTGAGGAAGTAAGGAACTATTGGTAATATGGCAATCTGCATATTTTGGAGGAGAGTAAGACTAAACTAGAATGTTATTGAACAGCTGAAGGCAACATAAGGGTCTTAGTCTCTTGGGCTAATGAGGTAAAAGGTGGTATGTTGGCTGTATGTCCCTGCTTCTCTGGGACAGTTTACTTTTTGTCCTGGCAACTGTCTAAGCACTCTTACCCTTGTCAATATACTTGTTCCAAAACAATGATGGCCAAAGTGATGAGGAAAGGGCGTCAATAGTCAAAAGCAAGCTTTGTTTTAATTTATCAAAGTGCTTTAATCTGATCCAGCTCTTTCTTATCCCTCATGATGTGGAGAAAGGATGGGAACTTAATTTGCTGCCCTGATAGGGGCAGGTCCAGAATTTAAGGAGTAAGTCATGGCTAGTCTTATTCAGTAACTATTTTAGTGGTAGTAGTGTGTACCACATTTTAAAATTCTCTAGCCTAATTTTAACCCAAGAACTATTTCTGTCTTTTTTATTTTCTTCCTTGCCTTCAATGGGGAAGCTCAATACAAAAAATTCGACATTTTAGCCTCAGAAAATGTGGGATTTTTTTGGGAGAGGGTGGTGGCTAAGTAGTCCTGGAATTTAATTCTCATGTCTGGCCACCTTGGAAGTTATATGACAACTGTCCCCAAAATGCAAAATCTACCTGTAAGTGCTCAGAAATTGCGCCAATTGAGGGGAGTTTGAGGGAAGTTGACCTAAAGCTCATCAGTGTTTCTCACATTGTGAACTGAAGCTACAAATCACTTCCATTTGTGGCTCTCAAGACAAATGAATTTGTGTGCTGGAATAACCAATAATGGATCTCATTTTTGCCTTAGGTTCTACTGGTCTAATATTATTGTCTTCAGGCAGGTTCTCAAAGGCAATAAGTCTATTAGCTACCCATTGTTTTGGCCAAAAATTACAACTTTCACATGTGTGCATGCAAATGTACATACAAATGCACACAGAAATTATTGCATTTGCTCTTTTTTTGGCATTTCTATTTAACCCAAGCCTATAAAGATTAATAAAATTACAAAAAAAATCCCAATGTACATATCTAGTCCAAGATAGACAAGCCAGAGAAAAACTGAAAGCAGAGGGAGAAATATGCTATTAGCTAAGCAACAAGATCAAAGAGAAACGATCCCTTTGCAAAGGGTCCAGATGAAAATGGTAAGAATTAAAGCAGCATTTGCCATGTCCTGACTGTAAAGATAGAGAATAAAAAAAAACCTGCCAGGTATATGGGAAGTAAAAGTTCCTCTTTCTTTTAAAACACAATAGCTTGTGTAATTTTGTCACATGCATCTGTTGCTTTCACCTCTTACATTGTGCTGATGTGCTCACCAGAGCATTCACGGCAGCAATTCTCCCTCCCACCCCTGACACCTGCCACGGAAAATGCTGCATTATTCATTGGGGAGCTAATGGCAGGTGATGAGATCTTTTCACGCTACATCCCTCTCAGTAGGTGTTTATCACTCTGTTCACCAGCAGCCCTGCTATTACTGAGGGGCCAGAAGAACCCTACACACTCGCTTGAAAGGTAATGGGAAACGTGCTCAGCTTTCTGGGCTCACAAGTGCAGATGAAGGTTATCACCAGGGCGGCTGCAAAGCCCGGGGCGGGAGGAGGGTGGTCACTCTAAGCGAACAGCTTAATTTTGGAAATCCATACAAATCATGTCAGAGCCATGATAATCCATCTTCTTTAGCTTCTAGCCTTTCAGCAGTCATTGCGCTGTAATAATTTCCCTCGATTCACCTGTGATCTCTATAAATAACCAGAGTGAGGGAGGAAAGGAGAGGAAGAAGGAGATGAGTTTGGCTTAGTGTCTGATGAGCGTGCCAGCGAGGGATTTATCTCTGTCTAGTAAGCAAGACACTGTCTTCTGCAAGGTGGGTGGGGGTGTGGCCACGCACAAGAAGCTAGCAGCGGGACAGCCCTGTGACCCCAGCTCAGTGCTCTGGTGTCATTTGAAACCAGCTTGACAAGAGAGGTAGTGGTTCTAATGATTTATCTGAAAGCTGTGACAAAAAAATTATGGAGCAGTGCTATGTCAGCATGTGGGAGGAACTGAAGGGGGACTCTTTCATCTGCAAGCACTTCCTTCCTTAAGGGAGCACCCTTATCAGAGAATTCTTTGCCATACTGTATTTGCCGCAAATACCACCAATTGATTCTAGCTTTTTCATTCATCTTTTTCCCAGATTTTTGTTGTTTTTATTGGGAGTAAGAGAATTTTTGGTTTATAGTTCTGAGTTATGGGAATATTAAGTAAAAGAATTCAGACTTGAAAAAGCCATTGTGGTGAAAATAAACTGGAAAGGCAGCAATCAAATTTTTATTCTCTCCATTCACTTGTGGCTGATATCACTGTTCTTCTGGGATGAGTGCTATTTCTTAATTCATGGTGGCCCATTGGTTTCTCTCTTCCATATCACAGTGTGGCGTAATGGAGTCCAGAGGCTATAGAATTTGGTTGGAAAAGACTTGGGTTTAATCATACATCAACTACCTAGTAACTGTGGGAGTGTATTTAGCCATTTTGAACCTTGCTTTTACTAGTAAAATGAATATAATCTCCAGTCTAGGTTTACTTTGAAAACTAAATGTCAACCATTTAATAAGTACTTATTGCTAATTCCTTCCATTTTCTCAAACTTCAGGTGAATTTATTTTCCTTTTACATAACCAAAGCGAATCTCTTTAGATAAGTTGACAGATCTTTTTTCATGAGGTAGGAAAGTTCAAATACCCTACTACGTTTTTAAAGTTGGGCCTTGGTCGATGGGTGAATGGTTAAACAAACTGATATATATCCATACCATGGAATAATATTCAGCAATAAGAAGTAGCAAACTACTGATACATACAACTTGATGGATATCCAGGTGGATTATGCTGTATGAAAAAAGCCAATCTCAAAAGGTTATCTACTACATGATTCTATTTATATAACATTTTTGAAATGACAACATCAAAGCAATGGAGACTAGATTAGGGGTTACCCCAAAATGGTGAATGGGAGGTATGCAATTCTGGCACGAATGACCAGTTAATTGAAAAGTCCCAATTTCGTGGGCAAAAATATACAGTGGATTTATGTTTTGTTGAGTAAAGATTCTCAAAGTTCACTTTTCCACCCCTGGATAGAATCTTGGAGAGTGAACTCTGGTTAAAAACTGTCTAGTTCACTCTCAGATCTTATCTCTTTCAGATATTGTCTCCTTGCCTTTCCCCAGCAAGGAATAGGTTTTGTTGTGCTCTTTTGCTCCTTATCTGACCCCAGCCCTTGAAGTTGGAGGGCAGGGGACACTCTGGTCTGCTTCTGAGATCATACCTTTTCTCTTCTTTTTTTTTTTGAGTCCAGTCTTCTGATTTACCCCAACTTCTGTCTTGTTGAGTAAGAGAAATTACAAATGCAGAGTGGCAGAATTACAGAAGAGCCTGGTGCTGATTGGGGGAGAGTAACAGGACACCAACCATCTTAAAACCTGTCATTGTGCAGCAGAATGGCAAACAGCCATCTATTTCCTGGTTCATCTTAATGTTGAGCATGAAACTAAGCAGCAGAGAGTGGGGAACAAATAAAACCTCCTCCAATGGCCCAACATCTTTAGGACTGGTCAGCCTGCTCTCCTCCCACCAGCACAGCCTAGCTCAGGCCTCAGGGAAGATTTTCAATTCATCTGAGTAGTAAGTAGGATTTCCTCTAAGACTGTGGCAATAGTTGGAAGCTGTTTTAATTTTGATGCGATCTTGAGATCTTTATTTCTACTTTAAAAAATTATTATAGTGGCAAGATGAGAGATATTTAAGACTTGTGGAATAGATTCCATTATGAAATCAGAATACTCACACATTTATGTACAGATTTGGATAAGTAGAGCTTCTCAGGTAATCATATTTTAAAGAAGTCTATCAGTTCTAGCTTGCATAGCTAATTTGAAGTATATTATTATTTTAATTCTTATTCCAATGCCTTCACTCTAGATATAATAGAGCCATGATGCCAATATTCTATAATTTGTACTTTGTCAAGCCTTCCTTTTTTGGCGTAAAGGTTGGCCAAACCATATTTCTTCATTAAATTTCTCAGCATGACTTGCTGGCATGTTTAGTTGTAGTGAATAATAGCTCTATTTTGCAAATTAAAATGAAAGATGAAAAGACATTTAGAAAATACTAGGTAGAGGGGGAATATAAATAAAAGTGATTTAAAAAGTAGGAAAATGTTTAAAACTTTTAATACAGAGAAACATCCCATATTAAGCAGTCAGATTTCCCACAAGTTCTGCTATCCAGAAGACATTTCTAACCTGGAAGTAAACAAAAGAGCCGTCATCAAAATCTTTAGATCCATGACTACAATAATTGTTAAACTACGTGAAGAACTGTTGCTTCAAAAGACAGGAATCTGACAACAGTTGAGGAGAAATAGCAAACTTCACTTAAAAATGTTGGCTTTTGAGATGATGCTGATTCAGGAGCAGGGAAGGCAGTAGGGACTTCGGCATCAGACTGATATGGTTTGGAATCCTGAATTTTGCCTCTTCCTAGTTGTCTAGTTTTGGATAAGCTGCTTATCCTTTCGAGGCCGTAGCGTCTCATGTGTATATTGGGTATTGAAACACTCATCTAGTATGGGCTGCTTTGGTGATTAAATGAGAACGTATCTGTAAAGATTATCATTAACTGGTGACGTAAGAATAATCATGAACAATTAATTTATACCAAATGCCAATTTCCTTAATAATATGGAATAAATGAGGCTTACCCAATAACTTCCTGAGTTTGCTGAATGTGTTTAAAAATAGTGCTCTTCACAGCATTGGCCAGGATGTCAACATCCACTCTTGAAAGAAACTTCAGTAAAATTTCAAAATGCCTTACCAGTGAGTTAGGGAAAGAGCTCATTAATTGCTCTCTATATTACGTTCAAATGAATATTCTTCCTTAGAGATGTGAATAAATCCTTAGTAGTGTGTGTTAGCAATTGTACAGTGGGCCATAACAGTTTTAGGAGCACCTCCCTATTTACAAGCTTGAGCAAGTGCGTACAAATGAAACAAGAGCAAATATTATAAACTCTTGTCATTTGTACAAAATTTTGGTGGTGTGCTGTCCTTCTTCCATTTTCTTTTGGTCAGAGTAGCTACTATCTTGTCTGCCTACTATGCTGGAAGGTAATTACGGGAGTCCAAGCTCCAAAAACTAGTTCTATCAAATTTATATTTTAGCATTATGTGTGACATTTAGAGTATTTTTTTTTTTTTTTTTTTTTTTTTTTTTTGAGACAGAGTCTCCCTGTGATGCCCAGGCTGGAATGCAATGGTGTGATCTCGGCTCACTGCAGCCTCTGCCTGCTGGGTTCAAGCAATTCTCCTGTCTCACCATCCCAAGTAGCTGGGACTACAGGTGCACGTTAGCACAACCAGCTAATTTTTGTATCTTTAGCAGAAACAAGGTTTCACCATGTTGGACAGGCTGATCTTGAAGTCCTGACCTCAAGTGATCTGCCCACCTTGGCCTCCCAAAGTGCTGGGATTATAGGCATGAGCCAATGCACCCAGTCCATTTAGAGTATTTTAAAAATATCTCACTATTCCCAAAACTGTGACCACAAAAGAAGCTGTACTTTCCATCATGGGGAGAACAGGGTAATAAAAATTAGTGACATAAGAACAAATGTGTGGCCGGGCATGGTGGCTCATGCCTGTAATCACAGCACTTTGGGAGGCTGAGGCAGATGAATCACCTGAGGTCAGGAGTTCGAGACCAGCCTGGCCAATATGGTGAAACCCTGTCTCTGCTAAAAATACAAAAATTAGCCAGGTGTGGTGGCAGGTGCTATAATCCCAGCTACTCAGGGGGTTGAGGCAGGAGAATTGCTTGAACCCAGGAGGCGGAGGTTGCAGTCAGCTGAGATTGTGCCACTGCACTCTAGCCTGGGTGACAGAGCGAGACTCCATATAAACAAACAAACAAAAAACAAATGTGTGGTGGAAACAACCTGATGGAAGGGTGTGAAGCACGTGTGAGATGGAAGAGCAGGTTGTGCCAAGGCTGGTACAGATCTGATTTATTTTCCGACACTTTCATAAACCATCTTGGCAAAGTCACGGGATCTCTGTGAACCTCTGATTTCTCTGCCATACAATGTTGAGAGTGTGGGCTCTGAAGTCACAGAAACTGGGTTGAAATCTTGACTCTTCTACTTAACTAGTTGTGTGGAGAAGGTATTTAAGGCTGTGAGCCTCAGCTGCCTCAAATATAAAATGGGGAAAACAGTAGATTTGCTGCATTTGATTTTATGGGGATTAAAAAAAGGAATGCATTTAAATACAGGCATACATTGGAGATACTGTGAGTTCAGTTTCAGACCATTGCAATAAAGAATCACAATAAAGTGAGTCACATGAATTTTTTGGTTTTCCAGTGCATATAAAAGTTATATTGACACTATATATTGTCTATTAAGTGTACAATAGCAGTATGTCTTTAAAAAGTACATACCTTAATTAAAGAATACTCTATTGCTAAAAAAATGTGACACAGAGATGTGAAGTGAGTACATGCTGTTGGAAAAATGGCACAGATACATTTACTTGATGCAGGGTTGCCACAAACCTTCAATTTGTAAAAAAAAAAAAAAAAAAAAAAAAAAAAATGCAGTATCTGTAAAACTCAATAAAGCAAAGCACAATAAAATGAGGTTTGCCTATACGAATAAAGTGCTGCACATGTAAAATTATGTACATTAAATGCGAGTTACTGTTATAAGTGTCTGGTTGAATTAGAGAAAAGAAAAACCCCTGGACAGATCAGCACTACAGAGAAAGTTGTTTCTGTACCACCAGTTCCTTTTCTCCTCTCACTTCCCCTGGTGGGTGGAATAATGCCCCCTGCCTGCAAAATGTCCATGTCTTAATGCCTTGAACCTGTGAATAGATTGAGTCTCAAGGACTTTGCAGTTGTAATTAAGGACTTTAAGAGAAGGGGGGACTATCTTGTATTATCCCTATGGATTCATTCTAACATAAACCTTTAAAAGTGGAGAACTTTCTGTGGCTGGAAACAGGAGATTCAGCAGAAGTTGAAATCAGTTTTCAAGCATGAGAAGGATTCAAACAGCTGTTGTTGGCTCTGAGATACAGGGATCAGGGTGCAAGAACTGTAGAGAGCTCTCTAGGAGCTAAGGACGACTCCAGCTGATAGGACTCTAATCCTAGAATCACAAGAAAAAGGAATCTTCCAACAATCTGAGCTGGAAAGCAAATTCTTTCCAGAGCCTCCTGATAAGGCCAACCTCTACATTTTCACATCTGAAGATGTGAAACCTAGGTCAGAGAGACCAGCTGAGCCAGCCTCAACTTCTGACCTACAGAACTGTGAGATAATGAATTTGTGTTGTTTTTAATCACTCTGTGGTAATTTGCTATGATAGTGATAGAAAAATAACACACTGCCTGACCCCCTTAGCATTTCCTTCCAGTCTTTGTGAAAGTTAGCTGTAGTTTCGAGGATGTTTCACAGAGAGAACATCACCCGGGGTGGAAAGGCTTGTGGGTGTAGACACTTAGGTAATATGGCTAGAAAAAGTTTGGCAGAAGGATGTAGGCAAAATTAGATGAGCAGAATAGGATAGGATGAAGGGTTTGGGAATATATATAAATATATACACACACACACATACACATACATTAACACACACCACATATAATGAGATTTGGAGAATTTAACGACTGAAAGCAACATTCATGGCTATGTACTTTTTTTTTGCTTTACTGTTTATCCTCTTGTTTTAAGATGAAGAAAAAAAGTGGTTGATGGACTTGCCCAAGGTCAGATATTCAACAAACTGCTTTTCTTAGGCTAAGAATGGACTATCAAATTCTTGTGATGTCTTATTTTCACTCTAAATACTATTCATTAGTGGACCCCAGTCTTACAGAGGGTGTAGAATGGTAAAGTGTTGAGGGAGTAGAGTATAAATGTAGACGATGTTTTCTTATTCAACCAAGAATCTCGATGACCAGCTTTGAAAACAATGTTTTAGGTGTGAAAATGTATAAGGCTTCTTTCACTCTCTACATAGGACTTCCGTATATGGAATCCTAGCCTGGTTATATTTATCAAGCATTCTGCTTTATGTATAACCTAACGTGGACATAGGCAGAAAGAAGTCACTGAAACATCAGATAAAGGATTGGGTTAAGTGACTGCCAAGATCATTTCCTGTCTTAGTATTGTTCAGAGCACTCAAGGTAGTGATTTATGTCTACTTAGAAGGATGCCATCCAGACCTTGACCAGCGTTTGAAAACAATTTTCTAGCCAGCAATGCAAAGAGGTAATTTCACAAGTCAGCCATGTTTATGGTATATCGCCCATGAAATCACTGAGCAGACATGTCACTGCATCATAGAACCTGCACCCAGGTTCATATAGGCAAGGTGCTATTGCCTTAAGAGGTGTTTATGAGATGTATAGCAGCAATGGACAACAAAGGAGCCATTTTTCTCTTTGCATTGCTGAAAACTTGGCTTTCCTTTTGGATGCTGTTAAAATCCCACTAGATGCATGTATAACATGACAATGAGTGGGAATTTTCTTTTTCTATTGCTCCAGAATTGTTGATAAGATCTCAAAGTTGAAGAAGGTCCAGGTATTCCTTATTTAAATGAAGCTACAAAAAACTGAGGCTGGATACCTCTCCAGGGCTTAATAAGCAGAGGCACAACCTGCTCTTCTCATTCAACCATTCCCCCACCCCAAGACTGGTGTATATTAGTTTGCTAGAACTGCTGTAACAAAGTACCACAGACTGCGTGGCTTATACAACAGAAATTATTTTCTCATGGTTCTAGAGGTCAAAAGTTTGAGTTTGAGGTGTCAGTAGTTTGGGTTTCCTCTGAGGTTTTTCTCCTTGAATTGTAGGTTGCCACCTCCCTTTGTCTTAACTTGAACACATGAACTTCCCTCTGTACTTGTCTGTATTCTATCTCTTCTTATAAGGACACGAGTCATATTGGGTTAAGATCTGTTCTCTGATGTCCTCTCTAATGATGTGATTTTAACTTAATTACCTGTTTAAAGACCCTTTCTCTGAATGTAATCACATTCAAACTTTAACATATAATTTTTTTTTTTTAATTATACTTTAAGTTCTAGTGCACATGTGCAAAACATGCAGGTTTGTTACATATGTATACATGTGCCATGTTGGTGTGCTGCACCCATTAACTCGTCATTTACATTAGGTATATCTCCTAATGCTATCCCTCCGCTCCCCACTCCCCACAATAGGACCCAGTGTGATGTTTCCCTTCCTGTGTCAAGTGATCTCATTGTTCAATTCCCACCTATGAGTGAGAACATATGGTATTTGGTTTTCTGTTCTTGTGATAGTTTGCTGAGAATGATGGTTTCCAGCTGCATCCATGTCCCTACAAAGCACACAAACTCATCCCTTTTTATGGCTGCATAGTATTCCATGGTGTATATGTGCCACATTTTCTTAATCCAGTGTCACTGATGGACATTTGGGTTGATTCCAAGTCTTTGCTATTGTGAATAGTGCCACAATAAACATACGTGAGCATGTGTCTTTATAGCAGCATGACTTATAATCCTTTGGGTATATCCCCAGTAATGGGATGACTGGGTCAAATGGTATTCCTAGTTCTAGATCCTTGAGGAATTACCACACTGTTTTCCACAATGGTCGAACTAGTTTACAGTCCCACCAACAGTGTAAAAGCGTTCCTATTTCTCCACATCCTCTCCAGCGCCTGTTGTTTCCTGATTTTTTAGTGATTGCCATTCTAACTGGTGTGAGATGGTATCTCATTGTGGTTTTGATTTGCATTTCTCTGATGACGAGTGATGATGAGTATTTTTTCATGTGTCTGTTGGCTGTATGAATGTTTTCTTTTGAAAAGTGTCTGTTCATATCCTATGCCCACTTTTTGATGGGGTTGTTTGTGTTTTTCTTGTAAATTTGATTGAATTCTTTGTAGGTTCTGGATATTAGCCCTTTGTCAGATGAGTAGATTGCAAAAATGTTCTCCCGTTCTGTAGGTTGCCTGTTCACTCTGGTGGTAGTTTCTTTTGCTGTGCAGAAGCTCTTTAGTTTAATTAGATCCCTTTTGTCATTTTTGGCTTTTGTTGCCATTGCTTTTGGTGTTTTAGACATGAAGTCCTTACCCATGCCTATGTCCTGAATTGTATTTCCTAGGTTTTCTTCTAGGGTTTTTATGGTTTTAGGTCTAACATTTAAGTCTCTAATCCGTCTTGAATTAATTTTCATATAAGGAGTAAGGAAGGGATCCAGTTTCAGTTTTCTACTTATGGCTAGCCAATTTTCCCAGCACCATTTATTAAATAGGGAATCCTTTCTCCATTTCTTGTTTTTGTCAGGTTTGTCAAAGATCAGATGGCTGTAGATGTGTAGTATTATTTCTGAGGGCTCTGTTCTGTTCCATTGATCTATATCTCTGTTTTGGTACCAGTACCATGCTGTTTTGGTTACTGTAGCCTTGTAGTAGAGTTTGAAGTCAGGTAGCGTGATGCTTCCAGTTTTGTTCTTTTAGCTTATGCAGGGTCTTTTTTGGTTCCATATGACCTTTAAAGCAGTTTTTTCCAATTCTGTGAAGAAAGTCATTGGTAGTTTAATGGGGATGGCATTGAATCTATAAGTTACCTTGGGCAATATGGCCATTTTCACAATATTGATTCTTCCTATCCATCAGCATGGTATGTTCTTCCATTTGTTTGTGTCCTCTTTTATTTCACTGAGCAGTGGTTTGTAGTTCTCCTTGAAGAGGTCCTTTACATCCCTTGTAAGTTGGATTCCTAGGTATTTTATTCTCTTTGAAGCTATTGTGAATGAGAGTTCATTCATGATTTTCCCTCTACACACTACTTTAAATGTGCCCCACAGATTCTGGTATGTTGTATCTTTGTTCTCATTAGTTTCAAAGAACATCTTTATTTCTGCCTTCATTTCGTTATGTACCCAGTAGTCATTCAGGAGCAGGTTTTTCAGTTTCCATGTAGTTGAACGGTTTTGATTGAGTTTCTTACTCCTGAGTTCTAGTTTGATTGCACTGTGGTCTGAGAGACAGTTTGTTCTAATTTCTGTTCTTTTACATTTGCTGAGGAGTGCTTTACTTCCAACTATGTGGTAAATTTTGGAATAAGTGCGATGTGGTGCTGAGAAGAATGTATATTCTGTTGATTTGGGGTGTAGAGTTCTGTAGATGTCTATTAGGTCTGCTTGGTGCAGTGTTGAGTTCAATTCCTGGATATCCTTGTTAAGTTTCTGTCTTGTTGATCTGTCTAATGTTGACAGTGGGGTGTTAAAGTCTCCCATTATTATTGTATGGGAGTCTAAGTCTCTCTGTAAGTCTCTAAAGACTTGCTTTATGAATCTGGGTGCTCTTGTATTGGGTGCATATATATTTAGGATAGTTAGTTCTTCCTGATGAATTGATCCCTTTACCATTATGTAATGGCCTTCTTTGTCTCTTTTAATCTTTGCTGGTTTAAAGTCTGTTTTATCAGAGACTAGGATTGCAACCCCTGCTTTTTTTTTTTGTTTTCCATTTGCTTGGTAGATCTTCCTCTATCCCTTTGTTTTGAGCCTATGTGTGTCTCTGCATGTGAGATGGGTCTCCTGAATACAGCAAACTGATGGGTCTTGACTCTATCCAATTTGCCAGTCTGTATCTTTTAATTGGAGCATTTAGTCCATTTACATTTAAGGTTAATATTGTTATGTGTGAACTTGATCCTGTCATTTATGATATTAGCTGGTTATTTTGCTCGCTAGTTGATGCAGTTTCTTCCTAGCATCGATGGACTTTACATTTTGACATGTTTTTGCAATGGCTGGTACCTGTTGGTCCTTTCCATGTTTAGTGCTTCCTTCAGAGTCTCTTGTAGGGCAGGCCTAGTGGTGACAAAATCTCTCAGCATTTGCTTGTCTGTAAAGGATTTTATTTCTCCTTCACTTATGAAACTTAGTTTGGCTGGATATGAAATTCTGGGTTAAAAATTCTTTAAGAATGTTGAATATTGGCCCCCACTCTCTTCTGGCTTGGAGAGTTTCTGCCAAGAGATCTGCTGTTAGTCTGATGGGCTTCCCTTTGTGTGTAACCCGACCTTTCTCTCTGGCTGCCCTTAACATTTTTTCCTTCATTTCAACTTTGGTGAATCTGACAATTATGTGTCTTGGAGTTGCTCTTCTCGAGGAATATCTTTGTGGCCTTCTCTGTATTTCCTGAATTTGAATGTTGGCCTGCCTTACTAGGTTGGGGAACTTCTCCTGGATGATATCCTGTAGAGTGTTTTCCAGCTTCGTTCCATTTTCCCCATCACTTTCAGGCACACCAATCAGACGTAGATTTGGTCTTTTCACATAATCCCATATTTCTTGGAGGCTTTGTTCATTTCTTTTTACTCTTTTTTCTCTACACTTCTCTTCTCGCTTCATTTCATTCATTTGATCTTCAATCGCTGATACTCTTTCTTCCAGTTGATTGAGTCAGTTACTGAAGCTTGTGCATTTGTCACGTAGTTCTCGTGTTATGGTTTTCATCTCTATCAGTTCTTTTAAGGTCTTCTCTGCATTGATTATTCTAGTTATCCATTCATCCATTCTTTTTTCAAGGTTTTTAGTTTCTTTGCACTGGTTACGTAGTTCCTTCTTTAGCTCTGAGAAGTTTGATCGACTGAAGTCTTCTTCTCTCAACTCATGAAAGTCATTCTTCGTCCCGCTTTGTTCCGTTGCTGGTGATGAGCTGCATTCCTTTGGGAAGGGGAGATGCGCTCTGAGTTTTTGAATTTCCAGCTTTTCTGCACTGCTTTTTCCCCATCTTTGTGGTGGTTTTATCTGCCTTTGGTCTTTGATGATAGTGATGTACTGATGGGGTTTTGGTGTCGGTGTCCTTTCTGTTTGTTAGTTTTCCTTCTAACAGTCAGGACCCTCAGCTGTGGGTCTGTTGGAGTTTGCTTGAGGTCCACTCCTGACCCCATTTGCCTGGGATCAGCAGCGGAGGCTGCAGAAGATAGAATATTGCTGAACAGCAAGTGTTGCTGTCTGATTCTTGCTCTGGAAGGTTCATCTCGGGTGTACCCCACTGTGTAAGGTGTGAAGTGTCGGTCTGCACCTAGTGGGGGATGTCTCCCAGTTAGGCTACTCAGGAGTCAGGGACCCACTTGAGCAGGCAGTCTGTCCATTCTCAGATCTCAACCTCCATGCTGGGAGATCCACTGCTCTCTTCAAAGCTGTCAGACAGGGGCAATCACCTCTGCCGAGGTTTCTGCTGCTTTTTGTTTAGCTAT
Organism: Macaca thibetana thibetana; assembly: GCF_024542745.1. NCBI lineage: Eukaryota > Metazoa > Chordata > Mammalia > Primates > Cercopithecidae > Macaca > Macaca thibetana. Next base: position 91,034,339 of record NC_065592.1, read on the forward strand.
GCCCTGTCCCCAGAGGAGGAGTCTACAGATGCAGGCAGGCCTCCTTGAGCTGAGGTGGGCTGCACCTGGTGGCTTTGTTTACCTACTTAAGCCTCAGCAATGGCAGGCGCCCCTCCCCCAGCCTCCCTGCCGCCTTGCTGTTAGATCTCAGACTGCTGTGCTAGCAATGAGGGAGGCTCCGTGGGCGTGGGACCCTCTGGGCCAGGTGTTGGACATGAACTCCTGGTGTGCCGTTTGCTAAGACTCTTGGTTAAAGCTCAGTATTAGGGTGGGAGTTACCCGATTTTCTAGGTGTTGTGTGTCTCAATTTCCTTTGGCTAGGAAAAGGAATTCATTTCCCCCTTGTGCTTCCCAGGTGAGGCGATGCCTCGCCCTGCTTCAGCACTCACTGGTCGGGCTGCACCCGTGGACCAGCGCCAACTGTCCGACAAGCCCCAGTGAGATGAACCAGGTACCTCAGTTGAAAATGCAGAAGTCACCCATCTTCTGTGTTGCTCAGGCTGGGAGCTGGAGGCTGGAGTTGTTCGTATTCGGCCATCTGGGTCATGCCCCACACATATAAATTTTTTAAGGACACCATTTGGCCCATAATTACTGGGGAAGGGAGAGAACTACTGAGATTTGCAGTATTCTAAGAAGTATTATATTCAAGCTTTATGTGGTTTGGCTCTGTGTCCCCACCCAAATCTCATTTTGAATTGTACTCCCATAATTCCCTCATGTTGTGAGAGGAACCCGGTGGGAGATACTTTGAATCATGGTGGAGGTTTCCGCCATACCATTCTCATGGTTGTGAATAAGTCTTAAGAGATCTGATGGTTTTATCAGGGGTTTTCACTTTTGCATCCTCAGTTTCCTCTAGCTGCCACCACGTAAGAAGTTTTTTGCCTCCCACCATGATTCTGAGGCCTCCCTTGCCATGTGGAACTGTAAGTCCTGTTAAATCTTTTTCTTCCCAGACTCCAGAATGTATTTATCAGCAGTGTGAAAACAGGCCAGTACAGTAAATTGGTACCAGTAGAGTGGGGCATTGCTGAAAAGATACCCGAAAATGTAGAAGCAACTTTGGAACTGGATATCAGGCAGATATTGGAACAGTTTACTGGACTCAGAAGAAGATAGGAAAATGTGAGAAAGTTTGGAACCTCCTAGAGACTTGTTGAATGGCTTTGACCAAAATGCTGATAGTGATATGAACAATAAGGTCCAGGCTGAGTTGGCCTCAGATGGAAATGAGGAACTTTTTGGGAACTGGAGCAAAGATGACTCTTCTAATGTTTTAGCAAAGAGGCTGGTGCATTTTGCCGCTGCCCTAGAGATTTGTGCAACTTTGAATTTGAGAAAGATAATTTAGGGTATCTGACAGAAGAAATTTCTAAGCAGCAAAGCATCCAAAAAGTGACTTGGGTGATGTTAAAGGCATTTTGTTTTAAAAAGGAAATAGCATAAGAGTTCAGAAAATTTGCAGCATAATTATGCAGTAGAAAAGAAAAACCCATTTTTTGAGGAGAAATTCAAGACAGCTGCAGAAATTTGTATAAGTAACAGGAGCCCCATGTTAATCCCCAAGACAATGGGGAAAATGTTTCCAGGGTATGTCAGAGGTCTTTATGGCAGCCCCTCCCATCACAGGCCTGAAAGCCTAGGAGGAAAAAATGGTTTTGCAGGCAATGCCCAGGGTCCCCATTGCTGTGTGCAGCCTAGGTACTTGATGCCCTGCATCCCAGCCACTGCAGCTGTTACTAAAAGGGGCCAAGGTACAGCTTATCGCATGGTTTCAGAGGGTACAAGCCCCCAACCTTGGCAGCTTTCACATGATGTTGAGCCTGGGAGTGCACAGAAGTCAGGAACTGAGGTTTGGGAACTTCCACCTAGATTTCAGGAGATGTATGGCAACACCTGGATGCTCAGGCAAAACTTTGTTGCAGGGGTGGGGCCCTCATGGAGAACCTCTGCTAGGGCAATGTAGAAGGGAAGTGTGGGGTGGGAGCTGCCACACAGTCCCTACTGGGGCATTGCCTAGTGGAGCTGTGAGAAGAGGGCCACTGTCCTCCAGACCCCAGAATGGTAGATCCACCGACAGCTTGTACCGTGTGCCTGGAAAAGCTGTGGATGCTCAACGGCAGCCTGTGAAAGCAGTCAGGAGGGGGCTGTACCCTGCAAAGCCACAGGGTGGGGCTGTCCAAGACTGTGGGAACCCACCTCTTGCATCAGCATGACCTGGATGTGAGACATGGAGTCAAAGGAGATCATTTTGGAGCTTTAGAATTTGACTGCCTCACTGGATTTCAGACTTGTGTGGACCCTGTAACCCCTTTGTTTTGGCCAATTTCTCCAATTTGGAATGGCTGTATTTACTGTACCTCCATTGTATCCAGGAAATAACTAACTTGCTTTTGATTTTACAGGCTCATAGGTGGAAGAGACTTGCCTTGTCTCAGATGAGACTTTGGACTGTGGACTTTTGGGTTAATGCTGAAATGAGTTAAGACTTTGGGGGACAGTTAGGAAGGCATGATTGGTTTGTTTTGAAATGTGAGGACATGAGATTTGGAGGGGCCAGGGGCAGAATGATATGGTTTGGCTGTGTTCCCACCCAAATCTCATCTTGCATTTTACTCCCATGATTCCCACATGTTGCAAGAGGGACCCAGTGGGAGATAATTTGAATTTTGGGTTCAGTTTCCCCCATACTGTTCTCCTGGTAGTGAATAAGTCTCATGAGATCTGATGGTTTTATTAGGGGTTTCTGCTTTTGTATCCTCCTCATTTTCTCTTGCTGCCACCATGTAAGAAGTGCCTTTCGCCTCCTGCCATGATTCTGAGGCCTCCCCAGTCATGTGGAACTGTAGGTCCAATTAAACCTCTTTTTCTTCCTAGTCTTGGGTTATGTCTTTATCAGCAGCATGAAAACAGACTAATACAAAGGTGAAAAGTGATTGTTTTCTTTCCCCATCATGAAGAATAGGGGAGTGAATTTTCCTCCTCAACCCAAGAGAGGGGCTTTGAGAGTCATTCATAATGATTGGGATATACTTTTAGAGAGGCAGGAGGAGGTGACATCTCATTCCTTCCTGAAGCCTTGCTGAGCTGTGTAATGTATGGAGCAGTGCATGGAAAAGAGTCTTGGGAGAGGCTGAAATGTATACCCTGGAGTTTTGGGGATGCCTGCAAACATAGAGATGGCACTTTCTCGCCTAGAATTTCTGAAGGCTAAATTTTTACTAAAATGTTTCACAGTAGCAGTACAGAAGGAATGCTGATGTAATATCTTTGATGAAAAAGATGAGGATCACCCTCATTCCAATTTACTACTGTTCTTGGATAGTTCAAAAGAGAACCACAACTGTTAGTGTGGCTGCACATAAAAGACGACGGTAGGTAAAGGATGGGTCAGATATCCCACCCTGGTGACATCTAGACTAAGCAAGGGGATACCTCACCCAGTGAAAGGTTTGAAGGTGAACTCTGATGAGGCTGCTCAAGAGTGATACACACAATCTCTATGTTAGCAGTTCTCAAGCAGGGTGAATTTGGCCTCCAGAAGACAACTTGCAATTTCAGTTGTTACAACAGGGAGGAGGGTGTTACTGCCCAGTGCTGGGGATGCTGCTAAACCTGCTACCTTGCAGAAGGCAGCCTCTACCATAAAGCATTATCCGGGTCAAAATATCAGTAGTTACGCTGTTGAGAACTCTATGTGGAAGCCAGCATATTCGCATAATCACCCTGCTACTTTTTTTTTTTTTTTTTGACACCGAGTTTCACTCTGTTGCCCAGGTTGGTATGCAGTGGCATAACCTCAGCTCATTGCAACCTCCGCCTCCTTGGTTCAAGCAATTCTCCTGCCTCAGTTTCATGAGTGGCTGGGATTACAGGCACCCGCCCCCATGCCCAGCTAATTTTTGTATTTTTAGTAGGTTTCACCATGTTGGCCAGGCTGGTCTCAAACTCCTGACCTCAGGTGATTCACCCGCCTCAGCCTCCTAAAGTGCTGGGATTACTTACAGGTATGAGCCACCATGCCCGGCCGCCCTGCTACTTTTGTTGTGTGCACAAACATTAATATTTATGAAAGGGAATGTTTGGTAACTGCATGCACAGGAGGGAAGTATGTCAAACATACTGTCAGGTTGATCAATGTATATATTACATGACTTTCCTGGGTAAAAGATTCAGGTACAGAATTATGAAATCATAGTTCTTAGCTTCAGGATCTTATACGCGGGGGAAAATAGACATGTTGGACAAGTGAATGTGTCTGCCAGTTTGTGCAATAGTGATATAATGGAGGCATGAACCTGTTGTAAATAAATGGATGGTGAGTAGCTTGAAAAAATTGTGACATGTTCTGTATGATCCCATTTTATAGAGAATATATATTCATAATCCCACTTAATATTTAAAATATTTAAAAAATACAAAATTTAGAAGCAGGTGTATGGATATTTTATAATTGGCTAATTATAGGATTATGACCACATTTTAAAATTTAATTTTCAATAGTAAAATCTTTTTTGTGTGTTTGATATGTGATCATTGCAAAAAAGGAATTAGGTACTATGTAAGAATGTAAAGACGGAAATGAGAATCACCAGTAATTTACGTTCTAAATGGAAGAACCATGAATGGGCCGGGCGCAGTGGCTTACGCCTGTAATCCCAGCACTTCGGGAAGTCGAGGTGGGTGAATCACGCAGTCAGGAGATCGAGACCATCCTGACTAACACGGTGAAACCCCGTCTCTACTAAAAAATACAAAAAAATTAGCCGGGCGTGGTGGCGGGCGCCTGTGGTCCCAGCTACTCCAGAGGGTGAGGCAGGAGAATGGCGTGAACCCGGGAGGCGGAGCTTGCAGTGAGCTGAGATCCCGCCACTGCACTCCAGGCTGGGCCACAGAGCAAGAACCATGAATGATTTGGTATCTGTCCTTTGAGGTTTTTTCCCAAGCATATGTGTGCCCTTAGAAACAAATAGTTCTGATCGTGCTATGCGTTGTTCACTTAAGGACTCCTGTTTCTTTTGTCTGTGTTAATATATTTTACTTATATCATCTTAAAGGAAATACATAATTTATATTAATTTACTTTCCCTAGGTGAAGAGGAGTTTGAAATGGAAAGCATGTTTTTTTTCTGCTTATTCTTCCTCAACCTCAGTTTCACTCCACAAAGGCAACCACTTTTAAACTCTGCTATTTTTAGTTCCCTTTGTGGTTACTTTTATACATCTCATGATCATGCTTCTATTCTTACTCTTCCTCCTATTTCCTCTCTTGCCCTGCTACTACCTAATTTCTGGTGACTCTTCTTTAATTTTACATAGTCACAGTGAAACACTTCTCTACCTTTCTGAAACTATAATTGTTATGTGCTTTGTCTTTAGCTTTTACTGAAGTGAAGACTAAAGACCAATAAATATCATTTGTTTCTGTGGCCATGCACATATTGTTCACCACAATTCAATTAAAGGCATTGCATTCATTTTCTTCTTTTTACGTCCAGTGTTACAATGTTTTTACAATTGGAGGAAGAAAATTCCTAATGTCCAACTCAAATGGATTCACTTTTGTTACATTTTAAAAATATTTTAGAATGACTCATTCAAACCATGGCTTTTTAAAGTAGCTATTCTTTTTTTTTTTTAAATTGACATCAATGAATTTCTTGTCTTTTATGTAATGTATTTTATTGCCATTGTTGTCAAGTTAAAAATGAATTTTTACCATATTCTTAAAATAACTCAGGCTCATCTATTGTGCTGAGTATACTTCCTTCCAAAGAAAACTTTTCAAGAGCACTTCAGCTGTCTGCTGTAACCTGGACTGGTCACTGCCTTGATCCACTTATTGTTCCAAGAATTGTTAGGAACAGTATCAGTGCATCTTGCCCTCCTGGGTTAGCTTCTCTTTTGGAGAAAAATGTCTTCCATTTTTTGGTTTCAACTTCATTTTCTTCTCTGGAGTACATACTCAAAATTCTCCTCACAAATGGCACTTGGGTTATCAATGTTCTGAAGCTGTGCACATCTAAACATATGTATATTTTATCCTCAGGCTCGATTGATATTTTGTATGGCTGTAGAATTTTAGGTTCCGAATCTTGTAGAACTTCGAATGCATCTTTATCTTGTAATTTTCAAAGTTGCTGATGAGAAGTCTGATGTCAATTTGATCCTATATATATTTGTTTTGTAGATGGCCCTTGCCTTGGTTTACAGTTCTAGAAGCTGTTTGAAAGCAAGAGCTATTTCCAGGCCAGAGATAATGTCTGAATCAGGAACATAGAAGTGAAATGAGGAATTGTGAGAGACAAATTGGAGGTAGGATCTGTGTGATTCAGTGTGTCTGCTTTTTTAACTAGGCATCCATTCTTAATATTCTATCGAACCCTAGCTGGAGCTTTTAATTCTTTTTTTTTTTTTTTTTTTTTTTTGAGACGGAGTCTCGCTATGTCGCCCAGGGTGGAGTGCAGTGGCCTGATCTCAGCTCACTGCAAGCTCCGCCTCCCGGGTTTTTACGCCATTCTCCTGCCTCAGCCTCCCGAGTAGCCGGGACTACAGGCGCCCACCACCTCGCCCGGCTAGTTTTTTGTATTTTTTTAGTAGAGACGGGGTTTCACCGTGTTAGCCAGGATGGTCTCGAACTCCTGACCTCGTGATCCGCCCGTCTCGGCCTCCCAAAGTGCTGGGATTACAGGCTTGAGCCACTGCGCCCGGCCGCTTTTAATTCTTAATGTACATGAGGTCAGTGAAAATTACTGAGTGCCCACCATTTACTGAAGTTTGGCAGAGCTGAACTGAAGGGTGTAACCCATCCAGATCTTTCAGAGGTAAAATATAATTGGCCTGAGCCTTTGACCTGTACTGACAGTTTATATTTTGAATTCTGTTGTGTTTATTTTCATCACTGGAGTCAGAGGATAGACACAAGTTTTAGATAAACTAGGTATTGTTATTTTAAAGGGAAAAGGATGTCAGTTTTTGTCTGTTAATAACATGACAAATATTATGCTAGTTGTACATGGTGATTTAGAAACCTAATGACAGGCTAAACTGAGATGATGCGTTATGTAACAATGGGCTGGCTGTATTTTGGAGTCCATTTATACGTATCCAGACTAATCTTAAGAGGTTTTACTCTATACCAGGTTTAGATCCAGGCTTATTCAAATACAACTATTCCCCAGAGCCTAGAGATGGTGCTTTTGAAGGTGGTAGACAGATGCCATTTGATATAAATGAGGTACAGTGGAGGGCAAGAGTGGTTTTAGGTGTTTGGAAGAAGACATGGGGTGATAAATTCTTAGATATTATAATTTTTAAGCAGAGGTTTGCAACATAAATCAGTCCACTGAGGAGGGAGGAGGATAAAACTCTCTGTTTTGTGCAACTAAAAAAATAATAGCCCATATCTGGGAGGACATTTTGAGCATGTCTGCTACTGACACCATGACTCTGTGATGCTCTGAAATATTTATTGAAAGAGATTGGAATCATTAATAATTATTACTTGATGGAGGTTTGTGGAAATATGCTTTTTCAGCTCTGAGAACCATGTGGTTCTGTTCAGCTAGTTATCACAAATAATTAAGGTCAAAAGCACCATCCACACTTACTTTTCCACAGTGCATTAAAAATAATGTTTGAAAGCTGCTGAGTCTGACATAGCACTTTGAATCCTTCGAGTGCATTAGTGGGGTAGACTTATATGATGGCGGCTCTGCTGTGCAAATGATCTTTGTGCATAGAATTAGGTGATGGAAATAGGCAGAATAATTTCAGCCACTGTAGTCTAGAAGTACAGATCTATAGATAGAAGGCTATAGGAACCAGGAAACTAAGATAAATTTGTCATGTGCAAGACAAATGTTTGTCTGAAAGGTGCCTTCCTGTTTTCTCTATGGTCCAGTAGCGTCTGTGGTTGGGGAGGAAGATGGACAAGGAACAGGGTACAGGGAGAGGCTGTGGCAATTATTTCTGCTTCCCTTGACAAAGCACAAGGCATCCCTGATTGCTTTTTATCAGTCAAGCCACTTATGCTTGACAAACCACCACATACTCTGATTTTTATTTATTAATTTTATATGTTAATTATTCTGTACCCAATTTGTCTTTTCCTCTCTTCTTCCATTTCTATCTCCTCTTTTCTGTTTCTCCTTCCTCTTTCTCCTGGTTCTTTCATAACTATTACCTCATTATTCATTCATTCACCAAGTGCCTATGGAGGATATTCTATGTGCAAGGCACTATGTGACATGGTGGATACAGGAATGGATAATGTATGGTTCTAATCCTAAAGGACTTTACAGCTTAGTGTGTGAGGTTTAGAGGAATATGTTTAGAAATCACCTGAGTCTTTTCCAGTCATTAAGATATTTTAGATCTAAATGACTGTATGGATGGCCCTCAATTTACACAGATAAAAAGTGAAGTGGGGGTTACCTTTACAGGCCTGACATTTGTAGCACAGACTCTGGTCCCACCAGAGTCCCAGAGTCTCCCTACCTTCTTCTCCCACCCCCAGTAATAAGTAAAACACCTTCATGGCCTGATATGGTTTGGCTGTGTCTCCACCCAAATCTCATCTTGAATTCCCACGTGCTGTGGGAGGGACCTGATGGGAGGTAATTGAATCATGGGGGTAAGTCTTTCCTGTGCTGTTCTCATGACAGTGAGTAAGTCTCAAGAGATCTGATGGTTATTATAAGAGGTAGTTTTCCTGCACGAGCTCTCTCTTTGCCTGCTGCCACCCATGTAAGACGTGACTTGCTCCTCCTTGCCTTCCGCCGTGATTGTGAGGCTTCCCCAGCTACATGGAACTGCAAGTCCAATTAAACCACTTTCTTTTGTAAATTGCCCAGTCTCGGGTATGTCTTTATCAGCAGAGTGAAAACGGACTAATACATGGTCCTTCCAGGCTGCCTTTGTTTGAAAACTACTGGTTTGAAGCTGCTAAGAAAAATGATCAATTTTTTGTCAGTGTCCTCCCATGTTCATTGGATTTATTATTATTATTTAAAGGGGGCAGCTAGGCTCAATGCACAAACTGGGGGGAAAGAATAAATGGCCAGAGAATTTCAATTCTGATTTTTGCAACTTTTCTCAGTCATTCTTTGAGAAAGTGTAAGATGGATAATCCCTCTCAGTGCTTTCAGGATCTCTCCTGTTGAAAAAAGACATCCATTTCTGACACTTAAAAAAAAAAGTATCTTTTCATGGTAAGAGACTTTTGTTTCCTATTCCTGGATCCTTTTAGGCCCTCTTGGTTGCAAAGCTTCCTCAGAGTTGCTGAGTGAGTCCCCAAGGCACTGGCTTAGTGGGCTCAGAGCAGGCCTCTCTGGCGTGTAGCAAAGTGACTGATGATGGCTCCGTTAATCATGCCAGCTCTCCCCAGAGCACAAGCGGAAAGGCACCTCATGTTCACTTTAGAACCACAGAAACTTCATGCAGATCTACTCTGACGTGACTTCGACAGCCAAATAATTTTCAAAATGTTTTACGACCCCAGGCACCTCTAAAATAGCTTCACTTGTCACTTCTGTAGCCTCAAATCAGAATTAGACTAATATCGAGGGGGATGGCAGCAGCACATTAGCCTGTCAAGCAGGAAGATGTGAACTTATGGGGAATACAGCATAGAAACTGTAGAGGAAAGTGCATTTAGCTGTGTGACCCACACTGTTAGGTTATCTGGACTTAGAATTGGAAGAGACTTCAGAAGAGATAAGAATTGTATAATCCTGATTTTGCATAGAACTTTATAGTTTGTAATATATTCCCATGTATGTTTTCTCTTTTTAGCCTCATAACAAGCTTACAAATAGGAGATTCTTTTCTCCACTATAAGGAAGCAGCTTCCAACAGGTTCCAAACCTGTCCCTAGACCCAACTGGAACCAGTTTTGCTCAAGGAGGTGGTTTTCACTCACCATTGCACCTTAAGCAGCTAATGCATTGCGTGGTATATGGTTGGCAGTTAAATAATTGCTAAATAACTTACATAGTGGCTGAGCTGGAATTTAAATCTAGGCTACTTCTATCTTGAGGTGAAGTGTTGATTGCCTTCCTGAGGGGGGAAAAGATAATTTTGAAAAACAGCATTGCTGTGGACATCAGTGTTAATACTTTGCGGCAGAGCAGTAGGGAGCCTAAGTTGCTAACCTGGGCTGGGAGGCTGAGAATCAGAGCTGAGTGTGTGATGGAGTAGGGCAGCCCTGTAGATGAGAATCAGAGGGTGGAATGGGGCTTGTGTACCAAAGAGACAACCAGGGAGAAAAATCCATATCTGTAGCTCGGGAAGCCCAACTAGGGACCACCAATCTATGAGGCTGGCGTTTAGGCCACTTCTCCCTTTTTAAATGTGAGGAACCTGAAGCACAGAGAAGCCCTTTGGCTAAAGTCACCTTGAATTGAGGACTGTTTACTCTCAAGCCCAGGTTCTTATTCAGTATGCCATTCTGTCTCTGTAGGAAATTGTATTCACCTTAGTTACATGGAGATTAGCTAAGTGAAATCCAATTCGTCCAATATCCGGTAGAGGAGACAGATGTGTGAGTAACACTAGGCCATGTGATTGATGCCATGCCAGGAAAGACAGGAGCTCACAGCAGGGACGCATGTCTGAGGAGAGATGAGAGGGAAAGCGGGGGCCCTGGCAGGAGGGGAGCCTGGCATGAGCCATGGTAGTGAGAGGAGACCAGAATCCTTGGAATGATTTGGACACACAGTCTCAGGAGACTGCAAAGTGGACAAGGGCCAGATCAGTAAGGGTCTTGTGTCTCTTGCTGAGGTTTGGACTTGACCATGAATCATAAGAAAAGCCACTACAGAATTCTCTGCAGGGACTGAATTTGAATAAATATGCATTTCAGAAAGGCCATTCTTCATAATTTCTTAGGAGTATTTGCAGTTTTTGACAGTGCTTTGAAACTCCCCATTTCACAGGACCACTATATTTCAAAACAATATCCCTAACGTAGAATTTGTAATGTCTGGGGAGATATTTAAATGCATACCAAATCATTGTAAATGAAAGAGGACAACACATAATTAATGTAATGATGCCACGTGCATCAGGGGATTCTTTATCCCCAAGGGCAGAGTCTGTAGACCATCTTTAACTTTTCTGGCTTTAAAAATCCTGTAGAGTATTAAATGCTTCCAAAGTCAGAACAGCATATTTGCCTACAATAGGAAAGAAGACCACTTTCTGATCCATGTAAATATCTCTTATTGATTAAAAAAATTCAGCCTGACAAAGTATAAAGTAGATATTTAAAATGTGCATAGTGCATGAAATTACCTCACATTACTAGTAAATGCATGCCTTGTAGCAAATTATGTCACTTATGCTTACACTAATTAAGTGTTGATGTGTGAGCAGTAAGTTGCAATGATGTCGTTAACTAATGTACATAAATATTCCCTTTAAACTGTAATTGCACTTTGCCACAACATAAAAGAAGGCAAGCACAATTTAGGAATTATGTAGGACTGTTCTTTGAGAAAATGTTAACGAACTCTGGAAAGGGAGAGTTTGGTTCTGGAGTGCTGTTTCCATTACAAGAAAGGAAAGGGGGAGATGGAAGGGTCTGAGGAGTCTAATTTACAAATCTGTTCAGAACATTTACATATTCCTTTTTTTCTAGATGCTGGTGATGTCCAGGCACACAGTGTCAATTGCACAGATTGAGTTTTCTGAGCTGAAGGAGCTGATGAGACATAATGCCCACACTATCCCCAGCAGAGAGACACTGCACTACATTTCTGTCACAAGGATTAGCTGATCTCTGGGAAATTTGTGGTGGTGTACCCATTTGCTGAAGTCAAGATTTATGATGCCCAGTGTTAATGTGATTTTATTTTTAACTCTAAAACTCCAAACCCTGTTTGTTCCCCAGAAACAAAGGCCAAGGTAGTAAGAGAGGGGATGTGTCATCCTGAATTGCTTCTGCAACCAAAGCTAATCAGAATGGTGAGGTTTCTGTGGTTTGAAGTCAGAGAGATTGAATTTGCTAACTGGGTATCTCAGCCCTCCCAGACACACACTCTTCTCATTTTGTGGCGGATAATGACCCCCCTCTGAAAATAGTAAGGTTCTTTTCTAAAAATATTCCTCCCTCTGCCAAGAACAAAAGAAAGACTAGTGCCCCTTATAGAGCATAAAACAAAGTTTGTTGACTCATGCTAAGAAGGAAACGAGCAAAGGGGGAAAAAAAGACCTGGTTATAATTATTAGTGACAGCATCTGGAGGAGCTGGAGTCAGCAGACAAACCTCAATTGCTGGGGCTGGATCATAAAGTATACGGTGAGGGGTGCAGCTATTTTAACTGTGGCGTCTAATGTTAGTTTAGTTTATCAGCGGAGATTCTGACATTAGGTGAAATGAGAGGCCATTTTCATGCTATTTGTACTGGAAGTTTCTTAATTCCAAGAATGTTAAATGATTATATAATCTATGCTTAATATAATGTTATCAGTGTCCAAAAATATTACTTTTAAGTGAAAACCCTCTATCAGCATGTATTTTTGGTGCCTGAATAAACTTCACATTCTTGAATGGGTTATATTATACTTGAATCAGTCAAAATAGACTATGTCTTACTGTGGTAGCAAATAACCCCATATTTTCCATGGCTTAAAACAACAAAGGTTTATTTTTTTTTGCTCATGTTTCATGTTCCCACAGATCATTAGAAGGCTCTGGTCATCATAATCATTCAGAGATCCAGTCTGCTAAAATAGCCAGTCATCACTTAGAGGAACAAGAAGGCTCTGGGGAATCTTGTGGGGATAATTAAATGCTTTAGAAGTGACATCTCTTATTTCCTTTCACCCCACCTGACCATAAAGAAGCAAGTGGAGTCCCACTATATACTGGAAAGGGAGACAATCAGAAATTTTTGGCAAACAGCTACTACAATATTTATTTCTCTTATGTTAGAGTTTTTGTTTTTCACAAAATGTTTATTGAGTGGCTCGTGTGCGGGACACTATGTGAATGCTTTCTTGTGTTATCTTAATTGCCAGCAAAGAGGAAGAACAGGAAGATTCCTAGAACCAAACCACTTTACTATTAGTTGGTCAAAACAGACCCCAGTCTCAATTCTCCATCTGCCAAACCCATTTTAAGTGAAATGTCAGAGCCAAAGCACATAGTGGGAATTTCCTGGTCACTTCTTTGTAGTATTTGTAACTCTGCATTGAATTTTTAGAATTTAAAAGATGATACTATATTAGATAAATAGCTTGAATGAAATTACAAAGAGGAGTGTACTAAAAAATGCCAGCAGTAAAATCTCTTCAGGAATTAAAATAACAGATGGACATTTAAACAAATTCCTTTAGGAAAATATTAATTTGCTGCTAGAAATCTATATTAAAGTTATTCGTGAAGTTCTACATCGAACGTTAAATCTCATGCAGCTCAGACACTTTGGGGATGTCTCTCCCTACTGCTGTTGGGCAACGGGCCAAATAAATGGTTAATTTTTGGATTAAACATATTTTACACTCTGCTATGCTTTGAATGTTTGTCCTCTCCAAAATTCATGTTGAAATTTGTCAGGTTAGTTTACGAGGCAAAACCTTTGAGAAGTGTTTGAGTTAAGAAGGCTCTGACCTCATGAATGGTTAAATGTCATTATTGTGGGAGTGGGTTTGCCCCCTCTGTCTCTCCAGCCCCACTTTGCCCTTCTACCATGTGATGCCTTCACCATGTTATGATGCAGCAAGAAAGCCCTCAACAGATGCTAGCAGCTTGATATTGGACTTCCCAGCCCTCAGAGCTGTGAACTGATGCATTTCTGTTCATTATAAATTACTTGGTATGTGTGTTTTGCTGTAGCAAAACTGACTATACTGAGACATACATATAGTTCCTCTAGAGCTTTTTTCAAGTAATTATTACAATTTTAAACAATGGCCTTGAGCTTTATTGACTAGAAAAGAAAGGAAGCAGATAAGATAAAATAGAAAACAAAATACTTGCAGAGAGGTTGGAGGGGCAGTATAGAAAATGTGGGAATGGCTTGGTAACATTAGGTGGAAAATGTTTTATTTCACCTACCTGAAATATACCACATTCATTATAGCTCGGATATGTTTTCAAGTTCTCTAACAAGTAAGACTGTAATTGGTTAAAGGGTTTCACAGTTCATAAGACTTGGGACTCAAATATGAAAGACAAAATTGAATTTATTTCTTGTGTTCCAAGACTGAGCTACAAATGAATGTAGAGCCTTTTGAAGAAAGCAAAAGCCAGGGTTTATGTAGAGTTCAAGATAAGCATAGGATTTGTGAGGTTAAATTTAAATGAGGCAGCATTTTGATTGACTAGAAGGAATCTAGGCTGGTGATTAATTAAATGGACTAGGGGTAGACCTACTGGGTGGTTTGCTGCTGGGTGATTCAGCACATGGGTCATGCACTTCAGGCCTGAATGGAAAGTTTATTTTTACCTTCTCTTGAAAGTGTTTATATATCTTGCCTTTTTCAAAGATGCTCTTTCTGTTTTCCCCTGGTCTATAGTATTCACTGGAGACTCTCATCATGTAGGTCTAGCACCAATTCTTTCCATATTTTAGCTTGTATCATAATAGATGAGATTCAGCATACAAAGTGTTTGAGTCCTTACTATTTGACAGGGACTTCATTTTTAAATGGCTAATTGGGAATTATTGGAGGGTGAGAATTGAACACAAGTGTTAAAAAAAAAAAAAAAAAAAAAAAAAAAAAAAAAAAAAAGGATAGCAAGAACCATGATAGAAGTCTATGTTCCAGAATGGAGATATGAAGGAGAAAATGCCCAATTGTACTTGTGGCCTCGTAACCTTATCCTTAAGTTAAGTCTTAAAAGGTGGGCCGGCCGGGCGCGGTGGCTCAAGCCTGTAATCCCAGCACTTTGGGAGGCCGAGGCGGGCGGATCACGAGGTCAGGAGATCGAGACCATCCTGGCTAACACGGTGAAACCCCGTCTCTACTAAAAATACAAAAAACTAGCCGGGCGCGGTGGTGGGCGCCTGTAGTCCCAGCTACTTGGGAGGCTGAGGCAGGAGAATGGCGTAAACCCGGGAGGCGGAGCTTGCAGTGAGCTGAGATCCGGCCACTGCACTCCAGCCTGGGTGACAGAGCAAGACTCCGTCTCAAAAAAAAAAAAAAAAAAAAAAAAAAAAAAAAAAAGGTGGGCCAAGATCTGTAAGACAATAAGCCAAGTAAAGAGATTGTAGACAGAGGAAGAACAGAGAACTGTTTAACACTCATTTCTTTTCAGGGTACCATGAGCAATTTGGTGTGCGCTGTGGAGTGAGGAGTTTTTCTCCTTTCCCTACCTCACTTTCTCCCCTGATTTCCTAGGGCTTGCTATGTGCTAAAGTCAAGTTGACAGAGGGGGCTCTTGGGAACACAATTCAAGCTGGCAAAAGACTAAACGTTTTTAACATAATGACTGCTGAAGATGGGGAGAAAGAGGGGTCTGTATGGAAGATTCTTAACCTCTCACCTCCTTTTTCTATACGTTAGGAAGCACTTGCCCACTTTTAGCCCTCAGCTAGCTCCAAAGAAGAAATTAAATGCCGATGGCCTCTCCTGAGGTGATAATATAGTTGAAATGTGGATGTGGAGCAAAAAAATTTACAAGGATTATTAGGAAAAAAAGAGGATGTAGGATAAGAATGGTTGAGGTGGTAGGTCTGTGCTTAAACAATAGAGGGAATTTATTGGCTCACATAATAAACCACCCACTTGTCCATAATGTCTTCAGGAATGCAGCTCCATGTTTCTGTGCCTCTTTATTTTGCCTCACCCTCTGCCCACATATGTATTGAGTTTATTCTTAGTCTGACTTCATAGTAGTGGCAAAGTATCTGCCAACAGCTCCAGTCTACAAACTCCATTTTCACAGCCAAGGGAAGAGACAGAATGTCTTCCTGCATTTATTGAAGTCTAGAGCTTTATTATTATGACTGGGGCATCTTAGATGATGTACCTGCATCTGAAGCAATCCTTGGGGCCAGAGGAAAGCCATGGGCTGCTTGGATTGGAAATAGGTTATATACCCTTCCCTGAACCATTCACCATGGCAAGAAAGACTCCATAACCTCACTTGGATTAGACCAATCAGAACATCCTGGAGAGAATCCAGTTTCAGCTGCCCAGTTGTCCTCCAATACAAGAAAGGAAAAATGGAAGAACTGGAGACCTACTCTTCAGTAGGCAATCATGACATCTATTTCATGTGACCCTGTATGATGCCTCCAAATTCTCAGCTGAAGACCTCAGGCCAATTGAGGAGCCTGGATTTCTTCTTAAGCTCTGGAACCTAAAATCTTAAACCTAAACCATTGCTTGCACTTGGTTCTAGACTACTTCTGCTAGCTTCATGTGCCAATAGCATAGACTGTATCACCTCACCCTTTACCGGAGGGCTGGAATCGCAGCTCATAAGCAATGAGAAGGGACATATTAAGAAATTTAAAACTTATTTTCAAGAATGTGAAAATTGTCTTAGGATTTTGAAGTTGAAAGATCTATAATGAGGATTACAGTTTGGAAAGATCATGTTGACTGCTTGAATAGAGAATGAGTAGAACGAAAAGAAATCAGGGAGTGGTTTGAATTGTTTACAGCAAGAACCTGAAATAAGGCATTTCTAATGGTAATGGTTCCATGTAAGAAAATTTAAGGAACTATCACAAGACTTAATAAATGAGTGAATTGTGGCAATGGTGAGAGACTTTGGTGAGGGAGAATGGAGTCTAAGGAATGTGGAGTTAATGAAACCCCCCCCTTTTTTTTTTTTTTTTTTTTTTTAGATGGAGTCTTGCTCTGTCACCCAGGTTGGCATGCAGTGGTGTGATCTTGGCTCACTACCACCTCCGCCTCCCGGGTTTAAGTAATTCTCCTGCCTCAGCCCCCTGAGTAGCTGGGATTACAGGCATGTGCCACCATGCCTGGCTAATTTTTGTATTTTTTTTTTTTTTTTAGTAGAGATGGGGTTTCACCATGTTTGTCAGGCTGGTCTTGAACTCCTGACCTCATGATCTGCCTGCCTCGCCCTCCCAAAGGTAGTGGAACTCTTTTCTGAGAGTAGCAATGATAAAATACTTCCTGACTCAATACTAGAAAAGCAGTAATGGTTGGTTTTAAAATTTTTGTTCTGTTATGGTGAAAGCACCTAGTGAGAGGTCATAAAGATAGCATTCAGAATGGTCTGAAACGTCATTGTTTTCATCTGCTGAATTCCTAGCCACCAACAAATAATAGAATAATAATGAATTTTGTTTATTCTTTCTTCCTTAGATGAGGGAGACTTCCAATAATACCATTTCTTTTCAGTAGTACTTTAAATAATACTATTGTTCATGTGAACAAAGGTTCTGATTATTGGTTCTAGTTATTGGTAGGGTTTAATATTTGAAAATCAGAGGGATGCTATTAAAAATACAGGTCTCATTTTATTGAAAAATGCAAATACTTCTAACTAAATCATTCTGAGTCTTAAGGCACTCTGGCTAGATTAGAAACTTTAAAGGTTAATGATCATAGAAAGACTGACTTCTGTATTTCTTTATTCCTTAATAGTTGTGAATAAAGCATGGTAGATGAAATGGAAACATAAAAAATTGGCCCAGATCAGGCAGACTTGGATATTAAAGTCTTTTTGCTCAGGAAAAAAAAAATGTGAATTTCATTCATATTGCTAACACAGGACAAGATAAGCTGAGAATTAATAAAAATTATTTCTACCTAATTGTCAGGCTATAATGTTGATTTATCCACTCTTAGCCCTGAAGTGTGATACGGCCATCACAATAATTTGCTGTTTTTTATATGGACAGTATTGTCTAGTTGAACAAAAGTTTCTTCTTGTTTTATGGCATAAGACAGAAATACTTTGCTGAGAAGAATCATTTGTTAAGTTTGGCATATGTAATAGCCAGCTTCTGTTTAGTTTAATACTATGTAGCGTGGAAGGTAAATCTAGGTACATGAGCTGGATTGCCTAGAATGCTTTTTTTCTTTTCTTTTCATGTACAGTAAACAGTGTCTTAGTCTATTTGCCTGCTATGCCAAAATAGCATAAACTGGGTGGGTTATAAATAACAGAAGTCTATTTCTCAAAGTTCTAGAGGCTGGGAACTCTAAGAGGAAGGTGTTGGCAGATGCAGTGCCTGGCAAGGGCCATATTCTTGTAACCTCACGTGGTGGAAGGGGATATGTGAACTCCCTTTGGCCTATTTTGTAAGGACAACAGTCCCCAGCTTTCAATGTCCCCACAACTTAATAAAATTACAGTGGGAATTCGATTCCAATAGATAAGTGTGGGGAAAACACAAACATTCAGACCACAGTATCCGGGCGATGAGAAAAAGAACTTATAAAGTGACCTTTCTCTTTACATGTGTATATTTTAAACGGGCTCCTATCTCCAGCAGTTTGTTTCCTCCCTCCGGTCGCTTGCGTCTGAGAAGGCTCAACAAATCTGTTGAGTCCTAGCAGCTATACCTCTAGACCTCAGTTTTTTAAATTAGTAATGGAATAACGATATATTTCCTACTTACCTTACAGATTTCTTATGAAGATTGAATGTTAATACATGATAAGTACAATATGTCTACAGTTTCATTTTTTGTGTAGTTGTCTTTCCTCTTGCTGTTACACTAAAGCCCAAACTACTTGCCATGGAAAATAAGGCCTGGCTCTTGCTTTTCCCTCTCCAGTGCATCTCCTTCTGTTCACTTCACTACCTACACCTTCTATGCCACACACCAGACATAACATTGTTTTGATCTGCTTGTGGTTCTCCAAAGACACATTGCTCTCTCTCACCCACAGGTGTTTTCTCGTGCTGCCCCCTCTGTCTAAAATGCTTGTTATCTACTGGTGTTGTAGTCACTCTCCAGGTTTCTAGACCCTTCTCATTCCCCTCAAACTAAGATTCATGGAAGATCGTAGAGGCAAGGCTGTGAGTGCTGAGGAGGAGGATGGGAAGGTTTCTTCTCCCTTGATCATGGAGATAGGAGACATAAGTGAGTCAGTACCAACTCTAATTGTACAGATGGGGCAACTGAGTCACAAAGGATTCAAGTAATTTTTTCAAGGGGATAAAACAAGTAATTTGTGGAGCTGGGATTTGAACCCAGACAGCCTACCCTAAGAATGAGGGCATTTATTCTATGTTATGCAGAACATGGTGAATGATTTGCTTATCCCTTCTCTCTCTTGTTGTGCCATTTTTATTCTCTCTGTAATCCAGGCTATAAGGTTTAACAAAACCTTACTGAAGAATTAAGTGTAACGGGAAAACTCACATGCAGCAAGCAAAGCTTGGATTAAGAACAAAAAGATGTTCATTCTCTGGTGATATCCTTCCACCCCCACTTGAAATCTGATTCCCCGTCCTACCAGTAGGAACAGCATCACCCCAGGTCCCAGTGTGCTACCTTTCTTTGGGGTTCCTTATTCCTGTTATCCCTATCTCATACCCAGTTCTAAGTCATTGTATTTGTTCTGGTAATCTATTGCTGAATAACAAACTACCCCAAACTTCAGTGGTTTAAAATAACATTTTTTCTTTTTCCTTTTTTTAAAATTAACATATAATGATTTTGAAGGTTAGCATTTTGCATGATGCTAAGCTACTTCTCCACATTGCACTGACTGGGATCATGTGGTGTTTTATCCGGCTGAAGGCAGGGCTGGTCTGGCGGGACCAAGAATCCCCATTACCTCCAAGGGCATCGCTGAAAGACTGGATTCAAGTGGTCCCCTCCCTCCTCCATGTAGTCTCATAAAAACCTTGAAGTCTCTCCGTGTGGTCTCTTAAACAGGGTAGTCAGATTTCTTAGTGATAGTCTTAGGGCTCACTACTCTTAAATACATTCTTTATAGCACATATTTGCTTTTTCAGATTTTAAAAATTTAAGTAGTGTTTCAGGACAGAGGAAGTGGAAGCTGCCAGTCTGTTAAGACCTGGAAACAGGCACATGACACTTCTGTCATATTCTGTGCTCAAAGTGGCCATAGGGCCTGCCCAAATCAAAGAGAAGGTTTAAAGACCCTCCGCTCCTGCTGAGGGCAGTGTTGAATAGTTAGTGAACATCTTTGATTGATCATAGTAATAACTTTCTGTAGAAAAGCCAGTCTGCTGACAGTGAAGGTAGTGGGGGCAGTATGGAGTAGCAGTCAAACATCTAGGCTCTGGCAACTTTACACGTTAGTATCCTGACTCCAGTCTACTTGCTATGTGCTCTGGGGAAAGTCAACTGTCTGTGCCTCAGGTTTCTCAATTTAAAAAACAGAACTAATACTCTACTCATTACCTGCATAAAGGGTCCCCACTTCATAGAGTTGTGGCAAGTAATACAGGTAAGGAACTTAGGACAATGCCCAGTACATGATGTGAGAACTGTGAAGGTAAGCTGTTATTAAATAGACAAAGGAGTTTCACTACTCATTGTGTCAATGAAGAGGATAGGTTGGTGGCTGTCCTTTGCTTTACTAAATGGCCCAGTAACATGACATAAGCCACCCTCCCTTCCCCTGCAAAAATCTACTCCTTCTCCTAATCCCCTCCTTCTTCTAATCCCCTCTGCACCCACCCTTGGCATATGCCTTCCGAAAGGGAGTCTGCCTTCTCCAAAAATGATTAAGAAAATTGCTGGCAGCTTTAAAGTAGCAGATTGCCTCTACCTTGAGCAATGCAGGTTTCCACGCTCTTAGGACAGAACTTGGTTGTAGCACCATGTCACACTTATCATGGCACTTTAAAAATGGTGTTGAAATTAACTGTATAATCATCTGTCTCCCCCATTAGACTGTGAGTTACTCAAAAGCAAAAATTTAAAACTTCACCTTTTTATTGCTCCAATGCTAAGCAAGGTAACTAACCATAGGTATTCAATATATTTGTAAAATGAGTGGCTTAAAATGTAAAATGAGTGTTTTTTAAAAATCATTCAGGCAAAGTAGGTGTGGATCAGAATGATTTTTAAAGTTGTATGGGTGAATAAAATGTTAGGTTCAAGTTCTACAAGGTATTTTTAACAGATAAAAAGGAAATATGTATCATAAAGAATATATTCAAGAGTAGTAATTAAGTAACATTTTCATTTTGTTTATTTATCCTCTAGGAGATTCTAAATCTAATTCAGATCCCAGGTTCAGATTTTCTTTTTGTTGATAGCTAATAAGTCGTGGTCCCCACTGTACTTAGCACCACCTGAAATTACAGCTTCACTCATATTTTTGTTCTAGTTTTTTTTTTCCTAGTGTATCTATCATTTCTTATCACTTTCTGAAGAGTTCCACTTTTTACCTTTCCATCATATGGACATTGGGTTCCAGGAAACATTTTGTTTTCCCTCTTGGCTTTGTAACTCTACCTTTTGGTTTTTCAGACAACTTCAGATTTGCACTTTCATCACTCCTTTTACAGGATGTTGACATTGATTTTGGTTTTCAGTGGCTCTCTATTGCTTCTCCTTCATTCCTCCAGGATTATGTTTTACATTTAGGTCATTGTTCAGTGCCCCCCGTTTCCAAATAAAATGCAATTTCTGGAGTTAGTTGGGTCCTAGTGGACCTAAATAGAGTAGAGGATGACAATGACAACAAATGAATCATGGCCAAAGCCTTCCTAATGAAGGCCCCTAAACCTACTGAGAAAAAATATTTACAAAGCCATTCATTCTGTTTGCTGAATACGCAGATCAAAACATTGAAACGTTAGATATGGACATTAATACTCCACTATGTTTTTGCTCAGTAACTCCCCCACTGGAGTCACCACTGTAACCCTGAATAAGTGTAAATGTTGTGAATTCATTATTATATCCCGGACCTTACTTGGTTTATGGCAAATATTTATTTTACTTTGAAGTGGCTGCATGTTTAAAGCCTATAACTATGATTACTAATTTTACTTTTTTGGTTTAATAAAAAGTGAAATGTGAAGATGGCTAACTAGAGGTGCCCAGCACTCATATCCTCCACAAAAAAGGACCAAAGCAACAATTAGATAACCTCACATGGAATAGAGTGTCCAAGGGAGAATATTGGAATTCAACCAGAAAGGGACAAAGATCTGCTGAGGCACAGAAACTTGAGATGGCTGCATAGAGAAGGAAGCAAAGCTGCTGGACAAAATTAGCTGAGTCAAGAGGGACTCCCAATTGTGGGGAAAAGGCAGGTGTAAGATCCCCAGAAGTCTACATTCTTACCACAGGTACCTGCAGTCTTCATTGCAGGAGAGCCTCTCAGCCTTCACAGGCCCTGAGTCTAGTATAGAGAGCTGCTTAGAATCTGTGTGACTGCATTATTCCAGAGAGGAAATTCATGTTGGGTCACCCCCACTACTGGGATCCAGGCTGCTGCAGCGTGGTACCATATTGAGAACAGAGACAATACAGACTGCATCCTGTCCTGGGGCCCCACTAAGATCACCTACATCCACTCAAACAGCCACAGCATTGTGAGACCAGCTGGACTCAGCACTTGAGCCCATGCAGTGCCCCGTACCCTGGGAAACAGACACTCTGGCACATCAGTGAGGTTGCCCCAAGGACACTGGGAGCTGAAGTGTGCATTTACTGGAGCCTGAGAGTTGCCCACATGGGTCTTTCACCACCAACAGTGACCCTGCCCCCTCCAGCAGTGGAACTGACATGTACCCATGTGTGCCCTGCCAGGGGCTCAATAACTGGCCCACCTAGTATCCACTACTGCCACTGCTGGCACCTAGGAATGATGCTAAGGGGCCTAAGGCCCATCTGGAGTTTGCTATCCCTAGTGCTGACTATCCTACCCCCTCCAGTAGCACGGCCACTGCACACCCATGTATATCTCCCAAGTACCCAAGGACTGGCCTACCCGGTGTCTCTGTTCCCAGCAAAGTCAAACCATAGCCTCCACAAACAACCGCAGCCTAGGCCACTGTGGAACTTGCAGACAACACTGATGTTTACTATAGCTGAAAGAAATCATACAGAAACTACATGACTGCACCCACCAAGAGCCAAAGCCAAAGCACCCTTCTCAACTGACACTGTAGGTACATCTACCAGAAAAATCTTTCCCTCTAAATCTACTTCATAACATTGGAAAGAGTGAGTGTTACACCAGATACACATAGGGACATAAAAAACATAAAAAAGCATGAAAATGTGACATCTTTAAAGGAGCACAATGATATTCCAGTAATTGGTCTCAAAGGAAAGGAATTCAAAACGATGATCTTGAGGAAACCAGTGAGTTACAGGAGAACACAGACAATTCAACAAGATCCAGAAAATAATTACCTAAATGGGAAATCTAACAAAGAGACAGATATAAAAGAACCAAAGAGACATTATGGAACTGAAGACTTCAATGAATAAAAAAACCATCAAGAGCTTCAACAATAGACTAGATCAAGCAGAGTACATAATTTTTGAACTTGAAGATAGGCCTTTTGAAATAAACCAGTTGGATCTCCCTCCAACCCCTTCCCTAAAAATTTAAAAATGAAGAAAGCCTATGTGACATACACGACACCATTAAGTGAACAAATATTCAAAATTTGGAAGTTCCAGATGGTGAAGAGATGAGAAAAGACATAGTAAACCCATTTAATGAAATAATAGCTGAAAATCCCCCAAGTCTTGAGAGATAAACAGGAAGTTCAGAAATCCTCAAATAAATTTAACCCAAAATGGTTCTCTGAGGCACATTATAGTTAAAAGTCAAGGACAAAAAGAGAATTCTAAAAACAGCAAAAGAAAAGCATCAAGTCACATATAAGGAAGTCTGCATTAGACTCACAGCACATTTCTTGGCACAGAAACCTTATAAGCCATGAAAGAACAAAATGATATATTCAAAGTGCTGAAAGAGAAAAAAGCTTTCAGAAAAGGGCACTGTATCCAGCAAAGTTATCCATCATAAATGAAGAACAAAGTATTTTCCAGACAAACCAAAACTGAGGGAATTCATGACTAGAAATACTTAAGTGAGTCCTATGTCAGGAAGTGAAAATATATCTACCATGGAGAAAGTACACGATATATAAAACTCACTGGTAGAGCAGATATACAAATAAGAAAGATAAATCAAGCATCATCACTACAATCACTAAACTGCAAAAATAAAGAGAAAGGATATGCAAAACAGAACAATTAACAAAATAATAAGAGTAAGATCACCATTCAATAACAACCTTGAATATAAAAGGTTTAAATTCCCCAAATAAGATATAGATGGGTTGAATGAATTACCAAGAAAGACCTAGCTATATGCTGCCTACAAAAAACTTGGTTCACCTGTGAAAGACACACACTGGAAATGAAGGGATTAAGAAAAAGATATTCCACAAAAATGGAAACCAAAAGTGGTCAGGAGTAGCTATACTTAGACAACAAATCTAAAAACATAGACTTTGAATCTAAAAACATAAAAGGATACAAGAAAGGTCATTACACAGTGATAAAGGGATTGTATTGGCCTGTTCTCACACTGCTATGAAGAAATACCTGAGACGGGGCAATTTATAAAGAGAAGAGGTTTGACTCACAGTTTTGCATTTCTGTGGAGGCCTCATGAAACTCAATCATGGTGGAAGGCAAAGGAGAAGAAGGCACCTTCTTTACAGGGTGGCAAGATGGAATGGATGCAAGCAGAGGAAATGCCAGATGCTTATAAAACCATCAGATCTCATAAGACTCACCCACTGTCATGAGAACAGCATGGGGGAAACCATCCTCACAATCCAATTACCTCTATTCTTGGTCCTGCCCTTGACATATGGGGATTATGTGGATTAAAACTCAAGATGAGACTTTGAGCAGGGACACAGACTAACTGTATCAGGGATCAATTTAGCCAGAGGATGTAACAATTGTAAATATATATGCACCCTACACTGAAGCACCCAGATATATAAAGCAAATATTAGAGCCAAAGACAGATGTAGACTCCAACATAATAATTGAGGACTTGAGCACACCACTTTTAGCATTAGCTAGATTCTGTACACAAAAACTAAAAAATAAACTGCATTATAGATCAAATGGAGCTAACAACGTTTACAAAACATTTTATCAAATAGTTACAGAAAACACTCTCATCAGCAAATGGAATATTTTCTAAGACATACCATATGTTAGGCAACAAAACTAATCTCAACCAACTTTTAAAAATCAAAATCATATTGAGTGTCTTCTTAGATCACAATGGGATAAAAACTAGATAAAAATAGGAATCTGGACACTACAAATCTTTGCGTAGGCAAGTATTTTGTAGGTAAGACTTCAAAGGCCCAGGTAATATGGGAGTTAAACAACATGCTGCTGAATGACCATTTTGTCAAAAAAGAGGAAACATAAAAACTTATTGTAACAAATGAAAACATATACACAGCATACCAAAATCTATGCCATTTAGTCAAAACAGTATTAAGAAGGATGTTTATAGCAATAAATGCCTACATCAAAAAAGTAGAAAGATTTTAAGTGAACAACCCAACAGAAAACTAAAAGGAACTAGAAAAGCAAGAGCAAACCAAACTCAAAGTTAGTAGATGGAAAGGAAAAGAGCAGAACTGAAGAAAATACAGATAAGAAACTACAAAAGATTAAATGAAAGCTGTTTTTTAAAGAGCTAAGCAAAATTGACAGACTAAGAAAAAGAGAATATCCAATGAAAACCAGAAATAAAGGAGACATTACAATGAATACCACAGAAATACAAAGATTCATTAGAGACTATTATGAACAACTATGCAATTTCCTCAAAATTGGAAAACCTGGAGGGAATGCATTTTCAGACACACATAACATACTGAGATTGAACCAGGAAGAAACAGAAAATCTGAACAGACCAATAAGAAGTAACAAGATTGAACCAGTAATAAAATATCTCTCAAAAAAGAAAAGCCCAGGTGGCTTTACTGCCAAATTCCACCAAACTTTTAAAGGAGAACTAACACCAATTCTTCATAAACTATTACAGTATACTGTAGAAGAAGGAATTCTTTCTAACTTGTTCTCTGAGGCCAGCATCATCCTGATACCAAGATCAGACAAGGATGCCCTAATAAAAGAAAACTATAGGCGAGTATCCCTGATGAGCATGGATGCAAACATCCTCAGAAAAATACTAGCAAACCAAATCCAGTACATCAAAAAGCGAATACAACAAGACAAAGTGGGATTTATCCTAGGAAGGGAAGGATGGTTTGACATAAACAAATCAATAACTGTGATACTTCACATCAACAGAAGCAAGGACAGAAATCATATGATCATTTCAATAGATGCAGAAAAAGCATTGGATAAAATTTGACATCCCTTTAAAATAAAAACCCTCACAAACTGTGTATAAAAGAAGCATGCCTCAAAATGAAGGTCATATATGACAAACCCACAGTCAACACAATAGGGAAATATTGACAGCCTTTTGTGTAAGATCTATAACAAGACAAGGATGCCAGCTTTCACCACTTTTATTCAACATAACATTGGAAGTCCTGGTCAGATCAATTAGTCAAGAGAAAGGGCATTCAAATTGGAAAAGAGGATGTGAAATTGTCCCTGATTGTAGATGACATGATCTTTTATAAAGAAAAACTTGAAGACTCTATCAAAAATATTTTAGAATTGATAAGTAAATTTGGTAAGGTTGCAGGATATAAAATCATCATATAAAAATTAGTAGCATTTCTATACACTAATAACACTATACAAAAAGGAAATCAAGAAAGCAATCCCATTTACATCCACTATAAAAAAATAGGAATAAATTTAACCAAGGAAGTGAAAGATCACCACAATGAAAACTAACAAACATGGATGAAAGAAATAGGACACACGAAAATGGAAAGACGTGCTCATGGATTGGAAAAATTAATATTGTTAAAATGACCCTATTACCTAAAACATTCTATAGATTCACTGCAATCCCTATCAAAATACCAATGACATTCTTCACAGAAATACAAAAAAAGCCTGAAACTTGTTTGGAACCACAAAAGACTCTGAATAGCCCAAGTGATACTGAGCAAAATCAAAACAAAAAAGTGGAAGCCTCATACTTCCCAACTTCAAAATATATTACCAAGCTATATAAGCAAAACAGTGTATCTGTTTTATTGGTATAAAAACAGATATGTAGATTTATGGAACAGACTAGAGAACTCAGAAATAAATTCACATATTTTTAGCCAACTGACTTTCTTTTTTTTTTTTTTTTTTTTTGTTGAGACGGAGTCTAGCTCTGTCGCCCAGGCTGGAGTGCAGTGGCCGGATCTCAGCTCACTGCATGCTCCGCCTCCTGGGTTTACACCATTCTCCTGCCTCAGCCTCCCAAGTAGCTGGGACTACAGGCACCTGCCACCTCGCCCAGCTAGTTTTTTGTATTTTTTTTTTTTTTTTTTTTTTTAGTAGAGACGGTGTTTCACTGTGTTAGCCAGGATGGTCTCGATCTCCTGACCTTGTGATCCACCCGCCTCGGCCTCCCAAAGTGCTGGGATTACAGGCTTGAGCCACTGCGCCCAGCCAGCCAACTGATTTTCAACCAAGAACATACCTTGAAGAAAGGACATCCTCTTCAATACCTGGTGCTAGGAAAACTGTATATCTGTATGAGGAAGAATGAAACTAGGCCCCTATCTCTCACCATACACAAAAATAAATTCAAGATGGATTCAATACTTAAATATAGGATCCAACACTACAAAACTGCTAGAAAGATAGGGAAATTGTTCAGAATACTGGTCTAGGCATTGATTTTATGCGTAATGCTTCAAAGGCAGAGGCAACAAAAGTGGAAATAGATGTATGGGATTATATTCAGCTAAAAAACTTCTGCACAGCAAAGGAAACAGAGCATAGAGTGTTATGGGAAGTCAGGGACCCCGAAGGGAGAGACTGGCTGGAGCTGCAGCAGAGGATCATAAATTATGAAGATTTCATCTCAATATGGACATTTATCAGTTCTCAATATTTTTATAATTTCTTATGCCTGTCTTTAATCTCTTAATCCTGGTATCTTCATAAGCTGAGGATGTACATCACCTCAGGACCACTGTGATAATTGTGTTAACTGTACAAATTGATTGTAAAACGTGTGTTTGAACAATGTGAAATCAGTGCACCTTGATAAAGAACAGAATAATAGTGATTTTTATGGAACAAGGGAAGACAACCATAAGGTCTGACTGCCTGCAGGGTTGGGCAAAAAGAGCCATATTTTTCTTCTTGCAGAGAGCCTATAAACAGATGTGCAAGTAGGAAACATATCACTAAATTCTTTTCCTAGCAAGGAATATTAATATTAATACCCTGGGAAAATAATGCATTCCTGGGGGGAGGTCTGTAAATGGCTGCTGTGGGAATGTCTGTTTTATGCAGTTGAGATAAGGACTGAGATAAGCCCTGGTCTCCTGCAGAACCCTCAGGCTTACTAGGGTTGGGAAAACTCAGCCTTGGTAAATTTTTGGTCAGACCAGTTCTCTGCTCTTGAACCCTGTTTTCTGTTTAAGATGTTTTTCAAGACAATATGTGCACCACTGAACATAGACCCTTATCAGTGGTTCTGCTTTTGCCGTTTGCCCTGTGATCTTTGTTGGACCCTTATCAGTGGTTCTGCTTTTGCCCTTTGCTCTGTTCCCTCAGAAGCATGTGATCTTTGTTAGACCCTTATCAGTGGTTCTGCTTTTTGCTCTTTGAAGCATGTGATCTTTGTACCTACTCTCTGTTCTTACACCCCCTCCCCTTTTGAAACCCTTAATAAAAACTTGCTGATCTAAGACTCAGGCAGGCATCATGGTCCTACCGATATGTGATGTCACTCCTGGTGGCCCAGCTGTGAAATTCCTCTCTTTGTACTGTCTCTCTTTATTTCTCAGCCAGGTGACACTTACAGAAAATAGAATCTACATTGAAATATTGGGGGCAGGTTCCCCCAGTAATAGAGACAATATGTAGAATGGGAAAAATATTTGCAAACTATTCATCCAACAAGGGTTTAATATCCAGAATACATAAGAAATACAAACAACTCAAAAGAAAAAAGCCAAATAACTCAATTAAAAAATGGGCAAAGTATCTGAATATACATTTCTCCAAAGAAGATATACATATGACCTGCAGATATATGAAAAAATGTTCAACATCACTAATCAGGAAAATGCAAATCAAAACCACAATGAGATAACCAGTTAGAATGGCTATTATCAAAATAATAGTGGCAAAGATGTGGAGAAATGGGAACTGTTATGCACTGTTGATGGGAATGTAAATTGGTGCAACCACTAAGAAAAACAGTATGAATATTGCTCAAAAAATTAAAAATAGAACCACCATATGATCCAGCAATCCCATTTCTGGATATATGTATAAAGGAAATGAAACCAGCATTTCAGAGTTATCTGCAATTCTGCGTTCATTTCAGCACAATTCACAATAGTCAAGATACGAGATTAACCTAAATGGTCATGTACAGATGAATGGATAAAGAAAATGTAATATATATATATTGGAATATTTGGCCTTAAACTGAAATCATGTCATTTATAGCAGCATGAATCAACCTGGAGGATACTATATAAAGTGAATTAAGCCAGTTGCAGAAAAAGAAATACCACATGATCTCCCTCATATATGGAATCTCAAGATGATTTTGTAGAAACAGAGAGTAGGATAGTGATTACCAGAGCCTGGGAGGGTAGGGAGTAGTAGGGAAACAGGAGAAGTTGGTCAACAGGACAAAAGGTACAGTTAGACTGGAAGAATAAGTTTTGGTTTTCTATTACACAAGTTGGGTGACTATAATAACAATGTATATTTTAAGATAGCTAGAAGATTTTGAATATTATCACTGCAAAGAAATGATAAAAGTTTAAAGTGATGTATGTGGTGATTATTTTGATCATTGTACAATGCGTGCAATGAAATATCACACTGTGCCTCATAAATGTGTACAGTTTTTATGTGTCAATTATAAATTTAAAAAACTAGAGAGTAGAATTATGGCTATTTGAGGTCAAGAAGGGTAGGGGGATGGGGAAAGAGGGAGTTATTGGTTAACAGACACAAAATTATAGCTATATGGGAGAAATAAGTTCTAGTGTTTCATAGCATTGCAGGGTGAATATAGTTAATAATTGTATATTTTCAAAAAGCTAGAAGAGAGTTTGAATGTTCCTAATACAAAAGAAAATCAATGTTTTAGGTTATAGATAAGGTAATTACCCTGATTTGATTATTACACATTATATACATCTATGAGAATATCACTCTGTATTTCATAAATATGTATTATTATTACATGTGAATTAAAAATACTTTAAAAAGTATGGGTTGACTTTTTAAAAATATAAACCTAGGCAAAATTAAACTAATATCTATTGGTCATTTCAGTGTGTAAATTGTACTATCATGTGGGATGTTAATAGGGATAGAGTCTCTTTTCTAAGAACCTCTTAAAGAAAATCAGACGTCTTAGGGCTGGAAGGAATTTTTTGAGGTTGTGAGTCCAGTCCCTGACCTTTATGAATACAGTATCTAAGGTCTTAAAAAGGCTAAGTGATCTTGGGAAATGCACTTAATCTGTTTGAACTTCAGTTTCATTTTAAAAAGTGGAAATAATATCAAACCCACAGGATTGTCATAAGAATTAAAAGCAATAATATATGTTCATAATATATGAGCCAACTGCTGCCCATAACAAACCACCAATAAATGATACCTTCTTTTAGTGTTATTACTGGCTATGATGATACAAATAGTTGCAAAGCACAAATACAAATTCGGTTCTTTGAAACCCATTGTTTTATGTAGTTCTCCATGCTATCACTGTATCGTTTTCCAATCTGGGCAAAATTAGTCTTTCATTAAAGATATATTCAGAAATAGATAGGTGTTACTTGTCAGACTGCCATTTGTTTTCACCAAATCACAACATAAACAAAATAATGTTCCAAACAAAATAACAGTAACAAAAACTCCAAACCTTTTTTGGTGTGCACTTCTTAAATGCAGCATTAAGTTAAAAGTTAAATATACATATATATTTTTTTTAAATTAAGACTTTCTAATATAGACACATTAAATGTCATCCATTTGTTCTGCTAAGCATCCCAAATGCTACAGGATATGCTCCAGATTGTAATTCCTATTAGTTCTTTCACACTTACATTGTTTATTAGTTTGTCTTTGGTTGTTGTAGTAGTGGTCAGCTTGGCTATCTCTTCCTGAAGGGCAGGGGCAAATCCGCTGTCCTATCTTATTTGCATGATTTCTATCTAGAGCTGGGTAGGAGCCAATGCTGCTGAGAGGCTGGTGAATTGGATGTTTACCAATCCTATGTTCTTGGAAAGCCTGCCTATCTTATCACTTTATGTGAAAGATGGATGGGAGAGTCCTTCCCGATCTAACCTACTAAGTTTATCCAGCTCCGAAATGCAAGTGTTTCTTTCTTGTGGAGGTTTGAATGGGACAATATTTAATAGACAAAACTGACATGTGCCACTGGGTCTCATACATGCACCTCCATGTTCTCTATAGTATTGTTTTAAATCAAGATTTTCCATCAATTTAGTAACATTAAGTAACTTTACAACTTTGAGAGTTGCTCTTTGAATATAAGCTTTATTCTTATGTAAAATTAGATTATCACGTCTGCTTCTTCAATTCCTCTTTGTTGATTTCAGCTGTCTAGCTGTGTCCCTCACCAACCTTAATTCTAAAAGCAATGGGGCTTGTATTAGCCAGGATTTTACAGAGAAACAGAACCCATTGGATGTATATGTGTATACATATATATAGAAAGATTTTTTTTTGGCTCAAGCAGTTACAGAGGCTGACAAGTCCCAAATCTGCAGTTGGCAAGCTGGGGACTCAGGAGCATTCATGTTGTGTTTCCAATCTGAATCCAAAGGCCTGAGAACCAGGAGAGCTGATGGTATAATTCCAGTCTGAATGCCCAGGAAGAGCTAATGTTTCAGTTCAAGTCCAAAGGAAGGAAAAAACTGGTGTTCCAGCTCAAGGTAGTCAGGCTAGAGGAAATTTCCCCCCTACCTGTGGAAGGGTCAACCTTTTTGTTCTGATCAACCCTTCGACTGATTGGATTGTGTCCACATTGAGGAAGGTAATCTGCTTTACTCAGTCTATCAATCCAAATGTTAATTTCATCCAGAAAGGCCCTCATAGACACACTCAGAGTAATGTTTGCCCAAATGTTTGGGTACTCTGTGGTCTAGTCAAATTGACACGTAGAATTAACCACTGCAGTGCTAAATGGCTTTTGTCTTTAATCTCTGTTGTACCATAAAGAATACACTTTTGTTATTCATAAATGTATATGACTATGAAATTAGCCATGATTGAACTTCTGGTTTCATAGAAATTGTATTTTGCTTACATATCTCTAAATGATGATACTTGTGGGGATAATTTGCTAATATCTCTGCATGCATAGTGAGTCACATAGAGTGAATCAAACTGAGGTTCCCCAGATTGAGTGTTTTGGGTAGGGAAAAAAATATTGCTTTCTGTTTAAAAAAAAAAAAAAAAAATTTGAAGTCGGCCGGATCTTAATTTGAATCTAGGCTTTGGCATCCAGTATCTCTGTAAATTCGATATTATATTCGACTTTTCTAAGTCTCAGTGTTCCCCTCTGCATAAATTGGGAAAATAATACTTCCTTCAC
Source organism: Macaca thibetana thibetana (assembly GCF_024542745.1). Lineage (NCBI taxonomy): Eukaryota > Metazoa > Chordata > Mammalia > Primates > Cercopithecidae > Macaca > Macaca thibetana. The sequence goes on from NC_065592.1 coordinate 91,067,018, forward strand.
AGTGTTATGTTAATTAAATGGCATAACGTATGCAAAACTGTTAGAATCCTCCTTTTTACTTTTAAAATCTTTATTAGACGTTTAACTCTTCATTCTATCCTCTTTGTCTCTTAACCATTCTTTCAGTCTTTTTATGTCTCTATATTGAATCATTAATTTTTTCCAGTGTTTCTTCTAGATCATCAGTCCCCTCTGAATTGTTGTTCAGTATATTGATTTAATTTCAGGAAAATATTTTTTTATGTAGAATACTTATTCAGTTATTTTTTCAAGTACATCTTCATTATATTTTTTGTGAAGTTTTAAATTTATTTCTTCTGTATTTAGTGATAGTTAAAATTTTTATTTAATCAAGCTTATCAGCAAATTCTGTTAGAAAATATGACAATTTTAATCTATCTGCCATCTATATTGTCTGCTGATTATTATCTAAATATAATTGTTTTCTCTTTTTAAAACAATTTGAATTGAGATTTTATCTCATAATTAAGTGGTGCTTAATCTGTAAAACTCGTGCAGTCTGGCTTGATGAAATATCATCCTAAACCATGTGTTTTTTTTCCCCCCACAGATATCCCAGGGATATAACCGCCTTAAAATATCCTTTAAAATTTGCAGTATTATTTATATGAAGTGAAATGCATAGGTCTTATTGTGCAGTTCAGTAAGTTTTGATAAATGTATACATTTATGAAATTCGTACCCTTGTCCAAATAAATATTTCCATCACCCCGGAAAGTTTATTCATGCCCTTGTGAAATAGGTCCTCTCATCACTATTCAGCTTGCTATCTCACATATAGTAGTTTTTCCTGTTCTAGAATTTCCTAAGTGGAATCATATATTATGTACTAGTTTATGTCTGGCTTCTGTCACTCAGCATGTTTTTCAGATTTACCCATGTTGATAGACGTATTAATGGTTAAGTTTTATTTTTTATTGCTGAGGAGTCCACTGTATGTGTATGCCACAATTTGTCCTTTCACCTGTTCATGGACTTTGTGGTTGTTATCAGTTTTTGGTTATTATGATTAAACTGTGTATGAACATTGGTGTACACATTTTTGGGTGGATATGTTGTATTTATTTTTGGGAAGATACCTAAAAATGGAATTGTTGGGCCATTTGGTAAATGTATGTTTAACTCCTCAAAATAAACTTTGTTTTCTACAGGACTGTACCATTTTAAATTCCTACCACCAAAGTATGAGTGTTTCAGTTGTTCTGTATCGTTACTAACACTTGATATTTTAAATTTTAGCCATCCTAATGATTAGTTGTTGTAGTTTTACATATTTATTTTTTTAATGACTAATGATGTTGAGTATCTTTTTATGTGCTTACTAATGAGCATATTCATGTTCATTAAAATTTTTTGGATTGTGTTTTCTCTTCATAATATTGGGAAATTGTTTTTTATTCTAGATATATGTCCTTTCTCTCTCTCTCCCATCCCTCTCTCCCTTCCCTCTCTCCCTATATATACACGTATATGCCGTATATTCTTTTATGTTTAGGTCTATGAGTGCTCTCAAATTTATTTTCATGTATACTGGAAGGTGTAAAGGCCGAAAATTATTATTTTTTAAAACTATGGATCTATGTTCCAGCATCTTTGTTGAAACGATGCATTTTTTGTTATAAAGTTGTTTCAGTTCTTTGTCAAAAATCAATTGATCATGTAAGTGTAGGTCTGATTTGGGATTCTCTATACTATTCCATTGAGCAATACAACTATTATATAGTAGTAATTTCTTGCTAGTTCTTATGCAATTGGATAATTTTTTTGCCTTGAATTTGTCACTTGTGTTCTATGTTTTCAATGTAATTGTTAATATGATCATGTTTAAATCTGTCTTACTATTTTTCTCTCATCTGCTTTTGTGTTTCCTTTCATGTTATCTTTTTGAGTAAATTAAATATTATGTAGTATTCCATTTTATCCCTATTTTCTTTTAAGATTTATTTAAAATATGTGCTGATGTTGGCTCCAGAGTTTGCAATATACAACTTTAACCTTTTACAGTCTCCCATGAATTAATAAAATACTACTTCATGTATACTATAAAAACTGTATAACAATCTCTTTCCTATTACCCTCTGTATACTTTGTGCTCTTGTTGATATCTATTTTTCTACATTTTTATAAGCCTTACAGTAGAATGTTTTTGCTTTCACTTTAAAGATCATTGTTTAAAATTAAGAAAAGAGAGCAAATTTTCTTTTACATTTATATATGTATTTACTATTTACAGCATTCATTCTTCGCAGGTCCACATTTTCATCTGGTATACTTTCTCACAAACTGAAGAATTATTATCTTTAATTCACCTTCCGTTTTCAAAGGGTATTTTTGCTGGAGATAGTTAACTTTTTTTTTTTTTTTTTTTTTTTAGATTTTAGAATAGGTTGTTCCATTTGTTTTCTGAATTATATTGCTTCTGATGTGAAGTCTGCTTTCCTTTTTGTGATTGTTCCTTTGAATGTAAGACGTCTTTTTATTTCTGAATACTTTTAACGTTTTCCTTTATGATTGGTTTCCTTTAATTTGACTTTGAACATCAATGATTTGGTTTTGTTTTTCATATATTTACTCTGCTTAGGATTCATTTAGCTTCTTGGATCTGGGGGTTAGTGTTTTTCATCAACTTTTACAAAATTTACTGTTTCTTTAAAAACCGTTCTCTTCTCTTTGGAACTTCAATTAAATGCATTGTAGACACCTTGGGTTCACTGATGCTCTGTTCATATAGTAAATTTTTTCTGTGATTCATTCTGAATAATTTATAATAACCTCTCTTCAAGTTCACTAATTCTTTTTCCGGCAGTGTCTAATATTCTGTTATGCCATTCAAATAAATAATATACTGTAAAATTTTATTTTGTTTTATTCAGATATTATGTTCTCTAGTTCTAGAGTTCCATTTGGTTCCCAATGAGAGTTTTGACTTTTCTTCAAAAAACATGTTTACCTATAATATCTTTTACGCTATAATTTTTAAAACACATTATAATAGTTGTTTTAAATCTGTTGACTTCTAACTTCAGTAATGAGGTCTTCTGTGGATTTACTCCTGTTGACTGTATGTATTTAAATTTTTAGAAAATTTCAGATCGTATTGATTCTTTATAAATTTCATAATTTTGTATTGTATTCTAGACTTTGTAAAATAACAGTGAAGAAAGATGTATGATTTGGGGTATTTTTTATTTTCCAGAGAATGAGAGTTTGTTATTCTAAACTGAAGGTAGAATAAGGACTGATCTTGGAGTCCTCGTAGATTTGAGTTTTACTATGGCTGGTCTGTTGTTTTGACTATATTGAGTTTGCCAGTGATTAACCCAGTTCTCCTTGACCCATTTTTGATCTTGTAAATACTTGCTTTAGAAGAGCTGAGCTGAAGTCTCAGATATTTTTTTTTTAACCTTAGATTAAACTCTAACAGGGCTTTGGAATGCCAGCCCTGTGGAATGAGTGGGTCTCTAAAATACCTTAGATTTTGAGCCCTTCTTTCACTGCTTACTTTCTCAGCAAAATGCAAAGTGGAACATGAGTAATGCGTATGGAAAAACTGTCAGGTGTTGTGATTTGCACTCTCCTTCTAGACTCAAATCCATCTTGCCAGCTCACACTGTCATCTAAGGCTCTGCTTGTTTCTTATCGCTGCAAAGTCTCCCATTCTTTGTGAGGTATGTTCCTCCATCTAATGATATCTACATACTTTCCCTCCTCCCCCCAAGGTATAGGAGTTGGCACAGCTTTTCCTAAACCTATGATGACTCATTTCTCTCTTGAATTTAGTTTAGGAAGGCTTCTTGGTATTCACTTTTCTGTATCATTCCTATAGAGAAATGGTCTTTAGTTTTCTGGGCTTTCTTTGGTGTCCTAAATCTTAACTGGACTTAGAACAACTTTGAATAAGATATATACTTCAGAAGAGAAGTCAGAAGCTCATAGTATTTATCCGGGGGAATGCCATATCGGGTGCACCAATTATTAGGGGGACTAACCAGTTGCCGAAACCCCCAATCATGATTGGTATTACCATAAAGAAGATTATAATGAATGCATAGGCAGTAACAATAACATTGTAGATCTGATCATCTCCTAGCAGAGTTCCTGGTTGGATTAATTCTGCTAGGATTAGAAGGCTTAAGGCGGTGCCTACTATCCCCACTCATGCAGCAACTAGCAGGTATAGTGTTCTGGTATCTTTGTGGTTAGTTGAAAACAATCAACGATTGATGAAAATAAGTGGGAAAAAATGTGAAATGGCTGAGTTAGCATTAGACTGTAAATCTAAAGACAGAGGTCAAGGCCTCTTTTTATCAGCCCTGAGGTGATTTTTCATGTTGAATTGCAAATTCAAAGAAGCAGCTTCAGTCCTGTCGGGGCTTCTCTGGCCTTTCTCCCCTAGTGGTGGGAGAAGGAGATTGAAGCCAGTTGATTAGGGTGTTTAGCTGTTAACTAAATTTTCGTGGGTTTGAATTCCATCAGTCTAGCAAGGGCTTAGCTTAATTAAAGTGGTTGATTTGCATTCAGTTGATGCAGAATAGAGTCCTGCAGTCCTTAGATCTGTTACAGAAATTAAGTGTAACCTACTTACTAAGGACTTTGAAGGCCCTTGGTCTTATTTAACCTAAATTTCTAAGTTATAATTAGTGTTAATGGAGAGATGGGTAAGAAGAGGGTAGAGGAGATGACAAGTGGGGGAAGAGAGTATGGGTTTTGTGTTTTCGAATTGTCATTTTATTTTCATATTATTTGATGTGGGGAATAGTGTCACTGAGATGGAATAAATTAGATTTACGTAAAAGTACAGGTTGAGTAGGGCCATGGTAGCTGTAATAGTCAGGGTAATAAGGCTTTTTGTAATTCTTGGATGATGATTCATTTAGGCAGGAATCCTATTAATAGGGATAAACCTCCTAGAGAGTAGAATTAGTGGAATTACAGGCATCAACCATGTTAATTTGTTTCAGGCATGAGATAGTGACAGGGTTGTGGTTCTAATACTCAGGTTGAGTGCTAGAAATGTGGTTGTTAAGATGAGGTAAATAATCAAGTTTAGAATGGTAACGTTTGGGTTATAGATTAGTACTGCTATTATTTAACCTATGTGAGTGATTGAGGAATAAGCTAGGATTTTACGCAGTTGTGTTTGGTTATATCCTCCTCAACCACCCACTATAATGGATAGGATTGTGATAGATAGGAGGATGTTCGTGTTTGTTGATGGGAAAATTTGAAACCTAATTGAGATGGGGCTAGTTTTTGTCATGTGAAGAGAAGTATACCAGATGTTAGAGAGATTCCTTGGGTTACCTCTGGGACTCAGAAGTGAAAGGGAACTATTCCTAGTGTTATTACTAGGGCCACTATTATTATTAAGGATGAAAATTGATTAATAGCGTTTATTATTGTTCATTGTCTGGAGGACAGGTTATTGGAAAGGATACCTATCAAGAGAAGTATAGATGCCATTGCTTGTGTGAGGAAATACTTGGTGGCTGCTTCTGTAGAGCTGGGATTGATTTTTTTAATTAAGATTGGGATAAGGGCTAGAATGTTTATTTCTAGGCCTGCTCAGATGAGAAATCAGTGTGAGCCTAGCATCGTGATAAGAGTTCCTGTGAAAATAGTAAGGGAAATAATAAGTTGAGCTAAGGAATTAATTAGTATGGGAAAGGTGTAATTAACATTTTCGGGGTATGGGCCCGATAGCTTATTTAGCTGACCTTACTCTAGGACGTCTCGCTCTGTCATCCAGGCTGCAGTGCAGTGGTGATCTAGGGTCACTGCAAACTCCAACTCCCTGGTTCAAGCAATTCTCCTGCCTCAGCCTCCCGAGTAGCTGAGATTACAGGCATGCGACACCAAGCACAGCTAATTTTTGTATTTAGTAGAGACAGGGTTTCACCATATTGGCCAGGATGATCTCGATCTCCTGACCTTGTGATCCGCCCGCTTTGGCCTCCCAAAGTGCTGGGATTACAGGCGTGAGGCACGGTGCCCTGCTCAGCTGGAGTTTTTCACAACTTAGATGGAGTTTAGCTTCTCTGAGGGTAGATCTTAAACACTCTTTACACTGAGTTCTATTAGCTTGGGTTAATTGTTTGGCCGCTGTGGCTGGCACGAAATTAACCAACCCTAAATATTAGTATAGCTTGGTCAAACTTTCATTTATTACTAAAGATTCATCACTGCTGTTTTCCATGGGAGTGTGGTTAAGCGAAGTGTTTTGAGCTGCATTTGTGTGTGCTTGATACCTGCTCCTTTTGATCCAGGTGATCTAGAGGGCATTTTCAATGGGGCGGGGATGCTTGCATGTGTAATCTTACCAAGAGCTTATAAAAAGGCCAGGACCAAACCTATTTGTTTATGGTGTTATGTGGGCCCATCTAGACAAGAAAAGTGTCTTTCTTTGAATAATTAAGCTACATTAACTACATAAATACTTGGTGGAAAACTAAAATATGAGAAAGGAGGAAGTATAAATAGTCATTTACAGTTGTGGAAATTCAGGGTCTTTAAAGTTGAATTTGCAGAGGTTTGGCTGAGAGGATTACTCATAGAGTACGGTTGATTTAGGGTATGATATAATGGGGCAGCACTTTCAGAGGGATATGCTTACAGTATTAGTATTAGGGCGGAAACTTAGTTACATTTATTATACAAAATGGAGGAATAATTTGATAGGAGGGTCCTAAGATTTTTTAGAAAAATTACATCAATCGAGGGGTAGCTGTTGGGGTGTTCGTGGTTAAAATATGATTTCTCGGCTCTGACTGGGTTGCATTTTAGTCTCTCGTTTTAGAGGTTTGGCAAGGGTACGTTTACCTAGGTCGATGATAAAGTCAGAGATGGGAAGTGTTGCGGATTTAATCAGACATAGTTCTTGAAATTGGGTGAACGCGTGTACGTGAGCGTGCCTGCATGAGCGTGCCTGCGTGAGCGTGCCTGCGTGAGCGTGCCTGCGTGAGCGTGCCTGCGTGAGCGTGCCTACGTGAGCGTGCCTACGTGAGGGTGCGTATGTGCGTGAGCGTCTATTGATTATTAAGTCTTTCAAGCATGAAGTAACACTTTATGGTTATTATGCCAGCCCGGAATATTCAATATAAGCTCAGGTTCTACAATTGATTCGGCAGGAATCAAATCCGAGTTTGTCTACAGCAGATTCGGCAAGGACCAGGCCTTCCGTGACGGTGAGTGATAGCATCCCCTAAAGTTAAAAATACCAAATGCATGACAGTGCTCCCGTGACTGGTTAATAGGGTGGCAGTCACTAGTCCATCGAGATGTCTTATTTAAGGGGAATGTGTGGGCGATCTTAATGTTACAGCCCTGAAGTAACAACTAGATACCAGGTATAGTTTCAGTATAGTCACCCTTAAGTGTCATAGGCCCGAGCAAGGAGTGTAGCACCCCCGAGCAGGATGGTGATTTCTTGAGCGGGATGATTTCTGGGAGGTTGTTAGATTAAGAGACCAAAAATTGGTAGGGGATATCCATGTTGATGAGGGATGTCTTGACTAAAATGTGCTGTGTCCAATGAACGAATGTAGGTACTATGTAACATCAATTTACATAGTACAGGTTTTTACAGTACAGGTCAATATCCACGTGGATTACGTTTGATTGTACAGTCAATAATAGATGTGTGCTATGTCCGATGAAAGAATGTATGTACTATGTAATATCAATTTACATAGTACGGGATTTACAGTACGGGTCAATATCCATGTGGATGAAGTTTGATTGTACAGTCAATAGTAGATGTGTGATAGTCGATTAAAGAATTAATACATGCTTATCTGCATGTGGACTGGATTTGTAATGTATTGTTATTTATGAATGTACTGTGTACGAATAAGCAATAATAGTAATATATATTATTCACGGGGACTAGCAGTAATGCACGAAGTACATTCACAAAGAGTATAAATTCACACCTAAGACTCACGTATACGATTATGAGTTCTCAGGGAAGACTAATTTTTCCACTTAGAGTTTAGTCGAAGACAGATAAATTTTATTGTCATCTCTTTCGGTTTGTTGGTTGATCTTTCCTGTGAGTCCTGAGCTTCTGGCTTTAGGTAGAATTTGTAACTGCAACAACCTAATTTTGGTGACCCAAGACCTTATGTACTATTTTTCGGTGTTTTCTAAAATCCAAACAATCTGGTTATAATTGATAGCTGTTATGTAATATCATCTCTTATCCTGAAACAGCCATAGATTTAGGTTCTGGTGATCTGTGCTTTCTCTGTGTTTCTTCTGGATATTTTCCTTTTTTGGTGAACTTAGGAGTGTATTTAAGAAGATATGTGTTACATTTATGTATAATTTTTTACAGATATATAATAACTGTAAAGTTTTTGGTTATTTCAATTATTCTATTATTGGAATCACAAGTTCCCTTTTTGCTTTGTTACTACATGTCTGTTGAGACAACCCCAGCTTTCCCTTCCTCCTCTTCGGTGCTGAATGTTAAACTTTGAATGGTGTTAGTGAGTAAGCGTCCATGGTGATTCTATCAGAAGAATGTGCTCACTTTGGGATATCCTAGTTTGGAAACTGATGGGAAATATCCTATTACTCAGTAATAACCTGAGTAGTGCGCACTTCACCTATCGTTAGTCTCTAGCCATGAGGCTTGTGACCCAGTGATGACAAGACCAAATAAGTAAATTTTGGAAGAAGTTAGAATGGCTGATTTTCTGTTTGGTCTCAGGAGAATCCATAACTGACACCTTCTTGGACCCAAAGCAATAGTCATAATATCCTCTTTCCCCCAAGATACCACTTTATGAGCACAGTCTTTGGAGTCATACAGCTTGAGTATTTATTAAAACTCTGGAAGTTCTAGTTTCTTTATCAGCAGAAAGAGCATAATGACAATATTTATAGCATAGTTTGTATTTTTATTTTTTGAGGATTAAATGAAGTGTGAGGTAATGCTTGCAAAGGACTTAGTATATTGCCCAGCATGTTGTAACCTAAATTGATATTAGCTATTGTAATTGGTTAGTAGTATTAATATGCCAAATAATTAGTTGTAACAAAACATGTTGAAATCTATGTTAGGTCACAATATGAACACCAACACTCTTGATAAACAGTGATCAGGAAATAGAAGACATTATGTGCTTGAAACCCCTTTGTGCCCCACTGTAGTTGGCCAACCTGTTATCACAAGTCAGAATTTCGTGTGTCATAAGCCATGATGCTGTTTATTACTTGGATATTATTAATGCTGTATCTGGAGTGTGGGTAGTATATTTTTAAAAGATTGTGGCCTACTATTTATATACAAGTCACTATGAGAGAATTGTATTGTGTTGTAATAAAAGAGCCCTCTCACCAGAACTGAAGTGTTGTTTCTACAACAGTGAAAGAGACTAAACAAAGCAAACTGGAAAAGCTGCTTGGTGTTATGTGAGCAGTTCACATTGTTTTCCTTTTTTTATTGTACTGTGTTACCACTGGCAATCAGTGTGGGGCCTTCACTTATGAAAATATAGCTGTTGGCATTTTAGGCTCAATTTCATTCTCAAGCTGTCATAAATGATCACATGGGAAGATAATACTCGATCGGAATTTTGTTTTTTTTTTTTTTCTCATTTTGTTCTTTTATTTTCTTTGAGGCAACTTGTTGGAGAGAAGATTGAGATCTATGATATACTGCAATTCTTGGAAAATACTCAATACATTCTCAGAAATTCTATTCACACAGTAAAAAGACAGAGACAATGCCCTAATTGAATTAAAGCATTTGCAGTCATTCTCACTTGTTTCCTGCTGTTATCGCTATATGTTTTTGAACAAGAGGAAATATATGCCTTTATGAATTCTTTTTTAAAATTATAAATTGACATAATATAATTGTGTATATTTATGGGGTACAAAGTGATGTTATTATACATGTATACAATGTAAATGATTAAATCAAGGTAATTAGCATACTTATTACCTCAAATACCATTATCTGAGAACATTTGAAATTTACTCTTTTAGCATTCTAAAAATATATAATAATTATTATTAACTAGTCACTAGGCTATGCAATAGATCTCAAATTATTCCTCTTACTAAAACTTTGTACACTTTGGCAAACATCTTTCAATTTCTTTCACCCTCCAGCCTCTGATAACCTCCATTCTACTTTCTGCTTCTGAATTTGATTGTTTTAGATTTCACTTGTAAGTGATCATGTGGCATTAGTCCTTCTGTGCCTAGGTTGTTTCACTTAGCACAATATCCTACAGGTTCACCCATGTTGTTGCAAATGAAAAGGTTCCCCCTTCTGTAAGGCTGAATAGTATGCCATTATGTATAAATACCACTTTTTCTTTCTCCATTGATCCATTGATGAACACTTACGCTGATTCTGTAATTTGGCTATTGTAAATAATGCTACAATGAATATGGGAGTATAGATACTGCTTCGACATACTGATTTCAGATCTTTTGGATATATATCCAGAAGTGGGATTGCTAGATGATGAAGTAGTTCTATTTTTCGTTTTTTGAGGAACCTCCATGCAGTTTACAAAATGGCTGTACTAATTTATATTCCCACTAACAGTGTACAAGGATTCCCTTTTTTCCATTTGCTTGACAACACTTATCATTCATCTTTTTAATAGTAGCTATTCTGACAGGTGGAAGATGATATATCATTGTGACTTTAATTTGCATTCCTTTAATAATTAGGGATGTTGAGTTTTTCTCATATATCTGTAATATCATTGTGGTTTTAATTTTCATTTTTTAGTGATTAGATATTGAGCATTTTTATATATACCTGTTGGTCATTTATATGTCGTCGTCTAAGAAATATCTGTTCAGGTCTTTTGCTTATTTTTTAATCAGGTTATTTATTTTCTTGCTATTGAGTTCTTTATATATTTGAACATTAACTCGTTATCAGAAGTACAGCTTGCAAATATTTTGTCCCAATCTGTAGGCTGTCTGTTCACTCTAATCATTGTATCCCTTTCTGTGCAGAAGATTTTCAGTTTGATATAATCTCATTTGTCCAATTTTTCTTGCGCTGCCTGAGCTTTTGCAGTTAAATCCAAAAAGTCAGATATCAGACGAATGTAAATTTCCCCATGGTTTTTTATTTTCTAGTAGTTTTACAGTTTCATGTCTTATGTTTAATTCTTTCATTGATTTCGAGTTGACTTTTGTATATGATATGAGATGAGAGTCCAAATTCATTTTTTTGGAGGTGAATATCCAGTTTTTCCAACAAACTTTGTTGAAGAGACTGCCTTTTTTGCATGTTTTTGGCATCATTGCTGTAAATCAGTAGACCGTAAATACATGGGCTAACCTTTGGGTTCTCTATTCTCTTCCATTCATTGATGTGTCTATTTTATGCTAGTACCATGCTGTCCTAATTACTATAGCTTTGTAATACTGTTTGAAATCAGGTAGTGTGATGCCGCTAGCTTTGTTCTTTTTGCTTAAGATTGCCTTGGATATTTGTGTGTGTGTGTTTGTGGTTCCACATATATTTTAGGTTTGTTTATTCTGTTTCTGTGAAAAATTATATTGAAATTTTGATAGGGATTGCATTCAACCTGTAGATTGTTTTTGGTAATATAGACATTTAAAACATACTATTTTGTTCAATCCATGAACAGGGAATATCTTTCCATTCATTTGTGTCTGCAATTTTCTTCGTCAGTGTTTTATACTTTTCAGTGTACAGATCTTTCACCACGTTGACTAAATTTATTCCTAAGCATTTTAGGGATTTTTTGTAACTATTATAAATGGGATTGTTTTCTTGATTGTTTTTAAGGCATAGTTCATTTTTGTTTATAGAAATGCTATTTATTTTTTATGTTGATTTTGTGTCCTGCAACTTTACAGTATTTATTCTAACAGGTTTTGGTACAGTCTTTAGGGCTTTCTATATTAGATCATGTCGTCAGCAAAGAAAAAAAAGATAATTTAACCTCTTCCTTTCCTATTTTGGATGTCCTTTATTTTTTTCTCTTGCCTAATTTCTCTGGCAAGGATTTCCTGTACTATGTTGAATAGAATTGGTGAGAGTGGGTACTCTTGTCTTAGTCCTGATCTTAGATGGAAACCTTTTAATTTTCTCCACTGAGTGTAATGTAAGCTGTGGGCTTACTGTATATGGTCTTCCTTGTGTTGAGGTACATTCCTTCTGTACTTCATTTGTTGAGAGTTTTTTTTTTACCATGAAAAAATGGTGAATTTTGTCAAATGCTCTTTCTGCATTGGTTGAAGTGATTATGTGTTGTTTGTTTCTTATTTTGTTAATATTTTGTATCACATGTATTAATTTGCATATATTGAGTCATGCTTGCATCATAGAGTTAAATCTCAGTTGGTCGTGATGAATAATCTTCTTAATGTACTGTTGAATCTGGTTTGGTAGTATTTTGTTGAAGATGTTTGCATTTATGTACATTAGAGATATTGGCCCTGTAAACTAATTTTTTTTGTAATATTTTTGTCTAGTTTTGGTATCAGGGTAGCACTGGCCTTATAAAAGGAGTTTGGAAGTCTTCCCTATTTTTTAATTATTTGAAGAATTTGAGAAGAATTGGTAATAGGTTTTCTTTAAATGTTTGGTAGAATACAGCAGTGAAGCCATCAGCTCCTGCATTTTTCTTTGATGTACTTTTTATTACTGGTTCAATTTCTTTACTCATTATTGAACTTTTTAGATTTTCTATTTCTTCATGATTCCATCTTGCTGGGTTATGTTTCTAGGAATTTATTTCTTCTAGGTTATTCAATTTTTTGGCATGTAATTGTTCATAATATCTTATGAACATTTGTATTTTTGTGATGTCAGTTGTAATTTCTTTCCTTTCTGGTTTTATTTGAGTCTTCTCTATTTTTTTCTTAGTCTAACTGTTTTCCAATTTAGTTTATTATTTAAGAAAACCAACTTAGTTGTGTTGATTTTTAAAAATTCTTTTTCTAGTGTCCCTTTTATTTATTTCTGCTCTGGTTGTTATTATCTCTTTCCTTCTACTAACTTTGGGCTTAGTTTGCTTTTCTTTTTTTAGCTCCTTGAGGAACTAAGTTGTTTGTGTTCTTTCTTCTTTTATGATATAGGCATTTATAGCTATACATTTCCCTCTTAGAACTGCTTTTGCTATGTCCCTTAAGTTTTGGTATGTTGTGTTTTCATTTTCATTTGCCTTGAGAGATTTTTAAATTTTCCTTTTTATGTATTCTTTGACCAACTGGTTGTTCAGGAACATGTTGTTTAATTTTGACATATCTCCTGTTATTGACTCCTAGTTTTATACCATTATGATCAGAAAAGATACTTGATATGATTTCAGTCCTCTTAATTTGTTCAAACTTATTTTATGTCCTAATGTGTGATCTATCCTGGAGAATGTTCTGTGTGTACTTGAGAAGAATGTGTATTTTGTTGCTGTTGGATGGAATGTTCTACATATGTCTGTTAGGTCCATTTGGTCTAAAGTGTAGTTCAAATCCAATGTTTCTGTGTGAATTTTCTGCCTAGATAATCTGTACATTATTAAAAGTAGAGTATTGAAATCTCCTAGTATTATTGTATTGTATTCTAGCTCTCCTTGCAGATCCTTTAATATCTGCCTTATATTTTTAGGTGCTCTGATGCCTGATACATATATATTTGCAATCCTTACATCCTCTTGATGAATCAACTCCTTTATCATTATATATTATCCTTTCTTGTCTCTTTTTTAAAGTTAGATTTTGTCTGATATAAGTGTTGCTATCCCTGCTCTCATTTGATTTCCCTTTGCGTGGAATATTTTTTCCTCCCCTTCACTTTCAGTCTATGTGTGTCTTTAAAAATGAGTTGAGTCCCCTTCTAGTTAGCATATTCTGTTTAAAAAAAATCCATCCAGCCACTCTGTCTTTAATGTAATCAACTTATGTTCAAAGTAATTATTGATAGGTGAAGACTTCCTGCTGACACTTTGTAAATTGCTTTCTGCTGTCTTCTTTGTTTGCTGTCTTTTGTGAATTAATAATTTCCTGTAGTGGTATGCTTTAAATTCTATTGTGTTTTGTGCATCTAACACAAAGGTTTATGACTTGTGGTTACCACAACGGTTACATAAACCATAATATACTTAAACCAGGCCGTTTCAAGCTGATAACAACTTAACTTTGGTTTTATATGACAATTCTACACTTCCCCTACCCCTGCATTTTGTATTTTTATGTCAAAATTTGTATCTTTTGATAATTTGTATCCCATATCAATTTAATTTGACTATAGTATTTTTAATAGCTTTCTCTTAATCCTAATAGTAGAGATAAAATTGCTTGCACACCATCATTACAGTTCTATAGTGCTCTGAGTATTACTTTGCATTACTTATACTATGAGTTTGTGCTCTCATCTATTTTATGTTATTAATTAGCAACCTTTTATTTCAGGTTAACAGAACACCCTTTTTCAAATCCTATAAGACAGGCCTAGTGGTAATGAACTCTTAGCTTTCATTTGCTTGGGAAAGTTTTTATTTCTCCCTCATTTCTGAAGGACAGCTTTGCCAGGTAAAGGATTCTTGGTTGACAGCATTTTTCCTTCTGCACTCTATCATCCTACTCTCTTATGGCCTGCAAGGTTTCTGCTAAGAAATCTTTTTTTTTTTTCATTAATTGATTTGTTAATGTATCCATTCATCAAATTATTATCAAGAAACTCCTATGAACTGAGATTACAATGCCTAACATGTTATAGATGCTTAATCAATGGTGGATATTATTATTAATAAATCTTTTGATTGCTGTATTGAGACTCCCTTGTATATAAAATGTTTCTTGGCTGGGCACGGTGGCTCACACCTGTAATGCCAGCACTTTGGGAGGCCGAGGCAGGTGGATCACAAGGTCAGGAGATAGACACCTTCCTGGCTAACACGGTCAAACCCTGTCTCTACTAAAAATACAAAAAATTAGGCAGGCATGGTGGCGGGAGCCTGTAGTCCCAGCTACTCAGGAGGCTGAGGCAGGAGAAATGGTGTGAACCTGGGAGGTGGAGCTTGCAGTAAGCTGAGAACGTGCCACTGCACTCCAGCCTGGGTGACAGAGCTAGACTCCATCTCAAAAAAAAAAAAAAAAAAAAAAAGTTTCTTAGTTCTCGCTGCTCCCAGATTTTTTTTTTTTCTCTTGATTCTTGATATTTTATTATGTGTCTTGGTGAGCTTTGTTTGGGTTGAATTTGATTGGAGACCTCTATACTTCCTATACATGGATATTAGTAGCCTTTTCTAGATTTGAGAAAAATTTATCATTTCTTTAAATACGCTTTCTGGCTCTTTTAATCTTTGTTCTCCTTCTGAAGCTTATATAAATTTACTTCTCTTACTGGTGTTATATAATTCCCATAGACTTTGTTTATTTTAAATTAGTGCCTCTTTTTGCTTCTCTGGGTAATTTCAAATGTTCTAGCTCATTGATTCTTTTGCTTGACTGAGTCTATTTTTGAAGCTTTTTTTTTTTTTTTTTTAAGACAAAACCTCATTCTGTTACCCAGGCTGCAGTGGCGTAATCTCAGCTCACTGCAACCTCTGCCTCTCAAGTTCAAGCAATTTTCCTGCTTCAGCCTCCCCAGTAGCTGGGATTACAGGCATTTGCCACCACACCCAGCTAAATTTTTTTGTATTTTTAATAGAGATGAGGTGTCACCACGTTGGCCAGGCTGGTCTGAAACTCCTGGCTTCAAATGATCTGCCTGCCTTCCAAAATGCTGGGATTACAGTCATGAGCACTGTGCCTGGCCTAGAATTTCATTTTTAAAAATTGTTTCTATTTATCTATCATCTTGTTTTGTTCTGCATTGTTTTCTAAGTTTCATTTAATTTTCTATCCATATATTTTTGTAGTTCTCTGGACTTCTTTAAGAGTAGATTATTCTGAATTATTTGCTATTTCATACATCTCAATTTCTTTAGAGACCATTATTGAGGTTTTGGTGGTATATTTTTTTGGTGGTGTCATGATTTCCTGATTCTTTGTAATCCTGTGTCCTTGCATTGACATCTATGTATTTGAGGAGACAGTCATCTCTTCTGGCCCTTTCAGGTATTCTCTGGCAGGGATGGACCTTCATTATTTCATCTAGCCTGTGACTCTAGTTGTTCCAGCTAGTAACAACCCTAGACAGACAGAGCTTGCTGTTGGGTTTTCTAGTTGCTTAGGTTGCTTCATTTGCTCTGAGATCAGGTGGGCCTGCTAGCTGAGCTATCCTGCTTGATGAGACCATTGGCTGGGTGCTACAATTACTTCTGATTGAGCAGGGCTGAAGAGTGTATTTCCTGGCCAGGGGGAAATGCTATTTGGGTTCTGCAGTTGGGCAGGGCTACAGGCTGAGATCTGTGGTTAGGTAGAGTTGCTGTTCTGTACAGATGGGTCCAGAGGCTGTGTTTCATAGAAATGCATGGTTGAAGTTTTCTCCCTGCCTGGGCATGGACATTGGGCAGGTCCAACCCCTTTACCCCACAGAAATGCACTGTGGTTCTTTAACCTGGGCAGAGAATTGGGGTGGGTTCTGAGGCTGATCTGAGCCACTGTTTAGACTCTCAGGTTGGGCAAGTCTCGCCCATGCACTCTACTGATATGCTTGGAGGTGGGAATCTCCCTTCCTGGGTGGGGCCTTGAGGTTGGCTGTTGGCTAGATGTCTAGGGATTCAAGCCAGGTTGAACTTCCTATCATGTTTCTTGGAGTGACCAGCTCAGTTTTGTGGGTAAGGTATGCTATTGGCCAGCGTCATGATCAGGTGCCACTGCTACAAGGAACACAGTACTACCACTAAGATCTGCATGCTGGTTGCTGTGAGCTCTGCTTCCTTTCTCTATTTCTGTCTGGCCGCAAGTGGTCTGGCTTTGCTATTTATTAGTCCTGATGTTTCCGATAGAGAGAGAGAGGAGTGAGCTTCCTGGGAAGCATCTCTGAATGATAGGGAAGCTAGATGTCTGCCTCTTGTTCTTTTCCCACTGTATAAACTGTGATTCCCAGACATCCTCCTCTCTGTCACTGTGCCAACTTGAGGGTAGAGAGGGACGATACAGTCAACATGAGGCTGTTCTTATCCCTTGCTGGTTTATTCAGTTCTGTGGTCCACATGAATGTTTCCGTCACATTCCCAAGTTTTAGGGTGTTCTTGTCTGTGGATAGTTGTCAGTTGGACTTTCTGTGTGTGGGGATGAATGAGGCCTGAGACCTCCTATTCTTCCGTCTTGCTGACATTACTCCTTACCTTCATGCATTTTTGCCACAGATGTGCAACCAGATTGAATCAATATTTTAAATCTAAATTCTGGTTTATGGGACACACAGTTTAAAAGCGGGGGAGCAATCAGATGCATGCAGAAAGTAGGACATTATTCTAAAGGACAACTGGCCCTATCTCTGGAATGCTACAGGAAAAATGAGGGGGACGGAAAGGGGAATTTTCTAGATTACAAGAGACTTAAGAGACATAATGACCAATTGAAAAGGAAAATGTGGTAATTGTTTGAACCCTGGTTTAATCGAGTCAGCATTTTTGAGAAGCTAAAATTCAATACAGACTGGATATTAACTGTTATTGAGAAATTCTTGTGAATTTTGGTAGATTTGATAATGGTATTGTGATTAAAGAACAGAATATGCTTACTGAGTTTTGTTTTAGAATTGGATATTGAAGTACATAGGGAAGATATGTCATCATGTCTGTTATTTACTTTATACTCTTTCAGCAAAACAATACATGAAGCAAAAACTGCAAAATTTTTGCAAAAATGGTTAAATGTGGGCATTGAGCATACAGGATTCATTATAGTATGCTCTACTTTTCTGTAAGTTTCAAAATGTTCTCAATAGAAAGTAGAAGAAAGAAGTTTTCATGGTACTACTCCTCTTAAAAACAGTGATATTTAAAATATTTTTTGAAATGAGAGACTCATAATGCATAAAATGAGAAGCCAAAGTAGTAGACTAAATAAAAGTTAACAGGATGAAAAATATCTTCAAAGCAGAACCGTCAGACACATTGCTAACTATTTAGAGGTATTTACCTTTTCCTGTAAAGGGGACATTCAATTTATGAACCTATTTGGTAGTGCTTTTTAATAGGTATGGGGACTAGAAAGATCAATACCAGATGCTCCTTGGAAGAAAAAAAAATTGTACAGACTTTCAGACCATGAGCTTGGTCCTTTAGTAGAGGAAACTGTCTTCATGCATTGGGAAGACCCCAGGTTTTGCCATTGCATGGCACTGAATTTGACTACTATTATTTTCTAGCAGTGTGACCTAGAAAGCAAATTTCTTATATTGAGTTTCAAATATCTTGTCCATGAAATGGGGATAATAAAACTTAACTTCCAGGAAATACTGTTAGTATTAAATGACGTTGTGTACATAAAGAGTTTAACACAGAAATGAATGAAATTTAACTCAGCTTTTTGTGTTACTATTATTGGAGGTTCATTAAAGGCAAGTAGAAATCAGGAACTCAGAAGAGGTGAGATTTGAGTTGAGCCTTCCAAAATGAGAGGATTTCAACAAATGAAGATGGCAGCACAGGGAATGTTCCACATGTGTTGAAATGATGGCAATGATTGGTACATGCCATGTTTAGAAAACCACCATGATAATTGGTTCAGCTTCTTTTTTTTTAAAATTATACTTTAAGTTCAAGGGTACATGTGCACAAAATGCAGGTCTGTTACTTTGACGAGTTGAGAGAAGAAGACTTCAGATGATCAAACTTCTCTGAGCTAAAGGAGGAAGTTCGAACTCATTGCAAAGAAGCTGAAAACTTTGAAAAAAGATCAGACGAATGGCTAACAAATAACTGGTGTAGAGAAGTCCTTAAATAACCTGATGGAGCTGAGAACCATGGCATGAGAACTATGTGATGAATGCACAAGCTTCAGTAACCGATTCGGTCAACTGGAAGAAAGGGTATCAGTGATTGAAGATCAAATGAATGAAATGAAGTGAGAAGAGAAGTTTAGAGAAAAAAGAAATAAATGAAACGAACAAAGCCTCCAAGAAATATGGGACTATGTGAAAAGACCAAATCTACATCTGATTGGTGTACCTAAAAGTGACGGGGAGAATGGAACTAAGTTGGAAAACACTCTGCAGAATATTATCCAGGAGAACTTCCCCAACCTAGCAAGGCAGGCCAACATTCAAGTTAAGGAAATACAGAGACCGTCACAAAAATACTCCTCAAGAAGGGCAACTCCAAGATGCGTAATTGTCAGGTTCAGCTTAATTTTAATATTAAGTGTCCAAGAATCATGAAAAAATAGTTTGGGGCCCGATTATTGTTCCTTTAAATTGGTTAGTCCGAGAAACTTGGACTTGATTCACAATACTATTTGAAGAATTGAATGGTTTTGACAAGCTTTGACATGGTTGGAGTTGTATTTTGAGATCAATCTCGCAGTAAGATTCATGTTGTTCTGTGAAATCTGAACTCAAAGATGCTGTGGCAGATGCTGCTGATCCCCTGCCCAGTAGATCCCCTCCCCTTCTTTACAGGACACTGGTTTTGTTGGGGATAGTGATGCAACAACATAAAAAGGAAACAGAAAACAGTTTTTAAAAAGTGACCACATTTGCATTTCTCCTTTGAAGAAAGGAATGGCAGTTTCTAGTTTTAGCCACTGTCATATAAGCTGAGATCTTAGAGTGGGTCTTCCAAAAATGCTCTTCAAAAGTAGAAGTAGCATTCAGTGATTAAACTGCTTAAGACCTTGTGGATATAAGCATGGAAAGGCAACAGTGTCTTGAATTCCTTATACTGTGGAACCACCACATTATCCCACTGCCTACTGCCATCCCTATTGTGATGTGACAGAAAAATAACTCCCTATTTGCTTTCCAAGTTGCTGTATATATGGCTAATGTTTTGTGTTACGTGTAGCTGAATCCAATCTGTAACTGATGGATTATCACTCACTAGGAAGTTTTGCATGGGTGAGAAGCAAATGAGAAGCAGTATGAAGCTGGACTGTGGTAGTGGCAGCATCAATAGAGATGGAAAAGAATAGTAAACAGGAGATACATTTGGGGATAGAAATCATAAGACAATTACTGTTTGAATGTGTGGTTGGAGGGAAAAGGAAGGAATCCAATATAAATTTAAGTTTAAGCTTGGGTGACCAGGAAAATGGTGACATCATTTACCAACTGAAGATAATTGTAAGAAAAGAAGGATAGCTCAAGTGATATATACATGAAATAAATTAAATGTTAGATGATAGCATTTTATTCAAAAGTCTGAAAACTCTAAGAACTAAATCAGTAGTATCAACTCTCAAGCCCTTAGAAAGCCTGGCAGAACAGAGGAGGGAATGGCAAGGAGTCTCCTATTAGATTGCAGGGTTTCCATTTATTCTTCCCAATGTGATGAGCCATACTAACTGGTCAAAAGTTTTAAACATGAGTTTAAACTACATTCGGAACATGTGTGATTATTTCCTCTGGGGCAAAGTGGCTGGAAATATAGCTTGCTTAGCCAAGGCGTAGGTCTGCTTTCAGAGTAGAACGTAAGCTCGGTGACCTCTGGATGCGCTTTATAGTTCTATGATTCTATAATTATCTTGGGCTTCAAATCACTTTCTAGCGAACAGCAAATAATTCTTACTAATAAAACACAATTTGAAACTGAGAACTGAAATTACACATTTTCAATAAAGTGTTGTAATAAAGGTAGCAACTGTAGATCCCCTCCAGGAATAAAGGGCTAAATGTATTGGTTGGCTGCTCGTGCAAGACACAGCTAAGGTCTACGTTGATTCATCATGCAGGAGATAGGGATGCTCTATGTAAGTTTTAAAAATAAACCTGACTGAAAATGAAAGAACTAAAAGGACATTGTCATTTAACCGTGGAATCTCTACTTAACATCAATAAGTGCTCTAAAGTTTAAATTATGCATTAGCCCCGCTGAGAAACTGCTGCCTGATTTTAGTTCCTGTATTCAGCTCCTTTCTGAAATCTCTTTCTTGGTACTGTGAATAGAAATCTCTCTCTGGGTTCTTTACAATTTTGCCAACAATGAGAGACCAATTCTATTAGAAAAAGATAGGAAGATATGAGGAGCTCTCATACCAATAAAAGTTTATCCCAAGTTCCACAGATTCAGAGGAGCAATTATTTGAGCAATTTTGTTTTTTAGAGGCCTCAAGCATATGACAGGGAACAATTATTAACATAAATGATTTATGGTACAGTTATTGTTTTTTTAAAATTGTATTTCCTACAGAAGCTTGTGATCTGAAACGTAGGGCTCATATAAATGGTAAAGTGAAATGATTCTTAAAGCATCTCCAGGTATATTCCTCCAAAAATTATTCCATGATCAGAAAAGTTTGGGACATTCCATTTAAATAAAATCACTGTTTCTTTTTTCTTTTTTTGTGATTCTTGTGAGAGCCTTTATAAAGCCCCATGACCCACCAAGAAAGGAATAAGGAAGTAGCATTTACATCTTGAAATTACTTTAATAAATACTAAATATTTTAATGAGATTATTAGAGATAGAGTGTGATCAACATTTTAAAAAAAGTTTAAGTAAACACTGACTTGACACTTTTTTTTAAGATCAGAAAACTAAGGCTCAAAAATATAAAGTATATTTTAACAGATTGATGTGGGTTGTTTTTGTTTATCATTATTTCTTTTGGGAATTGCTCCTTCCTAACCTCGCTCCCATTTTGCACATTTACAGTTGTAGCACAGCCCTCTGGATAGCTGGATTCCAAGCTTCTTGCCACAGTATATTAGACCATCCATGAGCACCTGATCCAGATTGCTCTAATTGAATTTCTTTCCTTGGGAGTATGATATTGAGATCAAGAAATTCAGTCTTTCCCTCTTTCTCTTGCTTACTTTATCACTATAAAACTAGACATATAACATATAAGGTGTAAGTAATATGTTTTTAGTCCATGTGGACCAAAGAAACAAAGAAAACCTATCTGGAGGCTGAAAGAATAAAAGGCTGGGCACAGTGGCTCACACCTGTAATACCAGAACTTTGGGAGGCTGAGGTGGGTGGATCACCTGAGGTCAGGAGTTCGAGACCAGCCTGACCAACATGGTGAAACCCCCGTCTCTACTAAAAATACAAAAATTAGCTGGGCCTAGTGGTGGGTGCCTGTAATCCCAGCTGCTCGGGAGGCTGAGGCAGGAGAATCGCTTGAACCTGGGAGGCAGAGGTTACAGTGAGCCAAGACCGTACCACCACACTCCAGCCTGGCTGACAAGAGCGAAACTCCATCTCAAAAAACAACCAAAAAAAAAAAAAAAAACCCAAAACATAAATGTACAAGAGGAGAGTACACAGGCTAACTTAAAGGGTTTTAAGGTCCTTTTCCCATTTTGTTCAGCTATATCCCTCCCCATGGGTTTCCATGATTCCCTTGTAACTGTGGTGGATTCCTTTTATCTTAAGGTTGAATTTTTTCTGTTTTCTTCAGTGAAAAAGGGCCAAATGACTACTGTTAACACCTTAGTCGCAGAGTAAAAGCTAGAAAACAGGTCACTTAACAATCAGTGCAATGCCTTTTAACTACAAGTCTTTTACGGTTTGTTGAGTAATACTTTGCAAATCTTAGCTTATATTTTTAAAATGTAATGCTGAGAAATCAAACCATTAATTTTTCCATCATAATTATTCTTAAAATTATTCATGTTTGCTTATCTATATATATTATATTTAGTTTACTTAAAATGTAATAAAAAACTACAAAATAAAAATAACATACATATCTACTAAAAATAAATGATAGCATTTATAATATTGCTTAAATTTTGTTCACTCATTCACAGAAATAGAAAATCTTAAAATTTGTGTGGAGCTAGAAAACCCAAAGAACCAAAGCAATACTGAGCAAAAAGAACAAAGTGGAGGCATCACCCTACCTGACTTCAAACTATATTATAAGACTATAGTAGCCAAACAAGCATGGTATTGGTATAAAAACAGACAAATACACTCATGAAACAGAATGGAGAACTCAGAAATAAATCCACTTATTTACAGCCAATTGATTTTCAACAAAGGCACCAAGAACATACATTGGAGAACCATCTTCAATTAATAGTGCTGTAAAAAGCAGATATCCTGTATGCAGAAGAATGAACTGGACCCCTATCTCTCATCATATACAAAAATCAACTCAGGATAGGTTAAAGACTAAATGTAAAATTTGAAAATATAAAACTATTAGAAGAAAGCATAGAGGAAATGCATCAGTACATTGGTCTAGGCAAAGATTTTATGACTAAGACCTCAAAAGCACAGGCCACAAAAACAAAAATAGACAAATATAACTATATTAAACTGAAGAGCTTCTGTACCACAAAGTAAACTACAGGGTAAAGACACAGCCTGATGAATGGCAGAAAATATTCACAAACTATTCATCTTACGAAGGACTGTTATTCAGAATATATAAGAAACTCAACGATAAAAACAATCACGTTGAAAAGCGGACAAAGGACATGAATAGATATTTCTCAAAAGAAGACTTCCAAATGGCCAAGAGTTATATGAAAAATGCCCAAATCACGAATCATTATGGAAATCCAAATCAAAACCGCAATGGGAGATCACTTTACCCCAGTTAGAATGGCTATTATTAAAAAGATAAAAAATAGCAGATGCTGATGAGAATGTGGAGAAAAGAGATCTCCTACAAATTTTTGGTGGTAATATAAAATTAGTATAGCTACTATGGAAAACAGTATGTATACTCTGCCAAAAATTAAAAATAGAACTACCATATGATCCAGGAATCTACTACTGGGTATTTGTCTAAAGGAAAAGAAGTCACTATATTAAAGGGATACCTGCACTCCATGTTTATTGCAGCACTGTTCACACTAGGAAAGATACAGAATCAACCTGTGTCCCTCAGTGGAGGAACAGATAAAGAAAATGTGGTATATATACAATGGAATACTATTTGGCCATAAAAAATTAAAATTATGTCATTTTCGGCAACATAGGTAGAACTAGAGGTCATTATGTTAAATAAGGTAGGCACAGAAAGAGAAAGATTGCATATTCTCACTGATGTGGAAGCTAAAAAAGTTTACATCCCTGAAGTAGAGAGTGGAATGATAGGTATCAGAGGCTGGAAAGGGTATATGTGGTGTGGGGGTGAAGAGAATTGGTTAATAGATACAAACATAGTCTTAGATAGAAGGATAAGTTCTAATGTTTGATAACAGAGTAGGGCGACTACAGCTAACAATGATGTATTGTATGATTCAAAATAGCTAGAAAAAAGGTCGAAATGTTCCCAAAGCTAGAAATGATAAATAGCCAAGGTGATAGATGTCCTAACTACCCTGACTTGATCATTTCACATTCCAAGCATGTAACAAAAATCACATATACCTCATAAAGATGTACAAATATTATGTATCAACAAAAACTTGTTCACTTTTAAAGAAATAAACAGTAGACACATTTTTCTATGTCTCTTACCCCGATCCAATTCTTTCACACTCTACACAAAGGCAACACCTAATATGCATTTGGTGTGTGTCTGAATCATATTATTGTGCTTTAATGGCACAGAAGTCTCTATTTGATATGGTTGCATATTTTAAAAAATGTATTTAAACTGTATTATAAAGTTAATAACACTATGTAATTCTTTTCACACTTAACATTATGCTTGCATGTGCATTCATAACTTTTTTCTATTTAAATTTTATTGAGCAAGATTTAGCATTATTTTATAAACATCCTTTACTCGAGAGACTTTTTTGCCATGCTGTTGCATGGTTTTAGTATTGAGCTTTTATAATGCCTAGATAATCTCCCACTGAGTTGATATATAATAGTTTGCTTTACTAGTCCCATCTGGTTTAGGTAATTATAAATTTTTGGCCTTTATAAAAAAGTGAAAAAGTAAATAAATAATAGAAGTTGGGATATTTGTATCCGAAGTTAAGAGAAAGCATCTTTTACCATCATTTAAGCCAATTTAAATGTTAATTTCATCCAAAATGTCTTCACAGAAACACCCAAAATATTAGACCAAATATCTAGGCATATTGTGGGGCAGTCAAGTTGACCAATGAAATTATCCATCATGGGAGGCTAGGTAGGTAGCCAACAGTATCTGCTTCAAAGGTGAGGAACATCACTATACAATGTTTTTGATGTTTTTAATAGCAGGAGATTCTCAGCTATGGGTTATTGAGTTCAACTGATGTAAAATATTCCAAAGTTTTGATATGTATTTTTCAAACACTTTCATAAAATTCTTTTATAATTTGCATAGTGTTTAACAATGTTTTAGAATATATGTTTCCTACATGAGCCCAGCATTATGTTTGTTAAAAAATTGTTTAGTAGGTGTAGAATGTTACTCATGGCTGTAATCCCAGCACTTTGGGAGGCTGAGGTAGGCAGAATACGAGGTCAGGAGTTCGAGACCAGCCTGGTCAACATGGTGAAACCCCATCTCTACTAAAAATACAAAAATTAGCCAGGTGCGGTGGCACGTGCCTGTAGTCCCAGCTACTCGGGAGGCTGAGGTGGGAGAATCACTTGAACCTGGGAGGAGGAGGTTGCAGTGAGCTGAGACCATGCCATTGCACTCCAGCCTGGGTGACAGAGTGAGACTCTGTCTCTCAAAAAAAAAAAAAGTTACTCATTATTGCTGCAATTTTTATTTTTTGATAAATAGAATAACCTTTTGTGATATTTGTTTACATTTGTATTTCCCTTTTATGCATTTCTTTAATAAAATCTTAGTGTTCTTAAACATTTTATAGATTCAATATATTATGTGAAATACATACTTGATTATATAAAATAGATTGTTCTATGTTATATAGGTTATATGACATTATAAAATATATTTTATGTATTTATAATATATAACATAATACATATAACAAATGTTATATGTATTATATGTATGTTATTTTATATATAACATTTCAATATATATAACATGTTATATATTATAAATATATAAAAAATATTTTATATAATATATATCCTAATATGACATATAAAATATTATATGTATTATATGTATGTTATTTTATATGTAACATTTCAATATACATAACATGTTATATATTTTAAATATATAAAATATATTTTATATCATGTATATCCTAATATAACATATAAAATATATTTTATATAAAATGTATGATATATTTTATATATGACAATATATGAAAATACATTTTTATGTTCTTGCTATTCTTTTCCTATTTATGTCATTCTACCAACCTGTTGTTTTCCTTTTTATTTAAATGTTATATTTTATTCTATAAATATGTTTTAATTTTCTTAATGTTACCCATTTTGATCTTTTATAATTACTCCTTTTATTTTTAATCCTCCTCGTTGTGATAGTTTTCCTTGTTTCTTGTGATTTAATTTTAATCTGCTTAGAATTAATTATGGAGTAAAGCACAGTTTTCTTCATATCATTTATTAAAGAAAGACTCCCATTGTTTGGATATGCTTATTTTATGACCCATCAATGTAATGGACTGAATTATACCCCCACAAATTTATATGTTGAAGCCCTAACCTTCAATGTGACTATTTGGAGACAGGGCCTCTGGGGAGGTAACTAAGGTTAAATAAGGTCATGAGAGTAGAGCCCTAATCTGCTAGGACTGGAGCCCAGAAGTGGAGACACCAGAGTCCTTTCTCCACCATGTGAGGCCACAGTGAAAGTGTGGCCATCTACAAGCCAGGCAAAGAGGTCACAGAAGAAACCCATCCTCACAACATTTTGATCTTGGACTCCCAGCCTACAGAACTGAGATAAATAAATTTCTGTTGTTTGAGCCCTTGAGTCTGTAACATTTTGTAATGGTAGCCTGAACAGGCTAATGCAATAACATTCTTAGATTTATTGGGATCTCTTCTTGAGATCTAGACTTGCTTTCACGAATATATTCTATTAATAGAAATCTCCATTTATGTAAATATATGTATACAGTGTCATTACAATAAACTTGGATTATTCTGATTTTATATTTTAGGTGTGGGCTGCACTTTTTTACATAATATTTTATGCTGGATGTAAAAGTATACCTCAAAATATGCTATAGCCATTCTTCTGAGTTTCTCTATGGCATCTAACATGAAGCTTCATCAAGCAGAGTATAAACCAAAGTTTCCTGCTTCATCTAAGGGTATAGGAGGCCACATGGCTTGGCACTTCTTCCTCAAGCAGAGCTAGAAAATGTGAGCCAAGGCAGATGAGAAGGGAAGATGGACCTCCCTAGGGTCATCTGTGGCAAACATGACTAAGCTGAGGTAAGGTGAGGAGTATGCAACTGGAAATTGTGTCATTCTAAGAAAACCTGGGAACCAAATGAAACTACTTAACATTTTGATTCTACAAAACATCTAAATATTTTCTTACTGTGAATTTCATCTACAAATGCACTTTTTTGTTAAATCTTTTAAATATCTTTTGAAAATACAAATTTCTTTTAATCATGGCTAATTACCTTAGATCCTATTAATGCAAACTTCTTTGAGAGATAAAAAGTGAATGAGATGTTGTGCTCAATGAGGCTGCAAGAATAAGATATAATAAATGAGAACACCATGTCATGAAAATAGTCTCAGTTGTCTACAGGATCAACTCTTTTGTCTGAATTGCCCGGACATTTCAGCTCAACCTCAGACTGCTTTTATTTTTTCTTCAATAGCTTTGACTCAATCAGTTGATTTGTTGGCATTACATAGATATAGCCCAAAACAAACATTTCTTGCTCTGAAGAATTTGATCATAAGCTGTTCATTACCTTTTAGGAAGAATTTTCAAGAGAGAATAAAAATGATCCTATGTGTGTGTATGTGTGTGTGTGTGTGTGTGTATATATATATATATATATTTTGCTTCAAATCAGCAACTATCATAGTAAAAGATAAAGCTTAGAAGCAATGGAGAGATTTGCCATAGGCCTTGAATACTTCTAAGGACCCTCTCTGCACTATGGAGGGTTGAGAAGGTTTGGTTTCTGGTTGTGAGCCTTGGTCAGGCATGGTGCATGTTTTGCTGGGAATGTTTCTGCAAAGAGGCCATTGTTTCAGCATCGGTACTAATCTCGCCACTCTTTGATCTTCCTCTTTTACCACCTAAAGGACTTCTGGATGCTGCTTTTTTATCGAGACAATGTTTTTTACATCCCATTCACAAATTCAGTATCTGGGTCATCCAAATACATCTAGGCCTAAAACGTGTGCCTTCACTGGGGCTAAGTAAACATGGCTTAATTTGTTCTGGACTCCAGAGTAGCTCGTGACATAAGAGAGAGCAAGTCCAAGTATAGAACCTTACTAGGACAAAATAATTTTTTTTTTTGGTCAGAACTTAACTAAATTTAGTACTAATCCCTTGAGAAAGAAAGAAAAAGCCTTAATTCAACACCCAATTATTTTTAAAGAAGGATCTAAAGACATAGCAGGAAATTAGACCAGCCAGTTTGACATCAGTTAAGTCTCAGAGCATTTTAAAAAGATCAAATGCTGGAACATTTAAAAAGCACAGCTTGACAACAGTCAATTAAGGTAGCCTCAGGATGTGGCCGGGAGATTTTAGTAATTTGTGTGTGTAGAGCATGGACGAAAATCTTAAAAGGCATTGCCATAAGAAGAAAAACAGTAAAATCATAAACAGGATATGGCTATTTAACACTGACTTTTCTTTCATTTTGTTTAATAATGGAGCCATGAAATCCTGGGGACTAAAAAAGCCTGGCAAATTGAATAGTTGAGTAAACTTGGCTATAAGTCAAACTCAATTTGAAATCCTTAGCAAGTTAGTTTTGTGTTCAGACTATTATTCAGTGATACTAAGGGTTGGGATAGAGGGGAATGGTTATGGCAGAAACACCTAGGACAGTGCTGCTCAAAGTGGGGTCCAGGGACCAGTGCCATTCCATAAACTACCATTGGCTAGATAAGTACAGAATAAATTGAGAATAAGTGTTGAGAAACTTTGATAGCAGTGTCACAAAGTACTTTCCTGAAAACATGGGCTTTAATTTTGTGTATCTCGTTTATTTTCAACAACAGTCTTAGCAATTAATTTTATTGTATTTTACAAAATTATAGGTCCATGTCTTATTGAAATAAAAAAGTGCTTCTCCACAGAGTGTGAGAAGCACTGATCAGAACAGCTTTTTTTTTTTTTTTTTTGAGACAGTGTCTTGCTCTGTCACCCAGACTGGAGTGCAGTGGTACTATGTCGACTCACTGCAATCTCTGCCCCCAGGGTTCACGCCATTCTCCTGCCTCAGCCTCCCAGGTAGCTGGGACTACAGGTGGCCACCACCATGCTTGGCTAATTTTTTGTATTTTTAATAGGGATGGGATTTCACCACGTTAGCCAGGATGGTCTTGATCTCCTGACCTTGTGATCCACCGGCTTCAGCCTCCCCAAGTGCTGGGATTACAGGCGTGAGCCACCGCACCCGGCCTCAAGACAGTTTTTTAAAGAAATGACATTTAAAATACGATGCACATCATGTTAGAAAATACCAAGCTGTTTTTCCTGTTCACAAAATAAATCCAAGCATAATTACCTCAAACATATTTGTAAAATGGTTTTCAAAAATAGACATTTGAAGAAACTCATTGGGTCAAAGTTTAGAGAATCTGAAAAAAAGTCTTTTATTGTGCAGTGTAGCTGTAACTAAGACTACAGTGTGTGTGGAAAGGTTGATCATAATGTTCTGATTCTTCAGGCCTTCCCTGTATTCAAAGGATGCACCCATGCCCTTTGCCATGTGAGTTTGCACCTGCTACCACTAAATGTCAAGTGTTACCCTACCTCATTGTTGTCGGGCTTCACCAAATGACTTGCACTGGCCAGTAGAATATGGGCAGACATGCCAGTGTTCCAGGCTCTGCGACAAAGCCTCAGAGACTGTGTATTTCTTCTGTCTGTCTGCATTTTGTGTGATCACTGTATAAGGGCATGCTTCAGCTGTCTGCTGCCCCTTGAGGGTGGGTCCCAAAATACGACATGTGGAGCAGAACTAAACCTGACCCAAGGCTTACAGCCAAGTCTGCCACACTGCAGTCTGAAGTAGTCATCAAAGTTAACCTACAGAATGATAAGCCACATAAAGAACTGCCTGTTGTTATAGGCCACCTAGTTTTGGCATGGCTTGTTATGCAGCATTATTGCAGCAGTAGGTGACCAGCACAGTTAGGTTACAACATGTGCTATAGTTACGGATGGTATTTGATTTACTATTGCAGTAGTAGGTGACCAGCACAGCTGGGTTATAATACATGCTATAGTTACGGATGGTATTTGATTTACTATTCCAGCCTGGACACCTCTTCTAAGTGGCATTCTCATGTATGCAACTGCCTATTTGACATGCCGACTTTGATCTCCAATAGGCAACTCAAATGTAACACATTCAAACCTGTAATCTTGATTCTCCTCCCCTAACCCCAAACTACTTCACTGCTTGGTAAATGGCAACTCTCTTCTATCACTTGCTCAGACCAAGATCCTTGGACTCATCCTTGATTTCTCACTTTTTTTTTTTTTCCACGTTTCACATCTAGTGGGATGGGAAATAAATTGAAACACATTCTGAATCTGACCACTTCTCATCCCCTCCATTGCTATTAACACTTCCCTAAGAAGCTCCTCTTAGTGGCTCTTGTTTATTCTGCCCTTATTTCTCTGGGATCTCTTCACTGTATAACAACCAGGATGATCTTTTAAAATATAAGTCACATCATTTCGCTCTTCTTCAAGCTCTCTATTGGCTTCCCAGCTCACTCAGAAATTCAACCAAAGTTGCTGACATGACCTAACTGATCCTACACATCTAGACTGGACTGCCTGCTTTCTATGAGCCACCTGGCTCCTCCTTGCTCTCCGTGAGTACACAAAGTTTCCGCTGCAAGATCCCGCCTTTGGATGCCCTCTTCCCAGCTATCTGCTGCTCACACATCAGTCCTATTATGGAGGCTTCCCTGACCCCATGTAGAACAGTACCTACTACTCCATCACTCTCTGTGCACTTCCTCCACTTTATTCCTGATCTTAGCACGCACTCTCTAGCATGTTACATATACATGCATTTATCAACTGCTCTCACTAGAATGGACGCTTTCTGAAGCAGGGATTGTCATTTCCATGGCCATATCTCTAGCATTAAAAACAGCGCCTGGCGTATAGAAAGCACTTAATACATATCTATTGATGAAAAAATGAATTCAATGTCTTTTCAAAGAATATGGCCCTGTTAAATCTTGAATTTGTTAAGTGTGAGTTGGGTATTTAAATGCTGACTGATTATAGTTAAAGAAGACCAGCTTCCTATTTTTAACAAGAAGTTGATGTTTGTCAAATAGGCAGGATAATCTTTTGGTTGTGGATTTTAAAGAATACCATGACTTGGTTAACATTAGAAACGGGGGCACTTTATTTTAGCACCGAAGACATGCAGGTTGTATTCAGGGTTTTTAATTTGTATGAGACATTCAGTAAGGATTTTCAGTTCATTTTTGAACCAGGTCATTTATAGAGCTTACTAAGAGATAGGAGGTGAGAAAGAATCAGCGAATTCTAGAACTGGAAATTCTATTTTTATTTTAGAGGGAAAAGAATAACACTCCTTCCAAGAAAACTTTAGGGACCTGTGAGAAGATGAGGCTGGCCGGGTAGGAGGTGGGGACTGTCACTCGCAGGTTTTGCCCACACTAGCAGTTTTCTGGCATTTCAGCAGCACACCGTTTTGGTGAGGACTCTATATGTTATTTTAGCAGCAAAATCTCTGCCAAGATCATGAAGGGAGTGCAAACTCCAGGAAATCTTGTAAAAGAAGCAGAAATGTTGTTACATGCTTGGATTTCAGACCAGCTGAGGCAAAACTGCAGCACATCTACACCCAAGCCCTTACCAAGTATGGTCATTCTGAGACTTCCGTCGGAAGTTCTCGCTCAGAGGTGACAGCGTTTCTAACATCATTTCAAAATCTGGTCTGTATCAGGTTGCTGATCTCCGGATTCATGAACATGTTATCAATACCTTATTTCTATAATGTTGAGTACTTCATAGGGCTATGTACACAGAAAATACATTACAAAAAGGCAAAAATGAAGAATGATACCATGATTATAGAAAAATAAAATCAATTTTATTCTTGTTTTGTGTTCAGTGAACACACACCAAAAATGTATAATTAATTTTCTCTGGTGGAGAAGGGGGCTGTAAATAACACTTGTTAAATAACTAAGATGTGCCAGACACAATTCACAATTCTAGGAGCTTCACATATGTTTCCTAGCTATAATATATAAAACGTGTATCTTGCATATAACCTCCTTTACAAATTAGATTATTTTGGGATCAGATACTCTCCCTATTTCTTAGGGTGAAGCAGATACAAAAGCAAGCATAACCTGACAAACTACCTGAGAGACAGAAATGACACATATTTTTCTGAAAACCACTGAGCAAATGTGGAGTAGGGAAAGGAAAAATATTTTACACTCATTTGGGATGAAAGCTTCTATGGGTTGGTTTTGTAAGTTCCATGGACAACTTATATTCTGACACCTAAGAAATATTACAGTGTAAGTTCTGTGTGATAAATAGTAAAACAGTTCTTCCTCTCAGATAAGAAACTGTAATTATTCAACAGCTTCACCTTAATTCTTTTCCTTTGGGCTTTATTTTATAATGCAGAATGCAAAAGAAACACTCCCTGCATTTAGAAGCACTCTTTGAAGCAACATTTAGTGCATTCCCTGGGCATCGTGAGTTTAGAATTGTGAGATGTAGACTTAAAACCTTGTCAGAAATGTGTTTGCATGTCCTTGTCCCGAATCCCCCTAGTGCACTCCATTTTCAAGTTCACTGTCCTTCCGCCCTGTGCCCAATAGCAGAGCAGTGGACATTTGGCCCTGCTGCCTATTGCTTCTACACCAAAGGAGGCCTTGGAAGGGATAGCCCAGATAGCTGTTGGCTGCAGAGGCAACACAGCCTTCACTACCAGCAGTGGAAAAGATGCTGCCAGAGGATGCTGGGAATGGTGTTTGGGTTGAGGGAGTGTTTCTCAAGACTTGTTTAGAGGAATGGGGAAAGAAAGGGTTCTTTTCACAGGATGTTTGAAAAATGGACAGTATTTTTTTCTCCAATGGAAGTGTCATTTCTCTGATTTTCTTCCCTTTCATCTGCATCACCTATACACAGTCATCATGCTGTGTTTTCTTAAGTACTGTGCAGTATTTGAAAATGAATTGAATCCTGAAAGATTTTATATATTTTTTTCCCCTGGTAACTGCACAAATCCATTAAACATTTTATTGCTCCCTAGGGGTTGAGTGATTTATTATCCTGACCCTGCTGGTCAGATAAGCAAACACCTAACTCAGAATGAACAACTGTCTCTGTTTCTTTGAGTGATGGGAAGAGAATTTTAAATAATGGTTGGTGTTTCAAGACATGGGGAGAAAACAAGGAAAGAGAAACGCTTTTTTCCTTTGACATTAGCCACGGTGTACTATGATCAGAAAATTGTGTTTTTCCTCTTCTCTCTGAAAACATGTTCTTCATTTATGTTCTTTATTGGAAATTAAGCACTTTAATTAAGGAAATGTATTAAGTTAGTAAATAATACAGTCCTCTAAAGTGTTTTCATCCAGAACGTTTTTCTCTCTTTTGTTTGTTTTCACTGTGTTTGATTTTAGGTTTTCCTAATTTGGGATATAGGGCACTAGTAAATCATTCGTAGTTTCATTTATGAATTCATTTAAAAAAACAGTACTGATCACTTACTTAATGTCAGGTTTGGTGTTGTTACTCAAGAAAACAGATATGGGAGAATGAGCTTTGCCTGTAAGAAGAGGGCACAGGGCTAACCTATTGCACAGTCATAGACACTCACACATATTCATCCACTGTGATGGAGCAGCCACGAAGACTCAGCCATGTATGGTGGGGCCTGAGAAGAGAGCCTCAGCAGTGCCACAGAGTCAGGTGAGGCTTCACAGAGGGTGTAATATTTGATCTGAGTCTTCAAAGGCCTTTGGATAAAGAAGATTATTGTAAGCTAAGGAAAACAGCCATGCATAGGCAAGGAGGACCGGCCAAGATCTGGGCGAGGCAGAGAGGTGGGTAGTTTGATGACCCAGGAGTGGGTACAGTACAGAGGGAGAATATAAAAGCCAAATGTGTATCCCCAGGGGTAGAATCACATGTAAGAAGCTGGCAAGGAAACTCACCAAGAAAACTAAAAAGATTTATACAGCAAGCAAGCAAGAAAGAACTGAGAGAGAGGGATAGCAAAGCCTAAATTATAAAGCTTTCCATTTCAGAGAATCTAGATGATTCACATCTTGTGGTTTTATCTTTTAGGTTACTGGTTTTCTGCATAGAGTGGATTATTTAGCTTGAAAATAGAAAACACTGTTATATTTTTGATTAATACTAGTGACATCAAAAATACACATATCAACAAACACCTAAATTTAGGATATGATTTAAAGACATTTGACAATAATAAGGTACAATTGTCCACTTATCTGATTTGCAAGAATTTAGAAGATTTATACCACTTCCACTTTCTGCAAGGCCATCTTGCAAAGTATATATAAATTTAAATGTGTCCACCCTTTGACCCTGAAACTCCATTTTTAGGAATATTTTAAAAAAATAAAATACATGTTCTTTGTCCAAGAAGATGAGACTACTTAAATGAATTATGTTTCACCATACAATAGAACACACAGAATTTTTATAGTCTGTGAAAATTAAAAGGATGAATCAGAAACATGTATTAACATGGAATAATGTTCTTATATTATTGCGAAGCATAAAAAGCAGGTTAGAAACAGCAATGTAGCTTTATTTTTAATATATAATATGTATAGAAAGGGGCTGGAGAGATGTGTATCAAGTTGCTAACTGCATTTATTTCTGGTGACGATTTTCTAGATGATTTTTACTTTGTTATTTGGAAACACATTGTAGTGTCTGTTTTTGTTGTTTTTACAATGGCACATTTTATTTTCATTATCTGATAAAAACATAAATAAAGTCTATTAAAAATGAAAAGGCTGGGCATCGTGGCTTATGCCTGTAATCTCAGCATTTTGAGAGGGCCAGGCGGGCAGATCACCTGAGGTCAAGAGTTCGAGACCAGTCTGGCCAACGTGGTGAAACCCCGTCTCTACTAAAAATACAAAAACTAGCCAGGCATGGTGACAGGTACCTGTAATCCCAGCTATTCAGGAGGCTGAGGCAGGAGAATCACTTGAACCCGGGAGGCAGAGGATACAGTGAGCTGTGATCATGCCACTGCCCTCCAGCCTGGGCAACAGAGCGAGTCTGTCTGGGGGGGGGAAAAAAAAAAAAGAAAACAGAAATTACCATTTAATTGACTTGGAAGTTATATCGACCATCAGTATTGAAAATAAAAACCCAGTGCCTTCCCAGCTGTAATGTGGATCTGCATCACCTGTGTACCTGTGCATATCATCTGGCAGTTTTAAGGTGGGGCCTGAAACTCTGCATTTCTCACAAGCTCCCAGGTGTTGCTTATGTTGCTGGTTTGGGAGCATGCTTTAAGAAGCAAATTTAAACTATAAAAATCTTGTGTTGCCAGGTTTCATTGCCTTTGTTGTGTTTATTTTATTATAGGCAGAAACATACATGGAATAATAAAAGATGGCTGAGAAAACAGAAGTAGAACAGCTGTTTTCATTTAATGATTCTCTTAACAGGTAGAATAAGCAGATTCTATTTCCATCTTGTCCAGAGATACCCAAGGTCCTCCTGAATTTGTGTGGCCATCCTGGACTTCGTAATCTCATAGTAGAGCTTTCCTCTCAAAATGGAATCTCAATTTGCAGAGTTTCTTGGGCAACCATCCCCATTTAAAGCTTGCTATTTGTAAGTTTCTTTTCCTTAGATCACTATACTGGTTAGTCTCTTCTGATAAAATAGTCAATGCTTAAATAAAAGATCTTTCTTGACTTTTTAGCCTCTTCCAAATTGTTTTAACATTTTAACAAGTTTCCATAGGTTATTAGTTTCAAAAAATGAATAAAGAAGCAAAGTCAGGCAAGGCAAGATCAAGAGAGCTATCCCAAAATGCATCTGACTTTATTACCAACAGGTAGTCTTAAACAACACAAGTATGAGTTTTGGTGATTTAGTGAAAGTGTTAATCCAATTTTTTTTAAATTGCCAAACTGGATGTATCAGCCTGCTTAATCAAAATTACCAATGTATTTTTATTGTTCTTGTTAATGAGCTAAATAGTATAGCAGTTGGTTTTATTTTTGAATCTATAATTTCAGTATTAGCAAAGGGCACAACTGTGGCAATATGCCTTTTATTGATTATTTTTGTTAAATCATTTATTTCCTGTGGTCTGTTCTACACCTTTGATTTCTTTAACGCAACTTAGTTCTTATGAGAATGTAAATAGAGAAATGGTGTTAGCAGAGGCAGATTTACCATAAAGCTACTAAAACATTATGTTCACATGATGATGTGTTTTTGTAAAATTTACTAAAATTAGGTACATTCACTTCCATGGATTAAACACCCCCTTCCTGGCCCACCCTGTCAAACTTCTCTTTTAAGTAGGCGATAACTAAAACTTGGAGTCAGTACTTTTATAATGAGCAACCAGCAAGGACTGGGAGCTGGTAGATTGTATTCAGAATATACCAACAGCAGGGAATCATTGAGAGCAAGAGATACATTTTTGATATAATACATGACTAGACTCTTGGGTTGTTTGATAATTCAGTTAGTGAAAACAGAGAACCATATGAACACGTTGGAGAAATATTAAGATTTCCTGATGATTTGATGATTTGATACAAAGGACAGTCATTTGCAAAGATAACATAACTCATGCCACTAAAGCAAGGACATCTACTAACTTGTAAATGAGTGTTGAAAATCCCAAATACATTTAAGACCAGTCACTGCACAGGGAAAATTGACAGGTCCAACAATCTCGCAGTCTCACAGTTTATGTATGAGAGAAACTTGATAAATATTTTTCCCCAATAATTCTAAACATGCACGTGATATTACAGTAACAAATGGTGCAGTCAAAAGAAATTTTTCTAAACGATTAATAACAAAAAAACCCCATAAATTTTTGTTGACTTTGCTTGAGGAGAAATTCAATTTTATTTCCTCCATAGAAAATATAGTTTTGTTGTCATGCAGAGACAAAGAGGATACAAACAAAAACATAGTTAGCAAAGTATTACAGATGTGGACCAGGTCAGTTAATTAATGAAAATTTATAATTTTTCTGGATCTTGTGAAGTTTTTGACAATTATCAGCATTTTGAAAGTTGTGAATTATTGTAATTTTCCCACTATTCTAAATTCTAAATGGTCACTGTTAAACCAAATTTGATATTTGTAATTTTACATTCTGTTTCTTAAAGAAGGACTTTGAAGATTGGTAGAACCATCAAGTCCCAAAAAACCTGCATCTGTCCCTGATATCAGAATAACTTGAAATTCTAGGAAGTTCATATAGGATATTTGGTAGCATGTTAATATTTTGAAGTTAGGAGCAGGTTTTTTTTTCACAATAAAGGGAAAAGCTTAGGAACATGTGAAGAAGGTAAGAAACTCAAAATATAGACACCCTTCCTTTAGTGCAAATGTGGCTGGGTTGATGTCCTCCAGAACCACCACACTTTGCTCTCTGGAGAGGCTGCCAGTACAGATGAAAAAGCTGGGAAAGCAATTCCACCCACATCAGTACCCTTCATGCTTCTAAAAAAACATCGATGAAGATAATTGCCCTGGACCATTGGATTTTTATGAAACTGGTCTCTATTATAGGAGTGTTATCAAGGGCCAGCATGAGAAAACAGAGCCCAAAATAGAAGTATGCAAAGAATGAATGAGATTCTAAGTGCACATGCCTGTGGGGAGTTAATTGGGCTGTAATTCTAATATTGCTATTATTTGGGATAGGGTACTTGTTACAATGCTTTGTAGATTTTGAGTTCATCTGCTCTGTTTCTATTTTCCCCATACATTCTATTATTTTTAGGGCATAATTATGTTGAATGTGAGCTTTTTCCAGAACCCATTTATGACAATAAAGCAGGAATGCTTGTATTTATACTTTGCCTATTTGTAAAAAATTTTGAGTAGCTTCTAAGATAAACATGATGCAAAGCAAAAGCATAGGACGTAAGAGAGAGGAAAGAAGAGGATGAAAACATTATGAACAAAATGTACAAAACGACAACAAATACTTGTCCTCAAATGGAAGAAGTACTAATAAATAAAACTGGTCACTGTTACCTGGCACTTAAGATAGAAGAAAACAATTTTAACAGAGTTTCATTTTGGGATGAAATGAATCACAGAAATTAAAGTTGATACCCAAAGTGAGAACCCTGTCTATAAAAGTAACCTACAAAAAGTAAGAAAAAAAAATTTAGCTGGGTGAGGTGGCAAGCGCCTCTAATCTCAGCTGCTGGGGAGGCTGAGATGGGAGGATCGCTTCAGCCCAGGAGTTCGAGGTGGCAGTGAGCTATGATTACACCACTGCACTCCAGCATGGGCAACAGGGCGAGATCTTGTCCCTAAGAGAAAAATACAATAAAATAAATAAAAAGTTGATACTATATGGAGAAAATATTCCAGCACTGTGCAGAGGTCACAGTAGGTACTCAGAAAATGTGGGAGGAAGAAATATAGGCTTTGCAGTCAGATGACCTGGTTTTCAGCCCAGCTCAGCTATTTATTAGTGTTCTGACCTTGGACATGTTATTTACCTCTTTAAACTTTGCTTCGTCTGTGACAAGGGAGTAATAATAACTATCTCAGAAGCACAAGGTAAGTACCTAATAATGTTATATGGTAATACTGTTGTTATTATTTTGTGAAAGATGTGAAAACATAATTCAGATGGACAGGTTATTATATCCTACTTTAGGAAATCAAAGGCCATAACGTTTGATTATTATCTAGGAAGGCATTTCTCTGGACACTTTGCTTTCTGAGTAAAGGTCCAGCATTTGAAAGCTCTAGATAAAAAATTCCTCTCCTTGGGTGGATGCTATGACAGATCTATCTTGTGGGTGCTTTGAAATCTGGTCCACAGACTGCTTTTTATGACTAATGAAAACAGACATTGCTCCTGGTCATGAGGGTTACTGCACGCCGTCT
Source organism: Macaca thibetana thibetana (assembly GCF_024542745.1). Lineage (NCBI taxonomy): Eukaryota > Metazoa > Chordata > Mammalia > Primates > Cercopithecidae > Macaca > Macaca thibetana. Next base: position 91,106,234 of record NC_065592.1, read on the forward strand.
GTGGTTGGGATGCAGCCTGAGAGACCCAAGGCAGTGAATCCTGCCAGTGGGATCGCCAGGCTTTGTGATGTAAGGCTCCCCAGTCCGTAGCAAAGGTCCCTGCAGGAACTCATCCTGATGGTTGCTGGAGAAGCAGCGCCTCATATGCCCACCTTTCCTTCCTCTTGTGACTCAGGTCCCTGCACTCGGGTTCAGGGGACTCTGCAGATTTGAGCCACTTAATCAAATCTTCTCACTTCTTCATGCAGATACTAATCTGCCTTTCGAATTCTTGGGTTACCGCCTGGCAGGGAACAGCAGGTGCCAGACAGCAGAGAGTGGCTGTAGGAGACACTGTGCTCCCAGCACTTTGAGCTTCGAGTTTCACCTTGGCCCTGCACATTAGGGTGATGACGGTGGCGGTGAGTGACTTGTCTGCCTCACACGCTGTGGAGACAGGGAGGCGAGAACGTGTCGCTGCCATCGTGGAGCCATTTAAGGACTATGACTACTGTTGCTATCTCTATAGAAATGGACTGGATATCGCCTTTTAGACAGGGGAGGGGATTGAAAGCCACCCGATTTTAATGTCTGTTTTATATCAGCTTACAATCTTAAACAACTATATTAAGTGCTCTTTGGGTTAGACTGAAATGCTTAGAGAACCTCATTATAGAGTTTAATTATGGCATTTTATAAATGGGAAAGATGAGTGCAGTTGGGAGAATCCTGCTCTCTCAGTGCTGACAATGCTGGTTAGGGTTTCCGTAACCACTAGAAGGTGCATTTTGCGTTTCTTGCAGATGTACATTGTGAGACAGGAAACTGGAAGGGGGAAGGAGAAAAAAAGCAACAAAATACCACCGAGCTGTTTTCTTTTTTGAAATTGTAAATTACATTAAAAAAAGAAATTGAAACATGAATAGACAAAGACTTCATTTATTTATTGCCAGGAGAGGTGCATTAGGATGCCACCCTGTGTTTCCATGGCATTGAGGAGACATAAACAGAAAACACGGGCTAATGCATTCAGTTAGGCACAGATTTTAAAGTCTAATGTGCAGTCTAAATATATATCACAAGTATTCTTGCCATTTATTTATCTATTGCATAGCCAGCAGTTAAGGGGGAGCCTGCTTAACTAATGGGAAGCTGTGATCTGTTTGTAAATGTGCCTACAGGCTCAAGCCTTTGACATCTGATGTGCATCTATGGCATGTCTGTGCTCTTTGTTACCTTGGAATCACTTGTTAACCTACCTTTGCCTCTTCTAGATGAGGCGTAGTAAATTCAAATGCTTTAATTCACCTTCTAGGTAGGTAGCCTAAAAGCGGCAAGTGAGCTGAGCTAAATATATATGAATCATTATGAATGGTGCAGATACAGGAAATTGGAGAGCCCAAGCTCTGGACAACCAGCAATTCTTGACAAGCACACACATAGACTTATTTCAGAAGATTTGATGAGTTTTCAAAGGGGTCTGTAAATCTACATTTTTACTTGAAATCTGTTGGTTAAAAAATTAGCATATTTTTTGGCCAAATGCAAAAGGGCAGGTAGGGTGCAAGGGTTGCCAGTTTAGAAGTCTGATTTTTGTGATAATAACTTCACGGTTTTTGTAGTTGTTTTTAAAAGCATAGAGCCTTTACCCTTTCAGTGATGTAAATGCATCCTGGATGTAATGTAACCGAGTCAATGCCAAAGCAGAGCCGAGAAAGAATCTAGGGCTTCTGGCTCCTAGTTCAGTATTTTTCTTCATTGCCATGTTTCCACTTGCCTTTCTTCTTTAGAACTTTGAGCTTCCTCTTTTGTCTGAGAAAGGCATCGAGCAGAGGAAAAAGAGAAGCCAAAACCTAAAGTCGGGAATAATTTAGCACTAGGCTACAAAGAACTCATCAGTGAGAGAACAACTGATTAAAACAGAACAAGAGAGAGTAACCATTGTATTGGACACCATGCTTAAAAAGCTGGGTAAATGCCATTCAAGGAAGATCAAGCCAGTTAATTATAAAACAAGAAAATAGGGCTCTCTGGGTTCAGTGAATACCTATAATTGTTACTGCTCACATGAAATCCACTGGTGTCCTTTGGGTGTACCACCACCCTTAATTTCAGGATTCTTCACCATTCCTATATGTAGTGTCTGCCTTCAGGGAATAGGGAGTAGAGTGGCAGAGGTCTGTGATCTATGTTCTGTTATAAATAAATATGGCCTTGCAGGCAAACTTTGCATTTTTTTTGCCAAATCTAAGGTGCAAAGAATTTTTTTTTTTTTTTTTGCTTGTGTTTTTAAAACAGTGTGGTTTGAGCCAGGCTTGCTGTGAAATATACAAGCCCTCAGAGCAGAAGTATGCTTATTGCTTGCAATCAAATAAGAAATTAAAAATAAATATTATTTTGAAGCTATATTTTCTTACATCCCTAAAAATAAAATGGATTGTTTGAAAAACATATCTAAACAAATGAAATAATTAATTTGAAAAATGTCAAAAGCGTTCCACTGCATTGTGTTTTCATTCTCTTTTACTTGGTTTGCCTGACATTTTGTGACTATGGTTAGATCACTGTTTGGGGCCAACTTCCTTTGTCTCATTGACTTTTGCTTTTGACAGGGTCATGTTTATGTTGTAGGACTTTTCCTTAGCTCAGCTAAAGATGTGTCCCATGGCCACAAAAATTTAGGCCCACAGACAGTTTGAGGGGTGAGTAAGACAGGGTTTTATGGGGTGAAAAGGAAGAAAAGGGGGAAACAGGCCCCCTCTGTGAAACCAGACTCGTCCCCTGCTAGAGCACTTCCGGCCCTCAGCTTGAATCCCAGGTTCCACACAGGAAGAGGAGGGGCCATGCCCCTCCCCGCTGCAACAACAGGAGCTTCCCCAGGCTCCACCCCAGTGCGCAGGCCAGTTAGAGTTTTTCCAAGGACCCCTCCCACCTGGCTGGCTCATTTACACTCTGGGTGGGAGCCACCTTCTTTTCTTCTTAGGTATTTTCATGTTCTTTTTTTCATTTCCAAATGTCTGTTAAATAGGAAATACCCTATTCTAGCTGCAAAGTTAGTGTGTATCTTTCTCACCCCCTGGACAGTCACACAGAGGGTCTGGTGTTCTGTGAAGATGCTCCCCTTGCTACTGTTATCACAGTGTGCTCGGATTACCTGCCAAGTGCTTGCTGTATAAATTATAGCTGCCTGGTGGGAGCTTTAATTCTTATGCTTGATGTTTTAAAAAAATATTTTCAAGGTTGAACTCTATAAATCCACATTTTTTGACTAGGTTATATCTGCTCTCATTTTTCCTTTTCTTCCTCTTGTGTTTAGAATTAAATCTGCTTCTTTAGTGGAACAGGGAAGAAGGTACAGAAACTCCACAAGAAAGAATACCGTGATTTGATGTATCTCAGTTAATAAATGCTAAGTTGGCATAGATTTGAGAGAAGTATATTATAGGATAGTAATTATTTATTCAGATGAGCCAGCCCTTTTATATTGAGGGCAATTTTGGTCCTGAAGATTGCTTTTTCTGTTTTGTACACGTGAGTGCGTGTGTAGACTGATGGACATGAACATTGGAATATGCAGATCGAATTCCAGACCACCAAGTGATTCAAAGCTGAGAAATAAGGATTTACTTTTTGTCTGGTTTCAAGTTTGGCAGAAACTTAATTCCTTCACCTAATTTTCTTGCCTCGTCTTTCCTCTTCTCACAGCAACTAAGCACAGATTGAATTTCCAGATTTAGCTAATTGACATCCTGGAGCTACAGGAAGTTCAGATATAGGATTAATGGTGAAAGGCAGGCACCATGGGAATTCCTTAACAGGCCAGAATTGAACAGTGCCTGGAATAAGATTTGGAGAGCAAAGTTTTGCTAATAAGTAATTCTGAGGAAAGGACAGGGAGAATGAATCACCATGAGGTTGAACGATTAGCAAAGTGAGATTTGAACTAAATGTAATGATTGATGACGATGATGTAACTAAACATGCTATTTTAAATTACTTGCTTTGAATAGAGTTTCTTGTAGCTGAAGACCTTTTCTTTGCTGCTGGATGGGATATGTAAATTAGAGCCAAAAGCTTGGGCAGATGAAGACTTGCTCTGAATGATGAAGGGAGGAAGCAACGGACGTTCCTCTGTTGCTTGGACAGGCCAGGAAATACCTAGGGGATCTGCAGAGCTGGGAAGGGGACAATCAGTGATGCTGGACTGGAATCAGGGAAAAGCAGAGGAGAAGAAACCAGACTGGGGACAGCTGATGTGTCTGGATGGAATTTTGCTGTGTTTGTGATCAGTAATGTGATGTGAAGTCTTTCCTTTTGCCACATCTTTGGTAGTCCTCCATTGTTCCTCAGTGTTTTGGGTGCATGTGGGTTACTTTTGCAGTCTGTAGGCGTTGAGGTTGGCATTAAGGTTGAAGGAAAAAGCAGAGTCTATAAGCAGGAAGAAGCTTATATCTGGATTGGAAGAATAGCATTTATAGTAGTAACAACAATGATAGTTATATGAGCTGGCATTTGTTGAAAGCCTACTATGTTGCAAGATCCCCATATACATTAACTTATTTAAGTTTTGCAACTCTGTAGAAGTGGGACTGTTGACTCCCTGTTCTGTCTCTGTTTTCACCTCACTCCCTGGCTTGTTCAGAACCCCTAACAGGCACTCAGAGAGTGAGCATCCTTTTTCCTAAGCCCTAGCTTGTTTATTTTTGGCATTTCTTTCTAAGCAATAACAGTGGCACAAACTTGATAGTAGAACATAAGTTTATTACCCAACATTGACTAAACATAGTCAGTAGAAGTAGTTACGGGTGGCATATAAACCTCTCTTCTAGGTGCATAGCTGAAATTGACCATTTAGTAGGTAACTCATGTTCTTCCCCTTTATGACATCCACAGTCACCTCCCCAGATTATTTCCCAAGTAGAGCTAAGTAGACTCTGGTGTCACTCCTAATTATGGCTTATTTTATTTTCATGTGGTGCCTCATTATCATGCAATTACCATAAATCAGAGGCATCTTGCCAGGACATCTGGGTAATGGAATAGGCTCAGTACAGACTAAACCAAGAACTGGGACTTGACTTCTCAGTCTTTCTTTGCTTTTGACCACCTTCCTCCTGGAGGCAAAACCATGCAAACAATCCCAGTGCTTTCTTGTTTTTTTCTCATTTTGTTTTCCTCCTCCTACCCCCACCCCAAGGACAGGCTGCCTTGCAAAGTTTCTCTAGCATAATCTCTCCTCCCAAACCATAGATTCTCCTCTAATCAATACTCTACTGTGATTCAATGATGTGAAGAGCTAATATCATGCCCTGTTTTACAGATGAGATTTAGGAAGGTAAAGTAAGCCATTCAAGGTCACACAACTAGGAAGAGATGGAGCTAGAATTCCAGCCTGAAACTGACGCTCAAAAAGAGCCTCTTTCTTTCCCATACTGGCTCTTTTCCCTGGGTGCAGCCTACAAATTATGGCAGCTACAAATGAAGGGCGGCCTACAAATTATGGCAACTCTCTCCTTCTACCATGGGCAAGGGCTGGACAATCAGGGTGTGTAGGGTGAGCAAGAATTTAGAATCATGAAGTTAATTTGCAACATCTGTTTATCCATTTCCCTAAGTTTTGTTTTAGTTTAAACTTTCTTTTAATTGAAAATATAAAGTCACCATCTAGGTATAAGCTAGAATTAGTTCTAGTAAAAATTGCAGCTGACATTACATTTTTGTGATAACACTTACATGATCAATTATTTAAAGTGGGAATTTGGGGCAACACACTTTCCATGCATTTTTTAAAAAAATTTAAGTACAAACTTTCCCCACCAAAATTATTGCAGAAGAGATTAAAAAAAATCTTGCTTAATAGCAGAAGCATATAAAATTACTTCAACACAGAAAATACGTTTTATTTTACTCTAAGAATAACTCTGAAATGTCAAGCATGAAAGACAACAAATGTTTACACATGTACTTCTTCCTACACTGACAATTGTTGAGAATATACTTTGCTCTATTATACTGTATTAATATAGAGAATGTAAACGATGTCAAAATTATACCCATACACTTCCATCCCAGCAACCACCTGAGGCTGCCTTTTTAAAAAAAATTAAATTTAAATTTTTATTTTTCTGAAAACATGTCAGGTTCATAGAGGCTACCTTTGATATTGTGGGATCTGCTTGTTTTCCTAGCTAGTAAATTGCTCTGGGATTTTTTTTTCTTGTTGATATACTGCATGTTAATTTTTAAAAGCTTTTTATTGCAAAAATGTTCAAACGCACACATTTAGAGAGAATCTCATACTTAACTCCTAGTTTTTCATTTTGCTTTAACAATTGCTAACTGATTGAAACATCCTTTGCAAAATTATGACAAGTAAGAGATGTCTGAATGTAAATGACTCCGTCTTGCTTCTGACCGCCAAGCTGTCCTTGGTCATTCCTGGACAGAGGCCAAGCTAACTTTGCAAGAAATTTAGCTTATAGTTTAACTTGAAAGCAATGATGATAATAATCCCCCCTAAATCTTCCCTCCTTGCTCAGGGACCAAAAACCATCTTTGTTAAATTAGTGAAAGGCTACAAGAATAGGACTATAGGAATGGCATGAACTCTGATAAGAAGGTGTAGTTTTTGTAATCCCTTACCACTCAGGAGTCATGTGACTAGAGGTGACAGGATTTGTGGCTTCTCTAGCTGTTCCTATAATAGCATCACTATTGTAGATTGTTTTTGTAAGATTTTTTTCCAGAAGGATCCTACCAGGACCAGTGAGTGACCCATGACTCAACTGGTCCTGAGGCCCCACCCAGAGGTGAACTCAGTGCATGAGAACCATTTTTCATACTTCTATGATTTTATCACCAACCAATCAGCAGCATCCATTGCCTAGCTCGCTGCTCACCAAGTTGTCCATAAAAACCCTAACCTTGAGCCTTTACGGAGACCGATTTTAGTGATAACTTCAGTTCTCTCCCATCGGCCAGACTGGCGTCAATTAAAGTCTTTCTCTACTGCAATGCCACAGTCTTGCTGAATTGATTTTGTCTGTGCAGTGGGCAGGAAGAACTCATCGGGTGATTATTATATCATGGCAAATCCTATTTATTCCATTTTTGTTACTCCACAGATTTTCTGGTGGGGGAAGAGGGTCAGGGAGAATATAGTATTTCAAAGCAACCCTCAAGCATATTGCTGTATGTAAATCTGAGTCTCCTTTTAAATATCTCTAGATGAATTCCAATTTTTCCACATGGTTCCTAAATATAGCAAACATTCAAAAGGTTTTTCCCCATTAATCTGAGAAATGATTGAGAGACTGCAGGAAGATGCCATGAACATGCTATGCGTTTTTCAGGTGTCAGCAGAAATCCTGTTTGTGAAACAGGTAGACACAGCTGTAGTCATGAATGATGGCCTGACCGTGTGCTGGCTGTGCTGCTTAATACTGGCCTTTCCTCTACTATCTTTTCCAGCACCCAATAGGGATCTATATAAAAGACAAGGGACTATGTGATGACAGTTGCTTATACAAAACTCATAAAATTTGCGTGCAATTTAAATACAGATTGGGCTACCAGTGGGCATGGTTCACTGACAGGCACTCTCATGCTGAGTCTGGGCATTGTGTCCTCAAAGGCTTGACCCCTCCATGGAGATCTGAGGAAGAAACACATGCAAAGAAAAATCCAACTCTGTTGTGCAGTCCTAGCTTCTGTATCTTCACTTGTCCTCATGGTTTTGGAGTCAAGGCAAAGAAGAGAGTCATTTTACATGCGTGATCTCAGCAACCTCTACTGATGGCCCTTTCAAATGACTCTGAACCCATAAAGGGGATTAATGAATGGATTGAGGCTTCATTTAGCTAGATCTGCTCATGTATTTTTTTTGTTTGTTTTAGTGTCTTGTTATCAAAAGAAGGTACTTGAGAGATTAGGGCCTGAACAGACGTTAGAATGAATAGTTGATATTTAAAACATAACTTTTGATGACTTATCCATTCCTTTATTCAGTTTATATTAGGTTTGTGCAAAATTAGTTGTGGTTTTGGAAATAAAATTAATGACAAAAACCTGCCAGGCATGGTGGCTCATGCCTGTAATGCCAGCACTTTGGGAGGCCAAGGCAGGTGGATCACCAGAGGTGAGGAGTTTGAGACCAACTTGGCCAACATGGTGAAACCCTATCTCTACTAAAAGTACAAAAAAATTAGCTGGGCATGGTGGCAGGTGCCTGTAATCCCAGCTACTTGGGAGGCTGAGGCAGGAGAATCACTTTAACCCAGGAGGCGAAGGTTTCAGTGAGCCGAGATAGTGCCGCTGCACTCCAGCCTGGGTGACAGAGCGAGACTCAGTCTCGAAAAAAAATAAACATAAAAAATGACAAAAACTTGTATTATTTTTGCACTAACCTGTTCTAGATGCTGTTCAGCATTTTGGAGTTATGACGGGTAAGCAAAAATACAAAGTTCCAGTCTTCGTGGAGTTTATGTCATAATGGGAGAGATAGATAATATGTAAATAAACAAATAATAGTAGTTGTATAAGCAATATAGAATAAGTGAAATGGTGATGAGATGAAGCCTGACTAGGAACAGAGAGGTAGTTACTTTAGATGAAAGAATGTATCAGTCAGGACTGGCAGGGTCAGTGCTACTCAAAGTGTGGTCTGAGAGCATCAGCATCACCTAGGAGGTTTTTAGAAATCCAAATTTCCAAAGATCTACAAGAAATTTGATCTAAAGATGCAAGACTTACTGAATCAATCTCTTTGGGAAAGGAGCTCTCTAGGTGAATCCTTTGTACCTAAAACTTGTGATGCACTGGGCCAGGTTATGTAATGATTCTGAAAACTGAGAGTTAAAAACAGTTTCATGTTACATGCTCATGATCCACCAGCAGGGGCCTCTTTTCTTCCTAGTCTTTTAGTGGCTCATGCTGCAGTAGCTGCCATCATTGAAAACATCCATGGTTGTTATGAGAACAAGAAGGGGGTCTTATAACTTGATGTTCCAGTAAGGAGGTGATACACATCACTTCTGTTCACAACCAACTGGAAAGTGGTAGTTCCATGACTGCACCTGATCCCAAGGGGCCCAGGAAGACCAATGCTACCATGTGCTTAGAAGGAGAAGCGTAACAGGTGAGCAGAAAAGGCTGGCTTGAAGCCACTTCATGAAAGTTGAGATTTGATGGATAAGCAAGAGCCAGCCCTGTAAAAAAATTTCAGAAAAAGGTAACAGCAAGTATGAAGGCCGTGAATCAAGATTAAATAACTCTCTGCTCTTTGCTTATGTCCAGAGATAAAAGTAAATGGAAGTAAAAGGTAATTGATCCTATGAGCCCAGAGAAATTGTGCATTATTTCTATATGACTGCTAATGACTACAGAAGCTAATATCAAAAATCTAGTCTCATACCTTTGAGCTGTCAATACTCCATGTCCAATTATATCTCCTATGGTTGCCTTTGAGACTGGTATGATTTAGGGAAGTGGTACTACATAGTAAGAAATACGTGGGCCTTGCTTCCAATCCTTGCTATGTCACTTAGCTACATGTTTGTGGGCAATTTGTTTAAGCTCTTTAACATTCAATTTGTTTTTCATCTGTAAAGTGGGATTGTAATACCGTCCTTTCAGGGTTATAACACAGATGAAGAAATCTGAGGGACGCTTCTAGTACAATTTGTGGCATTTGTGTCTAATAGCAGACTCAAAAGATATTATTCTTTGCGTCTAACAGTAGAGTCACAAGGTACTAAATAATGTTACTGATTTACAGTGGAAGAGATTCATTGAATCTTGGGAATTGAAAGGGATCCTAGAATCTCCTAGTTATTTTCCCATCTAATGCAGAATTCCATGGAAACTTGCTATCACTTGATCACATAATCATGCTGGAAACTCTAGTGAGAAAAAAATCCTTCCCTATTTGAGAAAGTTCCTTTCAATCCAACATTTCCCAAAATGTGTGTTTTGACGAGTTTATCAATATGGTTAATTTATGCTTGATTGAGGAATAATGTGTTGTAAGGAAATTTACAGAGTTCCAGGTTCAACAAAGTTATACAGATTTCTTTATTATACAGCTTTTTAGAACCCACCATATTTTCATAAGCATTGTGATTTTCTAAAAGAGTGCTATGCTGTGCGGTGTTTTTCTATGTAACATTTCCTCCCAAGGCGTCTTAGAGGACTACTGTTTTAAAAAAACTATGGTAAATACTGATATGAATATTAGACATCTCTTCTTTACACTGAAGCAAATTTAGTTGTCTAATAACTTGAATTGAAACCCTTTCTATTCTTCTTCTTTTTTTTTTTTTTTTTTTGAGATGGAAGCTTCCTCTGTCGCCAGGCTGGAGTACAGTGGCACAATCTTGGCTCACTGCAACCTCTGCCACCAGGGTTCAAGTGATTTCCTTCCTCAGCCTCCCTGTAGCACCCACAACCATGCCCAGCTAATTTTTGCGCTTTTATTTTTTAGTAGAGATGAGGTTTTACCACGTGCGCCAGACTGGTCTCAAACTCCTGACCTCAAGTGATCCACCCGCCTTGGCCTCCCAAAGTGCTGGGTACTGGGATTACAGATGTGAGCCACTGCACCTGGCTGAAACCCTTTCTCCTGTCTCTGCTCTGTGGAATAACAGAAACATTTCTACACTGATTTCCACTCAACAGATCCCGTATAATCAATGCATGAATCAGAGAAATGATTTGACATAAAATGGAATACATCTGTACGGTTGTTGCAATACACAAGGCCTTTCAATACCGAATATTTGTTTGACCCCTGTCATGCGTACAGATTGATTACCCAAAAAGCAGAGCTGAGAAAATATCTGTTATTTCTAATTAAACACTGAAGAAAGTATTTATCTGAAGAACAAGGAGATTGTGTGTAATCCTCTATGAGTGCTGTTCATGCCTCTCATTATTCAGTCACCCTCCTGCAGGCAATATTATATCATCTGGGAGTCCAGAATGAACAAGGCAGGAAAGTTAACAGACTGGCCAAGGCCACTAAGGGAGTCTGTGTGTCAGATTCCAAAATAGAAGGCAAAAGTTTCTGGCTCCTGTGGTCTCGGCTCACGAGCCATACCACATTTCCTAAGAGGTCATTTGATGCTGGGAGGGGAAGATGAACTGGCGACAGAATGAAAAGGTTTTAATGATACTCTTTCCCTTCTGTGACATCTTTGTGATGAGATCTTCTGATGTCTCCAAATCCACATTAGTTATGCAATGCAATCAGAAATTGCTGCAGTCATCAGAAGCATAGGATGGACAATTATAGATCTACTTTGAGCATTTATTTGAGTAGTGAGTAATCCTCTTGCAAAAAAAATGCCTTTACTCTTATAACTTGTCTTTGTAAAAGATGAGGCATTATGGATGTAATGCAAAGAACTCTGGTATGGAAGTCAGGATACCTGAGCTCTAGGCCTAGCCATGTGTCACTAGTAAGCACTATAGTCAGGAGCAAGACAATTCCTTCTCCAGAATCAGATTCCTTATCCTTAAAGCAGGCACATTGAACAGATTACCTCTCAGTTTTATCCCACCTCTGCAGTACTATAAACATACCACCAAAGTTCTTTTCAGTGAGACGAATTCCTTTAAATTCTCAAAATCAGATATGTAGGAAGTAATTGTATTGCTGTGTTTACATCAATCTACATGTGACTCTGAGCTCTCATGTGGCCAACGTGACATTCAATCTCAGACGTCATTGGTGTTAACATTCCCCACACAGATGTATTAATATATTTCACTGCCTTTTTCAGTGCCAGAACATTAGCAAATTCTGGAATTATCAGCCATAGGACCACACTGGTAAGCATTAAAACGCCACTGTGCCCACTGGCCTGATGGCATGATACCCTGTGTCTCATGGCTCCTGTGTCATGCTTGAAGCATAAGTCTTCGTGCTAAGGCTGGAGCCAGCGTCTAAAGTCCTTCTTCCCTAGTGAGTCATGAAGGCATTTCCTTCTTGATGACCTCCCCAGAAACTACCATACAGGGTCTCTGCTCTCCTGAGTCCTCTGAATTTCTTGTCTTGTTCAACAATCTAAGAGAATAAAATTCTCTTTTTTAGTATTCCTCCAAGACGCTCTTCTTTCTCTCTGCCCTCTCCAAAAGATAAATAATCTCTGAAAAAAGTTTATATTTTAGAAAAGAAAAAAAGAACTTTTGTCTTCAAGTAGTTTCTGCCTTGTAGCTATACATATGCCTGAAGCAAGAAGATACTAAGAGCCTGGCTACCTGCTTAAAACAGAGGAAAAGAAAACATGGAAAGACAAACATAAATTAACAATTTGATAAATCATAATGACACATTTATAATAGACAACTTTGTAATCTATGAGGGAGAAAGAGAAAATCTTAAAACACTTGTTATTCATGAATGACGTACTTTTAAGTACAGGATGCTTAAAGCAAAGATAAGCAAAAATGAAATTATATATTTAAACCATCTATGGTTCAGTTTCTAATTGAAGGCTATTTTTAATATTTTGGTGTATATTTTCACACTTTATGCATATATACTATTACTGTTATTGTAATTAAAATAGCTACATGTATTGTTTGTTAAGATAAAAGAGGCATGCGGAAAATCTAATCCATAATAGATACAGAGGCCAAGTCTTTGGATAATGAAATATTTAAAAAAACTAATATTTACTGAAGATTTAACGTATCCCTATACCAATCCTGTGCAACATTCTTTAGGTGTATATTTTCACTCATTGTTTATATCAAGCCCATGAGGTTAGTATTCTTAGTAGATTCTGCTGGTCATCTGTAAGGTCTCCATCTTTCTCTCCCACTTTCTAACAGAACTGCAGTTTTTTTCTGGAATCCACCTCACTTCTTTGCAATCTGTGTCTCAAGGGAAGCTGTCACCACCTCTAACTTTGGGGATGGGCCCAATAGATGTAAGAGGAACTCCATTCCTGATTAGTTCAGTCATTCATTGTACTAAGTTCTGGACAACAAGACACAAAGGAAAGTTGGCTGGGTGATCTTCAGAATCCCAAGAGGAGGCGGTTTCTTTCTCTTTTTTTCAGACATCGCTGATTGTAATGTAATGTGTCCTATTGTTTAATCGATTTTTTTAGTTGGCATTTCTGTTTATTGGAACTGCAAGGATCCCATCTAACAGACAGGATGAAGCTGAGGCTCAGGGGTTTCCTAGCTAATAAGACAGACTCTTATCTTGAGTCTGTCTGAGTCCACAGTCTCCACTCAGAAGTTTGAAATTTCTTTTTACTAATGAGTCACTGGTATTTCTGTGTTGGTGAACTTGCTGCTCTTGTCCTTTGGCAAGGCATGCTTTAAGCCCAATATAATTTTTGTTTTCTGTAATTTCAGATAAAATACTTGTGAGATGCTCTTTACATAGTTCTTATACTTATTCTTAAAGCTGCTACTTCTATTCGTGAATTAAATTCACCATTCTTGTTTGTTACTTTTATTGTTATAACTCTAGAAGGTAGCATTTCAATATTAATCCAACACATTTTAAAAACCGATGAGCTGGTTATCATCTATTATGTAAAACAATCCACCTGCAGGTGCCATCCTGATTTTTGTGTGTCTCAGGAAATCACTTACTGTATTTTGAATTGTGGTGATTTGTTTTCTTACCATTGTTGAGAAACTTACATTAATTTTTAAGTTTCTTGAAGACAAAGGCTGTGTACACTCATATTTTTATTATTTTAAGTCAGTAGATATTTGTTGGACTGAGTAGAATAGAACTCTGGTCAATTTTTGGGAAGTGTGGACCACAGACTTACATTTATTGAGTGCTTAGCAAAATAGGTGGTAGGTACGTTCCAAGGGCGTATATGTCTAATATATATATTAGATATGTATTATATATATTAGATATATAAAAGATATATCTAATATGTATCTAATATATCTTATATATTACATATAAGATATCTAATATATATTATATAAGATATATATATATCTTAATTATCAAATAATCTTATAGGTTAGATTTCATTATTTCCAGTTCACAGTTGAAGAAAAGTTGAGATGATAAATACCATTCATTCATGTATTCAGTTAGTGAGGAAATATTTCTTAAGCATAGCCTACCTGCCAGACACTGTGATAGTTGCTACAGATACAATGGTGAACAAATTATAACTCCTATCTTCAGAACATTATAGTTAAGGGACAAAGACAAAGAAGTAAAGAGCCAATTATTCTAGAGTGAGGTTTCAGAGGGAAGCACAGGGAGTGTTGAGAGTCAGGAAGAGAGACACTTGATTAAAATGTGGCAATTAGGAAGGGTTTCCATGTGAAAGTGACATCTAATTTGAATCCTAAAGAGAAAGTAGGAAGTGGCCAGGTAAAAGGAGAGGGAGGCGAGGCTAGACTTCAAGGGAGAAAGATGTCATGTACAAGTCTGTGCCTTAAGTTAGCATGACACACTCAATGAGGGTAGAGTAACGTTTGATGGGGAGCAAGAGATGTGTCTGAAAAGGTAGGTGTATATCAGATATTGAAGCACCTTAGTTGATGTGCTAAGAATCTTGAATTTTGCCTTGTAAGCATTTGGGAGCCATTTCGGGCAAAGGAATGAATTATCTTATTTCTATGTTAGAAGGAATAGAGAATATATTAGAGCAGGGTATGGCAAAGTTTTTCTTTAATGGACTATATAGTAAGTAATTTCTGCTTTATGGGCCGTAATGTTGCTGTTTTAACTACTCTGTCTTGCTACAGTTATTCTAGCACAAAAGCTACCATAGATAATATGTAAATAAATTGGCATAGCTATATCCCAAGAAAACTTTATTTGTGAAAATAGGCCAGATGTTGGATATGGTCAGTGGGCTGTAGTTTGCTGAATCCTGGTTTAGAAGGAAGTGACAGTCAGGAGATACGAGGCTGGTATAGTAACCCAGTCAAGCAGTGGTGGCAGTCTAAAAGAACACAGAGATTATTCAGGTTAAAAACTAGGCAGATTTAAGAGGTATTAAGGAAACAGTATTCATCATTTTCTTATATCTAGAGGATCTAGATATCACCAGGATCTAGAAATTAATCCACAAGTAGAAGAAACGGGAGAAATAGAAATGGCTTTCAACTGACTCGTATGGAATTGGTAGATGACTGTGTTTCAACTGAAGACAGGGCTGAAATGGAAGAGCAGGCTGGTGGGGATGGGGCAGGGAAGAAAAATCCCATTTTAGATACATCAAGGATAAAATATGTGTCAATATCCAGATGGAGCTAGATGTCCAGTGGGCAGGTGGACATATTCCGGTTAGGTACCCAGGAGAGTAATTCAGGCTAGCCATCAAGATTTATTGATCATTAACATTTTTGAAGTATAATCAAAGGTAGAGGCATCAAAGAAATTTTCCAAGGAGAGTAAGAAGAAGAGAAGAGGCTTAGAAATGGATCCCAGGGAATCTTTATACCTAAGGTATAGGTGAAGAAAGTGATTTCCATAAAGGAAGCCATAGAGAGGTGTGCAGAAACGAGAAGTAATGCTGTGGAAGACAAAGGAATCGATCGAATAAAAGACGAAATCAACAGTATCTAATACTGTGTCCATGACTTTTTGGTCAGTGACTTTGGATGGAACAATATCAGAGCAGGAGTAGAGAGTAAATCCTTTTTTTCCTTTTGATTGATTATTTTTATTTTTTAATTTGTAGGAATTTATGGAATAAAGTAAATCCTATTTGTAGTGAATAGAGGAGTATGGTAGAGGATGAGTGTTGACATCTCTTTTGAGAAATATGATTGTGAAGTGGAGCAAAGAAATAGATGGGGGTATGTGTGATGTGTTTTAATAAAAAGGGCAAGATTAGATAATATTTACATTCCAATAGGAGCATACTTTTCAAGAGGAAATATTGATAATGTATAAAAGCAGGGTCATTGATGGAGGAAGGTCTCAGAAAAGTGGTCAAAAATGGGTTCCAGGGACAAGGTTAAGCACATACCCATAGGCAGAAGAAAGGTCACAGCTCTTTTCATTGGGACAGGGAAGCAGGAGGTAGGAAGGGTACCTAGTTTAGTAAGTTAGCAGGTGGGGAGTGGAGTTGGGACCTGAGGAAGATCTATTTTCTCTGAGAAGTTTGAGGTGGAGTCTTTGCTGAGAAAGGAGTAGTTACTACTGTTTGAAAGCTTGAAAGATATCAAGAGAGTTGAAAACAACTCCTTGGAAAACTCAAGAGGAAAATAAAATATTTTTGGCAGGTCTTCAGCTTAGACAAGTCAAAGCTAGTATTGGCATTAATCTCTCTAGGTCTGGAACCACTCTTTTGTCCATTACACCATACTGCCAGTAAGAACCTACACAATTTTCTGATTTTCATGGAACTACATTAGTTACAAAAGACCACAGACATAGTGGTATCTACTTTTGAGGACTCGATCATTTTTTCTAGTTTTTCTTACATAACATGTATGAAGCACTAGAAGAGGCTTGCCCAAAAGGTACTGTGCACATAGAGACTTCCATATGTCCCCATGTGCTGTGAAGACAGCAGACTGGATGGGGAAATATTTTAAGATGCAATTTCTCAACCCCTAGCAAACAGCCTACTAAGGCATGGTTCCAAGTGTTATGTGAAGAGGATAGCAGAAATAAAACAAAGATAAATGATAATCAAAGCAGGGATGCATGAGAACATTTTATCCTTACAAGAAGAGCAACATCTCAAGTGAAAATCTCAGAAATCATCAAGAGCAGCTCACAATATCTTGCTTTCTTAGCATATTTGAGGGTTGTGAAAATGACCCTTTTGTGAGCTACACTCCTTACACCAGAGAGAGAGAGAGAGAGAGAGAGAGGTGGGTTGAAAAATCTACTTACTCTTTGAAAGTTTCTTTCTAACACTGTATTATTTATGGTCAATCTCTTTCTTTTGGTTCCATAAAGTAGATATTTATTAGCAAATTTGAAACAGTCCAGAGTAAACTCACAGGTCAGTGATAAATCCACACAGGCCAGGTGATGAGAATATATTCTGAGGCGAGCTCCCTTAGCTAACCCATGGATGAAAACACTAGAGGAAAGCTTTATTGCTGTTTCCTGGTGGAGTGTATTAATTCATCTAATCCAATATTGTATGAGCCACTCTCTTATTATACTGATAAACAGGGTTTGTTCTTATAAACTGGTTGGGTTCTTCTAATGTGCATCACCAGGAGAAAAACATCAGAGGAAGTATGTGCAAGTTGGAATTAGAATAGATATTATAATTTACTTTTTTGGGGTGGGCAGGGAGGGTGTCTATAAATGACAGAACATTTCATCCAGTCAGTATTTATCAGTGTACATAGACTTGGTTATTTTGGACTGGCCAATTATGCACTACATTAATATTTTATGCACAGCACACTACATTTCATAGTGTCACTAAAATTAAATCTGACTTCTACAAACACTGGCAGCAAACCAAGTCATGTAAAACGTGGCTTTAGCATCATTTACTGGCATCTCTACTCTGTTCTAATCATCTCCAGTTCAAAGCAGCAGAAGGCCACATTTCTCCCCATAATAATTTGGTAACTTAGATAATGTTTCGAACATGAAGGTTTGACCTTTCCTCAAACTGAAGGTTAAAGTTCCGCTTCCTTCAGGATTCCGTCACTGAGGTGATGCTCTCAGGAACTGTAGAGCTATGGTTAGCTATGGGGGATGGGCAGTTCCCAGCCTCCTCTTCTGTGTATGACCCACACTCTGGGAGGTCAAGGGGTTACTTTCAGGTTGAGAACCACAACTGTAGAGAATGGTGAGATTGGGAAATATTTGTAAAGCATTTTCTCTATTAGTGAACGATTATCAATGTTTTATATGCACATGTATAAATTTATGATTGCTAAAGAAAAAACAATTAGCCAAGTCATAAACTATTCTTTTCTTCATATTTTAATACTAATTTCCCAAATGCTTTGTAAGAGCCTTAGCCTTGTTTGGAGTTTTTAGTGTCCATAAATAAATGACAATTTATTTTCGATCTTACCAGATCTTGCTTTTCCTATCTCGAAGCCAGCTGAGCCCATCTTTCACAGGTGGACAGCTCTGTTCTAGACTTTTATGTCTTAAGCCATAAGTCAAAAGAAAAATTTACAAAATATGAAGTCAATCTTTTTACTGAAGTTGTTTTTAAGGCATTGTTTCAATCTATATTACATGTTATTTTAATTGATCTTTATTGCTGTTACTTAATAGTTAAAGGGTTAATGATTAAAATTATTTCTTTAAGTTGCATTTGAATGTATTACTGTATTAGTCAATTTTCATGCTGTTAATAAATTACCTGAGACTGGGTAATTTATGAAGGAAAGAGGTTCAGTTGGCTCACAGTTTATCATGACTGGGGAGACCTCAGGAAACTTACAATCATGGCAGAAGGGGAAGCAAACATGTCCTTCTTCACATGGCAGCAGCCAGGAGAAGTGCAGAGCAAAACGGGAAAAAGCCCCTTATAAAATCATCAGATCTCATGAGAATTCAATCACTATCATGAGAATTCAGTCACTATCATGAGAATGCAATCACTCTCATGAGAACAGGGTAGGGAAAACCACTCCCATGATTCAGTTATCTCCATCTGTTCCCTCCCACAACACATGGGGATTATGGGAACTACAATGTAAGGTAAGATTTGGGTAGGGACACAGCCAAACCGTATCAATTAAAGAGATGATTCTGGAGATTATTTTTTACTTCAGCAAGATGCAAAAATTTTAAAACTCTAAAGTTAAAAAAAAAATGTTAAATGCAAATTATTGTAAACATAAAGTACAAAAACCAATCATATAATGCAGAGGTCCCTGACCTTTTTGGCACTAGGAACCGGTTTGTGGAAGACAGTTTTGTCATAGGTCAGGGGTAGGTGGTTTTGAGATGATTCAAGTGCATTACATTTATTGTGCACTTTATTTCTATTATTATTACATTGTAATAGATAATGAAATAATTATACAACTCACCATAATGCAGAATCAGTGGGATCCCTGAGCTTGTTTTTCTGCAACTAAACGGTCCCATCTGGAGGTGATGGGAGACAGTGACAGATCATCAGGCGTTAGATTCTCAAAAGGAGTGTGCAACCTAGATCTCTTATATGCACAGTTCACAATAGGGTTTGTGCTCCTGTGAGAATCTAATGTCCGTGGCTGGTGATCTGACAGGAGGCAGAACTCAGGCGGTAATGCCAACAATGGGGAGTAGCTGTAAATACAGGTGAAGCTTCACTAGCTTGCTTGCTACTTGACTTCTGCTGTGCAGCCCAGTTGCTAATGAGGTCATGCACCGATACCAGGATTGGGGACCCCTGATATAATGGACTCTTGTGTCATCACCATTGAGATTAAACAATTGACAATTTTTAGTATTTGTTTTAGAAAGGATATTTGGGATCTGAACAATATGATAAACAAGCTTTATGAAGGAATGAGGATAGCTTTGTTTCAACTGTTATTCTTTGATTTCTTTCTGTTATCTCATTAAGCCTAAGCCAGCTAGTGTCTTCCATATGATGTTGAATAGGAGAAGTGATGGCCAGCATTGTTGTCTCATTTTTGCTTTTAAGGGAAATGCTTCAAATACTTTGCCATTAAATTTGCTGTAAGGCTTAGGGAAATATATTTTACCATATTAAAGATGTTTCCTTCAATTCCTGATGCTCTGAGTGCCCCACCCCCCATCATCATCTAGGAACAGGTATTGAATTTGATCACATATTTAATTTTTTCCAGAAGTGAAGATGTTAATGTGACATTTTGCTTCTACAAACTGTTAGTGTAGATAATTACATGAAAAAGTTTTCTAATACTATTTTGTTTTCTAGGTAAAAATGATTTTTCCATGATGCATGTGTATGGAAACAGCTCCCTCATGGCTGCTGGTGACCTTGAACATGTTTACATAGACCAGAAGGGCAAAGGTTTGCAAAATAGCTTATCTGAGTCTTCCAAGATCACCTTGTGATCCGCAGAATGCTAGAGGATAGGAGAGTTGGGAGGTGATGCCTCCTACTCACCTCCTAGCTCCCTGCTGAGGCAATAATGGGACAGTTTCTCCTGCCTTCCTGGGTTCTTTTGAGGCATGAGGTTTCCTATCTGGTCTTCTTTAGAAAAGAGCCACAGAGCATAAAACAGCTTAGCTGCAGTGGATATCCCACAACTTGTGTGGCAATCATTGGATTGGCTCTTTGCTCCAGTGCTGTCACTTCTGGTGTGTGGACAAGGACCATGGAGAGTTGGCACCTTTGACTACTCTTCCTTTCACTGTCTTTGTAAGTACATTTCCTGAAATGAAAAGTGGCTTCAAGTGTCTTTACTGATCATAACTGTCAGGCCTTGGCTGTGGCCTTGCCTTGTCTTATGTGCTTGACAGAATCTTTGAAACATTACTGGATTAAGTTAGCTAAATATTTTGCTTAGGGTTTTTGAGGATCTCTTCAACAAAAAATAGGTCTAAAATATTTATTTTATGTATTGTCTTTGGGTTGAATATCTCTATGTATTACTGATCTGATAAAACAGAGAGCTCTTTTTCTTCCTATGCTCTGGAGTAATTTATACTAGACTTGAATTACTTGTTACTTGTCTATTAGATGAACTCATCTAAAAGCATCTCTAGACCTGATAGATTCCTTTGATTGGAGAAAGAAGATATTTTACTACCAATCTAATATATTTAGTAGCTATAAGTCTATTCATATTTTCTATTCCTTCAATTGTGTTAACTCCTCCCTTCTTACATAATGTCCATTTTATATAGTGGCTTACAGTTATTTATAGACTTTTATTTTTATTCCATTTATTTTCATCTTTACTGATTTTTTTAGTATTTCATAAGACTTCTTTTGTGGCCTAGTATAGCTTCCGGTTTTATAAAGGTTCCAAATGTGTTTGAAATATGTATTCCTTAACTTTTATTTTATTTGTTTGACACTGGGTCGCACTCTTTTGCCCAGGCTATAGTGCAGTGGCTAATCACGGCTCACTGCAGCCTTGATCTCCAGGCCCAAGCAATCCTCTTACCTCAGCTTTCCAAGTAGCCAGGGCACAGGTACCCTCTACCACACCCACCTAATTAGGTTTTATTTGGTTAAAATTTTTTATTTTTTTTATTTTTAGTAGAGTTGAGTCTCTCTATGTTGCCCAGTCTGGTCTCAAACTTCTAGGTTCAAGTGATCCTCCCACCTTGGCCTCCCAAAGTGCTGAGAGTACAGGCATGAACCACTGTGCCTGGCCTTCTCTGACTTTTTAAGGCAGTGTTCTATATGTATCTGGTAAAACAAAGTTGATTATGTTGTTCATATCTATGATATTCTACATTGCTTGGTGAACCCTTATTTGCTAAGATAGAAATGTTAAAAATCTTAGACAAGGTCTGAGTTTGGGTATGACCTAAAATGACTCTAGTAAAAAACAATATTATTTTGCCTGCCTCATAGTTTGGGAGTATCAGATATATGTGAAATGCTCTATATAGTATAAATTATTGAGCAAATATAAGGTACTAGATATATATGTATGTTGTGTAGGTGGGCAGTTCCGACAGTATCACACAGGAAGAGCCATGTGGGAGATGCCAGGTGCCCTGAGGTGCAGACAGTGGTGGTGATCATTCTGAGTGCATCACATGGCTCCATTCTGCAGTGGCCGTGCTGCTTGGGTTGTATTGATTCCACCGTTCCTGTTTGCAGGCAAGATCGCTAGTTGGTTTAAGTATTTTGTACCTTGATAAAACTGTTGGTGCAGAGGGTATTTACCTGTCTACTGTGACTTATAGTATGTAAATGACCTAAGATGTATAACTCAGAGCAAAGCTCATGACTTAAAAAAAAAATAGACATGAAAATAAATGCTCTTTTTCCTTCTTTAGCCTCAGTAGTTGCTGGCAGCCATGTTTTCACCAGCAGATAATCTAGCTTGTGTATGAAACTGACACACAGAAGAGTGCAAAGTCAAGAGAACTCCTTGTTCTCAAACTATGCTTGAAGACACTCTCTGGACTTAATAGAAACTTAAGCCACTGTGTTTCCTTATTGTCTAAACAGATTGATTGGATTTTATGTTGCTTACAATACATAGGATCCTAATTGACAACCAAGAGACGAAAGGGTAGAGAAGGAGAAAATCAAATTTTCTCTGAATGACTTAAGTAAACCCTATTCCAAAAGGAGATGAGTTAATGTGATATGGAAATCAATAACCCGTGTCTTCCATTTGTCTCGAAAGGTTACTGTTGATATTTAGTTTAACTTTATCTTGCTTATAAAAACATTTGAAAGTTGAGGAAAAAATACAACGTGAATTGCCTTTCGCTTCTGTGGTAAAGAGAACAGCTACACACAGAAAGCACTCCTCATAGAGGATCAGTGAACTTTCTCTAGCATAAGCCATAGTGAGACATCTGAGATGTAGGAAAAATAATAATGGCAAACATTTGTAACGTGCTTACTATATGTGAGGCATTTTCTAATTGCTTTATACATGGTAAGCCACTTAAGGATCACAACCAGCTGGGCGTGGTAGCTCATGCCTGTAATCCCAGCACATTGTGGGGCTGAGGCAGGAGGAATGCTCAAGCCCAGGAGTTTGAGATCAGCCTGGGAAACATAGGGAGACCCCAATTTCTACAAAAAAAAAAAAAAAAAAAAAAAAAATTAAAAATTGTCCAGGCCTGTAATCTCAGCTAGTGAGGTGGCTGTGGTGGGAGGATCACTTGAGCCCAGGAAGTTGAAGCCGCAGTGAGCCATGATTGTGCCACTGCACTCCAGCCTGGGAGACAAAGCAAGACCCTGTGTCAAACAAAACAAAACACAAGCGTTCTTTGAGGTTGGTACTCTTATTATACCCATTTCACAGATGAGGAAAGGGAGGTACAGAGAGGTTAAGTGTGTGGTAAAGCTGGGATTTGAACTCAAGTAGTTTGTCTCCAAAGTCCATGTTCTTAGCTGTTATTCTATCCTGTGATATTTAAGGGAAAGTTAGTTGATTTTAGAAAGAGCATGCTAGAAAGCTGTACTGAATATATGGAATATTCTTTACCTCAGTCCCTCTACTTCCTGTGCCCTTCCCTACTGTTCATCTGTTCATATAATTCAATTTGCATTTTTGATTAGGAGTGGCAATAATAATGTATTTTTCAGAGGGTGTGGAGGGAGAATCGGGTGAATTTGGGAAAGAAAAGTGATAAAACAGAGAACCCAACTTTATCAACTACTATTTACTATATTGCAAATGACAGAAAATCTAGCTCAATTGTGCTTAAAATGGGTATAATTTATGAGATCACATAACTGGAAAATCTTAGAATGAATTTCTGGTTTGCAACAGCAGTTTGACAATGACCATCGAAGTCTCTTTTCCTTTCCAAGTCTATATTATGCCTTCTTGGGTGTTAGACTCATTGTTATGCTGTTTTCCTTTAAGGAGGAGAAATGGTCTCTAGGATTTCTGAGTGTCACACTCACATCCTTTCAGACTAAAGAAGACAGACTGGGTTTCCCAAATATGTTTAGCAAACGCTTTCTTAATTCTCATTGGCATACAGTGTGGATCATCTGGCCACTTCAAGCTGGGGCCAGGACATAGGATTATATTGATTTGTTTGAACCTGTGAACCATGCCCCCATCAAATGCCTTAGGCAGACTGAACTTCTCCCACCTCACATGAAAGCAGTATGATAATAGAAGCGGAGTAGTTAACAAGAGAAATGGGTGTGGGTATCGAAGAATAATCACGGTCCACTAGATTTAGCTTTAGCTAAAAATTGACAGCATGTTTGGTCAGTGACTCTATACCATGAGTCAGTAAAATTTAGCCTAGGAACCAAATCTAGTTTGCCATGTTTTTGTACAGCTTGTAAGCTAAGCACTTTTTAAAATTGTAGTAAAATACACATAAAAATTTACCATCACAACCATTTTAAAATATACTTTTCATTAGCATTAAGTATATTAACAAGCAACGTTCCACAACCGTCACCGCTATCTAGTTCCAGAACTTTTTTATCACTCCAAAAGGAAACCCCAGACCCAGTAAGTAGTTGGTCTCCACACCCGACAGCCTCCACCCACTGGCAACCACTCATCTGCTTTCAGTCTCTATAGATTGGCCTACTCTGGATATGTCATATATAAACGGAGTCATACAATACGTGGCCTTTTGTGTCTGGCTTCTCTTAGTAATGTTTTCAAGGCTCACCCATGTTGTAGCATGTATCAGTACTTCATTTCTTTCTATGGTTAATAACATTGTATGAATATACCACCTTTTGTTTATCCATTCATCTGTTGCTGGACATTTGGGTTGTTTCTACCTTTTGGCTTGGAGCTGCTATAGACATTTGAGTATATGTTTACCTGTTTTCAGTTCTTTTTTGGTACATACCTAGGAATTACTGGGTCATATGGTAATTCTGTATGAACCTATTGAGTAACCTAAGAATGTTTTTACATGTTTAGATGTTTGAAAAATAAGTCAAAAGAAAAAATGTTTTATGACATGTAAAACTTATTTAAAAATTCAAATTTTAATGTACATAAATGAAGTTTTATTGGAATACAGCCATGCTCATTTACTTATCTATTGTCTACAGCTGCTTTTGTGCTATAATAGAGGGTGCATGATTTGTAGAGAACTATATAACAAAAATAAAATGGACTAAAAACAAGTCTGCTTTTTGTTATTACTATGCACTAGCAATTCTAATTAATGTTAGTTATTTTCCTTCCAAGTATCTTTTTGAGTTCGAGTTATTTTATTTATTTATTTATTTATTTATTTATTTATTTTTGAGACGGACTCTTGCTCTGTCACCCAGGCTGGAGTGCAGTGGTGCGATTTCAGCTCACTGCAAGTTCCACCTCCTGGGTTCGCGCCATTCTCTTGCCTCAGCCTCCCAAGTAGGTGGGACTACAGGCACCCACCACCACACCTGGCTAATTGTTTTTTGTATTTTTAGTAGAGACAGGGTTTCACCTTGTCAGCCAGAATAGTCTCTGTCTCCTGACCTCGTGATCCACCTGCCTCGGCCTCCCAAAGTGCTGGGATTACAGGTGTGAGCCACTGCACCCGGCCTCGAATTCTTAAAAATAGTTGTGCTTACTCCTGAATTTTAATAATATTTGTGTAAACTTCAAATTTGTACATTTCAATTACTTATCTTTTAATGAATATTGTATGGTACATGAAAGTTAATTTGGAGAACTATTTCATAGTCACACCCCCCCCACACACACAGACATGTAGCCAACTATATGTATGTGTTTCAATAGTAGTAAGTTCACGATAGCTTAAAATCACTCAAGCTTGCCTTAGGAGCAGTTCATGTCTCCAGCCCCCATGGAACTACATATCTTTATGTTTAAGTGGCATATTCAAAATTAGCAATGAGAGCACAGTATTTATAAAGACCAAAAAACCAGAACATGTTACTTTACTTCTGTCATTCAATCTGACCACTTACAGTTTAAATTTGTAAAACTATACAATCTGAAAGCTGTAGTATTTTTGTCTGGTTAGGTGCAAATTTCAGTTTAGAAATGAAATTTCATGGAATTTGTCTTTAAAACTGAATTTTATTCTTTTTGAAATTGCTAATAGTCTTCAAAGTAAAGAGCAATTCAAGAAAAGTATTATTACTAATTATTCCATGATTATAACAAAATACAATGTGCTAGGCACACCACTGAGTAAACCTTTGGAGAGTAAATTGCAGATGTCATAACATATCATCCCTAAATCATGCAACATGCAATTTCTAGAATAAAGATGTTCTTTAACATAACTGTAGTGATATTATCAAACCTAAGCAAGTTAACAATTATTTCCAGATATATAGCATTCAGTTAATATTCAAATATCTTCAGTTGTCTCTAGCATTCAATCAAGGTTCATGCATTGTCTTTGGTCATTATGATACTATAGCTTTTTATTTTTTTAATGGATAATTTCAAACATGGTGCAGTGGCTCATATCTATAATTCCAACACTTTGGGAGGCCAAGGCAGGAGGACTGCTTGAGCCCTGGAATTCAAGACCAGCCTGGGCAACACAGTGAGACCCTGTCTCGACAAAAAATACAAAAATTAGCTGGGTGTAGTGGCATGTGCCTTTAGTCCCAGGTGGAAGGACCACTTGAGCCTAGGAGGTCATGGAGGCTGCAGTGAGCCAAGGTCATGCCACTGCACTCCAGCCCAAGGGACAGAGAAGAATGCTGTCTCCAAAAAAACAAAACAAAACAACCTGAAAATTAACAAAAAAACACAAATGGCCAATCTGTTTTAATTTCCAGTTTTTACCCCTTCATCCCCAGTCATGAATACTTTTTTATTTTTTATTTTTTTATTTTTCTGAGACAGAGTCTCGCTCTGTCACCCAGGCTGGAGTGCAGTGGCGCGATCTTGGCTCACTGCAAGCTCTGCCTCCTGGTTTCACGCCATTTTCCTGCCTCAGCCTCCCAAGTAGCTGGGACTACAGGCGCCCGCCACCATGCCTGGCTAAGTTTTTGTATTTTTTGTAGAGACAGGGTTTCACCTTGTCAGCCAGGATGATCTCCATATCCTGACCTCGTGATCTGCCCGCCTCGGCCTCCCAAAGTGCTGGGATTACAGGCGTGAGCCACTGTGCCCAGCCCAACCATGAATACTTTTTAAGGCCAACTTTACACCTTATATGTTTCAGTATGTATCACTAAAAGATAAAAATTTTGTAACATAACCACCATACTATTACACACTTAAACATTAGTAGTTCCTTAATATCATCAAAAAACAGCATTCACGTTTTGTCAACTATCATATAAATGTCTAAAGAATTTGCTGCAGTCAGAATTCAAACAAATGTTGCATCATATTTAGTTGCTGTATATAAGTTTCTTAACTGTCTTTTAATCTATAATTACCTTTTTTTGCTTTTTCTACAAATTGTGGATTCTAGGTAGTGATTTTTAGGTTGAATGGTCATCCAAACTGGGACACTTTTGAGGGAGAAAAGTGATAGTATTAAAATGACACCAGGATGGTAAGTGTGTACCAGGGCACTATTTAGCAAAGAGTGCTATGTGGTTACTCTAAAGATATGTGTTGTACCATCTTTCAGCTTTTCTATATGTTTCAAAGTTTTCAGAATAATAAAACATGGAAAATATTGATGTTCTGAAAGGAAAACAATTGGTTATTTGCTATTATCATACTTTGTCCTTAATGCAGGGGGAAATTTTAAAAGAATAGCAATAAAATGTTGAAACCTTCAAATGAGAAGCAAAGATGAAGCATTAATGAGATACCTAACTTAAAAAACATCACTTTATTTTGTTCTCTCATTCATTCATGCAACATATTTAACTATCCATTTCCATATTTTATGTAGGGTTGATGATGAAAGAAACATGTTTTTACCCATACAAAGTTTACAATCTATAAAAGGAACTAGACATTGAATATAGGAAAAACACAAAAATACAGGACATCAAAGAAAGTCCTTTTTTAAAAAAAGAAATATGACCAAGAAGATTATACCTGAATGTTTTAGATATGAGATTTTCCTTTGGAAGAGAAATTTAGTCTACTTTGTCTTTAACAATCTTTTGTATTACTGACAGACTACAAAAATTCTTGTTTCTTATAAATTACCAAACTTAATCCAGTTCTTTCCTTCTGGTTTTTCCTCCACTATTCTCCCTTTAGCTTATCCCTGATCACATTAACAAGCCAGGACCAGTATTGTTCCTAATCCCAAGTAATTAAATGGTTTTGTTCAAAGTTCGATGTAAATAGTCAGGAGCAATTGTCAACAGTATTTTAACATTAAAGAACATAAAAGTGGGTGGTATTCTTTTTTAATATAATTTGTTTTAGTTGTAGCAAGAAATTAAGGATCTCATTTCACAGGTTAAGGCAGGGAAGATGAAAAGAAATACATTGTCTTTCAATAAACGCAAACTTCCTCATCTTTGCCTTGTTTCACGGACATCTGAACTGTTAAAAAGGCCTATGGGAAAGTTATAACATGTAACCAAACAAACATATATGTGCCTTTAATATAATTTAAGACTTTCCAGACATATGGCTTTTTGAAACATGTAAGTTGAGTGTACTGAGATTTCTTCACTTGCAACTTAAAAAACGAGGAAAGCTACCACCTAACCTCTGAGAGGCTGCCTGGCATTCTCATCCAGGCCTTGGTGTTCTCTGTGGGATGTAATCTCATAGAAAACCAACAATGGACAGGCCCACTCAGTGACCACAAATAAGTGGAACAAAAGCAAGGTCATTCTTGCAATTTTGTCTAATACAAAAACAAAGTCACATGAAACCACACAAATACATCCCCCTGTCCTAGCTAATACAAGGGACTAACATTGCTTTACCAATTACAGCTTTAGCCTAGCCTAGATCTTCTTTTCCTTCTAGATAAGAACTATTAAGATACAAAATTACAGAATCTCCCCTGACAACATTCAATCTAGAGATGGTTCGACATTATGGAATTCTCCCCAAAATCACCTAACGTGAATCCAAATCCTGCAAGTCCTTTCCAACATGCTCTCTTTTATGTACCCCACAGTTCCCCATCAGCACATTCTTCTTCATGGCAGTGAGAAACATACCCAACTTGTTCAATGACAGATGTGTTCCTGGTGAATTTTTACCAGAAAATACTAACGATCTAACCTACACATTGATTTGTGGAAAGTGGAATGCTAAGGCCTTTTTCTCATTGAAGAAATTATCATGTGTAAGCCATAAACAGGGCTTCATCCAGTTCATGTCATGTATAAAATTTCTTTAAAAAATTAATTTACACATGAAAATTAATGATTCCAATTTGGCTTTCAAAACCCTCTGAAGGAGTGTGTCCAATAGGCCACTTGATTATTTTTTTGGTGACCATTAGCCCATTTCTGACCACAGTGGCTCTTCCAAATACATTATTGTCAGTACTAGATGACACAGGCATGAAACAGATTAGATTATCTTTCAGTGGCTCCCTGTAGTTTTAGTAATAAAGTTTAGCTCCTCTCCTAGGCTAGAGAAGCTGTGGTTCTGGCCTGGCTTAACTCTCCCACCTTCTCTCCCTCAATTCTCACCCTGAAATATGTTGGGCTTCCCTAATATCCAGCTACGTTTAACTACTTTCTTTTCAGTTTTACTTTGGAATCCTGGTCGTGAATGTAGTGGTAGAGTGAGGTTGGCCCAGTGGGGTGATGATGTTAATGATGGAAGGATGGAGGACGCCAACACAGACAAAGAATATGAGTTCTGGTTGAAAGTATACTAGGGAAAGGGCTCAACTGTCTACCACCAACAAAATCTGAAGCAGATGCTCTTTCAGAGAGGGGCAGTCTCCTTGGTCTCCAGCTTCCAGCCAACTTCTTTGCTCCCTCAGGGGTATCAACTCAGCAGTCCAGGTCTTTGTGTCTTTTAGAAACATTTCTTACATCTCAGCCAGAGTATGAAAGAAAATATATTGATGTTTCTACGGTAACTTTGAATTACCTAATGAAGGTGAGGAAATGTATCAATTAAACAAATTTGGGTTACTTTATGTTCATTTTTCACTTCAATGATTTGCTCTAATTATAAACCCTTCTTTTAAGGCATATTAGAAATTTGGCATTGGTCAATTGCCTCACAATGGTAAATAATGATCATTGTTTTTTCTCGTGTGTGTTTTTTAGCACATGCTACAATTTTATCCTTTGTAATTATTATGGACTCGTGGTCTTTCAGTGACAACTGGTACCAATCGACCTCTGAAATGCAGCTACTTTTGAAAGTATTCTCACTTTCGAGCAAGGTTTCTCCCAGGCTTATTTTGATTTTTCCCATTTTGAAGCTATTCACCATGGGGCTTTGGTTCCTTTTAGTGGGGGATAGTTAGAGACCAAAATCTGGGTGCTAGGGTTCACATTACATCATTTAAATGGACACTGGGTCATAGCATAGTGACTCAGGGGCTACCAGCCACTCAGTTCACAGAGGCAGAAAATTATATTTTTAAATAAAAATTCATTTCTTGTATTTGCAATTTGTTTACAGTTATTTTTGTTGCTCTAATTTGAGAGTTTATTTATCTGTTCATTGTTTTATTTTTCCCCTTTCCACTAATCTTGGTGTTACATATACATAATGGCATTATGAATATACAGCATTATTCTAAATTTAAAGTTATTCTGAATTACAACATTATTCTAAATTACAGCATTATTCTAAATTACAGTGTCACATGAGAGAGAGAGGAGGCTGGGCAAAGAAGACTTTAGATGTCTACTAAAAATATCTTCTTTGCAAGGCTATTGTGATGAATAGACACAACATATGTAAAGCTCCAGACCACAGAGTTGACAGAATACCTGCTAATTGTTGATATTATTGCCAGAAATAATTTTAGCAATAGAGCACTCTATTCATTTTTTATTTTATGGTTTTAGGGTGGGAGACAATGGAACATAGCTTGAAGGATTTTTAAATAACAACTCAATTGCAATATGATTCACATGCCACACAATTCCCCCATTTAAGGTGTGTAATTCAATGAATTTTAGTATATTCACAGAGTTGTACAACTAACACCAAAATAAATTTTAGAACATTGTTATCCTACCAAAAAAAAAAAATCTACCTGTTAGCGTTCACTTCCCATTTTCCCCAACCACCTCAGCCCAAGACAACCATTAATCTCCTCTATATCTCAATATATTTGCCTATTCTGGGCATTTTCTATAAATGGATCATTCACTCTATGATTGTATGACTGGCTTCTTTCATTTAGCATAATGTTTTTAAGGGTCAGCCATATTGTAGCATGTATCAGTACTCCATTCTTTTTTATGGTTGAATGATATTTCACTGTATGGATATAACACAATTTGTTTAGCCATTCATCAGTTGACAGACCTTTGGGTTGTTTCTACTATTGTCTATTGTGAATAATGCTACTGTGAACATTCATATACAGATGTTTGTGGAGACATATGTTTTCATTTCTCTAGTATACACTTAGGAGTGGAATAGCTAAGTCATGTAGTTACTCTACTTTTAGCCTTTTGAGGAACTGCCAGACTTTTTAAACAGGGCTGCACCATTTTACATTCAGCCTAAAGGATTTTACTGTGCTGCAGTCATTTATTTTGTTAGATTTGGACACTCATTTTTGTTACTCTTAATTTCAAAGGGCTGATGTGTATGATTGTATCAAAAGTGTATGAAAGGAATATAACTATTTATAAGCATTTTGATGAAGAGTCACACCTGGTAGATTCAGAACAAACTGCAGTGCATAGAAGATGAAGCAGGAGTAAGAAGGAAAGGGTTTCCCAGTTGGTTGAGGCTGATGAATCCTGTTACAATCTAAAGGTCAGAGAAGGTCAAGCATGGCCCCTGGGACTTAATGGCTAAGACTGGGAAAAATGAAACCAGTGTATGGATGTAAATAGAGAAAAATATCTGAGGTAAGTGGGCAAAAAAGAGCAAATTAGCAATTTTATAAGCCACGATTTTTAAATTAATAAAAAGGAAATCCAATTAAGGGTCAGAAGTATGGCTGATATAGGAAAGTAGCTTTGGTATAGTGGAAAGCATTCCAGATTTGGGGCAGAAGCCATGGACTCCATTCCTTTAGCACATATGAACAATATGACCTTGGGAAAGTCACTTGACCCCGTCTGTGCTCAATTACTATTTTGTGCACATCTCTATCGTGGCCCTTATTGCATTATATCATTGTGAGCCATTGCAGTTTTGCAGCTTGCCACTCACCTTAGTGGAATTTTGCTATGAAAGGACAAGATTTAATACCAGACCCTTCCTCAGTAACTTCTATGTGTTTATCCTTTTCTTCTTTATGCTCTAGTGGAGCAGAGATTGGTATTTTCCCCTGTCTTGAAGTTAATTTGAGTCA
The DNA here is from genome assembly GCF_024542745.1 of Macaca thibetana thibetana. Classification (NCBI taxonomy): domain Eukaryota; kingdom Metazoa; phylum Chordata; class Mammalia; order Primates; family Cercopithecidae; genus Macaca; species Macaca thibetana. The sequence continues at coordinate 91,138,122 of NC_065592.1, forward strand.
CTCCTCAGTATTGAAGAGTAGTCTCTTCCCATAGTTAGTGTGACACCAGGTTCCCATCTGGGGGCTTTGTATTTCAGGTTTCATCAGGCATCCCATAGTGCAGTTATCTCTGCACCAGCATAAATAAGATCTACCTCTGCTTGAACTGGCCTAGAGACTTGCAGATGATGCCAGCCTTCTGTTGGAGATACAGGAAGGAAATGCTTCATGATGTTATGAGCCTTGAGGATAATAGCTTTGACCTACTAAATTCAGACTTTGAGCTTCCATGGGGATGACTTCAGTGTAGATAAGATGAATGGAAAAGAAAATATTCAGCAACCATTTTGATGACCTTCAAACTCGAACCTAATTACCAGCCAGCTTTTCAGTAAGAATGCTGAGCTGTAGTAGTTCAGTATCCTATCAGGTTATAGGGACCCATTTGATAAGCCCCTCCCCATTTATTTTCTCTCTTTTTATCCTTGAAAAGAAATTGTTCCCAAGGATGACTCCAGTTGATTATCCAGGGATGTCAGACATGATTAATACCCTACCTTACATCGTACATCATCTTTTTTTCCCTTTGGGGCCAGGAGAGCAATGTCCTTTTTTGCTCCTTGCTGCCACAACAAATAAGTTCCCCTGTATTATATTTACAGAAAGACATATTTCCTGATGTCTATGCCCTGCACAGGTTAGCAGATTGGATGGCAGTAGTTAGGGCGGTCATAAATCCAATCCTGGCATGATGTGTCTACGGTGCTGCCAGGGGTCAGACTCATGGAACTACCATAAATGGCTGCCCGGAAAAATGACAACCAGAAATAGTATGAACCTTCTTTTTGCCCCTCCCACTCCAATTGCAACAGATAACAAAAGGGAATCCAGAAAGTCTGAGCATCACTGTTTGAGCAGAGAGCTGTCATTTACAGCCTGGTGCTGTGTGGTAGAAAAGGACACATCTGGGTAAAGCAACAGAAGACCTTGGGCTCCAGAACTGCTTTGACCTTTTTCAGGTTTACAGTGAGTAAAACAAGGAAACTCTTTTAGCTTCAATTTCTTTGTCTGTAAATAGGGGTTAGTAGTACCTAGCTTGCCATTAGTGAGAAGGATTATATCCCATATTATACATGAAAGTGCTTTGTAACCTGCCAAGTACTGTGGAAATACAAGGAGTTCGTGTCTTCTGCTATGTGCTGGACATGTTGGTACTGCTTCCTTCTTGGTTTCCATTTCAAAGTGTGTCTGCAGGTTCACATCGCTGTTCCTGCTGCCCCCCAGCCTCCCTCTGCTGCTTTTCCTCACCCCCCAGTGGGGCATGATCCCAGACTCTGGACAGACTTCCTGTCCTGGTGTTTGCTTCTGTGTATGTCCCGAGTCCTGACTATCTTCTGTGTCCTTGGCCAGCATTTTATGTTTCCTCATTATGGCTCACATCCCTGACTCTCTTTTGTCTGATATCTATAGATCCACCTGAAAAAACATTTCAAGACCCTTGTCAAGTAGGTCTAAATGAGTTTCACAATACAGTTAATCTTTAATCCAACAGAAATTAGATTTTGTATTTGATGTAGGTTGGGAAACAACGTTTTGGTCTGCCAGATGGGGTTCTATATGTTTTAAGTAGGGATTGTTGGATTGGAAGGGACATACAGTAATTAAAAGCTCACTAATAGCCTGAAACTAAACTAGTCAAGCAGAACACTGAATTTGGAAATGGGTCAGAAAGGAAAGAGAGTGAAGAAGCAAAAGGCTTTTTTTTTTTTTTTTTTTTTTTTTTTTTTGAGATGGAGTCTTGCTCTTTTGCCCAGGCTGGAGTGCAGTGACACAATCTCGGCTCACTGTAACCTCCACCTCCCGGGTTCAAGCAGTTCTCGGCCTCCCGGGTAGCTGGTACTACAGGCGTCCGCCACTACATGGGCTAATTTTTTTTTATTTTTAGTAGAGATGGTGGTTTCACCATCTTGGCCAGGCTGGTCTTGAACTCCTGACCTCGTTATCCACCCACCTCAGCCTCCTAAAGTGCTGGGATTACAGGCATGAGCCACGGTGCCAGGCCAAAAGCCTTTTAAAGGCTTTATTTTGGGAGTGGGTGGTGTGATTATGATTAATTTTAATTTTGATATAATAATAGAGCAATGTAATGAACAAAATGTATGAACAAAAATAACTATTAGAGAAATTTAAAAAAATTAGAACTTTCAGATAAACAGAAGGGAATATGGTAGGGATGAATAGAAATTTGACTGAGTGTGGAGGCTAAAGCAACTCCATCTTGGATGCTAATTCACCATGTTGACTTCTGATTAACCGCAGTTCTAGGAATGCCTCTAAGCTCTCTATTTTATCTGTTGTTCTTTGTTTTAGAGCATGTACCTACTGTAAATCCTGCCCTTGGGTCAAAACAACCTGAACTGTAAATTCTATCCTTAGGTAGACTCACATTGCATTCTTGCGTTTCGCTGAGGGGTTGACTTCAGTTGTCCTACACATTCCTTCCATATGGTTTATAAGCCTTGGATCTGGGGGATCATAGCATGGGGACCCCACTATCTTATCTCCCCATTGCCTGAGACACAGCTATGGCTTCTGTTTGTAAGTGCCTATTAAATGTCTCTTCCTAAGAAGCTGGATTTGTCAGTTTCTTCGGCCTCTCAGCTTCCTCAGATTTTGGGAGTAGGTTTGCATAGAGCTGCCCATTGTGGAACACTAAGCCAGGAAATAAAGAGAAAAGAAGAACTAGAAAACAAACAAATAGTAAAGACAAAATAAGGTGACAGGTGGACTTCTGGGCAATTATTGAAGTAGGGATTACACACATGATTTCAACAGAGGAAAAAGGAGTAAAATAAAATCAGACTTTATAGATACACTCATGACAACTCCAGGCACAGCTCAGCTCATCCTTAGTGTGGCTTTGCAACAGGCCCACCCCAACTCCAAAGAACGTAGAGCAAGAGTATAAATGGAGATCTAAATACTCAAAAGTCCTACATCAAACTCACAAGTTGATAAAATATTTTTCTATCCTTCTATCTTTCTTGTTTCTTGACACAAATATTTTTATAACATCCTAGAAGACCAGCTTCAAATGTAGAATTCTTGGACTTCTGTGTCAGAATATGGCTATGTAAGGAGAGCAGCCCCCATACCTTGCTAACTCCTGTTTGCTCCCCGCCCTGCTTTGTCCCGCTCTGCAAGGGGCTTTGCATACATATGTGTGGACACTCCAGCCTGTATGTTTAAGCTCTCTCTACATCTCCAGAAAACAACTATTTCCTCTTTATATCTTGGGCCTAAGATGTGCCTATTGGCATGGTCTGTACTTAGAAAGACAGTTGAGGGAAGGTTTGGAGCAGTTGGAAGGTGTTTGGGCAGGAGACTCCCTCTGTTAGATCAAAAGGTGCTCAGTTAGTTTCTGCTAGTGTGGAGATAAATCGTATTATGGCTAGGGGCCATGACGGTAGAAGCAGTCATAGTAATTCTTGCTCCAGTAAGAGTAAGTAATCCCAGGGCTCCAGATGCTGAGTTCATGGTCTTGAATGGGGGCAGGGCAGAGGCTCTGGGTGGGCATGAGCCCTTTGCCTTGCAGACTTCTACCTCGTGTAGGTACCCAGCCATTGGAGGTGTAGAGTGGACCCTTGAATGTATGTGTCCCAGGACAGCAGGCTTGGCCATGCTTTAAGTGTCGTACTCCAAATGAAAGACTTAAAACCTTCTACTTTCATTTTATTAGAAACCAGGAAAGATTTAAAGGCGTTTTGGTCTCCTCCACCCCACAGGCAAGGAGGGCTAATGTCCCAAATGTGGACATATAAGACTAAATTCCTTATGTGCTCAGATAACACATCAGCTGGCTTTTCTGTTTGTGCTTTCCTCATTGCTGGAATGGGAGTAGTTCCCTCACCTAAGGACATTTTCAAAAAGATAAATGTTGAGTTACAGAAATCTGAAAGCATGTACCCTGAGCTGATGAATGTGAGGGAATAACACTAACTAACCCCTTTTCTCTAACTTCCTGCAGCAAGTTGAGCTCCAGGACTCCCTTTCTTTGGGCCTATGAATTCCACAGGACTCTTAGAGGGAAACCCAGTTGCTCTTTAGAGCCAGGATGCTAGCGCTGCCTGTCACGTTCTTCCTCCCACGACTTGAACACTGAGGGCTTATTTTCCCCCAGTGCATTTTCAGTCTCTATGTATTTTTCCCCTAAGGTTGCCCCAGCTGGCCAGGTGGCTTTGCACTGGGGTTGTAGGAGCATGACCAGCTTACGGCTTCTCCTAAGTACAAGGGAGAGGGCGGTCAAGGCTCCAGAAACAAGCTGAGATGTGTGACTCAGGCCCTAGTAATCATCTTTTCTTAATGGCAGAGAAAAGCATATCTCCTCCTTGCCAGGAAGGAGGAAAATCACAGATGTGAAAGTGATGAGAGGTGAAAATGATTGGATTCATCTGAAAGGATAAGCCAAGTTTTCCTCCCTTCCTTATTTGATCCTCCTGAGTTTATTCCTTCCCTGCAAATAAGCACCTTGAGGCAATTAAAAATGCTGAGCTCTCCAGTGTGATCACACTGACTCAGTTTTTATAGGAGGAAATTAGTTCAGAGACAAACAGTCAACAGCCTGTCCTTCGACATGGCCCGGGGAATACGTACAAATTTCACAAAGATTTAGAGCCCTTCTGCCTTTGAGTGAAAGTCTTTGTCCATTGTCTTTGTTTCTTGAAAATGCCAAAACTAATTGGGACCTCAACACAATTCACTGTGGAGTCAAATTCACCACTTTCACTGGAAGTGAAAATATAAATGAATGCATTCAAGTGTTAACATTTTCTCCTTCTGAGGATTACATTTAGGTAGCATCTTTCAAATAACTGTATTTTCCTCAAATTACTAAAACAAAAGGCAAACCCAAGCAAATCAACAGCCACCAAAAGGGGACAATTTTCCCCTCAGCTCTTTACCGAATTGTAGCCCAAGAGTGATTTTTATAGCCCAGTTATAAATGTCTGGAAATCAGGAGGTTTTGATAGAAATGTGGGCCGACCTTTAACGGTATTGATGCTTGCGAGGGCTGGTATGATAAAAACGCCTCCTTCTCCCTCCACCCTGACTCCCCAAGCTCTTTAATTCTTGTAAATAATGTGCTGAGCTCTCACTGAAGCTAGTCAGTGAAGCAGCCACAGGGATATGATTAAGGAATAAAATTCCTGTTCTGGGTCAGGAAGCAAGACTGCGGGTTTGATATCTGACCACTCAACTGAGAGAACAAAACCTTTTAATGGCACAATTATCTCTGACCAGCAATGAAATGGTTAATTGCCTCTTCCTCCCCACTCCCTGGTTGGGGATAACTGAGGAAGGGCCATCATTCTTCCTGGCCTCTAAGCCTGTGAAGCCTCTTGGCAAACTGTCTTGATGAGGTAAACAGCAGCACCCTTTGGCCCCAGTGATTTTTTTTCACTTGGCATTATCAATGATGAGAGATGGTCAGTGATGACAAAATGCTCAGTTGGCACCAGGTTGTGATACAGACTCAGAAATTTTGTATCTTAGTCAACAATTCGATTGCTACAAATTAAGCAGAGATATTCACGTTACCTATGAGGGATATAATTCTAACCTCCCTCGCATGAAACCAAGGTCTCTTCCTTTGGAGAGCTCATAAAATCTTGAGGCTTTTGTCGTTGCTTTCAATCAGATTGCTCTCGGATCATAGTCCCCACACATTTGTCACCCTGCCTCCCACCCAATAAAGCATATGCTTCAATCTATTAGCTTCTTTGCACATCAAAGCCACAAAAAGGTCAAATAATATAGTTTGGCACATTTTTTACTTTGTCACTTACCATCGAGATTTTGTACATAGAAAAAAAATTGACAAATGCCCTTGAGAACATGAGATTATGTAGATTTTCTATCTTGACGAATTCTCCCCCCCCCTTCCCACTTAGTCTCACAAATCAGGCAGTCTCTGTATTCTATAAAATGTAAAGTTTAGTTGGATGACTTTTCATAAACTTCATTTTTAACACATTTCTTCTCTTGTATTTCTATAATATATGCAAAATGCCAAGCTCCTCAAAAGAACTTTACAGGTCATTTTCCTGCCATAATAGTCGAATCAGCAGCAAATGCACTTCATGGTTTAAATGCAGTGACAGAAGTATTCTGACAGCAGAAATATGTACTGGATAGTAACTTCCACAAAAGCCTTGAGATTTTCACATGAGTAGAGATTATAGCTTTGGAAATCGCTTTTTCTTTTCTTTCTTTCTTTCTTTCTTTTTTTTTTTTTAAAGATCGGTGCTGTGTAAATATGGACAAAGAACATTTATTGGCTCTGTACTACCAAGTGTCCTTGACCTAGTGACATTATTGATTTCCCACCATTGTCTTTATATGTATTGGTCCAAGAGGACAGAACCATAATAGCTGCCTACCTCAACGATTAATTTTGATCTGCTCTATGTAATGAGCCTCACAGAAGCCCTAAAGAATGACTTTTAGGTCAATGTGTGAGCACATGCATGCGCGCGCGCGCACACACACACACACGCATGAGAACATGATGCCTTTTATTTTTTCAAACCAGAAATTAGGTCACCTGGTCTGCTAAAAGATTTTTCCACTGATTTGTGAATCTCATGGATGTGAAAAGAGTGGCACAATAAAGCAAAATTATTTGGGGTTATTAATGTAATGTTATCTTTATTGTAAAGAATAACATTAAATGAAATTGCAATAGTTGTACAAAATTGGAGATGATTATTTGCTCATTGGTGGTGAAATAAAACTACCCTCTCCTCTGTCTAAATATAAAAAGGGCTTTGGTCATTGGAGCTCATGCCGTGTTCTCAGTAACCTGAGCAATTATTTTCAGTAGGAATATGGCTAGATACCCCAGAAGCCAGAATTTTAGGACTCAGATATAATGTTGTGAATAACAGGCTTTTTCCTATTTATTGCTGCCTTTGCTTCTGTGTCTTTGAAATACACCTATATCAGAACCCCTACCAGTGGAGGGCATGGTTCATATGAATTTTTTTTGAACGAAACACTTTTTGAATTGAAAACTTCCATGTTTTGTTTTTTTAAATAAGTTACCAAACTATAAAAACTACAAAATTTACATATATATATATGATGTATGTATATATATATGTGTATATATATGTGTGTGTATCAAACATAAAGATGTTACTGGATGAGTAAAAAGATTGCCACTATTCAATCTCATTGCACTAGCCTGCTAGATTTGGGCTAAGAAAACTTTGTTTACTAAGCCTCTTTTTCATTGACCTTGGCATTGTTATTTGTCGTTTTTAACTGCCATTATATAATATGCAAAGCATAAATAGTAATTGTCCACTTCATGCCTCTTTCATTCCAGGGAACAACTGAAGATTAATTACTGTCAGTATTTTGGGTTAGATTAAAGCAACGTGCATTTTCTAGTGTGTAATTTTCTTATTGTAATTAATGTGGTTTGGTTGTTTCGGTATGGTTAATGGTGGTGTTTGAATCATAGCAAACGTTCTCCTGACAGGTACAAAGAATTTAATAAGTATCTGTGGAATTTTATTACTCAAAGCATTCAAAATAAGGAATCAATTGTGCTTTTGAGTTTTGAACCTTCCACCAATGTGGCTTTAATTTTTCTTCCTGTTCCACGTATGTGCTCTTTCTTTTTCATCTTCAATAATTGTAAAAATATAGAAAAGTTTAGAGAATAATGTAACAAGTACTTTACATCAGTTAGTATGGCTGTGTAACACACCAGCTCAATGTTTAGTTGCTTAAGACATTAATCATTTATTATTTCTCATGACCTCAGGGGCTGCATGGAAAGTTCTGTTGATCTGGGCTGGGCTTGCTCATGCATCTGTGGTCAGCTGGTAGATCTGTGTGACAAGAGGCGAGAGCTGGCTGATCTGTGATGGCTGCAGCTTTAATGACTCAGCTATGCTCCACATGGTCTCTCATCCTCCAATAAACCAGTTCAGGGTTGTTCTCATGGTGAAAGCAGGGGTCTGAGAAAGAGAGCAGGAGTGTACATGACTCTTGAAACCTAGTCCCAGAAATACCACATCACTGGACTGTCTGCTTTCTATCACCCCAAACAAGTCAGTAATCCAGTCTCGTTCAAGGAGTGCAGAAACAGACACCATATCTTGATGGCTATTGTATCAACTATTAAGTGGTATTATAGAAGGTGTGGATATAGAGAGGCCTTTAATTAAGACTAATATTGCAATTAACCTGCACAAACAATATTCCTGACCTCATGGGATTGATACTTATTAACATTTTATCATATTATTCTCAATTAAAATAGTAATAAAATATTAAAGATTGACCTGGACTTTTTTGGTGGGCCCCATTCATCTTCCTCACTGGGCAATCACAATCATGAATTTAGTGTGTGTCCAGGACATTTTGAAAATACCTTTGTATGTGTGGTACACACACACACACAACCACCCCCCACCACACACAGATACACACACACTGGTGGTTTTAAAATAGGTCTGCAAATTATTTGACATTTTTCCCATTAAGAGGTAGTGCTTGGCTGGGCACAGTGACTCACTCCTGTAATCCCAGCATTTTGGAAGTCCAAGGCAGGTAGATCACTTGATTTCAGGAGTTCAAGACCAGTCTGGCCAACATAGCAAAAACCCATCTCTACTAAAAATACAAAAATTAGCTGGGCATGGCAGTGAGCACCTGTAGTCCCAGCTACTCAAGAGGCTGAGGCAGTAGAATTGCTTGAACCTGGGAGGTGGAAGTTGCAGTGAGCCGAGATCATGCTACTGCACTGCAGCCTGGCAACACAGCGAGACTGTTTCAAAAAGAAAAAAAAGAAAGAAAGAAAAAAAAAGGCATTGCTAATCGCCCTTATGCTTGAATATAGGCTGACTTTAGTAACTCACTGCTAACAATTAAAGTACAGTGGAAAGAACACTGCATGGCTTCCAAGCCTCGGTCATCACAGGGGATAGAGTGTGTGCCTGGCATTTTCCCTGTGAGGACACACAGCTTGAGAGCTCACAGCTGACACGTGAGGAGTCCAGCTGAAGCCACAATGCTGAAGAACTTACGTGGAGGCACCACATCTGGAGAGAGAGATGCCCGAGGATCCCAGCCCTTCCAGGCCCCAGGTGTCAGGCCGATAAGTGATCCAGCCTTCAGATGATTTCAGCCTCTAGCCTTTGAGCCACCTCAGCTGATGCTGAGTGGAGCAGAAATGAGATTTCCCCATCAAACCCTGTCCGACTGGCAATTTGTGAGCTATATTTGTCAGCTCAGGCGGCCATAGCAAAATACCATAGATTGGGTGTTTTAAACAACAGAAATTTATTTTCTCGCAGTTCTGGAAGCAGGAAGTCCGAGATCAGGGTGCCAGCATGATTGGCTATTGGTGAGGGCTCTCTTCCTGGTTTGCGGACAGCTTCATCTCGCTGTGTCCTCACATGGGAGGGGGACAGAGTGAACTCTCTGGCGTTACCTCTCATAAGGAGACTAATCCTATCACATCAGGGCTCCACCCTTCTGACTTCTTTTAACCTTGATTACTTTCTTATTTCAAATACAGTCACATTGGGGATTAGGGCTTCAACATATAAGGGGACATAATTTAGTTCATAGGATGAAGAAAATAAATATTGTTATTATTTGAAGTTACCTCAGTTTTGGGGTGGTTTGTTCTGCACCAAAAATATGGGGAACCATGATACTATACTGTTTATATGATCATATTACTTTTTAAAAAATATATAAATGATACTGGATTTACTATTCTATAATTTCCTTGTTGACTCAACGTGCTTCTGAGATATATCTATTTTGCTATATGTAGATATAAAGTATTAATTTTTTATTTTTGAGATGGAGTCTCACTCTGCTGCCCAGGCTGGAGTGCCGTGGTGTGATCTCAGCTCACTACAACCCCTGCCTTCTAGGTTCAAGGGATTCTCCTGCCTCAGCCCCACAAAGTGCTGGGATTACAGGCACGAGACACTGGGCCAGGCTAAAGTATTGATTTTAATCGTTACGTATTAGTCAAGTATGTAACAGTGTTGTTTTATGTATAAATTCCCTTAATCATGAGCTTTTGGGTTGTTTTGAGTTTTGTTCCCATTACAAATAATAACACAATAAACATGCTTTATGTTTTCTTCTTATGGGCAAGCACGGACTTCTTTTCAAGTGTTTTCACTGGATCATAGGCTGTGCCTACTTCTTTTTTAAGGATACGCATACTTTTAATTTTACTTAGGTAGCCAAATTGTTCCTCAGATTCCACCATTACCCCCTTTTTAATCATCCCACTAGCATTGTGCAGACTCCAGAATTTCTCTATTCTCACAGCAGTTGAGAGTTATAAATATTTGAATTGTTTAAAAACTGATAGATTGGAATTGGGTTATTTTAATTTCTATTACTCTTATAGATTAAACGGCTGGGAGTCGTTAAAAACATTTTCTTGGTTATTGGGATATACTTTTCTCTACTGAGAATATATATTCTTTGTCTGTGATTCTATTACGTTTTGGTTTTTTTGCCTATTTATTTTTAGGAGTTCTTTATTCTAAGCATTAACATTTTCCTGTTATATATATTGTGAAATTATCTCCTAATATTTTCCTTGCTTTTTTCCTTGGTTTAGATTCCGTTAGAATTTTCATAATTTGATTAATCATGTATAATTTTATACATATGCATATACATATACATATACGTATGTATATGTAAGTATGTACATATATGTGTATATTGCACCCTACACACATATGTATAAAAGATTTTATTTTATGAATGGTGGGTTTTGTGTCCTCTTTAAGAAATCCTTCTCAGCTGGGCGTGGTGGCTCATGCCTGTAATCCCAGCCCTTTGGGAGGCTGAGGCGGCTGGATCACGAGGTCAGGAGATCGAGACCATCCTGCTTAACACAGTGAAACCCTGTCTCTACTAAAAATAGCTGGGCGTGGTGGCGGGCACCTGTAGTCCCAGCTACTCAGGAGGCTGAGGTAGGAGAATGGTGTGAACCCGGGAGGTGGAGCTTGCAGTGAGCTGAGATCGCGCCACTGCACTCCAGCCTGGGTGACAGAGGGAGACCCCGTCTCAAAAAAAAAAAAAAAAAAAAAAAGAAGTCCTTCGCTACTCTGACATCATAAAGATATTCTTGGCCTTGGTCTTTAACAGGAGGAATAGTACAGTATTTCTGATATTTTTTAAACTACAATTTCAATGAATTTATAATTTCTGCTTATTAGTAAAACATGTCAGATTGTAAATTTTACATATTTTCTGAGACTGATTAGCTAGGGACAGTGTAGATTTTTACAACGTGTAGATAAGTAACTAGAAAACAGAAGTTGAAGCTTCTAAAACTCGATAGTATTTACAGGAATTGTGTCACTCTGACAGAATGGCTCAATCAGTGAAAAAGTTTTATCTTAAAAATAATATTTGAGGTGGCATGAAATTAAAAGTTCTCTTGTTCTTAAATGTCCTTTAGGTCTGCATATTATATCGGATTTACCAGGCCATTGGTACTAATTTGCCATTATCACCAATTAAACAGTTTATTAGTTGGTATCTGCAAGAAATTTGAAGGTGGTAGATGAAAAATTTAAGAGGAAATAAAATTTTAAAAATGGACATTAGAGGAAAGAAGTGTCAACTGGAAACTTGTAGAGAAAGAATATGTTTCTTTATCTTGGCCCATGAGATTTATTTACCCTTCATCTAAGATGTTGATTTCATATACGTTTCATAGACACATATGTTATAGGTTAATGCAACCACGTGTGTTGTAGAAAGCGTGTACACAGGATGCTTTTATGTAATTTGATCATGAAAATGCAATATAGCTATCATACTACCTGTCTTTCCCCTGCATTTTAATAGAGACTAATAAATGGATCCTTCACATCCAGGGAGAGGAATGATAGCAAAAAAATGTAATCTTACCCCATTTTTTTTTCCCTTTTTATCTGGTGTGGTTGCCATGCCTTATGTCAGAGCACATTGCTTTAGGCCATGGCTACGATAACCCTGGGGCAAGATGGGTGAGAAGGAGATACACTCTCCACGCTGTGGCTTCATCTTGTCTTAGGAAAGTCTGATATAGCTGATGGCAGGCATACTGTTCTCCTGTCAGCGCTTTTCAGCATTTATAGATGCCTCAGGGCCCTGAGCTGTGTGCGTGCGTGTCTATCACAAAACATGAAGTTTCTTCTGGGGTTGCTGTTGTGGTGCTGTGAAAGACACAGCAGAATGAAATGCAGAGACCCACTCTTCATTCCCACTTTGCCACTAACTAGCTTTGCATCTTTTAGAAAAATGATCACACTTTGCAAATATCTCTCTTTTTCAAAGAAATGGTTTGTGTCATGTCATAATTGCCTATGTTACTTACTATCTTCTTCCTTGGAATGTGATTATTTCAAAGAGAGAGACTATGTATTCTTACTTTCCTGCCCGTTGCTTAGTACAAGGTGGACACTTAAAGAAACATCTGTAGTGGAAAGTAAGGTTTCTTCTCCAGATCTCTGTGCTCTCTAGAATTGGAGGATTAGAATTTATTAGCTCATAAAATCTTGAACTCTTGAAGACAGAGACTGATAATTTCCCCTGCAATGAGTATAAGCCCTAATATGAGGAAACTATTATTCCACTGCAGAGTGCTGGGCATTGAAAGGAATCAACAGATACTGAACCTGGATAACATTTCTAGAAAATGATCTGGATCTCATTAGAACCTTTAACGAGGTTTTCTAATTTTCTGGTGTGAAGGTATTGAAATTAATACCAGACCCACACTATTTATTTACATTGCACATACATGCACAAGCACAAACTTCATAAGTATCTGTGCTTAAGATAACTGTTGAGCTCAGCTCTGATTGCGTTATCTGCGAATTTAATTCAAGATTCTGGTATTCGAGAACATTCCTGACTGGAATTGCCACATGTTTCACATGGATACCCAATTTTCTTTCAAGGAAATGTGCATGGGGAATGGAGTTTCAGATATTCCAATAAATATCTGGAATATGGCCTCAGATAGTCCAATAAACTCAATAAAGCAAGACTTTTAGTAGAAGGTTGAAATGGAAAACACTCAGCAATGGAGAAAAAAAGAGATTACCATTGAAGAAAAGTGCCGTATATGACCAGTCACCAGTGACATTAAAGCTGTGCGGAGATGCAAGCTAACTTGAAAATCAGGTGCGAAGAAGACGGATATATTTCATGAATTACAGGTAGAAAATGAAAATTTATAATAGCTCTAGTAAGGATATTCTTAGAGTGGTTTCAAGTCTTGAATTTATATTCTTACTGTGATTTTAACTCAAATACTGATCTTCAAAAGAGTGACATCATTGTTGAACATTTTATGTTAGTCCTGACCAATGAAATATACTTGAAAACATCTACTTCTTTCTCCTTTCATTTAAGTGGTAGAGAAAATGAAATTGTTACATTGCACTTCCATTACTGGAGAAATGTACAAGATTTTACCTTAATTTATTTAGGAATTCCATATCTTTCCTCCCTGAAAAAAGTCAACATTGCCTCATGCACTTTTGGCCCTCACAAAGATCCAGGCATCAGCCCTCACCAAGATTCTTATGCCAAACCAGCTGTTGTAATTTCTAGAAACCACCAGTAGGTGTCTCCTATCCATAGTTTTGGTCACGGAAAGGGTGCCAATCATTTGTCCTTCATTTAAAAATGGACACCATTGTCACTGGTAGAGGGTCTTGACTGCAAGTTGTCCAGGTTCTTGGCATTTTGAACAAAGAATTGGACAAAACTCCCAGCAAAGCAAGGAAAGAATGAAGCAACAAAAGAACAAAAGCAGGAATTTATTGAAAATGAAAGTATATTCCACCGTGTGGGAGCAGCCAGAGCAGCAGGTCAAGGGCCTGGATACAGAATCTTCTCCGGTCCAAATACCGCCTACAGGTTTCCCATTGGCCACTTCATGCTCACCTCATATAAATGAAGTGGTGGACCCCAATTGGTATGACTGGTTGCCGAAAGCAACCAATCAGAGGCTGAAGTGGCGTTACAAAGGTCCCAACATCTGATTGGTTGCTCTTTTCAACCAATCAGAGGCTAGAGTGAATTTACAAAGTTGCAGACACAGACTCCACTGGCAATCAGTCTGATTGGTTGCAGACAGCTAACTTCCAATCTGCCATGCAGAAAAGGTTGGGGGTTTGCAAAGGGAGTAGCCTCTGGTCCCTTTGTTACCCAGGTGTGGAAAGTTAGGGTTTTCCTTTCAATTTAGTTCCAGGAAGTCAGCGCGAAACAGCCCCAGGCTCCCTGTCTCCACACCTTATTCTCCTGCTTCACCATGAGAAATCTGCCCACCGTATAATGCAGACAATCCAAGCCCATTTAATGTGCTTCTAAAATGGGTCACCCAATCTTCATGTAAACCTCAACTTTTCAGGAAATGAGTTTCAAGTAGTGGTTGTTGTGAATGTGTGTGTGTAATAAGTAATCAGAAAATGAAGTTCAACATTTGAGCTGATTTCCTTCAAAGTCTACCAAACTTATGATTAGGAACAAAAAGTTTATAAAGCAGAAGAAGTTGACGATCCAGCCATGAAAATGAGCACCTTCCTCACAAGGCTGGCAAAAGTGGAAAATTTCCTAGAGATCCAATCTTGAGGTTTCATTATGCAGGAGGTTAATGTTTGCTGTCTGAAGTCTGAAGGGTTTTCCTAACAAGAAAAAAAAATACAGTTTTCTTCCATGTGAAAGAAGGAAAAATATCTCTTCTGAAAACGTAAAATGGAGTAATGGAGTGAAAAGAGCCTTGAAATGTTCAGTTTGTGCCCAGGCCACTTTATAGAGGTGACGTTTTATTGCTACACGCTTTCTGGGAGTCTCTTTTTGTTATTCTTTACCCCTTTTAATGCTGTCACATTTTGTGCTTAGGTAGCAAACATTCCTCTGGAGCTGGGCATATATTGCTTTCTGAAAGCCTTCTCTCCCCAACTAGATGGTACTCTATCTGAGGGCACATTTTGTCTTATATTCCCTGATCTCTCCTACAGTATCTAACCTGGTGCCTCATCTTGAGCTGACATTTACTGAATGCTTCTCACTGTTTTCAATATGTCATCCAACATTTTAGAGGAAAGCTTGTGACAGATTTTTGGTACTTCCATAGTCCCTGACAAGCACAGTGCCTTGCACATAGAAGGTACCGTATTATTTTTGAAATAGTGAATGAAGCACGAGGCTGATAGAACAGGGAACACATATCCTAATTGGAGCAGTGGTGTGTTTTTATAAAAGAATATTTATTCCTTTGAGAGCCTAAGGCAAGCCAGGCAGTGCACTGCTCAATCTACTTAACCTACTTATGGGTCACCCATAAATTCAGCTGACCTTCGTCAACCATGGAAGCATTGGAATTTAACTCAGAACTATGCAAGCCTAACACTCTCCAGGGACTGATGTAAAGAAAGGTATGGAATGGCGCTCTTGATCAATGGGCAGTTGAGCAGAGGAGAAAAGAACTTTGTAACCTTTCTTTTAGAATATCTTAAAGAAAAATTTATAGCACTAGCAATGTATTAGTTGTTTGTCTAACCTGTCTTAGGTTGGCTTCCATAGGAAATAGATTCTAAGGTGGATATTTGTTTGCAGAGGTTTATTGGGAACACCTTCAGAATCAGTGCTTGTGAGTGAGTAAAAGAACTAGGATTGAGCAGAGAGAAAAATTGAACTGAGATGCAATCTCAACCAAGGCCCCAGCCAATCCTACAGGGAGCTCTAAACCTTCAATGGCTTTTTGATTTATGCCACCTTGAGGCAAGGAGGCTAGCCTTGGTGCCCCCACATCTACCTGTAATTGGACATAGGCTTCCCCAGGAAACTGGGTCACCTTGAATGTGGTGGCTCTCTTCAGTAGGGTTCAGTTCAGTTCTTAGAAGGTGATTCAGTTGTGAGTTATCAGAAGCCAGCATTTCTAAGAGCTCAGGGATCAGTGCCTAGGTCCTAAAGGGGCATACTAGATGGTGCACCAAAGTACTCACTGCATATTTCTTCTGTTCTTCTCTCCCCCCAAAGAAAATAAAATCCTCAGCCTCATCCATGGAGAAGTAGAGTAAGGTTTGATAATCAGATTAGCTCTTACTTACATCAGGGCTAGGGAAGGGAACTATTTTTCAAACTTGAATGGCTTGACTGCTCCATGCTTGGGCTTCTGTGCTTCAGGCTAGGTGAGGGAAAAAGAAGAGGACATAGGCCTTGGTCATTTGGCTTTAGAACTAACAGAATTGTGGGATTAGGCTTTAGGCTTGAGAGGACAACAATTCAAATTGCAGGGTCTAAGTGCATAGAAACCTCAGGCTTCATTTGAAGCCAAAAGAGATGACTGGGGAGGCTATGTGAATGAGAATGGCATAAATGGGACAATTTGGAGGGAGATCATGTCTGCATATGTTTCAAGTAGTGACAGAACCACAGGAAAGGAATAAGGAAATGCTATGACTTCAGCATGTCCACAAGTTTGCAGTAACCGCATTGCTGGGGAAACAGAGATGATGGTGAGACTCGGGGGAAACCTACTAAGAGGTCCATTCAAGAGTTTCAAGTTGAGATGTCTCAGCCTGCTCTGCTGCCATAACAAAACACCACAGACTGAGTGGATTAAACAACATAAATTTATTTTCTCACGATTCTGAAGGCTGGAAAATCTAACATCAAGGTCCTGTTCAATTCAGTTCTTGGTGAGGGCTCTCTTTCTGGCTTATAGATGGCCACCTTCCTGCTGCGTCCTCACATGGACTTTCTTCATGCACATACACAGAGAAAGAAACTGAGTTCTCTGTTGTCTCCTCTTATAAGGACACTAATCCTATCAGATCAGGGCCCATTCTCGTGACCTCATTTAACCTTAATTACTTTCCTAGAGGTGTCATCTCCAAATACAGCCACACTGGGGGTTAGGGCTTCAACATACGAATTTAGGGGGAACGCAAACATTTAGTCCATAACAGGAGAACTAGCATTAATGTAAGGCTATACTGTCAGACATGACAGCAGAAATAGATGTCCTTATTAGACACCTGGGCAGACACTGAAAATAGGGTTGCAACTCTGTGGTCACCTAGTAGTGTCCAGATACTCCACTCTCAGGCAAAGAGAATATTAATTGCTTAAGACAGCAGCAAGACTAATTTCAGAGCTTAATAACTACATGCATTAAATCTCTTCCAGGATTGGTTCAGAATAGTGGATGAAGCTGAGAGTCTGAAGACAATGTTGAGTGAATAATCGCTAATCTAGTTAAGGACTTGGTTTCATCTACAGGTTTGAGTATAGGAATAGTATTGCTCTTGGATATTGATTTCCTATAATCGTTGGGGTTTTCTCTCTGTAACTATTTCCTCTGGAGATTCAGGCCTGATCTCTCGTAAGAGTAATCCTCACAAAATTCCAGTGCTTCTGATGGGAGTAGATGATAGCTGAATGTTCACTTCTGAGATGGTTGTGTATGTCAGTGCCTTTTTTTTCTAAATAACATTTTTTTCTCTTGTAACAAAAGTAATATATGTTTTTTTGTTTTTGAGATGGAGTCTTGTTCTGTCGCCCAGGCTGGAGTGCAATTGCACAATCTAGGCTCACTGCAAGCTCCGCCTCCTGGGTTCATGCCATTCTCCTGCCTCAGCCTCCCCAGTAGCTAGGACTACACGCGCTCGCCACCACACCCAGCTAATTTTTTTGTATTTTTAGTAGAGACGGGGTTTCACCAAGTTAGCCAGGATGGTCTCGATCTCCTGACCTCGTGATCCACCTGTCTCGGCCTCCCAAAGTGCTAGGATTACAGGCATGAGCCACTGCATCTGGCAACAAAAGTAATACATGTTTATTGTAGACAATTACCTGTAATCTCACAATCTAGTGATATTAATGTTGCTCTTGGTCCCTTTCCTTCTGTGTGTATAATTTTTTAGAAATGAGACGGGTTTATGCCGTATGTACAAATTGAATATCCTAAAAATTTTTGTATTTTAAAAACATAATGCTATATCACTATGTTAAAAGACTAAGCATTCAGCTGTGAATCCATCTGGTCCTGGACTTTTTTTGGTTGGTAGGCTATTAATTATTGCCTCAATTTCAGAGCCTGCTATTGGTCTATTCAGGGATTCAACTTCTTCCTGGTTTAGTCTTGGAAGAGTGTAAGTGTCCAGGAAATTATCCATTTCTTCTAGATTTTCCAGTTTATTTGCGTAGAGGTGTTTATAGTATTCTCTGATGGTAGTTTGTATTTCTGTGGGGTCGGTGGTGATATCCCCTTTATCATTTTTAATTGCGTCAATTTGATTCTTCTCTCTTTTCTTCTTTATTAGTCTTGCTAGTTGTCTGTCAATTTTGTTGGATTAGAGACTTAAATGTTAGACCTAATACCATAAAAATCCTAGAGGAAAACCTAGGTAATACCATTCAGGACATAGGCATGGGCAAAGACTTCATGTCTAAAACACCAAAAGCAACAGCAGCAAAAGCCAAAATTGACAAATGGGATCTAATTAAACTAAAGAGCTTCTGCACAGCAAAAGAAACTACCATCAGAGTGAACAGGCAACCTACAGAATGGGAGAAAATTTTTGCAATCTACTCATCTGACAAAGGGCTAATATCCAGAACCTACAAAGAACTCAAACAAATTTACAAGAAAAAAACAAACAACCCCATCAAAAAGTGGGCAAAGGATATGAACAGACATTCCTCAAAAGAAGACATTCATACAGCCAACAGACACATGAAAAAATGCTCATCATCACTGGCCATCAGAGAAATGCAAATCAAAACCACAATGAGATACCATCTCACACCAGTTAGAATGGCGATCATTAAAAAGTCAGGAAACAACAGGTGCTGGAGAGGATGTGGAGAAATAGGAACACTTTTACACTGTTGGTGGGATTGTAAACTAGTTCAACCATTATGGAAAACAGTATGGCGATTCCTCAAGGATCTAGAACTAGATGTACCATATGACCCAGCCATCCCATTACTGGGTATATACCCAAAGCATTATAAATCATGCTGCTATAAAGACACATGCACACGTATGTTTATTGCGGCACTATTCACAATAGCAAAGACTTGGAATCAACCCAAATGTCCATCAGTGACAGATTGGATTAAGAAAATGTGGCACATATACACCATGGAATACTATGCAGCCATAAAAAAGGATGAGTTTGTGTCCTTTGTAGGGACATGGATGCAGCTGGAAACCATCATTCTTAGCAAACTATCACAAGAACAGAAAACCAAACACCGCATGTTCTCACTCATAGGTGGGAACTGAACAATGAGATCACTTGGACTCGGGAAGGGGAACATCACACACTGGGGCCTATCATGGGGAGGGGGGAGGGGGGAGGGATTGCATTGGGAGTTATACCTGATGTAAATGACGAGTTGATGGGTGCTGACGAGTTGATGGGTGCAGCACACCAACATGGCACAAGTATACATATGTAACAAACCTGCACGTTATGCACATGTACCCTAGAACTTAAAGTATAATAATAATAAATAAATTAAAAAAAAAAGACTAAGCAGTATTGTTTAAAACAGACTTATATAATTTACTTAATGAGAAACCCATGTTTTGGACATTTGAGTTGTTTCCAATTTTGCAGTATTATAAAAAGTGTTTTGTTGACTATTATTGGAGTATGCTTTTTCACACATTCCTTGCTATTTCTTTATAATAGGCTCATAAAAATAAAATTTGTAGGTCAAATGGCATGCAAAAATGTTTGTTCATTATTTCCAAACATTTTTTCAGAAAGATGGTAACTATTTACACTTCCCACAGCAATATAACAATCTTGAGTAAATTTTTAAAAATACCAGTATGGCAGGTAAAAAACAGCATATCATTATTTTCATAATTTCTTTATTAATGAAGTTTAACATTTTAAAATACATTTTTCCTTGTCTAATTGTTATAATGGGGCATTCATATTTTCTTATTGATTTGTAAAAACCCTGTATGTATTCCTCTTATTCTGTCACCTCTGCTGTGAGTATTGTCATTAGTACTTTGTCTTCAATCTTGTTCATAATTTAGTTTATTTTTATGTCCAGAGAGTTTATATTTTTATGCACAGAAGTCACATCTACTAATATTTTGTTTACATATATATTTTCCATTGGTGCTATGCTTGGGAAGTCTTCCTCCAGTTCAAACTTCTGACATATGGAATTCAAAAAGGGAGCAAGGCTGGGCGTGGTGGCTTACGCCTGTAATCCCAGCACTTTGGGAGGCCGAGGTGGCCGGATCACGAGGTCAGGAGATCGAGATCATCCTGGCTAATTGGGTGAAACCCTGTCTCTACTAAAAATACAAAAAATTAGCTGGGCGTGGTGGCGGGTGCCTGTAGTCCCAGCTACGTGGGAGATTGAGGCAGGAGAATGGTATGAACCTGGGAGGTGAAGCTTGCTGTGAGCCGAGATCACGCCACTGCACTCCAGCCTGGGCGACAGAATGAGACTCTGTCTCAAAAATAAAATAAAATAAAATAAAATAAAATAATAATAATTTTAAAAAGGGAGCAGATGGTCTTCTATTATTTGCATCACTTTCATCATCTCAGTAATCATTTGTAAGTGCGGAGGCAAGCATTTCAGCAAGGATGTTCAGGTGGTCATCTTGAAACAGAAATCTGTTCTGGTTTTCAACAAAGCACTTTACACACTTGAATCTTACTTTTTAAAATCAGAAGTTAATTCTATTGAATTAGGATTAGGAAAAGGTGTTTAGGTATTTTCATGCTGCCCAGGCTTGTTCCCTACTCACATCAGTGTTTGTTGGCCTTTGGTGTAGGAAGGAGCTAGACATAGTGAGAGAGCAGAAGAGGGAGGCAGGTGGCAGTCAGATGGGTACACTGGCCATGGAACCAGCACAGGCCAGGAGCAATCGGCTCTAAATAACTCTCTGTTCCTCTGCCTCTTTGATTTATTCTTCGAGGTCCACTCAAATTTTATATCTCAGCTTTTCCATCCCATGTTGATTGCTTGATTCTCTAAACAGTTGAAGGTGTTAGTATTTTCATTACTATCCATCCAATATAGTTCTTTTCGCATAGTCTCTAATATATGGTTTCTATTCTATCTAGTTTTATTTTACTATCCAGCATGGATCTTAAAATATGTACTTAGCTTTCCTTACAATATTTCAAGCTTCCTAATATAATTTTTCTTTTTTTTTTTGAAACGAAGTCTCGCTCTGTTGACCAGCCTGGAGGATAGTGGCATAATCTCAGTTCACTGCAACCTCCGCCTCCTGGGTACCAGTGATTCTCCTGCCCCAGCCTCCTGAGTAGCAGGGATTACAGGCACGTGCCACGACACCTAGCTGTGTTTTTTGTAAAGATGGGGTTTTGCCCTGTTGGCCAGGCTGGTCTCGAACTTCTGACCTCAGGTGATCTGCCTGCCTCGGTCTCCCAAAGTGCTGGGATTATAGGCATGAGCTACCACGCCCCACCTGCTTCCTAATATCATTTAGTCCTCGCCCAAAGCATGGGCTGTGATTTGAACATGGAGACTCACCTTGGTATGAGATAAAATATGTGATGACTACTAACATGTACCTAATGAAGTATAGTTTGGCTTGAAGGGATTGTCTTGTTTAAAATATCCACACCAAATCTTTCTCTTTTTTACAAAAGGGACACACACACACACACACACACACACACACACGGGCTATATATGAAGATATACAGCTGCTATAGTTCTGCCAGAATATGTAAAGTTGGCAAAGACTCTGGGTTTGAGTCAGAGGAACTCAACTTGAATCTCAGCTCTGCCACTTACCAGCTATGTGAGTGTGAGCCTCAGTTTCTACATCTGGGAAATGGGGATATTAAAATCACCTTCCTCATAAAATTGAATTAATACATAATCCAGTTCAATCTGAGTTTCCCTGAGGTGCATCAAAAGAAGGTGATTTAATTCTTTAGACAGCACTTCAAGAATTAACTGAATTTCCCTTATAACTCAAGTCATAATTGTTAGCCTGGTAGCAAACTGAAAACCAAATTGTAACCCAACAACTAGAAAACCCCAATTTAGTCATTACTGGAGCTGATTTGTTTTAGGAATTGTTTCATAGTTGAGTTGTTGGTTTTTATCCCAGCTTAATCTGTACACATTATTAAATCTGTAATGAGTGAGCTGGTGGCACATCTGGCAAGAGGAAAACGGTCCAATTCTAATTCTTTATGCCAAACCTCCCCATGAAGTTTTCCAGCGGGTGCAGCAGTGTTGTTTTGACTCTGAATGTTGAGCCATGTGCACCATGCTTGTGGGTGACTGTTAAGCAGCTGTCGTTTTCAATCCCCAAGGTGGGCAGAGACGCAGTTTTTATATGTATTTGGGGCAAATTTTCCCTTGTTCTGGCCTCAGAGTTGGTTTTGACTCCAATATTCTATTCTCCTGGCATGTGGGTCATCTCTCATTGACATCTGGAGGCGTTGCGGTGAGGAAAGCAGAATATTAGCAATGAGATTCTCAATGTGGACCTGAAAGAAGGCTTTTTGCCTGTAATTTGTGAAGTTTTTGTGAAGCTCTTTGGGATCCTTCTGGATAAAGAATCTTTTATAAACCTCACTTATTATAATGATGACTGCTGGCAGAATCGAAGTTACATGTGTGTATCAGGAGGACAATATATCCTCTTTGTGCTCACGTAAACTTCCATTTATCTATACAAATATCTCTGAAAAGAGCAAAGCTGAAATGTCTTGTCTCCAGCTGGGATGCTGTTCTGTTGTTGCAGCACAGTAAATTGGGTCACCGTCCAGCTTTCCATCCATCACCTGCTCAGCGCCAGAATGGGGAAATGAGTGCTTCTATGGTGACGGTGGCAGTGTGGAGCAAAACCTGTGCCAGGGATCACCGTGGACAGCTACTAAGGAGTCCAGGAGAGCTGATCACTCAGATTGCTGCCTTTGTGGCTCTTGTCTGGGAGGAAAGACATTACTAAGAGGAAAATTGTTCTTTTAACTCCTACTTTTGAACTCTTTCTGTGCTGTGTGAGGACAGCAATTTTAAAAGGTTAGATTTTGCCAGTATGCGCCAATTTGCAGAAGAAAATGTCTCTAATGCACAGGAATACTGGGAACCACAGACTTTTCTGGCTATTGAATGTGGTGGCCTAAGACTGATTATAAAATTTCAATGATTGAATAAATGGAGTCGTGGGTGTAATTCAATGAGAGCTGGACATGGAGTCAGAATTCAGATCTTAAATCCATCATTGGCTTGCTGTATAAATTTGCCTCAGTTTCCTCTGTACAATAGAGTTATATGAAAATGAAATGAGTAGTGTTTGGCATATCATGGATAGTCATTAAATATTTATAAAGTTCAAAAAAGTACCTTTGTCAGAGAGTTTGCATCAGTCAGCATAGGTGAGGTTTCTCTGTGGTAACATTCAAGCCCTAAATCTCAGTGGCTTTAAAGAGCAAAGGTTTATTTCTCTATCAAACTCCATGTCCACTGAGGTCAGTTGTCACTCAGACATGGTTATGCTTTATGTGATCCTCAATCTGGGGTTCAAGCCCAGTGGGAAACCACCGTGTGGAAATCATGGTGGCAGAAAGGAAAGCTCTGAAGAGATTTGTAACTGCAATTAAATGATCTGTTTGGAAATAACACACATCCTTTCTGCTTAGAACTCACTGCCTAGAACTAGTCACATGGCTTCTCCTAGTCACTAATGAGCCCATGAGTAAATCTTTTCTTTTTCCCCCCAAACAGGGAAACCGAGAATATTTGGCAATTAGCAATTAGCACTATTGATTTCTGCAACATCTACAGAGCAGGCTCTGTTAATGTGCCTGTTCTATACATCAAAGTGCTACTCTATGTTTTCTTCTTTTCATTGTAATATATAATCATTTTCTCTATCTTGTTTAATATATCCTATGTGTTTGCTCCTTATTGTTATTTTTCAAGTGGGACACAGAAGAAAACTTTTTATTTTCATAGAATGGAACAATAGGACTTCATTTTAATGTACTCAGGGAAATGATAAGAGAAGGCAACGATTCTTAGTTTCATGTTTCTTTCTGGTCTTGGGAAGGAGCACGAGACAACAAAGATGTAGGTGCGGGGATGCAGCTCTCTGAGATTTTCATGGAAGTACATTTATTTTCTCTGGCAAGGTAAGATCCAGTGGGAGGATGTGAAATAATTGTAACACTGTGGCCAGTTATAAGATGTGCTAAAAGAGGGGAGAGCTAGCTTTAGCATATCTATTATATACTTGAGAAAATATACCCAGAAAAGCCAGAAAATTCATTGAATTTGTGTATTTGATACTGTTTTTCCTTTGGGGGATCTTTATTTCCCTTGGTGATTGACAATATATTCACATATATGTGTGCCTTTAGGAATCTGAAGAAAAAACCAAAGGAATCTGAATCCTTACTTGTGTTAGCAGACATGGCTAATTATCTGCCAGTATCCATTTTTCCTTCTAACTTTAATAAAGGAATTCCTACCATCCCATCCTAGCTTAGATCAAGCCTAAAACCTTGCATATTCTGACTAATGCAGGTCCTCCCTCACAGAGTAGCTTTTGATATAATTAACATTTAATGCCTATCAATTATTGCCAGCCTCTCTTGCAGCTCAGTATGATGACCATGTACTAAGCTTTGACTCAAGGGATATGAGCAAAGGTAATGGTTACAACTTCTTTGTCATGTTGTTAATTAAGAAGCTATTTTCCATCTACTTCCTTTTCTACCCTGCTGGCTTAGGAAAGGTGACAACTTCCTGAAGTAGTCATTTTGGACCCAAGGACAGAAACCACATATTGATGATGACTTGCTATCTCTGAACCGTTACATGAGAAATAAGCCAACTGTATTAATTAAGCCATTGTATTGTGGAGTCTCTATTATCACAGGTTGTCCTGTGATAGATAACTTTTAGTGTTAGATATCTTCTTTCCAGGCTTAGTTTTCGCTCACCGATCATGGCCTACCATAGCCTCAAACTTTTGGGCTCAGGCAATCCTCCCACTTCAGCCTCCTGAGTTGCTGGGACTTTAGGAACACTCCACCACACTCAGCTAATTTTTAAATTATTTTTAGAGACAGGATCTCTCTATGTTGCCCAGGTTGGCCTTGAACTCCTAGACTCAAGCCATCCCCTGACCTCAGCCTCCCAGAGGGCAGGGATTCCAGGTGTGAGCCACTGCACTCAGCCAGCATCACATTTTAATTGATTTTTATCTTCTCTTAGACTGGAGGACAGGAGAGAGGCTGATCCCATGCTGATTGTGAGATTTAGTGCTGTACTTGCTTTACACTTTTTTTTTTTTTAAATTCTTGGTCTCCTAAACTCATTAGACAACAGTGAACATAGAGTCTTTGAAGTCTAGACTGTACCTAGAACTTGTTCCTTCAACCCAATAGTCTACTTTATATCATGAGGCCTGTTTTATGCATCCAAGGGAAGTGATTTTGCGTTATACAAAACCAAACTCTGTATGATCAACATTCCAAAAAGACTCCCAGGGCTTAACAGTCATGTGTGTTTTAAGAAGAATTTTGGAGGCCTATTTAGGTATGAAAATAAGTCCAATTGCTCTTTGCACAGCCCTATTTTCTTCACTTGGTTCCACTTCATAGTTGAATATAAGCCCAGAGTAAAGGTCTGAATGTTTAGAATATGTGGCTCTGGCACATTCTCAAGGCATATAGACCTTTTCTAAGGAGCTGATGCCCTGCAAGGTAGGTAGATTTTGCACAGTGGAGAGAGAAAACAAACTGTAGCTAGAGAAAAGTGAGGACACAGTAGGCATTCTGTGGGGGAGACTAGGATTTTTTACTTTTCCCGTTGGTCATTTGATGGTTCATTTATTGTCTTGAAATGGAGTAGAAATCGGTGGACTATTTTCCTGTGTTCCCTTTGCCAAACTCACTTCCTAATGGGTGAAACAGACCCAATCTGGACCTTCCTTCTCCACCACTACACATAGCATCCATTTCCTTGGCAAAATGATGGAAAATTTAGCCAGTTCCCTTGCTCTTTCCACAGAAGGTCAGGTCAGGATATGTCGACAGCTGTTTGGATGACACCAACTGAATCAGACAACTGACTGCATTAATTGTTTTAACATCTTGGAGACTAAAAGCACGTTATTGGTAGCATGTGTTTCTCATCTCAGCAAGTTAACAGAAAAATTAGTGATAATAATACGTGGTTCATCTGAATGACTTAGTTAAAGCCAGAAAGCTGGTTTTTTTAAGTGTCTTAATCAAAAAAGAAGACTCTGCAGAGGAATAAAACCTTAATATGCTTTCTTGTGAAATTTTGTCTCACCCTGTTCTATTCATTTTTCTGCCCAAGCAAGTTATTGTACATCTTATTTAGCGTATATTTGTACAAAGGGTCCATTTAACAAGCTAGAATTTTTGCCAGAGAATTCCCATATAAGATATTCTTCTGTTAAGTGACTTAAACGTAATTTTAGAGCTGGGTTTAAAACCCAGTGATTCTAAGAATGCATGTTATTAATTGATTTATGACTTATGAATGATCATAGAAGAAAATATCAGATTTTAGTCTTTTACTGTTTATTACTGTTAGAAGTCACAATGCCCATTTGTTAAGATTTTATAGTTGCTTAAATAATTTGCAATGCAAAGAAACCTTGGTCATGATATGCTACCTTCATGGCAAATTTGCTTGAGTTTTGCTCACTTGTGTAAAATCTGTTCTGAATGCTGAAATAATGATGGAAGTAACTCATTTAAATTACCAGGATCATGTAAAGGAAGAATGTGTTCACTCTGGCAGGTCTGAGCAATTCTGAAAATCATCACACGTCATCTTAACTTACTGAGTTGGAAAAATATAGTAATGGGCTGGGGCACTCCATAGGCATGAGTTGTATTGTAATAATCAATGTAAAGAATAAATTTTGTTAGATAAATGTAACTTCTTGCTATGATCTAGTAAGAAACACTGTGACTTAAAAAGATAAAGGGGAATGAAATTGATATAATTTAATATAACTTTAGTAAAACTTTTGAATTTAAATCATATAATTTGGTCATCAGTAAATCTTGGCTAGCACATACATCTGTAGGAGATAAAGAGTTTCTTGAGGCCGTGCATTGTGGCTCACGCCTGTAATCCCAGCACTTTGGGAGGCTGAGGTGGTGAAACCCTGTCTCTACTAAAAATACAAAAATTAGCTGGGCATGGTGGTGCATGCCTGTAATCTCAGCTACTCAGGAGGCTGAAGCAGGAGAATCACTTGAACCTGAGAGGTGGAGGTTGCAGTGAACTGAGATCACACCACTGTACTCCAGCCTGGGCAGGACGACAGAACGAGACTCTGCCAAAGGAAAAAAAAAAAGTTTCTTGAAACATCAAACTTTAGTTTTATCTATATTACACCAAGCCATCTGGATTAGGAGTTCATTCTCAAATGTCTGCTGGATGCAGGTAGGTAATTAAATAATTGAACCAGAAGGCATAAACTTTAGGGACTGCTGGTGACTGCAGAGAACAAGAGAATTCATGCAACTGCTCCATTCCAGCTGATGGCTGCCATGTGGGAATCTGAGTTGGTTGAACAGATTTTACCATTTTCAGGAGAAATTGGAAATGTGGGTTTTTATGCAAAATCTCCTAACCTAACAAGTTTGAAACACGGTGGACTAGCCAGCTGTCTGTATTGATTTCAACTTAAGGACCACAATCTTGAAATCTTTGAACTAGATACTTACAGTGAAAAATTCATTTAATCATGCTGATGCTGATACTTTATTTTATGCTTGTCTTTCATTGAGGTGAACATTTCTGCATGATTGTCTCCTACAGGTCCAGTTTAGATATATATAAAATAGTGACTTGGAACCAGTGAATTTGATATAGTTATTTGTAATTCTCATAGGTACTATATTTGGAAGTTGTAGGGTACCTTATAAATTTCTTGATAACCTTGACTTAGATGAGGGTAGTAAGCAATTCAGAGTTTGCCATAATAAATGTGGAAGTTAGCTGAAATAAATGAGTTGAGGGTCCAGTGCTAGAAGTAGAATTGCTCATTTAGGAATCAAAAAAGGAAACACATCCTATAATGTAAACATAAAATAACTGATGTATGTAAAAACAATGGCCAGAAATATCCTTGAAGTCATAATGACTTGAAAGTTAAATGTCATCTTTTATAAATTGTGTGACCCAAGGAAAGTTTGGGTATAGGAAGAGGTCAGGAAATGTCTTTATCTTTACCATATAGGCTGTAATACTTGTAAGTTTATGAAGCACTCATATCATATAATCAGTCTATTTGATGTAACCAGCATGTTTTCCTAATAGACTCAGCTAAGGTACAATACCATTTCAAGGAGGTATAAAAAATAAAAAGAGCGTCCTATCCAAGTAGGAGAGATTTAAAAAATGAGAAAGGACTCACCAAAAAGAAAAAAAAAAAAAAAAAAAAAAACATGGATTCTGGAGCCAGACGCCTAGGCTTGAATTCTGGCTCCACCATTTACTAGGAAGACAAGAGGATCGTCAAGGGCACATGGAGGTACTATATAATTAGTAAATAATATGTTTAATATTCTAATTAGGAAAACTTAGTGGAAAAAAGTTGTGATTGTTACTGTGTTATGTACTTGGCCTTCATTTGAAACACTCTCTATATTGATCTACTTATTTCTCACAATACGCCTGTGGGTTAGACATGGCTATTTTCGTTTTACAGATTCAAGACCAGGGTCCAGTGAGGTACGAGTACAGTCGAAACTCTTTTTACCAACTTCCACTTTGCCACCTTTCCATTCCACCTGTAGCTGGCCCCATGGCTTCCGAAGGTCTGTGGCTAAAAGGAGGCTCTACTATATGTTTTGGTCACTACTGCTCCTACCAGCTGTGTTATGGACCTGCCAAGAGTCAGTTTTGTGTGTCCCAAACTACTTACATCTCTTCTTGTAATCAGGCCTACCCCTACCATTAATGGGGCCATGGACACAGTACAAATGGAGGTCCATATTCCTTGCATCTAAATATTGAAAGACATAATTCAAAATAACAAACTCTTAAAGAAAGTATGTTTTATTCTCCTTACTTAACAAATAAATTTTCAAAATGGTTGAGAAGGCCAAGTTCAAATTTCCAGTTCTCAAAATCTTCGGCGCTCCATGTAAAACATGGTGGCCCAGAAAGAGGCACCATCTCATCTAGAGCATGTAGTCTTTGCTCTGCAGCCTCTCTCTCTCTCTTCCAACCTCAAATGTGTCTCCCACCAAAAGGGTCTCATGTAGGATTCAAACACCCTAACCCATGCTTCCAAACTTTGCTAATGCTGACTGCTATTTGGGCAGAGAATTTTAGGGACTTTGTACCTGGAACATGATTTAGAAAGGGGCATGTGAGCTCTGGATGGATATGTTGTGTGGCTCCATTGAGAGGAACATGGCAAAAGCAAGACCAAAATTTGGACTCCTAAAGCATGGGTCCAGAACAGGATCCACTGTTCCTGTATCTAGAGGAGGTATTGATGATGATTTTCATTCAGTTGTGTATAGTGATTACTTGTTAGCATGCAGAGACATGTTTATTATTTCTATGAAAATTATGTTAGAAATGGAGAGTCTAGATACAAGTAGCTAAAACATGATTATTATATTGGATGCAGGAAAAGTATATTAAAATGTTGGAAGAGATAAAAATACAAAAATTTCCTACATTCGGCTTGATTGCCAAATGTTCTTTATCAAATTCAGGAATTGAAAATTACTGATTCATTATGGATAAGATTTATGCAAGAAAATCAATGTGAAACTCCAATTAGTGACTTATTCCAAGAAAAGACTGTGCTCTACAATAAAGAACAAAAATTGAATTTATATTATTTAAAATAAAATGGAAGAAAACATTTAATATATAATTATATATACACACATATATATACATATATATATAGCTTTAATCAAAATTTTATTTGGCTAACTCCAAGTCACAATCTCATTGGCTAGACAAGCTTCTCCTGCAACTGACTCAGAGTCAGGGAGGTAGGAGCGTGTTAAAGTTGGGGTAAAAGGGTAGGTCTATCTTACTGGGAAGATTGCCCTCTTAACCTTATGCTTGATTATTAAGAACAAAGTAAATATTAAGCCACTCATGTCTGTTGTGCTCAGTAAAATGTTTTGGAATAAACTGAATATTTGCTGGAAGGATTATGTCGTAGTTGTGGATTAGTTTTCAAGAGAGGTTATGGAAATGCTGATTAATAGGTATGTTTATCTAATACATTTTCTGGCTTGGAGGCTTCAAGACAAATTGTAGCATTCTGTGACTCGATAGATTGACTCTAATACCAAACTCAAAGAAAGTATTCATTGTCCTTTCCTCAGTCAGTTTTAACTGTATAAAAACGTTATAACTTTCTTAAATAATAGCATTTTTCATAATATCTTTGGGAGGGCTTACTTAAAAGACTGGCATAGCTAAGTGAGAAACATAGGAGAGGCATACTAACTCAAAGTGACTTTAAGAAAGATGGTCAAATTATAATAAAATTGAAGACCCAGAGAAGCATAAAATATTACCAAGAAAAACTGAATTAGGTATGCATGTGGCGCTGTCAAAAGAGACAGAATTTTCTCTTGGTGAACTGGCAGGTCTCCCAGACACTCTTAAAAACCTTAGGAACAGTTGATTGTACAGGTAGTGTGCGTTGCCATTCTTCTTTCTAGAATGGAGAAAAGCTTTGGAGATGCTCACAGGCTACACCCCGCAGCGACACATGGGAGAGAATCAAAGGGTCATCTTGCTCCTTTAAATTATCATCTCCAAATTAAAAAAAATCACATTGTAAAGTATGAGTTGGTATCTTTTAGAAGAGAGGATGCACAACATAAAACTATCTTTTCTTGTGCTTCTTTTGCAGAAGCCCTCTTGAGCGGAGGTGATGACATTTAGGGAAGTAGTCTACTATTTTTGTGCTTCCTGCAACGTTTGCAAACCTGGTTATTTCCAAGCCAGTACTCAGCTCTATAACAGGACTGATGTTGTTGTTTAACCTAAAGCACTGCCCTGCCCAGTCTCTTATGAGGGACTTAAAACTTCCTGTTATTTCCATGTACTTCCAGAACTCCAGTCTGCATAAGAATCTCCTGGAGATATTGTTTAAATAAATATTCTGATTCAGTAGGTGTAATCTAATTTGAGGCCTTCCATTGTGCTCTTAGGTGATGCCAATGCTGATGATCTGAGGGCCAGTCACATTTTAGTAGTAAGGATCTAGGCACTAGCTCTCACTTCAAAACAAAGTGTTTGTATTGAGATTCTGAAATTCAGGAGGAGCTGGAAAAGTGGGTCTTGGAGACACAGCCTTCGTTTATGAGTTAGTAAAGACAGAATTGGTGAGAAAAAGGAAAACAACAACAATAAACACAAAACTGCTATTTACTTGTAGCTTTTTTTCAATAGCTAAAGCTAAGAAAGAAATTCCATAGTGGGTGACAAGTGTTATCTATGGGATTCAGAATTGATGTTAGGGAGGGAGGATATCATGAAGCACGTAAACACTTTGCACCTAAGATAGTCACAGGTAAGTCCCAGGCTGAAGTTCCTAGCAGTTGTTAAATGGATTCCACGTCCTCTCCTAACCCCATCCTTCCAAAGCTGATAATAAAATTGTAGCACTTAGCCAAACCAGAATGAACCACCATAAAATAAATAAATTATCTCACCCGTGAAGAGTGAGGATAAATTTGTTATACGCCTTGGAGAAAAGCGCATTGAGACCTACGTCCATTTCAGTCTACCTAAGAAGGAAAAACTCCGTATGTAGTCAGAGTGGATACCAGCACATCATCCTTTCCTAAAACAGTGGCTCGAGTTAAGATGGCAGAATGGGTAAGGGGATGTAGCCACACACCAGGACTGGGATGCTGGATTTTCCCCATCCCCTCTCTTTCCTCAGAGAAGTCGTTCAGTGTGTGACTGGGCCAGCACTTGTTTAGGAATTACAAATTACCTTACACCCTTAGATCCTGGATCATGAGGCCAGGTGAGCAATTGTGGGAGGAGGAAGGTAAGTTAGGAAACGTGGTGGGGAAACCAAGACAGGTAAGCATTAACTGATCAAAGAATAATCAAAGATTACTTCTGATCAAAGAATATTTCAGAAACCCTATAAGGGCCACATGCTTATATTTTCCATGCTTTTTTTCTTTCTCTCTCTCTCTCTCTCTCTTTTTTTTTCTTTTTTTTGCTTTTTTGTAGCCTAGTGGTTAGGCGCACTGACTTGAGAGCTGGGCTTTCTGGGTTAGTGCTATTTCTGACACTTATCAGCTGAAGCATCTTACATACATTTCCTAAATTCTTATGCTTCAATCTCCTCATTGGAAAATGAAGATAATCATGGCCCCTTCTTAATAGGGTTGTTATGAAAAGCCAGTAAGATAGTATTAGATAAAGTGCTAAAAACAATGCCGGGCACAGGGTAGGTACTATTCAGGTTAGCTGTTACTGTTATTGTTATTATTACTCTTTTTATCATCTTGATGATAAGACCTGCAGAGATGATGCTTACATAAACAATCTGACAAGTAAGGCTGGATAAAATGAAGAGCAACTTGAAAATGATTTCTGATAACACTGTTAATTATAACACAGAGAAAACCATTCCCCAGAGAAGCAATTGCTATTTCGATTGGTTCTTAATCTTACTGTTTGTTTTCTCAGTTCAGCAACTGAATAACTACAGTGAGCCAGAATAAGTTAGACAGCAGTGTCTAAAATATGAGCCTTGCTCTTGAAAAGCTTTTCTTCCAGAGGGGATACAGGGTGGCCACTGCTGGCTCCAGAGTTTTCTGTAGCATTCATTGTGGTGTCATGGTTTCAGCAATTGCTGATTTCCATTTGCTGGACTTTTCCTTTAGTTTGTTTTAATGTTTCATTTAATGGAAGTGCCTAGATCAAAGCCCTGCATAAATTGGCTGTCAGTAAGTTTGGAGAGATGAGCTTGGAGAGTAGAAGATCCAAACACTCTTGAGAGATGGAACAACCATTCTCTCTTGCTACTCTCTTTTTGTCTTGGAATGTCCTCATTCTCATTGCCACTGTGTATATGCCCAGAGCCTGAGGAATGCTTGAATGCTGGACCAAAAAGAAAAATCTGAGGTGAGAAATGTGACTGCTTGGTGCTTATTTATTGGGGGCTATATACTTTTAATTCTGGCTTTAAATTCTGCAGCTAGAAATGCAGTTTGTGGGCAAGGAATGGGTGAATTTCCAAAAGAGATCTCAGAGGTGGACTTTTAGAATCCCTGAAGATGGGGATAAAAGGGGGAACCTTTTAAATAAACCAAGTGCCCACAATGTCTTTATTACCACACTGCTACTTCACACTGTAGATTACATGAAGGCCTGGAGACTAATTTCAGCAACAGCCACAATTTACTAGCTATAGTGGGCCTCAGATGAATAGTTTCTTGTAAAATCAGTGGCAGCTTTATCCTAGCAGAGCACAAATAAATCAGCTCTTATTATTCCACATTCATTTAATCCAGGGACATTAGTCAGTGAGACCTTTTCTGCAGCCTAATAAACAGCAGCAGCAGCAGTTTTTCTTTATGAGAGTAGTTGTTCATCCTAAATTAGAGCCAGCATTAGGCGGAGGCAGAAACTTTTGCTGGATGATTTAAAGATATATAATATGAGACCATAATAGTGTATGAAAACTGTACCCATGTGTATAAATATAGCAGGGTCATAATTTTGCCGTACGTGGATCACTTTAGAACATGTGGCTTATTTTATCTTTCTTGAGGGTTTTCTTTGTTGCAGGTGATGTTATCCTGTCTCTCTTGACTCAAGTGTCCTTTTATTTTACTTGGGAGTTGGGAAGGCATTGAAGTTGCATCTTCTTATTTCTGTTTACTCAGGAGGAAGTAAATCTGGCAGAGGAGGATTGTGAGTGAGGTGCGTCTAAAATGTGCACCTGGATATTTCAGTTTGCTGAACTGCTGCTTGATTCAAAATCCTAACCTGAACCACACAGAACTTAAAAAAAAAAAAACAAAAAAAAAACTAGTTAAGCCCAGGTCACAAGTTTTCTGTTGTAATGTCCCTATATATGTGATATACAGACTTTGACTTGCACTGTTCTGATGATGTGGCTTAGGGAGATACTTTAAAATAAGCTTTCCACATATACAAATTGGTCCTTACTTCATGGGTGTGCAGTATTCATAAGTAGAGATGAGTGTAGTTTTGTTCATCTATAGCATAAATATGTCCAGGATGCTCTTTCATACCTCCATCAGGAAGAAATGCATCAGAGAGTAATCAGCTTGATAAAAAATACATATGGGTCATTTGCTTGCCACCAACAAATGCATAATCAAAAATGACTCTATTCCCTCCTATGTATAGCGTGCACATCACTTTACTTACTGATGGAGTTTGTATACAACAGTGCTCTTCACAGTCCAGTGAGCATTAACTGAATACCCACTATGTGTGCTCCATGGTGGAATTTTATGTAGATCTGCTTAATTAAAATGCACTTCTTATGGGAAGAAGAGGAAAAATAGGGCATTCTGTTGGATTCCAGGAATATAAGCAGTGGAACTAATATAAAATTAATGAGATATGTTTTCCATTATCTGGAAATAAAATACAGTATTTTAACCAGGTATCATTGCATTTGACCAGTGAATTCTAGCCCATCCACTTAATGAAAATGAAAGTATCCTGATACCAAACTAGGAAATACCACATATTAGCATTAAAGGGTTACAGATATACCCAGATATATAGCACTCAAATTAATTTATTCTTCTGTAGCTAAAATGATACACTTAGTCAATATAATATGTATGTAGTCAAAACAGGTTCTGTTTGCCCACAATAATACATCAATATGTACGCTTCTTCCTTCTCTGGGAAATTTACATTATTTGCCAAAAAACAAACAAACAACACCAGATAACTTAAGCAAAATCCTTAGGGTAGACCTTGATGGATCCTGATTTTTTAAATAACATATTGCCCCTGTGTGGGTGAAGGGTTCCTTTCCTATTCCAGCCCTGGCAGCAGGGGTTAGCCAATCCCAGCTGATCTTTGTGCAGTTCATCTTGCTGATTTTTAGGGTGGACTGGAAGATCTGCAGAGGATGTCTGAAGCACAAAGCCATTACAGCAACCAGAGAAATGACACCGAGTGGTCAGTACATTACCCTCATATAGTGAAACCAGCATATTATTAACCAATGATTTTAGAAATAGATGGGCAAACACTTGAGCACAGCAAATAGCCTGTACTTTTACATTTTCTTCAAAGGCCTAACATAACACTCAGCATGTACTAGATACATACTGTGAATTGATTTATTCACAAATGTTGATAAACATTGCTAAATAGGAAATTGCTAATCCTTAAAGATAAGCTATGTCTAAGGCTTGATTTCTTTTACTTTTTTTTTTTGCACTATTCTTGTACACCAACTTATTATATACTGTTATTAAAAAAATTCCTAGAACTAAAAAAATGAAATAACAAAACCTTCAGTTTACATTTCAATGAGTAAAGTGAGGAGGAATTGAGACAATAATTTGGGTAATTCAGGCAAAAAGGCTTAAAATATATAGATGACTAATGGCACTGGTAGGTTGGACAAACTGAATTATTGGGATATGATCATGAGGCATCTTAATTTTGACTCTCACTGCTCTTCAAAAATATATTGAGCGTGGCAATTTCTTTTCCTTCCCTGGATGAGAACACTGAGTTCTCATAACATTTCTCATTACTCTTAGGTTATTAAAAATCCAGTCCATATAATAATTATAATTCCAAACTTGATTAAAATTATTTTCTCTCCAATCCGAGCTAGGGCGTTTTCTTTCGTTCTTTGTTCTTTCCCCAGCTTGTTTCCTGAGGTTTCTGATCCCTCTAGATTTGGAGAAATAGAAGAAAAGATACTTAAGAGATGCCAGAAAGTTCATATTTGACTGATATTTGTGGGATATTGCTTTACACTCCTAGACAGTTACGAAGAGCTTTTTCTCATGGGTGCTTTCGTGAGTAATTTGGGAAACATGCTCCTCCTGCTTGCTATTTCATTGATCTACCTCTATTCTGTCTGGTTGCTTGCTCCTTCCAAAGCCCTTAAACATTTTTTGGCTTCTATTTTCTGAGATTTCCTTAAGCCAGCCTTCTCTGTACTGAGTCTAAAACAACCCAACACAACATTATTTCATGCATGAGCCTACATGTAGTCCATGAGAAAGTCCCAAGTTTTTTCTGCTTCCAACAAACTCAGATGAGGCTACTTGCTAAGTCAATATGCACTCCTCAAGTTCACCTGCCAGCTTGAGTTCACCTGTCAGAGCACCAGTCAAACTGTCTGCATGATTCTGACAATTTTCATACCATCCTTATGGGTGAGGGGTTAAAGAATCATCCAAGACATCCTCGGTCTTTCTTCCCTGAAAGTCCCCTACAGCCTTTCAACTCCTATTGACATCTGCTGTTATTTTTACACCTTGGATGAAACGGAGGCAGGAAGACCTCTTAATATCCTGTCACATTGAGCTGTGTATTTTCAAAGAATGTAATTTATTCAAATGGTCATGCTCTTTCTTCAGTGTTTTTATTCCCCCCCAATCTTAATCTTCACTGGATATTTTATAGTCAATTTTGAATCTTCATCTTTGCTGTGCATTGAGTAAAAAGAATGAGATGTAGAAATGATAGTTTTCTTGCATGCACCAAATTTCTTTCAAGCATGTATTATTCAGTCTTGTCACAGTTTTATTTTGCTGACATATAACTAGAAACTAGAAAAAATATATGAGCTTTATTTTGTGGGTTAATTGTTTCTACTTTAATTTTTTAATTTTTATTTTTTGTGGGTACATAATAGGTATATATATTTATGGGTTACATGGGATATTTTCATACAGGCATGCAATGTGTAATAATCCCATTATGGTAAATGGGGTATCCAGCACCTCAAACATTTATTCTTTGTGTTACAAATAATCCAGTTATACTCTTCAGTTATTTAAAAATGAACAATTAAATTATTTTTGACTATAGTCACCCTGTTGTACTAGCAAATGCTAGGTCTTATTCATTCTTTCTAACTACTTTTTTTGTATGCATTAACCATACTCATCCCACACCCTCCACTACACTTTGCAGCCTCTGGTAACCATTCTTCTACTTTCTAGCTCCATGAGTTCAACTATTTTCATTTTTAGCTCCCACAGATAAGTGAGAACATGCAAAATGTGTCTTTTTGTGCCTGGCTTATTTCACTTAACATAATAAAATCCATTTCTATCCATGTTGTTGCAAATGACAGGATCTCGTTCTTTTTTATGGCTGAATAGTACTCCATTGTGTATGTATACCACATTTTCTTTATCCTTTCATCTATTGATGGATACTTAGTTCGCTTCCATATCTTGGCTATTGTGACTAGTGCTGCAATAACATGGAAGTGCAGATGTCTCTTTAATATACTAATTTCCTTTCTTTTGGGTACATACCTAGAAGCACAACCGCTAGCTTGTATGGTAGCTCCATTTTTAGTTTTTTGAGGAACCTCTAAACCGTTCTCTATAATGGTTTTACAAATTTGCATTCCCACCAACAGTATACAAGGATTCCTTTTTCTCCATATCCTCACCAGCATTTGTTACTGCCTGACTTTTGGATAAAAGCCATACTAACTGGGTTGAGATGATATCTCATTAGTTTTGATTAGCATTTATTTGATGATCATCAAATAGATGTTGAATATTTATATATCTGTTTGCCATTTGTATGTCTTATTTTGAGAAATGTCTATTCAGGTTTTTTGCCCATTTTTCAATCAGATTATTAGGCATTTTCCTATAGAGTTGTTTGAGCTGCTTATATATTCTGGTTATTAATCCCTTGTCAGATGGGTAGTTCGCAAATATTTTCTCCCATTCTGTGAGTTGCCTTTTCACATTGCTGACTGTTTCCTGAGCTGTACAGAAGCTTTTAAACTTGATATGGATCCCATTTGCCCATTTTTGCTTTGGTTGCCTGTGCTTGTGAGATATTACTCGAGAAATCTTTGCCCAGTTCAATATTCTGGAGAGCTTCTTCAATGTTTTCTTGTAGTAGTTTCATAGTTTGAGGCCTTAGATTTAAGTCTTTAATTCATTTACGTTTAATTTTTATATATGGTGAGAAATATTAGTCTAGTCTCATTCTTTTGCATATAGATATCCAATTTTCCCATCACCATTTATTGAAGAGACTGTTCTTTCCCCAATGTATGTTCTTGGCACCTTTGTCAAAAATGAGTTCACTGTGGATATATGAAGTTATCTGGGTTCTCTCTTCTGTTCCACTGATCTATGTGTCTGTTTTTATGCCAGTACCATGCTGTTCTGATTACTACAACTCTGTAGTATAATTTAAAGTCAGGTATTGGGATTCTTCCAGTTTTGTTCTTTTTGCTTAATATAGCTTTGGCTATTCTGGGTCATTTGTGGTTCCACATAAACTTTAGGATTTTTTTTTTATTTTTCTGAAGAATGTCATTGGTATTTTGATAGAAATTGCATTAAGTATGTAGATTGCTTTGGGTACTGTGGACATTTTAACAATATTGATTCTTGCAATCCATTAACATGAAATATTCTTCATTTTTTGTGTCTTCTTTAATTTCTTGCATCAGTGTTTTATAGTTTTTATTGTAGAGATCTTTCACTTATTTGGTAAATTCCTTGGTATTTTATTTCATTTGTGGCTATTGTAAATATGATTACTTTCTTGATTTCTTTTTCAGATTGTTCACTGTTGGCATTTAGACATGCTACTAATTTTTGTATGTTGATTTTGTGTCGTGTAACTACTGAATTTGTTTATCAGTTCTAATAGTTTTCTGGTAGAGTCTTTGGGTTTTTCCAAATATAAGATCATATCATCTTCAAACAGGGATAATTTGACTTCTTTCTTTCTGATTCAGATGCCCTTTATTTGTTTCTCTTGTCGGATTACTCTAGCTAGGATATCCAGTACTATGTTGAATAACAGTGGCGAAAGTGGGCATCCTTGTCATGTATTCAATCTTAGAGGAAAGGCTTTTGGGTTTTCCACACTTAGTATGATATTAGCTATGGGTCTGTCATATATGGCTTTTATTATGTTAAGATATGTTTCTTCTATACCCAGTTTTTTGAGGCTTTTTTAAAATCATGAAGCAATGTTGAATTTTATCAAATGCTTTTTCAGCATCAGTTGAAATGATCATATAGTTTTTAATCTTCATTCTGTTAATATGGTGTGTCACACTGATTGATTTACATATGTTGAACCATTCAAGGCCTGCTGTAACCACTCCCTACATACCACCTATGTTCACTCAAGGCCCTGGTCAATCAGCAGGTGGCAAAGCCACCCACCTTCAGGGAGGTGAGTTCCCCCATGGCCTGAGTGGGTCTGGAGGTGCCATGGGGGGCCAGGGACTACTGTCACAAACCTTAGAAATTTACCTGGTGGTGTTCTGTTATACTGTGGCTGAGCTGACACTCAAACCATGAGATGCAGTCCTTCCTCCTCTTCCCTCCCCTTTCCATAGGCAGAGGAGCCTCATCCTATGGCCGTGATAATCATAGGCCCACAGGGAGTACTGCTGGACTACCACTGATGTTCCCTTAAGGCACAAGGGCTCTTCAGTCAGCTTGTGGTGAATGCTACCCGTCCTGGGACTCACCCTGAAGGGCAGAAAGTTCTTCTCTGTCTCAGGGCAGGTCCAGACTTACCATTAAAGAGCCAAAGCCTGGAGTTGGGGACCCTAAGAGTCCACTAAGTGCTCTAACTTTCCGTGGCCAAGTGGCTACCTAAGGTGCAAGACAAAGTCCCCTTAACTTTTCTCTCAGCTTTTCTTGAGCGAAGGAGTCTCTCCCTCTAGCCACCACAGCTGAGAATGTGCTGAGTCTCACCTGAAGCCAGTTAGTCTTAGAGTGTCACCCAAGGCCCACAGTGAACTGCCTTGGTATCACTGCTGGTTATTCAAGGCCCAGGGACTTTTTAGTCAGCAGGTGATGGATACTGCCGGGATTGGGTCCTTCCCTTCAAGGCAGCAGTTTCCCCTCTGGCCCAGGGTGTGTCTAGAAATGTAGCCCAGGAACTAGGGCCTGGAAAGGGGACCTTATGACTCCGACGAGTGCCCTATCCTGCTGTGGCTGAGCCAGTATCCAACGTGCCAGACAAAGTCCTTTTTACTCTTTCCTCAAGCCGAAGAAGAGAATCTCTCTTGGAGCCATAAGCTATACAGTCTGAGGTTGGAGGATGGGTGGCATAAGTGCTCCCTTACCTGCCCCAGCTGGTGTCTCAGCAGATTGAGTGCCCTTCAAGTTCACTGACTCTGAGCTCAGTTCAGCACTTGGACTTACCTAGGAGTTGCAGTCATTGTGGCCTAGCCTGCCTTTCAAGTTTACTTAGAGACCCAGAGCTCTTTGTGGTGAGGCTTGCTGGAACTCAATCTGCGACCATTAGGATGGGCAAGTTTGCCAGCACTCAAGCTCCCCTGACTGGGGCTGGTTTAAATGCTCCCTCTGTGTGGGGGCATCAGCTGAGTTTGTTCTGGTTTTGCTTTCTGCTGTGATAGGGCAGCACTGAGTTTAATGCAATGTATGCCAATTCTTGCGCTTTCCCTTTTCTAAGCACAAAGATTTTCTCTTCACACCACATAGCTAGCGCCAGGAGATGGGGGAGGGATGATGTCAGCAATTCAAGACTGTCTTTCCTACTCTCTTCAGATCCTTTTTCAGCAATATGAACTTAAATCAAGGTACTATGAGTGCTCACCTGATTTTTGGTTCTTATGAAAATGGTTTTTTTTAATTGTTGTTGGGGGTCGGGGATAGGGTAGGGTTAGATAGTGGTTAAACTGGTGTCCTTGTCATCAGGGATGATCAGTGGAGGCTTCTATTTGACCATCTTGCTCCACCCCTATGCTGGTTGTACTTTAATTGTGGAATCTGTATAACTTCTTCTATGAATCTACATGAGTCTTTTAATAAATATTATAGCTTTCATATGTATCTGTAGTTGTGGGGTAAGGGAGAGAGAATGTAGAGGAGTAAGAGAGAGTAGTTGGTAAAAGTGGTGGAAAACCCCCTTTTTATTTAAATGCCTAACTGTAATTCTCAGTGCTTTATGTCTAGAGACTAGAACCTAGATTCTTTTCACAGGCAAAAGTTTTCCTACTGCATTTTAGAATCTGAAGAGCTTTAGTGATGATCCTGTACTACTCCTTTATTTTATGGTTTTTAATGTATAATGGATTGGAAAAGTTTATCTCTTTTTGTTGGAAAATTCTCAGTTCTATAAAGCCGAATCTTAAATTTTAAAGGATTTTTCATTTCAGGTCACAAAGATAGTGGCAGAGGTGGAGCTAGAACTGAGCTTCCTATGTCAAACTTTCCCTTTTACTGGACCTAAAACTGAAAGAGATTTTTCAATATTTATTTTAGAATCTTACATTTCCATAAGATCTAGAAATATATTTACCATTGGACATTTCCACACCACTTACATCATGCATGCTGGTTACAGCTTTCCATATTGAGAAACTGTGCCAGTTTGGTGATGGTGATGATATGAAGGTAGTACAGGAAACTGACACTGGCAATTTCACAAACCTTCTCTAAAATACTGCACTAATATATCCTGGAAAGCTTCTCAAGGAGCTACCTTCAAAACTCAAACAAAAACCTAAGTAGCAAATGCAATTTGTGAAGAGTTTGATGAAAACTATTTGTATATGCATCTTAATTTTATCTACTTTCCCCATGTCTTTAGAGATTATATCTAAAGAATATAAGATGCTTCTTTGACTTTTCATACTCTAATATAAATGAGTTCTAGTTCCCAGACAATTCTAGGGCATTAGATGACTTTATCTCTATGTTCTGGTTATTTCTGCAATGTAACAAGCTACCCTAAAATCTAGTAGCATTGAGCAATGGTGAACTTGTTATGTTTGTGGCTTCTGTGTTAGGAATTTTGAAAAGGCACAATGGGGATGGCTTAATTCTACTCCATGATGTCTGGGGCTTCAGCTGGGATAACTTGAATGGCTAGGGATAACCCTAAGAGATGGCATCTTTGCTCACATGCATGGTATTTGGGCTGGGAAGGCTGAAGGATAGGCTCAGCTGCAGTGATTAATTAGAGACCCCCTATGTGGCCTCTCCAACATGGTAGCCTGAGTAGTCAGAAGTTTTATATGGTGATTCAGCACTCAAAGAACAAAAGAGCAAAGCAGAAACTGTATAGCCTATGACGACTTAGCTTGGAAAGACACTTATTGTCACTTCTACCACTCTAATGGTATCTATCGATTTAAGCAGTCACAAGTCCACCTAGACTCAAGAAAAGGCAATGGAGTCCCCTTGATAGAGGAGCATCAAAGGATTTTTGGCCGTCTTTTAAAACAACACACCCCGGTTAATCCCCTCCTGACTTTGGTGTTATTGTTGTTGTAGTTTTAAATTGTTCTTACATTTCAGATCCTGTAAGATATTATTATTGATTTTAAAAATAAATGTTAATTTAGATTCATCCGCATATATAACCTTTCAGTTGCTCTTTATTTCTTCCTGCATCTCTTTATGTCTGTCTGAGGTAATGTTTCCTTCTACCAGAACAACTACCTTATTTGTATCTTCCTTTTTCTTTGTTAGTTGTGCTAGAGGATGGTCAATTTTATTGATTTTTTTCAAGAACCAGCTCTTTGTTTCATTATTTCTCTATTGTTTTTCTGTTTTTAATTTTATTGATTTCTTATCTTTTCTTTACTATTTCTTTTCCTCGGTTTGTTTTGTGTTCATTTTGCTTTTCTTTGTCCAGGTTGTTGGCAAGGAAGCTTAGATTACTGATTTGAGACTTTTCCTCTTTTCTAATGTATGCATTTATTATTATACATTTTCCTCTCAGCACTGTTTTAGTTGTATCTGACACATTTTTAAATGTTGTATTTTCGTTTTTATTCAGTTTCATGTATTTCTAAAGTTACTTTGAAGCTTTCTCTTTAACTTATGAATTGCTTAGAAGTACGTTGTTTACTAAGTGCTTGGAGATTTTCCTATTATGTTTTGGTTATTGATTTCTGTTTTGTTTCTATTGTGATCAAAAACATACTATGTATGATTTCAATTATCTTACATTTGTTGAGGTTTGTTTTGTGGCCCAGGGTATGTTCTATCATAGTATATGTGTCATGGGCACTTGAAAAGAATGCACATTCTGTTGTTTTGGGATGCAGGGTTCTATTAGTGTCAATTAGATTCTGCTGGTTGAAGGTGTTGTTGAGTTTCTTTGTATCCTTACTGATTTTCTGTCTAGTTGCTTTAGGAATTGTTAAGAGAGGCATGTTAAAATCTCCGACTATAATTTTAGTATTTTTTTTACTGCTCCTTTGATTTTTATCTATTTTTATTTGACATATATTACACCTTTGTTGTTTGGGTGCATAAACATTTAGCATTGTTATGTTTTCCTGATACACCGACCCTTTTATCATTATATAATGTTTCTCTGCGTCTCAGGAAATTTTTATTGCTGACAAGTCTACTTTATCTGATATTAATGTAGTCATGTCTGGTTTCCTTTGACTAACGTTTGCATAATATGTCTGTTTTAAACTTTTACTTTCAACTTGAATATATCATTATATTAAAAGTGAATTTCCTGAGACAACATATAAATGGGTTATGTTTTTTAATTCACTCTCTCAATCTCTGTCTTTTAATTGTATGTAGACCTTTTACATTTAATATAATTATTGATATGCTAAAGCTTTAGTTTGCTTTTTTGTTGTTGCAGTTTTCTGCTTAATCTTGGTTTTTCTCACATTTATGCTATGATTGTCTTACATTTAAAACCATATTATACAGTATTATCATTTTTGCTTCAATTATCAAAGAGACTTTAGAAAACTCAAGAGGAGATGAAAAATCTTTTGTATTTACCCATGATTTTTGCCTGTTGTGTTCCTTCTTCCTTCCTGACATTCCAAAGTTCTTCTTGTATCATTTTCTCCCTCTTTGGAGAA
This sequence comes from Macaca thibetana thibetana, assembly GCF_024542745.1. Classification (NCBI taxonomy): domain Eukaryota; kingdom Metazoa; phylum Chordata; class Mammalia; order Primates; family Cercopithecidae; genus Macaca; species Macaca thibetana. The sequence goes on from NC_065592.1 coordinate 91,182,259, forward strand.
CTTCATGTACCTATTCCTATAGGGTTTGTCTAATGATGACAAATTCTCTTACTTTTTCTTCATCTGAAAGTGTTTTGATTTATCCTTTATTCCTGAGGGATATTCAGTATGGGATTCTGGACTGGCAGTTCTTTTCTTTTAGCGTTTAAAAAATATTGTGCCCCTTCTTTCTGGCTTCCATAGTTTCTGATATTATTCAAAATTTTCTTCCATAAGTAGGGTTTTAATTTTCTCTGGTTGCTTTCAAGATTTTTTCTTAGTCTTTAGTTTTTAGAAGTTCAATTATGATGTGTCTTGGCATGGCTTTCTTTTGATTTATCCTGTTTTGATTTGGTAAGCTTGTATCTGTAGGTCTGTGTCTCTTGAAAAAATTTGAAAAGTTTTAGCTATTATTTCTTTGAGTATATTTTTATCCCTGCCCTCTTTTTCTTGTTCTAGAACTTGACGGCATGAATGTTAGATCTTTTGTTATAATCTCACAGGTGCCTGAGCCTCTGTTCATGCTTTCCTCCAGTCTGCTCTCTCCATTGTTTAGACTGGATAATTTCTGTTTTCTGTCTTCCAGTTCAATGATACTTGCTTCTATTTCCTTTATTCTGTTCTTCAGCCCATTCATTGAAATGTTTATTTTGGTTATTTTGTTCCTTAGTTCTAACATTTCCATTTGTTTCTTCTTTATATCTTTTAATTTTTTACTAGTAGATTTATCCCTTGGTATTCATGAGGGATTGATTCCAGGACCATCTTCATATACCAAAATCTGTGGATGTTTAAAACCCTTATTCAACATGGTATAGTATTTGCATATAACCTGTGCAAATCCTCCCGTGTATTTTAAATCATCTCTAGATTACTTATAATAGCTAATACAATGTAAATACTATGTAAATAGTTCTTATACTATATTTTAAAGCTTGTATTAATTTTATTGTTGTATATATATATATACTTTTTTCAAATATTTTAGATCTGTGGTTGGTCAGATCTGTAGATGCAGAACCCACAGATATACAAGATTTGTTGAGACTTTCTAATTTTTCTGTTGTTTCCTTTTAATTGCTTATTAAAGCATTTTTACAATGACTCCTTTAAAATCTCTGATAATTCTAACATCTCTGTCTTCTCAGTGTTGGAATCTATTTTTTTAAATTCAGTTTGAGATCTTCCTGGCACTTGGTATGAGTAGTGATTTTTTTATGGAAACCTAGATATTTTCATATTACATGATGACACCTTGGATCTTATTTAAGGTTTCTGTTTTAGGGAACTTTCTCAGACACTGGTACGGCATGGGAAACAGGAACATCGCTTTGTTACTTCCAGGTGGAGGGAGAAGTCCAAGTTCCCCACTCTGAGTCTGTTAACACCTGAGGGGTGGGGATGGGACTCCTTATTTCTTCTAGGTAGGAGTGGGTGTTCTGTCTCCCATGTGGTATCTACAGAGACTGCCGTGAGAGTGGCCAACAGGAGATGGGAAAATATTTAGGTCTCTTCTAGGCCCCCTCTGATGCCACCTGAGTGGGGAGGTAGCCATGTGCCTTGTTACTAACAGATGAGGGTTAAAGTCCAGGCACTGAAGGTGGTCTTCACTGTCACCATGGTGGGGCTGGGTTGTTACCAGCTAGTAGTGATGAAAGTCTTGACTGTCTACTTGGTGTCTGAAACTATCCTAGTAGGGGTATTAAGGGTTATTGTGAAAGCCTTGCAAGGGTGGATGTCTCCTCATTTGGCCTTTGTTAGTATAAATGAAAGATGGGACTACACTTGTTTTTGTTTTTGCCCTGTGATGTTTGGCTGGTATAGAGTAATCGTCTCAAAGTTTTCTGTCTTATTAGGATGTCCATTTCCTGGTCTTTTGGCTAGAACCAGCAGGTTTTCAATGAGTCATTCATTTTGTCTGCATCCTTTGACATTTCTGGGTTGCCAGCTTTTTCTGCTTCAAGTATTGAATATATGGGGCAAAGAAAAGAAAACCCAGGGAACTCACCCCCATGTTGTTACCCAGGCGCTGAGGTTCCTAGCCAGTTTACCCTGTCTGCAACTTTCATGTCTTCTTATGTTTGTTTTATATGTAACGTCCAGTGTTTTTAGTTGTACTTGGTAGAAGGTATGGGCCAAGGTACACCTATATCTTCCTAGTAGCGAGCATTCCTGAAACTCTGGCAAACATTTCTTTTCATCTTCCTATAGTTCGTATAGAGTCTTGGACTAATTTTTGAACAAAGTTTTTTTTTCAGTAACTCTTCCTCATTTATTTTGAAAGCTCAATGTTTTCAGATGGAAGGATACGGCTTTCTTGAACAATGCTAGGAGTCTTTTGATATACCACCTTCAACTCACAGATTCCTTAAAAGAGCTATCTCTTGATTGAAAGCACTGGTGAGTGGAGGCATTGATGTGGAAGAATCAATGTCATGGCTAGCCTAACAGGCTGGGATTAGATCCTGAAATGTGTTCAAAGATGTTTTCATAAGCATATTTATTGTATTGGTTTCAAAATAATGGAATCTTTAAGTTTCAAGGAACCTTGGCAATTATCTAACTGGGTGTCCCACTTATTTCACATCCTGGGCAGGTGTATTGCTTAGACACTTTAGAATATTCTTTTGACATCCATATAAGTAACAAGAACCTACAGTAATCAGGTAGGCCAAAGTGGTTAGGTGGGAATAGTTGCAGATTGGTCTGGGATAAAGAATATATGCAAAAGTAATCCACACACAGGTGATGACCATGTAATCTAATAGCTATAGATATGATTGGTAGTACTTTATACACCCTTTACTATTTTACTATTCAATTATTTGTATGTTATACAATGATTTGTTGGCAAGTGGCTTGAGTATATTGTAACTCCGTTCACCAGTGTTGCCTACCTTCTTCATATTTTTTAATACTCACAGTTGATAGTAATGAAACATCAAGTATATTACATACAAACAACTGGTATGCTATATAATTAATTATATGACTTACTGGGGGATAATTCTTGCCAACAGTGACCTGATAGAAAAGCTGAGGATTTTAATGTAATATTAATGTAGTATTAAATAGTCATGCTTGTTTAAATAAGGTGAACAAAAAATGGCATACTAGAATCATTATAGATCAGCCACTACTAAGGAATCTTTGATGCCATGTATTTTAAAATATCCTGTGTAACTTCCTCTGAATTGAGGTGAATCAGTGGATACGTTCAGCTGGACTAGATTAAAATGTAGCTACTGGAGTCTAAGACATAGGTACTATCCTCTGTCTTCTTGACTCCACCTAACTCATCTGGAATCCTGCAATTAAGATTTATTCACTTGAGAGCTCTGCATGGGTAAACAGTAGACTTTTCCCACTTCTTCTCTTAATGTATTTTATGGTGAGTGAGCTTGGCTGAATGACCCAACGATGGAAATACGCAAAAAAAGTTATTAGTATTGTTAGGGTGACTAGGCATACCTCACAGTTCACGGAGACAGTTCCAGTTTACAACTATTGTCTTGGCACAATTATTAATAATGTCCTTTTCACTCTCAATGTTACTGGTTTAGAGAATAAATTTTATGGTCACCCTAGTTATTATACTTTGTTGGTGTATTTTTTTGTGTGTTTTGTGTTTGTTTTGACAGCTGCAGATCCCATGAAAAACATTCAACATTTGGATAATGAGACTTATAATGAGCTTCTCATCATTCTAGCACTGATGTGTACCATGAGATGAAAAAAAAAAATTATATGCTTTAATCTCTTGGCTGGTATGTGGAATGAGAAGCGTTTGTAAAGCACATTTATAGATGAAGAGTCCCTAGAATCTATCCCTCATACTGCCTAAATGAAATGAGAGACAGGCTAATACTAGAATTTATTTACTACCAGTATTCTTAACTTGTTAATTGGTGTCATTAACCCATTTAACAGTCTACAGAGCCCATGGAGCCCTTTTAAAAATAGAGCTGTAAATATACGCAGGAAAATATATAGGACTTCAAAGGAAATCAGTTATATTGAAATGCCATTATGAATATTAAAAGTGTGTGATATAGCAATAATGTGTGTCCTTCTCTATGCATTTAATAGCAAAATCTAACAGCAGCTCTAATAACAGCTATAAGTTGAAAGAAGAGATAACATAAAATAACATAAATGATATTTTGAGATATCTAGAATAACTGTAATGTGATGTGAGAACACCTGTAATGTCTATTGGTGACAAAGTCACAGATGGTGACAAAGTCACAGATATTGACAAAACTAGTGTACTTTTTGGTTTACATTCATAATTGAATTAAATGTTAAATTGCAGCTGGAGAGTAGTGAAAATGAAAATGTATTACTTTACTACTCAGATTCTCAGACCCTCTGAATTATTCAAAGAACCTCTGGGTGGGTGGGGTGTCTATGAGTCTCAGTAAGTATCCCTACTCTAAAACAATAGTAACTAAATTTGAGAAAGGTAGATCAGTTTTCATACCTTTTAAAGGCTGTCACAGTAAAACAGCCCAAAGAAAGTAGAAGCATGTCTCTTGGTAGAGTATATAAAATCAGATAGTATTATTAAAAAAAAGCTTTTCTTCATATGCATTGAAATTTACAATTTATGTTTTTGTATTACATACATTGCAGCTTATGTAAAATGTCCTCCACGTCTATATAGAACTATGATCTCAGCAAAAGAAAATATATAAGACCATCCTCTTTTCATTTTACTCCATGATGCTATTCTCTCCATTTGTATCTCACTGGATTCACAAACTTGACAGACCCTCTATTGTCACATCGTAACAGATTACATCATTCAGCTAATCATTTTGGTCATTTATTGGATCAGTGGTTCATAGAGGTTTGTTTATAAACTTATGTATATTTTTCCCATTCTCAGAGTCAGGGTTACCCCTAGAGTAAATACTAGCCACACTGCACAGCACTAGAGGGTGTGTTCTCAAGTTCCTGAAGAACCAGAAGTAGCAAGGATAGATATTCCATGTTACCAAAAGAAGAGAGCTCCTGATCCACATTACATGTGGAATTAAAAATAAGTATCTGGATGAATGCAATTAGAGGTTGGAAAGTGAAGCCTAATGCAGGAAGCAGGGCACAGGCTCCATGCTTGATAACAAATGCGGCTGCAGGAATACAGGGTTCATCATGATTGGTTCCTAAAGACAGTGGTGCCAGGATCCAGTACTATTTCAAGCCAGACTTGTACAAGTCTTTCCTATCAGTTTTCTGTATCCAAAATGATCATTAGCAGGTCTGTGTTCTTGCCTTTCTCTTTGGAATGTATTCATTCCTTAATGGGACAGCTGAAGGTGGGTGGGAAATCAGCACAATAAGTGAAACAACATCAGGATTCCTTCTTCCCATTGGCCTCCCTGTTTCTAAGTCTGCCCTGCTTCTAGGTTTGCTTATAAATCTGATCCTCTTTGATGCTAGAATGAGACTGGGAAAAATCTGGCCAGGGCATGAACTCTGTAACTGTGCCTCATTTCAAATGGTTCATCTTCCCTCCCACCCCAGCATCAACAGAAGACATTCTTTCACTGCTTTGGCTGCCCAGCCTACCACTGTGAGGTCCAGATACACCTTCAAATTATTCTCTATGTGGCTGGCCACTCCCTCGTCCAGACCCAGGCTCCATTCCCAGAGAAAAAAGAAAGTCATTTTGGGGCTCAGGATGTAGAAGTGTGAGGATGTGAGAGTGAGTAAGAGCATGAGGGTGGGTACAAAGGCTCACAGTTGAATCATCGCAATGAGCCATCTCTGCCATGACACACAGTTCCTTTGTAAGTTTCTCCAAAGGCTTCTTATTTGACTGTTCTCCCTCACTACATGCAGCAAAAAAAAAGACAGGAATGACAATCAAAAAGGTGTTATCATAAGGAGTTTCTGCCATAAGTGAAAAGGCAGAGAAATCACCTTGCATGTTTGGCAGTGCCGGGAGACGTTGCTTTCAGTAGCCAGGGCAGGAAAAGCCCATAAAGGGGCTGCAGGTAGCCCGAGGCCAGGCATGTCAGGGGCCAGGAGACATGCTCCTTCTGCCACTGCTGCAGAGAGAGGGAAGGGCCCCGCCCTGTGTCTACCTTTAGCTTCCTTGGGCTTGGGGACAATATAGGAAGGCAAAAGGAGAAGCAAAGTAGTGAAGTGGGGGAGCCCAGAGGGAGGGCTAAAAGCAATTCCCAGCTGCCGATAGATTTCAATTCATCATTGTTGATTTTGGACTAAAACCTTCTTTCCAGCCAAGCAGGCAAGCAGAGGTGAATTTATCAGATGTGATTTTTATCAGAACCCACCGTATGTGGCGGCCGGCAGTCACCACGGGACCCCGGAGCCTGTGATTGGCTCTGACACATCCGGCCAAAAGGGCTCTTATTCCACGAATGATCTTCTTTTTTAGATGGTATTGAGTTGGGACTGATTTTGATAGTCAGTTTCAGTCAAGAATCATAAAGTTATTGCACATTTAAAACTGTCGGTATGAGAATCATTCTCTCCCTCTTTTCTCTCTCTCATCATTTCGCTGGGCTGCAAGGTTACAGAAAGGTCTAATCAATTGTCAAACTCTCTTTTATCACCGAGAAGGTGGTAAGAAAAAAAAAAAAAACACCTCTAACTGCCCTACTGTAGGGGGTTCTTTGACTACACAGCACCCTTTTCCACATACAATGCTGCCGTGATTAATGTCCTCCCACCTCAGACCTTGTTAAAACCTGTTCTCTCAAGCAGCCAGTGGAGCACAGTGAGAGGAGGGCCGAGGTTGCATAAATCAACGTGTTCTCACAGCCCCCAGGATATCCATTATAGATGCCAGCTGGATGGCTGGAAGATAGAGAAAAATGAATATTGTATCCTGTGGCCTTTTGCCTCTAATGACCACTTTTCAACATTTTTGAAGGCATGATTAAATTTTGATAACTGGGGAAGTCACTCTGAGCCGGCTGAAATAGAGATAAATTGACGGAGGGTCTGACATCTCAGTGGAGAGCAGGCAACTAATTAGTGTGTGAAGCGCACTCTGAAAGAGATGTAAAAGGGAGGCAGGTTTAATCAGAGGAGCTGCTGAGGTACAGGAATAGTCAGAGATAATTGCGGCCTAGGTAGAAATCACAGGCTCAATGAGCGGCTTTTTCTGTCCGCTTGATTGGCAGCCGCTGACCTAGTGGCCGGCACCCTTGAACCCTTACAACAGCAACGGCCTTGTCAAAGCAATTTGCTTTCCGCTCTCTGTGACCAGTTATTTCAGTGGCAGAGCTGGGACACCCCGTTGGAGAGGGCACTCCGCTCCCCTGACTGGCGGGGAGCTGGGCGGAACAGCCTCATTATTTCTGATGACTTTACTTTTGAACCCCGTCGCCCTTTCTTGCCCCCCAACTCTCCATAGCCCACTCACACAGAGGCGTGCTTCCGGGAGGGACAGCTTCTACAAAGACATAGTGTCAGGGCAATTTGGTTGTTCATTTGAGGAGTGGGGATTTCAGGGCACGAGGTGATGTGCCTATGGGAATTAGGTGGAAGAGGAGGGCCCGGCAGGGCAGAGGCCAAACCACAGGAGGATTGGCTGCTCCTGGCATTGGCTCTCTCTAGTTGCCTGTGCTTCATGCTACAGGCAAGCCAGGCAAAGCTCCTGTGGGTATCAGGGATTTCCCTGATGTATGGGGAGCTCAGAGGTGGCCAATTGGACCCTCTTTCTTCTCCCCATCCCAACATCTTTTCCTGACTGGCTAAAAGGAAGGTGCCCTCAGGCCAGAGCACAAGTGCATTCATTCCATCTTGTTTGATTAACTGTGTGACATTTTGTTGATTGTAGAGAGTTTTTGGACTTAAAATTGTGGTTGGGGAGATAAGCTTTTCTGTCTCTAAAAGCTGCATTAGCAACTAACATATGACTTTTTCCCTTTATTGTATTGTTTTTGGGGAAAATAAGGCTAGATGGAAGGGAGAAAGGTTGTAGAGAGATGGGTCAGAAGCAGCCAGGGGACTGGTGTATAAGGGTTGTTCTTTTAAAGAAGGTAAATTAGTGTTTCTGCTCCTCCTCCTCTTCCTCTTTCTACACTTGGAGCTTACCTTCTCTTTTTAAATTTATCAGTCACCTGCACCTGGAATAATACCAAAACCTAGAACACCTGATGTGATTTATGTTTATAGCTATCACTTATGGTTTAAGAGAAGCCTAAATATAGCTAGACTTTTTTTCTATTGGTTTTGTTTCTTTTTTTTTTTTTTGTAATATGGCATTATTCCCCCATATAAGAATGAGGCCTTGTTGTTACTCATAGGACTTAAGTACATGCTTTGAATGCCCTAGTCCTTCCATGTGTGCTATCCACATAGCCAAAGGAAGCTTCTGTGGCTTGTACCACATGTGTACTACCTGCCTGGTGGAAAATGGATATTGCCTCAAATTGTTGCTTATTTCCTTGAACACACCTACTTTCCACTACAGAGTGTGTTAGATGTAGAGGATACACCATTCTAACTTATGAGGTCTCCTTCCCAAACCCGTTGTTCTCAGAGACTGGCTGCTCTAAGTGAAGACTGGGAATATTCTAGTTACCTGGCCTAAGAATTCCTCAGGAAGCTGAAAGGTTAGGGACACATGTACCTGTATCCAAAAGTGGCCCTGGGCTTCAGAAGGGCCTAATCCCTAGAAGATGGGCACCTGCTATCTTCAACATTGTACTCCCCTTGATTACAATGATAACAGCAAAGCAATTTACTTTTCCTCCCTTCTCCATATCTCAGTTGGGAAATGTCATGCTGAATGATAGAGAAAACAAAGAGATGACAATATCCAGACTGCAGACTTTCCCAACTTCAAGAGCGATAATTACAATTACTTCAAGATCAATAATAAATAAGGTAATAGGAACCCTTAGGGGTGCTGTGGGAACAGAAGAAGGAATCTGAATTCTGCTTTGATAGCTGAGGAATGCTATCCCTGTGTCCCTGATGAATGAGGAAGTGTTTACCAGATGAAGATGGGATGGAAGGGAATTCTTGGCAGAGGAAAGAGTATGTGCAAAGCTGTGGAAGTCAGAGGGTACTCCTTTTTTAGTGAACACCTGGCCGTGGCTCAGGCATCCTGAGGAGCATCACTAGTGAGGAAGAGGGCAGTTAGTCTAGAAGAGATCTTGCATGAGGTCCCGGACATGCCTGCATCCACTTTACCACCAAAACTTGTGTCATAACTGGCACATGATAGTGACTCAAGAAAGAAATGTTTAATGAATGAGTGGAAAAACAAAAGAATGAGGATACTAGACATTACTAGAAAATGTTATAATGAGATTTTTTTTTTTTTTTTTTTAAAAAGGAACGTAACTAGTGGAGAATGGTCTAGATACTAATGGCAAGGAGACCAGATGAAATAGATCAGGAAAAGGATGACAGGAAGGACTGAAGCAAAAATATATCCTCAGGAATGCAAAAGAGCACACATACTCCAGAGACCACTCTGGGGTGAACCCATGTGCTCAATGGGATGTGGAGGCTAAGTGGAGTGAGAGAGACTGCGAATGCGTTGGGGTGTGACTTGGGTAAAGTAGAAATGGCATGGCATGTCTACAGGGAGATTGTGACAGCTGAAATCAAACGTCTATGAGGCATTAAACAGTCCAGCCAGACATTGGGACAGGAGAAACCTTGTGGGACTTATCAGAATTATCACCCCTAAATACTCCACTGTGGACTTGTCAGTCTGTGTCCAGCTCAGCTGGCATCTGAAACTTGATGGTTTGCTATGGAATTTTGATAAATATATAAAATTATTTCTCCTTCCCCTGGAGTTTTAATACCATTGCTATGATGTCTGTTCTGTCAGGGGAAAATGTTCAGTTGAATAGGTTGTCTTTACATTGTATAGATTCTGTGAGGTGGGATATGATTTATCAAGAGCAATAGATGAATATCATCATATCAAGCTGATACTAAAAAAGATGGTACATATGTTACAACATTAAAAAAATATTGGTTACCATGTACCAGGCATTTATCTAAATGTTTTACAAACATTAATGAATTAATTCCAGTATTCCCCACAGGGAAGGTGTTATAATTAAGTATGTTTTGCTGATGTGAAAATTGAAGAACAGAGGCATTAGGTTACTTCCGTGAGATCGTATAGCAGATAACTACAGAAGCCCAGATTTGAACCCAGCATTCTCACCAAAGTCCCTGCTCCTCCTCACCTTGCAGGTTGACTTCTCTTGTTAAACTCTGTCCTGGGTGGCTGACAGCCAATTCAGGAAATGAGCGGCTCAACCTGAAGGTGAACCACATGCAAATGAATCCTTTCACATATGCTAACAACATGTTTAATATTTTGCAAGTACAAAATAGTTGAGAGCCTCTGAGCAGAACCTTCCATTTATCTTGGTGACAAGTCAAGAAGTCACTTAATCCCGTCCTGCTACTCAGGCTCCAAGCGTTAGATACTGGGGGCTGGAGTCTGAAGAGGGTGTATCTGTGAAATTGAGGAGGAGTCCCAAAAGTAGTTCAAGAACTCTTCAAGTTTGCGTGGTGGTTGTTGCCTCTGCCTGAAGACTTTGGAGACATCTAATGGTGAAGCAAGAGAGATTCTGGAGTCATACCGTTTGGGTTCAAACCTTGCCTATGGCACTTGCTAGCTATGTGGCTTTGGGAAAGTTACACCTTCTTTACCTCTTTGTGTCTCAGTTTCCTCAACTGTAAAATGGGCTAATAATGGTCCCTGCCTTAAGGGGTTTATGCAAGGCTTGAGTTAGTTCGTGCTTATAATAAGCACTCAATATGTATCTGCTTGTATTGGTAGTCTGCCAATAGCATCCCAGAAATGAATCCAAAAATTGCCTCATTCTCTCTCTGTCCACATCTGTATGAATTGTTAATACAACAAAGATAAGTTATTTAGGGAGGGGGTCCATGACTTATTCCTCAAATGAGACTCCATATGTAAATAAAGTGGGGCATTCGATGCAGACTTCTGCCTGACCTACTCCTTTCCAAGTATGCTTATCATGTCTATAAAAAAGAGAGAAAATGATTGGTATAGGAGACTTTTGTAAAATACCAGTGTAGCTTTAATCTCCTGGTTTTCAAAAAATCGATAAGCAGTTTACTATTTAAAATACATATAGTATGTCTTCCAATGATCATAAATCCTTAAGTCGGTAATATTTTATTTATTTTGTTTCTCAGTTGTACTTCACGTGCACAAAATTAGAGAAATCATGATCCTGGGCTCCTGACACACTATTATTATTAATCCATCCATGGGTGACTTCTCTTTCTACGTTTTCTTGTTGTTAAAGCCGCATGCCTACAGTAAATTGCCCCAGTGATATGCCTGAAACAGGGCAGAGGGAACTGTCTGGCTCCCATAGGAAGCTTTGTACCACTGGCATTGTTTGGAATTAGAAAGACATGGTGATTAATAAAAAGAAGACTTGACACTTGGGTGGTGTTATTACCTGGGTCCCATATTGCCTAGGTCTAGGCCCTGCCCTTTGTACGCCACTAACATGTACAAATCATAAATGTAGACTTGATTAACTTTATATATGTATATACTCCTAGAACCACCATACAAATCAAGATGCAGAATGTTTCTAAACACCTCATAACGTTCCTTCATGCCTTTCTCCATCAATACTCAGGGATAACCACTGTTCTGACTTCTATCAGCACACATTAGTCTCAAGTTTTCTTAAACTTTGTATAAATTGAATTACATAGTACATACTCTTTTGAGCCAGGCTTTCTTTTGCTTAACTTATGTGCATAAAATTTATCCAAGTCATTGCATGGAGCGGGGGTGTGTTTTATTTTACTGCCATGTGGTACCATTTGGATACTGGTGGGCGTTGGGTTGTTTCCATTGTTTTGGCTACTGTGAATGAAGCATCTGTGGAGGTTCTTGAACATGATAATCACTCAGTTTTTCTTAAGAATATACACAGGGGTGGAGTTCTTGGGGGCATATGGCATGAGGCACAGGTTTAGCTTTCATAGATACTGTCTCTCTCACTCTGTCACCAGGCTGAAGTGCAGTGGCGCCATCTCTGCTCACTGCATCCTCCGCCTCCTGGGTTCAAGCAATTCTCCTGCCTCAGCCTCTCAAGTAGCTGGGATTACAGGCGCCTGTCGCCACCCCTATAAATTTTGTATTTTTAGTACAGATGGAATTTCACCATGTTGACCACCATGCTGGTCTTGAACTCCTGACCTCAGGTGATCCGCCTGCCTCGGCCTCCCAAAGTGCTAGGATTGCAGGATTGAGCCACCGTGCCCGGCCCATAGACACTGTCAAAATGTTTCTCCAAGTGGTTTTGTCCATGCAGCATACTTTTAATTAAATAATTAATTAATTTTTAATAATGTAAAAAGTATCCACAAACCTACCACTAAATGAAATAAGGTTTCTCACTCCAACTTTACAAATGAAGAAACTGATGCCAGAGAAGTTTGGTGTAAGTATATATTGCACAGTTAGAAAATGTCATCAATGAGGGGGAGACCCAGGTCTTTTGACTTCAAGGACAGTACTTTCTCTGTTACAGCTTCTTTATATAATAACTACTTTTAAAATACTGTGTTATCTGTAAGCAGAAGAGGGACTTGTAAGGCATTCCCGGGGACAAAAATAAAGAGAAAAAATCTCAAATTCTAGCCAGAAAAATATGCATTTCCCATTTTAGCCAAGGAACTTGCTGGCAGAGAGCAAAATGTCTGTTGGACAGGGAGGTTGGCATGATTCCCAGCACAACCCACCTGTACCTTGTTTGGCATCAGAGATTCAAGATTTGATGTGTCCCCTGGGCCAATGCATGGCATCCCTTCACAGTTCTTCTGGTATTCATCACTAGAGGTTTCCCTTTATTAATAAAAGCTAACCTATACCCTTGCGAAGCAAAGTGTGGTCTAGGGACCCAGCAGCAAGACATCACTGGGGAATGCAGAATCTCAGGCCCCACCCCAGACCTTCAAAATCTGCATTTCAGCACAATCTCCAGCTGATTCCTGTGCTCATTGTATTTTGAGAGCGCTGAGTTGTACAGTTGTAGATTAAAGGCCATTTCCTCCTGCTAGAGTATTTGGGAAAATGATCTTTCATCTCTCAGTCTCAGTTTCCCAATCTGAAAAATGAGGTTAACAATATGCACTTTGCAAGGTTGTAATAAGGATTAAAATATACAATATAAATAAAACAACTACAGTGATTCTAGATGAATGATTGCTGTCCAGCCAGGTGATAGCTGCTATCCATAGAAGTATTCTCAAGCAATGGGACAGTCTAATTTTATTCAGTGGCAAAATGCAAGCCATTAACAATCCTAAACACTCTGCAAGTAGAACCCAGGCCTCCTATAACTGCACCAGCACTGCAAGGAGATTGTAAATGTCAGGCCAGAGTTGGAGCTGTGTCTTCAAGTTACCCAAGCATGAGGAACAAGTTCTAGGCCTGCCTCAGCTGATGTTCTTTGCTGAGTGCTGCCTGCAAGTCACAGAACTTAGCTTAAAAAATGGAGAATTGCAGTCATGGTCTATGAAGAGCAAAACACCTGCCAGGATAATAAGCAGGTTTTACAGTAAAAGTTTGTTAAATCATAGGATGGAGACATCCATGCAAGAGAAAGAAGGACAGATAATTGGGAGATGGGAGACGTGACATGTCAGAAATGCTATATGTATAAATATTACTCATAAGTAAATTAAGTATTTTTAAAAATAGTCAAGGGAAGGTCTTCCCAACTGAGCTGTCCTGAAATATGAGCTATCTCTGAAGTACAAGTTGGTATATTTTTCCCAGTTGAACAGGAAAAATATGTTTGATTGGACAAATGTCTTCAGCAATGATAATTACATGGGTACCTGAAACATTACCTGCCTGGTCATTTTCTGCAGGGTTAATATTAGTGGAATACAAGTTTTATTTAATGACCTTTTCTCTCTTTTCCTGGTACTAGTTTTCCCTGTGTGATTTCTGACTTGGGTGTCAGATTGTACAGGAAAGCAGTTGAGAAAGTATGGGTGATAAAAACAGCCCTAATCAATTTTTATAGGGCCAGTAGTGGTGATGACTTAATTGCTACCTTGGTGAAAAGGCTGTGATTCTTATGCTAAATTATTTAAAAAATAGCTTTCAATGTAAGTGTTCAGAACTTTGTCCAATCTCTCAGCATTTGAAATAGTACCAACACAATGCAAATGCAGCAATGCTTAAGAAGAGCAAGTTCACAGCTAATTTGAAATACAGGATTTCAACAGCTCAATGGAGCTGGGCGCTGGAGAGGGTGGAGCAGGCAAAGGGAAATGCGGGCTATGTACATAATGAGGGCAATCAATCCAACTTGGTAGCCAGCAAGCAACCGTTGTGTTTAAAATGGAGTATTGTGCCTCCTGTCATGATGACATATTCAATTAAGCGATATCCTATTATTATTTCTCACCCTGTGTGATTTAACAAAAACATTATTGAAACTAGAAGAAATCATTCTACACACAAGCAAAAGAAAATTTTTTGATTGGAATTATAATGATGTCTTTCACAATCTCTGACAGGTAAATTATGAACAGTTGCAGTAAAACTTTGCTGTATAATATTAATTTGAAATAGGTTCAGACTGTCTCTGGGGCTTTTATTTTTATAAATAAGCGTTGAGCTATTGGGAAGGAGGGAAACTACTGCTTCTTCTGAAAGGCGATGACTTTAGCATTTATCTTGTAGGTAGTGATAAGTAATACAAAGTAGAGAAAGTCCGATTAGGACATGGTGCTGCCTGGAAAAAGCCCTATATGAACAGCCTTTCTCAGAACTCTATCTCCCTTAAAGCTTTCAAGGTGGGGTGGATGATTTTCACTTACTTAACTTACTCTATACATCACTTTCCAAGCATGACATTTCAAACTGATAAGATTTTCTAACCTGTTAGTCAATAATTCAGCATAAAGTTAGAACAGTCACTTCAAATCATTGCTGTACCAAACTTAGGAGATTTTGAATTTCACTTGCTGGGGAAAAAAAACTGCCCAATAATGCAAACTGCAATATCAAAAATTGCCCAGTGATGCAAACTTCAATATGAAAACTTGAAAACAGTCATTGGAAATATTTTGCAAGGGAAAAGATGGACCCAAAGGCAGTGTTTTGGAATGCATCATTTCTGTTGCTTGCTTTACAAAGTCAAGAAGCTCAGACTCTTCCCAGGAATTTCTTATCTACAGAGCATGCAAGGAAGGCTTAAATCTGGTGTCACTGTAGCTATTACTCATTGAAATGAGTCACTGAGCAAATTTAAAAAGAGGTTCTTTGGAATGTTAGCAATGTTTTAATATGTTTAAACATTGAACACAGTAGAGGATGGATGAAAAAATTCTATATGTAATAGAACAGTGAAAGCATGCACTGTTGTAAAATACGTAACCTGAGAGGTTGCAGTGAGCTGAGATTGTGCTGTGGCACTTCAGCCTGGGAGACAGAGCGAGACTCTGTCTCAAAAAAAAAAATAAATAAAACAAAATTATATATATATACACACACACACACATACACACATACATACACACACACACCCATATATATGGTATCTAGAAACTCTAAATGGAGTCATACACTGATTAAAGATAAAACAGCATTTGATGTTACATAATCCAGCCCTATAGCTCTATAACACCTCAACAATTATATTGTTCAATCTCTGCTTGAACACACAAAATAAAGGGAACTCAGAAAGCCCACTCTATTTTGAATATATACCAATTTTTAGAAAATTTTATTGAACCAACCTCCCTTTCTCTATTGATTTACTTTATGGTCATGGATCTCCCTCTAGAGTCTCATGGAAACATTCTGATCCCTTTGCTACAGGACATAATTTTATAAATACATAAAATGTTCTATATTACCCCGAAGACTTTCTCTTTCTGCTTCAAGCTATTCATACAGTTAATTATTCATGCAATCACTCATGTAGCCAGCCGTTTAGTAACATTTACTGAGTGCATATGTCTATAATGGCCATAAACTGTATTGGACACAAGAAATACAATATTAAGTATACATAAGATAAGAACATTAAAATAAACTCACAGGGGGCGGTTCCAAGATGGCTGATGTGTCCCCTGGGATAGGAGCAGCTCCAGTCGACAGCTCCCCGTGTGAGCAACGCAGAAGATGGGTGATTTCTGCATTTCCAACTGAGGTACCAGGTTCATCTCACTGGGGCATGTCAGACAGTGGGTGCAGGACAGTGGGTGCAGCCCAACAAGTGAGAGCCGAAGGGAAGTGCAAGGGGTCAGGGAATTCCCTTTCCTAGCCAAGGGAAGCCATGACAGACGGCACCTGGAAAATCAGGTCACTCCCACCCTAACACTGCACTTTTACAAGGGTCTTAGCAAACGGCACACCAGGAGATTATATCCCACGCCTGGCTTGGAGGGTCCCACGCCCACAGAGCCTCCCTCATTGCTAGCATAGCAGTTTGAGATCTAACTGCAAGGCGGCAGCGAAGCTGGGGGAGGGGCGCCCACCATTGCTGAGGCTTGAGTAGGTAAACAAAGCCGCTGGGAAGCTTGAACTGGGTGGAGCCCACTGCAGCTCAAGGAGGCCTGCCTGCCTGCCTCTGTAGACTGCACGTCTGGGGGCAGGGCATAGCTGAACAAAAGGCAGCAGAAACCTCTGCAGATTTAAATGTCCCTGTCTGACAGCTTTGAAGAGAGTAGTGGTTCTCCCAGCATGGAGTTTGAGATCTGAGAACGGACAGACTACCTCCTCAAGTGGGTCCCTGACCCCCCGAGTAGCCTAACTGGGAGGCATACCCTAGTAGGGGCAGACTGACACCCCACATGGCTGGGTACCCCTCTGAGACCAAGCTTCCAGAGGAACGATCAGGCAGCAACAATTGCTGTTCAGCAACATTCGCTGTTCTGCAGCCTCTGCTGCAGATACCCAGGCAAACAGGGTCTGGAGTGGACCTCAAGCAAACTCCAACAGACCTACAGCTGAGGGGAAATGTTAGAAGGAAAACTAACTAACAGAAAGGACATCCACACCAAAACCCCATCTGTACATCACCACCATCAAAGGCCAAAGGTAGATAAAACCACAAAGATGGGGAAAAAACAGAGCAGAAAAGCTGGAAATTCTAAAAATCAGAGCGCCTCTCCCCCTCCAAGGAACACAGCTCCTCACAAGTGGAACAAAGCTAGACAGAGAATGACTTTGACGAGTTGAGAGAAGAAGGCTTCAGACGATCAAACTTCTCTGAGCTAAAAGAGGAAGTTCGAACCCATTGCAGAGAAGCTAAAAACCTTGAAAAAAGATTAGACAAATGGCTAACTAGAATAACCAGTGTAGAGAAGTCTTTAAACGACCTGATAGAGCTGAAAACCATGGCATGAGAACTACGTGATGAATGCACAAGCTTCAGTAACCAATTCGATCAACTGGAAGAAAGGGTATTAGTGATTGAAGATCAAATGAATGAAATGAAGCGAGAAGAGATGTTTAGAGAAAAAAAAAGTAAAAAGAAACAAACAAAGCCTCCAAGAAATATGGGACTATGTGAAAAGGCCAAATCTACGTCTGATTGGTGTATCTGAAAGTGATGGGAAGTATGAAACCAAGTTGGAAAACACTCTGCAGGATATTATCCAAGAGAACTTCCCCAACCTAGCAAGGCAGGCCAACATTCAAATTCAGGAAATACAGAGAACACCACAGAGATACTCCTTGAGAAGAGCAACTCCAAGACACATAATTGTCAGATTCACCAAAGTTGAAATGAAGGAAAAAATGGTGAGGGCAGCCAGAGAGAAAGGTCGGGTTACCCACAAAGGGAAGCCCATCAGACTAACAGCAGATCTCTCACATAAAATGACATAAAAGATAACATAAAAGAGGACACAAACAAATGGAAGAACATTCCATGCTCATGAATAGGAAGAATCAATATCGTGAAAATGGCCATACTGCCCAAGGTAATTTATAGATTCAATGCCATCCACATTAAGCTACCAATGACTTTCTTCACAGAATTGGAAAAAACTACTTTAAAGTTCATATGGAACCAAAAAAGAGCCCGCATTGCCAAGGCAATGCTAAGCCAAAAGAACAAAGCTGGAGGCATCACACTACCTGACTTCAAACTATACTAAGGCTACAGTAACCAAAACAGCATGGTGCTGGTACCAAAACAGAGATATAAACCAATGGAACAGAACAGAGGCCTCAGAAATAATACCACACATCTACAACCATCTGATCTTTGATAAACCTGACAAAAACAAGAAATGGGGAAAGGATTCCCTATTTAATAAATGGTGCTAGGAAAACTGGCTAGCCATATGTAGAAAGCTGAAACTGGATCCCTTCCTTACACCTTACACAAAAATTAATTCAAGATGGATTAAAGACTTAAATGTTAGCCCTAAAACCATGAAAACCCTGGAAGAAAACCTATGCAATACCATTCAGGACATAGGCACGGGCAAGGACTTCATGTCTAAAACACCAAAAGCAATGGCATCAAAAGCCAAAATTGACAAATGGGATCTAATTAAACTAAAGAGCTTCTGTAGAGCAAAAGAAACTACCATCAGAGTGAACAGGCAACCTACAGAATGGGAGAAAATTTTTGCAATCTACTCATCAGACAAAGGGCTAATATCCAGAACCTACAAAGAACTCAAACAAATTTACAAGAAAAAAACAAACAACACCATCAAAAAGTGAGCAAAGGATATGAACAGACATTTCTCAAAAGAAGAAATTCATACAGCCAACAGACACATGAAAAAATGCTCATCATCACTGGCCATCAGGGAAATTCAAATCAAAACCACAATGAGATACCATCTCACACCAGTTAGAATGGCAGTCATTAAAAAGTCAGGAAACAACAGGTGCTGGAGAGGATGTGGAGAAATAGGAACACTTTTACACTGTTGGTGGGATTGTAAACTAGTTCAACCATTATGGAAAACAGTATGGCGATTCGTCAAGGATCTAGAACTAGAAATACCATTTGACCCAGCCATCCCATTACTGGGTATATGCCCAAAAGATTATAAATCATGCTGCTCTAAAGACACATGCACACGTATGTTTATTGCAGCACTATTCACAATAGCAAAAACTTGGAACCAACCCAAATGTCCATCAATGATAGACTGGATTAAGAAAATGTGGCGCATATACACCATGGAATAATATGCAGCCATAAGAAAGGATGAGTTCATATCCTTTGTAGGGACATGGATGCAGCTGAAAACCATTGTTCTGAGCAAACTATCACAGGGACAGAAAACCAAACACCATGTGTTCTCACTCATAGGTGGGAACTGAACAATGAGAACACTTGGACATAGGAAGGGGAACATCACACACCGGGGCCTGTTGTGGGGTGGGGGGAGGCGGGAGGGATAGCATTAGGAATGTAATGCTAATGTAAATGACAAGTTAATGGGTGTAGCAAACCAGCATGGCACATGTATACATATGTAACAAACCTGCACATTGTGCACATGTAACCTAGAATTTAAAGTATAATAAATAAAATAGAATAAACCCACAATGATTTAGAAATTACCATATCTCGGGCATTGTTATTGGCATTTTATATGCAGTATACCATATAAGTCTCACAATAATCTTATCAGTGAAGTATAATTTTTCCACCCACTTTACGTATGCAAATACTGAAGGTAGGAGAAAGTAAATTCTAATATCCATAGTCTAAATTGGGAGATAGACATATGAAAAATTATAATACAATTTGGTATGCACTATACAATGGAGATAATTTAGGAAACATAGAAAAAGATGGCTGTACGTCTGACTCCAGGTTTCAAGAGCAGAGAATAGAATATACCCTTGAAAAAAGCGTAGGACAACCAGAGAGAGAAGCATGTAATGTACAAAATAGATGAGCATGAAAACTTAAGGTAATGACACTAATGGAATAAAAGGTACAGGGAAAAATGACTGGAGATGTCAGGAAGTCGTTAGGAAACCAGGGCTCAGAATATGGAATGCTGAAAACACCAAAGAGGTTAGAAAGCAACCCTTGAAAAGTGATGGGAAAGTGATAATGAGAAGTTGGTAATTAGATCTGCTTTTTAGGAAATTCTTTCTAGCAGCATTTTCAAAGTTGAAATGGAGGGGGCTAGACTGGAAACTTGGAAAACAGTCAATCTGGAGGGATATGATACAAAGGAATACTCTTCAGTCCATCTGTAAATGCTATTACCATAGGAGGAAATACCTCCCTCCAGGTATGCTCAAAGCAGCACAGAATACTGTGGGGACAGGATAGCACCGGTGTCTGCTTTGCATCACACACTATGGATTTTGGGGCCTATTTGTGTTTATCTTTCAAACTGTGCTTTTTAATATCATGGGACAAGGACATGAGTATCCTAAATGAATGGCCTGCCTTTGTTGCTGGCCAGGAAGGCTGGCCCACTTTGTTTCTTGGCAGCCATTAATGGATATTTTCTATTTCATGAGAGCCTTGCTGTGCTGGCTACCCCTTGTGTATTATCAACTGCCCCTTTTTGTTTCTACCAATTAAGCCCCAAAGATAACAGGAGCAAACTAATGTGTGATTCAATAGAATCTTTGCAATATTTAAAAGGTCTAATATTAAGGGCTATATTGGGTTATTGAGCATTCAATTAAAAAGTCTCAAGTGTTTAATTTAGGATTTTCCATAGGACAGGTATTGTTTGTTAATTAGTTAATTAAATAACAAATGATTATTGAAAACATGCATTAGGATTAAGCAAGCTGCAAGAGAGATAAAGATATCTCCAAGGCAATTAGCTCACTGTAATTTTAATGATAAATGTGTAATTAGACTCTTATTCTAAAGAGATTGTTTGGAATGGTTTTCATAAGCATTAAACAAGCATGTAACAAGATATTTACTTAAACAACAAGCAAAATATAGTTCTAATTCTTGTTAAGTATCAGCCAGTGTATTCAGATGATACCTAGTTTGCTAAAAGCAAAAATTTTAGAAGTATTGGTACTTCTAAAAATATAATCCATTACAAGCTTATATAACTCACTTAATCATATCCCAGCTAGATGTATCCCCAAGCCTATGTATTTCATTTCCTAGAAACTTACCTGAGAATTTCCAGTGTGTCATAATTTAACAGCCAGCATTTATACTTTTATCTATCCAATGCTTGAGGGAGTTACTATTACATCACAGAATGAACCCCCCCTTGCAAAGTATAAAATACAATTCCTTCTTGGATATCTAGAACCTATCACAGTTCCTGGCACATGGAACTCCAGAAACGTCTACAAAATTTATTTGAATGAGCAGAAAACGTCCAGAAATATACAGAGTTCCTGATTCTGCTCATTCGAATTCTGTTTCTCCCCATTCTATCACAAGCTCCTGGCTGCCATCTCTACAAATGCAGCTCTGCTATTTTTCTCAGCAGCCAGCAGCCTGATTGAGTTGAGCTGGAGAAATTATATCTCCAGAGGACTAGCATGGGTTGTGGGTGCCTTGGGAATTAGAGTAATGATGATAATCATAAAAATACTGGAAAACACTTATTAAGTGCTTCCTATTTGCCAAGCACTGAGAGAAGCTTTTTCCATTGATAACCAGTTTAGATTTTCAATAATCTTATAAGGGAGATCCTACTATTATCTGTGTATTTCAAATGAGGACATTGAGGCTTAGAGCAGGTATATAATTTTCTCCAGGTCGTATGGTTGATAAGTAATGGAACAAGGTTAGAATCCTAGGTATCCTGAAGTCAGAGCCCGTTCTTGCTTTAGGTAAGTTTCTCTTGAAGCAGATCCCCAGATGCAATTACTTGTGCAGCTGGTTTATGAAGGCATGTGCTCAGGAGAGACCTGTGAGGGAGTGAGCCAAGAAATGTAAAGTAATGAAATAAATTAGGCAATTATTCAATTGAAGTTCAGTTGAAGTCTAGCCTCTGATTCTACGAGGAGCTCTGGAATGTAAGTAATAGTACAGGGTAGTCCCACCTTAAGGCATGGGGGCAGAAATTTGTACCCCAGAATCTATCTCTCATGGGCTGTTGACTGCCCCTGAAGTAGAAGACATAACCTCACAGGTGTGTTCTGGTGGGAGGTAGCTCACTTTGTGGAGACCTGTTACCTGGACAAGGTTGCTGTTGCAGCCAGCCCTCGCAGAAGGAGAGAGAGTGAGGATGCCAGCCAGGTACAACAGATCAAAGCAAGGCACCAGTAGCGTATACTACAGAACCTGGTTCCATAGTGTTGAACTTCACTTCTAAGCTACCATGAAGAACACAGGACTTTTGTCAAGCAGGCTAGATTTTTATCCTGTTCTGCCATTTCCTGGCCTGGTGGCTTTGGGAATGTTGCTTCTATGTTCTAAGTCTCATTATCGTCATCTATGAAAGTCTTAATACTACTAGTCCCATGGGATTATTATGTTGGACAAATGAGAATGTATATGAATGCATTTTATAAACTAAAACAGAACATGAATGATGTATGTGGGGTTGTTATTGGCATGTCTAACATTCCAGGCTCAGGGGCTGCCAGGGGGTGGTGGCCCATAAATCTATGGAAGCCCTGGTCCAGATGGCACTTATGATGAACATAAGCACAAGGTCACTGGTGTCAAAATAGGAGATAAAAGGGATGCAGATAAAACAGAACTTGAATGGAAGATGATTGACCATCTAGGCTCTCTCATGATCCTGCTGAATATTGATAATCTTAATTAACACTTTCAAAGACTGAGGGTCAGGAAAAGTAATCTACCAAAGTTGTACAACCAGTAAATGGCATATACCTAGGACTCTGCCTCAGGTCATTTGAAGCCAATTTCACAGTACTTTTCAGTTATATCATACAGCTCTTCTGCCTTCAATATTGGCAAACCCCAGTGATTTTTTTTCAAAGGCATCTCCTGTTCTCTCAATCCCAGGGATAATGTTCCCTCTCCTGTATCAGGAAGTTCCCATCCTGACCATCTTGTGCCCTGGCCTTTTCTCCTTAATCATTGATTGCAACTAATAATCGCAAAGCCTGAATGTAGCATAGAGAACCATTTCTATTTCTGATTTCTGTTTGGCTCACAACCAGCATTTAGCCCCAAGAGGCATATGGAGGCTTATCTGAAGCTTAAAAAGGCTACAAGTTCACCTTAACAACATACTCAGTGGAAGTTGGTGTGGAAAACTGGCTTCAGTTTCAATAGCTGCACAGCACTGAAGTCTTAATGGAAGACTATAAAGCCAATTGATGTAGAAACTATGGATTTCGGTAGCAAAGGAGACATAGATAACTGAACAAAACTGGGGTTCTGTTAGGAAGAATGAAGAGAATAGATAATGGATTCCCAACTGGCAATGAAAACAACAGATAATGAAGATGATATTACATCTTAATCTTCTTGTTAACTGTTTAGAACACTTAGAAGAGGAAGAATATAAGTTCTGTAAGTAGCACCCTCAAATCCCCCACACCAACCTACAGAGATCTCTTTCTTCCTAGTGAGAATGAATGTGTCCTAAAGCTTGAGGCCATGGAAGCAAATGTGGAACCACCTTGCTGGGAAATTTCCATATGTTGTGAGATCCTCTGAGAGTTATTCTGCAAGTGTTATAAACACTTCTTTGGCAAAGGGAAGATAATAAGCTTCTTTCCATAGCCTGATGAGGGAGCACAGGTTTTGAATCAGGCAAATAAATATTTGAATTCTTGCCCAGTAATTTTTAATCACATTAGACTATTCTACATTTCAGTCTCAGCTCACTTATACGAAGGGGATCGTAATTCCTACTATAGCATTTTTTGGTGATTCAGTGGGGCAAAATATGAAAAAAAATTCTTGATCCTTTTGTGCTGATAGGATAATAATACTGTCAGTTCTTCTTTATTGTAGGCATGAGAATGGGGTGAGCATTGTGGGCACCACTGGTTAGTATGTAGGAGAAATGCTACCTACCAATTAAATACCTAAGGTTTTATTACAGGTCCCCAGTGGTAACACAGGATGGGCAAAAGAAAACTGAGGTTTGAGGCAAAGTCAATTCTGTTATGATTTTGCTGTGAGATCTGGGAACAATTAATTGACCTCAAGATTTCATCATCTCAGCCCTGTTATTTACTTCTTGGCTTTACAAAAGAATGTGTGAAGACATTCAATGAGAAAATTTCCAAGTGGTTTGAGCTTTCACATGGTCTTTACACTGAAACAGACATCATATAAAAATATATGCAGGCCGGGCACGGTGCCCATCACCTGTAATTCCAGCACTTTGGGAGGCTGAGGCAGGTGGATCACGAGGTCAGGAGTTCCAGACCAGCCTGGCCAACATGGTGAAACCCTGTCTCTACTAAAAATACAAAAATTAGCTGGGCATGGTGACACACGCCTGTAATCTCAGCACTTTGGGAGGCTGAGGCAGGTGAATCAGGAGGTCAGGAATTCCAGACCAGCGTGATCAACATGGTGAAACCCCGTCTCTACTAAAAATACAAAAATTAGCTGGGCGTGGTGGCGCATGCCTGTAATCCCAGCTACTTGGGAGGCTGAGGCAGGAGAATCGTTTGAACCCAGGAGGCTGAGGTTGCAGGGAGCCGAGATTGCGTCATAGCACTCCAGCCTCAGGGACAAGAGCGAGACTTTGTTTAAAAAAAAAAAAAAGATGTTAAAAATAAGGTTTAGAGTTATTTGACACATGACATATTATTCTGGAAAAAAACGATGTTTTGACCTTGGGCAAATTTTCTTTATTTCCATTACACAACTGGCTTAATTATTTTAAAATTCATCTTGTTAAGGGATTTTCCTCTAGAGACCATGGCCATGCCT
The DNA here is from genome assembly GCF_024542745.1 of Macaca thibetana thibetana. Taxonomy (NCBI): domain Eukaryota; kingdom Metazoa; phylum Chordata; class Mammalia; order Primates; family Cercopithecidae; genus Macaca; species Macaca thibetana. The sequence continues at coordinate 91,207,068 of NC_065592.1, forward strand.
GGAGTGACGGCAATGCTTATTTCAGTTTCTTCTAGGCATACTTAACTGACTCTCCAAATCAAACTTGGTTTGGCAGCTCCAAAGAAACTCTCCTTACAAAGCATTTTAAATAGCATTTGTGAAAATCTCTTCTCTCTGAAAGTCAAAATGTTCTGCATAAACAATAAAACAAAATGGAGCCATGGTCTATTAAACAAACAACAGTGATAGACTCCAATATTTCACAATATCACTACTTGCTTAATAGGGTGCAAGCAACTTAAAAAAAATCTGAAGTCATTTCCTAATTATTTTCATTAACTGTTCAAATTTGAGCTTTTTCACGATGTTGGTTATGAACAGTAAAAGTAAATCAAGTGATACTAATAATAATTTTCAATTAAAAAACACAAGATAGATATGAACTGCTGGCTCGGCCCAGTTATTTGAGAAGATAGACTCCCTTTCTGTTAAGACAAGACCTAGTTAAATGAATGGGGATAATTTTACTCTTGAACAAAAAGACGGGTTTTCCTAAGACTCAAAAATTTCCAGACTGTACTTTCTCAGTACCGACCTCTCGTCCCAGCCTTCTTGTTCCTTTATTCCTTCCCTATTGAGCCCTTGCCATTTTTTATTTTTGTGTGATTTTTGGGCTTTGGGAAAATCAAAGGTAGCGATATGGTTTGAATATTTGTCTCTTCCAAATCTCTTGTTGAAATTTGACCTCTCATATGGGAGGTGGAGCCCAGTGGGAGGTGTTTGGGTCATGGGGCAGATCCCTCATGAGTCCCTTAGTGCTCTCCCTGTGGTAATGACTGCATTGTTACTCTATTAATTTGTGGGAGAGCTGGTTGTTTAAAAGACCTTAAGGCCAGGCATGGTGGCTCACGTCTGTCATCCAGCATTTTGGGAGGCGGAGGTGGGAAGATCACCTGAGGTCAGGAGTTTAAGACCAGCCTGGCCAACATGGTGAAACCCTGTCTCTACTGAAAATACAAAAAATTAGACAAACATGGTGGTACACGCCTGTAGTCCCAGCTATTCGGGAGGCTGAGGCACGAGAATCTCTTGAACTTTGGAGGTGGAGGTTGTAATGAGCCGACATAGCACCAGTGCACTCCAGCCTGGGTGACAGAGCAAGACTCTGTCTCAAAAAAACATAAATAAATAAATAAATAGCTTGCCACCTCCTCCTCTCTCTTGCTTCCTTCCACCTCACCATATGACACATCTGCTTCCCCTTCCCCTTCCACCATGATTTAAAGCTTCCTGAGATCCTGACCAGAAGCAGATGCTGGCGCCATGCTTCTTGTACAGCCTGCAAAACCATGAAGCAAATAAATCTCTTTTCTTCATAAATTATCCAGCCTCAGGTATTTCTTCGTTAGTGATGCAAAACTGGCTAACACAGTAGGTTAGGAAGAGGGAGGAAATCAGTTTCAGCAAAGTAGACATTCCAGAACAGTATGTGCTCAGAGCTTAGGAATGAATAAATCCCCCAGAAGGGAAAATTGAATGTTCCTGGTCCAGTATTATTCCTCTACGTGTAAAGAAGAAAAATTGGCATGACAAACAGAGGGAAAAGCTGTCTAGCACCTATTTTTCAGCCAGGCTGTGCCTTTTGGAGCTGCTTTCTTCAAATGTCTATCTGCTTCTAGAATTCAACTAAGGGGGAAAGGGCCGTGGAGATATTTTACACCAAAGCGTGAAAGCCACTGATTACAGGCTCATTAAAGAATAAGGGTTCCAGTATATTATCATACCAAGCCTACAAAATTTAGGGGCCATCGTTGAGATTTCAGTGTTAAGCTTCCATATTTTTGCATAGTCTAGAAATGCCCTTAAATATATATCTGCATATTGGATACAATTTTATATATTTTATGTAATTACTATAATGTAAAATTATACATGCATGTGAAAAGTAATGATAAAGCAGGAACCAAAATGATGATGATAAATGTTTGTTGAAAATGGAAGAAAAAAATTTCACATTTTCCCCCAGTTACTCAAGTTTTATCTTTTATAATAAAAAGAACTAGGAAAACAAATATGTATGAATGTCTGAAGAATAAAGTCTAAAGGTGAGATGAACCACATCTTAGCTGCACATGGCTTAGCTCAGGCTTAGCTCACAAGAAAACAGAGTCAACATTTGGCAGAATATTCAGCGAACATAAAAACTGTAGTAGAGGTTAAAATGGTACTGAGGTTGTATGATGTCCCTGTCCTTTCTTCCTATACAGGGAAGGGTGACTACGGTTTACACCAATATATTGTACATTTCTAAATAACTGAAGGGGAATACCTGAATGTTTCTAGTATAAAGAAAAGATAAATATTTAAGGTGATGAATATCTCAGTTACCTTGATTTGATCTTTACACATTATATAAATATATTAAATTATCACACACCCTGAAAATATGTACATCCATTATGTATCAATAAAGAGTAAGTTTTTAAAAAAGATATTGCTGTTGTAGAAGCAAGACCATTGGAAATCTGAATTCCTGTCCCGAGTTCTAGCAAGGCTTCTCAGCCTGGCTCAGTGCTAGGTCACTTAAGAGTAAAGATACAAACAGACTAAATCCAGTACCTAAATGATCTTACTCTACTTAGTTCAGAATGACTCACACTTCTCAGGGGATCTTGATCTGTAAAATGCCTGAATAATAACCTAATTTCAATTTTACATCATTTTTGTTTTTGTCTAATCTACTTAGGTTCATGAATTTCTTAAAACATAACTGATGTTTGGTTGAACTTCATTGTACTCAGGGAAGGCAAATATTTGCCATCATTGCCCTTACTTCAAACATAGCATCATTGCTTGTTTATTTCAGCATATTTTCCAAGTAAGTCTGGATTCTACCCAAAATCCTTTTTAACTTTGAAAAGATTGGAAAAGGCAAACAGGTCCATCCCAGTTCCCCACACCCTTTCTGCAACCAATTTCTCACACAAGCAGTTCTATCCTAAAAAAAAGGAGGTACGCAGTAACAAAATATGAACACATATTTTTACAACATTCCAGATGTAGTATTGTTTTCCACCAAGACACATGTTTTGATCTTCATGGTTTAACATGTAATTTATCTCACATATTCGGAGATCATCCACATTGATGATTAAATGACAAGTGGTCTGCTGTATTTCTTTGGATGAAGAAAAGTAATTTGCATTCAATATTCTAAAAGCACAGCCAACTATTTGGTCTGTAAAGCAATGTGGACCATTGAGTACGTGCACAGTTTAAAAAATTTCATCCTCTGAAATCTTAGTTGAAAATATCGGAGTTGAGTTGCAATGAGCCTCATCTGAACAGAGAAAGCCCCCAACCTCACTAATAAAATTTTCAGATTTTTTGATTGAATGCCATTTGAAATTACCTTCATCACGTTAACGTGCAATAGGTAGTATGCAGTCGGGTTGCCTCTCGACATGACCCTATTAGAGATTGCCACTTGTAAGGAAATCTATTCAAAAGCAGAGGCTGTATTAAGCTGGATACCAGGTCAAATGACACTATTTGGGGGAAAAATGGAGAGGTACTTCAGCCTAATGATTTGTGAAAAGTTAAGTAACAACAAATTCCATGAATATGAAATTGTGGAAAGAATGCTCTCATCACAGCTTTTATCCCTCAGCAGCCTGTGCAGACGGTAGCCAGGAGGAATTAGAAATGGCACCTGCTGGTATGCCTGTCTCTCTCTGAAATGATGCTTTTTAAGACTATGAATTTAGAGCTTGTGAGATGGAAAAGAAAAAATTCAGTTTGGGGTTCTCAGAGTTCTTTTCAGTAAAACGGGAAGGTAGGAAGCGCAATATGAGTATTCTGACATTTCCTGCCTATTTTTGCTTCCAAGAACCTTTGTATATTCATGTGGTTGGCTGTAGAGAACTTTGACAGTTTTAGTTGGAAGCTGTGGAAATATCAGGGAGAAGCAAACTCAGTTTCTGCATTAATAAGTGGTGGAAATAGATCTGGGATCCTATACCAATTTATATTTATTTTTTGGAATTTTAATTTTTATAAACTTTTCACTGGAATATAATAAAATATATGTTAATATAATGAAATATATAACACAATGTAAAGCATTATATGATACAAATAAGCATGCCTATCATAAATGCACAAGTCATTGAATTTTTACAAACTGAGCACACACCTGAGATCAAGAAATAAAACCCATATGCCTTTCTCATTCCCCCTTTCAGCCTCTAGTCACTCTCCTGTCTTCTAGATTTGTTTTGTCTTTTGTGCAGTTTGCAAATAGTGAATTATACTATTTGTACTCATTTGAGTCTGGTGTCCTAGACTCAACATCATGTTTATAAGATCCACTCATAACTAGTATATTTCAGTTTAATTCATTCTTCCGTACTGTTGAATGTTTTTTCATTACACAATTGTGTAGTTTAGCCCTTTTTGATGGGAACGTAGGCTGTTTTTCACTACTATGAGTAATGTTACTTTGAACACTCACGTATGGATCATTTGAAGAAACATAGATACATATTTTGTTGGGTACATACTTTGGAGTGGAATTGCTGGGTCAAAGGGTATGGATAAGTTCATCTTGAGTAAACATTCCCAAACAGATATCCAGAGTGGTGGTTATTCCGACCCCTGCCAGCACTAAATGAAGTTCCAGTTGTTTTACATCTCACCAGATTCATATGCCCCCCTTTGCCTTTGTATCATTCTGGTGGGTGTGTAGCTGCTGGCAGTTTTTGAGGTCCTTGCGAACATTGTTGTTTCCTTGTTTACCTCAACGTTCAGAGCACTGAGCACAATGATGGTTTTTGATTAGGTTTCCAGATTATTTTCAGGCCTAATAGCACAGATGGATCAGTAAGCAGAGGGATAGTAGAAACAAAACCTAAGGTGTACCTTGAGTCAGGAAGTCTGATCCCTAGGGGAAGGAACACGATGGCACTCTGGTAAGCTTCCCTTCAGTGGCTATTGTTGGGCACACATGGATTCTAGAAGACCTTCTATTATGACATATGGCATGAAAATTGTTTCAGACCATAAAAGCTGCTTCTCACTGCCCATATGTGTATAGAATTTTATATTATAGTTGCTTAAATTTTATAGTATCAACCCGGATGTGCAAAAAGGCAATTTTCTCTACTAGTCTATATTTGCTCTCAAGTCAACATCTACACTGTTGTTGAAAAACTATTTCCACTATCTGTTTAGTTTTAAACCCCTGTCTCTTTTGTGTAAATGTTCAGTTAATTTAAAAACTTGCCCCTCCATTTCAGCATTTTTTTTTTTTTGTCCCAAGACACGATCAGTTTCCCCACAGGGCATTGAAAGAGTAGGGTCTGGTTGCTTCTTGGGTTGCCTCTGGCCCCAGTAGCTTCCAGGGAAGGATGGCTTGATCTGCCTGAACTCTGCTGTGGCTCTGGCTGTGAGGCTCATGTGCTCTGCATTTTGTTGTTCAAACGCAGGACTTTCCTAGTTGATGGTCCTCGGAGCCCCTATCAGCCCTTCAGAGGGTTAGGATTCTCAGCTACTGTCCTGTGCATCTCTGGGGTATGAGGGACTTTCTGGAGTTTCCTTCCCTTCAAGAGAATCTTCTGGAACACTTGCCTCAGTCATTATCAAGTTGCTCCCTGTACATTTGGTTGCCTCCAGCACCGTACACATCTCAGGGATTTGCTCGGAGGTGTGAAATCTGCCTGAGATAAGCTTTGGGGAACACACAGCAGTAACTCCACTGTTCTGGGACGTCTCCTACCCACACTGGATTTCTCTCTCATTTCGCCATCTTTGATTTATGGGTCTAGGAAGAGTTTGGGTAAGGAATTGATCTGCGGCTCTTAAGACAAGCACGAGTTGCTTTATTTCAGTCTCCCCACCGAAGTTTTCTTTAGAAGTCTGCTGGTTGAGCACTTATTACCTTTTAGGGTGGAGGAGATAATTTCTCCATTCACTGTGCACTCTTCTCTATGGTTTCTAGTGTGTACTCTCTGCTTGGTATTCTAAGCTTGGTTATTGATACTTAATACCATCTTTGGAAACATCAGTCCTCCTTTTTTCTCAGTAAAGCCCAGCTATTACCCAGATGAAGTGTATACTCTTCACACTTTATCTGCTATGGTTTTAAGAAATATATTTAAGAACTGAACTTGGATTTTGGTCCTGGATGGTGTCTGCCCTCCCTCAGAGGACAATACTTATATAAAGCTAACATCGCTGCTTGAATGGGAGGGAGAAAGATAGGAGTGAAGGCAATGGAAACACATAGCTTTATAGCAAAGTATTATCCATTATCACTATTACCTTATGTAGCTGCTTTCAGTGTGTGAATATAGGAGGTGAAACTTGAAGAAATTAGAGGATTTGTTTGCCCAGGGAAGGTTTTTAACCTCACCATGTTACAATCTCTCTTTTCATTTTTCTTAAGAACATAAAAATAACAAACTGAGTATTAAGCAAGTTTGCTAAGATATTTGGGCCTCTTTCCATGAAGATACATTATGCATAATATAACAAGAGAAAAGAAAATGTCATGTTTGTGAAATTTCCATGAAAATTCTCATTTTGAAATTTGTGTGTGTGTGTGTGTGTGTGTGTGTGAGATCCCCAAATGAGGTAATAATATCATGGCTGGATGTGGCAGTGCATGCCCCCGAGGAGTAATACAATAGTTTAGAATATCTTCTCCTTTTTGAAGCAGTCTCCTTGTTATGCCAGGAAGTTAGTCTTAAAACAAGCCCCTTCATTGTTCACATACAGAGTCAAGTAAGGAAAGTCAGCCTACATTTCCTACTTTGTTTGGATGTTAGAAGAAATTCTCTTTCAGCAGAAAGCTGTCATGCAGGACTAATAAAAACCATTTTGATTGGTCACTTTTTTCTTGAAGTTCTAAAATTTCCATCTTGTTATGATCAAAGAATGCAACTATGTTTGCGTATATCTTGCCCAAAGGATGGCAGTCCTAATTTTGATATTTTCTGTATTCTAGCTATGGATTAAACCCACTTATCTATGGAGCTTTTCTTGCACTTCATAAATATGAAGACCCTTCTGAATGGGTACAACAAAAACTTTTTGGAAATATTTACCAGAAATACTTTCAGCCCAAAGCTACATGTTCATTTATTCAGTTATTCTTTCATTTTATTTATTTAAACACAATATGTGAGCACATGAGAATACAGAGATGAATAAAACATGATCCCTGATTTTTTTTTTTTTTGAGATGGAGTCTCACTGTGTTGCCCAGGCTGGAGTGCAGTGAGTGACCTCAGTTCACTGCAACCTCTGCCTCCCGGGTTCAAGCGATTCCCTTGCCTCAGCCTCCTGAGTAATTGGGACTACAGGTGCTCACTACCATGCCCAGCTAATTTTCGCATTTTTAGTAGAGACAGGGTTTCACCATGTTGGCCAGGATGGTCTCGATCTCTTGACCTCGTGATCCACCCACCTCGGCCTCCCAAGGTGCTGGGATTACAGGCATGAGCCACTGTTCCTGGCCTGATCCCTGATCTTAAGGAGGCCACTGTCTAGTGGTAAAGGTAGCCATGTAAAAACAAAGTACAATAAAGTGTTTCTGGGGCTAGGGTAGATGAAGTACAATGAGACAAAAATGTGAGAGTACTTTTCCATGCTGGAAGTGATTAAATATTTTTTATTTAAAAAATTGCATAATTGGGGTTAGAAATAGAAGTAGATATACTAAAGGTGAGTAATGTAGAAAAGATATTCCCATCAGGAAATGAAACAGAAACTGTACTATGGAACCAGGGAATCACATAACATTCTAGAGACCTGTGACTAGGGTGAGAGTGTAGTGTACAAGAGCTGGAAGCATGAGAAGAGGGGTAGAGATTCAGAAGGTCAGAGGGTTGTTGTTGGTGTGCCAAGCTAAGGAGATATTTTAGCCCCTAGCTGGAGATTGCAATGGAAGCAAGCATGCAATCACATTCTTCATCCACATGCACAGCCTGCTTGTCAATCATATGGTATTCTTCTTGCCAAGTTCAATGGTGTTCTCTGAATCCTCTGGGCATGGATATCTTGGCACCACTACCAATCTGTTGATGTTTGCATATCTGATGAAACTTGACATCACTGTTCTAAGAACTTGGGAGTCTTTGGAGGGTTTCAAGCTTGGATGTGGAGCTGCCAGGTATGAAGTTTAGACAGAAAAAAAAAAAAGTCTCACTACTTTTGTGCTGTGGAGGGAGAACTAGAGGGAGGTAAACTAGCACCAAAGAGAATGTTTACATGTGTTAGTTTGCTGGGGCTTCCATAGCAGAATACCACAGTCTGGGTGGCTTACACTGAAATTTATTTCTCATAGTTCTGAGGGTTGGAAGTTTGAGGCCAAGGTGTTGGCAGGTTTGGTTTCTCTTGAGGCCTCTCACCTTGGTTTACACATGCCCCCCTTCTTGCTGTGACCTCACATGTCCCTTTGTGTGTCCTAATATCTCCTTATTAGGACACCAGTCATTGAATTAGGGCCAACCTCAAAGACCTTATTTTGACTTAATTATCCCTTTAAAGGCCGTATTCCAAATACAGTCACATTCCGAGGTACTAGGGGTTTGGGGCTTCAAAGTAGGAATTTGGGGGAAATACAAGCCCATAAAAGGACACTATTAATTTATTTTAATATTACAGAAATGAAATATGAGGACTGCACAAAGGTCATGGCAGTGAGATGAAAAAATTGAATATGAGAAACTAGCTGGGTCTATATAATTTTGAGGTTTTCAGATAGTGTAAGAAGAAATAAGTGATACATTCACTGTGACAAATAATTTTTTTTTGCGGGGGGAGACATATTATTAATTCAGCTTTGGCTAGATTGAGTTTTAGACTCTGTAAGATTTTTGAGAGTTTATCTAGTGAGTAGTTGGCTATGTGAATATGAAGCTATGCAATACTTTAGCACTTATATTTAATATTTTAAATTCCATTGAGTTTCTTCTTGTAAGTGGACATCAATCAATTATGCATAGAAAGAAAAGAGTTTCTTGGAGGATAAACAGTCACAAATCTTTATGATGTTTCAGAAAATGCTTGCTTCTTCCAATTCTTTTTTCTTTCGAGAAGCTCTTGAAATGTCTTTGCCTCAGTTTCTCATGATGTATTTTATCAAAAATGCTGCAAATTATGTACTTCTCTTTATTGCAAGAAATAAGTGTCGCTTTGTTAGTGGAAACTATGTTTGAATGAATGAAACTAACATACAATGATGGGGGGTTTTGATATCAGAGAATTTTTTAAGATTTGACAAGCTAAACCTTTTGAAATAGCAAACATTAACAAAAGGCCTGACTGCTTGTTACAGATGGATGCCTTTCCAAATGTGACTTTGGTAAACAAAGCTGCATTTGAACTACAAGAGAGAACAAGGGTCAAAGAAACAGCATTACTTCCAAGAAATAGGGATGGAGCTGGCAGAAAATCTCTGTTTTGTTCAAGGGCAAAGATACCTTATGCGATGAGTAATAATTGTGGTTAAGTGTGTAAGCTATTGCAGAATGGTTGCAATGTGATTTTTATATAAGTATTTCAATGTTTATTTATTAAGTTTCTCCCATCTAGTTCATATACCTTCAGTTTACATCAGTTGTTCTGAACAGGGGTGATTCAACCTGGGGGACATTTGGCAATGTCTGAAGACTTTTTCTTTTTTTTTGGTTGTCACAATGTGGGATTGGGGGTGGTTATTTCTGGTGTCTAGTAGATGGGGACCAGGGATGCTGCTAAACATCTTATAATGCACAGGCAGCCCCCTACAACAAAGAAGTATCCAGCCAAAATGTCAACAGTGCAGAGGTTGAGAAATCCTGGGATCTAACAAAATAAGTGCCATTTGCTTTAAAAAGCAGAGAACCAATCTTATGAGTCAGTTTTCAAGTTTGAATACAATTCTTCCTTAAACAATTACATGGTGGGGTGGTAGTCCTGGTGGTGGCACTGGTGGTGTGTGTGTGCGTGTGTGTGCATGCTTGTTTTTACTTGGGAAGGTTGTTCTTTTTCATTAGCTGCATTTCATACCTTACACTTCTGTGTTTAAATGGAATTAAGCTATATCAGTATTTTATTTTTAACCTTGTTTTTCGCATATGTAAATTGCTGGACCTTACTATAACCTCGAACTCCTGGGTTCAAGCAATCCTACCACCTCAGCCTCCTGAGTAACTGGGACTGCACATGTGAGCCACCATGCTCAGTTAATTTTTTTGTAAGTGTGGAGATGGGATCTCACTATGTTGTCCAGGCTGCTTTCAAACTCCTGACCACAAGCATTCCTCCCCTTCAGCCTCCCAAAGTGTTGGTATTATAGGCATAAGCCACAATGCCCAGCTACAATCAGTGTTTTATAAGATGTAAGCAAATCATACAAGGGTTCCTGGGCATGTTTAGTAGGAAGTGGTAGGAGATAAACATTTTTACTAAAACATCTCCCATATATAGGAGCTGTGCTTTCAGTAATGAACAAAAATTTTAAATTTGACATGTTCCACAATAACACTAAAAATAAAATTTCAGTCTATTAATATGCATGTCTTGGAGATAATTGGATCTATTTGCCAAGATAACTTGAATTAATCCTCAGACAAAATTTGTAAAATTCTACTTTGAGTCTCTAAGTGCCTAGAAAAGAGACAGATTTTGTTCCTGAAATATGAAAGAATTTCATTTTCTTCATTAACAGCAGTAATCTTAGAAGTAATACATAAGAATCCTAAGAATGCTCACCTCACAATGAGATGCCACTTCACAGACAATAGAATGGCTGTAATTTTAAAAGTCAGACTGTAACAATTCTTGGTAAAGATATGGAGAGATTTGAACCCTCATATATTGCTGCTGGAATTGTGAAGTGGCTCGGCTGCTTTGGAAAATTGTTTGGCAGTTTCTTAAAATGTGAACTATATTTATATATTTGTAGATATTTTATATCATCTAGCAATTCTATTCCTAGATGTTCAACCAAGAGAAATTAAGATGTGTATCGATATGAAGACTTGAACATGCACATTCATAGCAACGTTGTTCAGAGTATCTAAAAGGTGGGAATGACACAAATGTCCATCAGCTAATGAATGATAAACAAAATATGGTATATCCATACAATGGAATATGGTTGGCAATAAAAGGGATTGAACTATTAGTATATGATATGATATTGTTGAACCTGAAAAAGATTTAATTAAGTGAGAAACTAAACATAAGAGATTACATTTATCCTATTTATATTTAATAAATTTGTATATTAAACCATGTAATCCCATTTATATGAAATGTCCAGAAAAGGCAAAACCAGAGAGTCAGAAAGAAGATTGCTGGTTGCCTGAAGCTGGAGGTGTGAATATGGAGTGACTGTAAGTGCATACAGCATCTCTTTTTGGGTGATGGACATGTTCTAAAATTAGATTGTGGTGACAGTTGCCCAACTCTGCAAATGTAGTAAAAATTGTTAAAGTGTGCTCTTAAAATAGTTGAATCATATGGCTTGGAACAAAAACAGTATGCCTCATAAAGCTACTTTTTGAAAAAGAAAGTACTTTTCCCTCTGTTTACTTTCCTTGAAACAACATAGAGGCAAAAAGGACAACTTAGCTTAAAAGACCAATACAATGTGAGATTGTGAATGGAGAGACTTCATGATGTCGTTGTTTCTTTCCTCGTGGTTGTAATTCATAAAAAGAATCAAACCTGTGCTAATTTATAGAAATTCTCCACCAGTGCAATTTGGATTGCATCCATTCCCTCTGTCCACAGGCCAGATTTCTTGGTTCTTTCTCTCTTATCAGGTTATCATTTGATGGCATTTAAAGCAAGAGTGCAAATGCATTTTCCGAGATCAGATGAGATCGGGCGTGTTCAGGGTGGTATGGCTGTAGATAAATGCATTTTCTGTACATAAGTTTTAACAGAGTTTGGGGCCTCTGCACAATGAAAGAACAAAAATTGAGAAGGACCCTTATTATGAGATTCATGGAATCTTATCACCCAGGCATAATGGCCTCCCATTTCTTCTGCTTCCTTCAGTGTAATCACCTGCAATGAGGGAGAGCAGAGACTGGATTCCACTGTCAGACTCCAGCTAAATAGAAGTGAATGGTACTAGCCCACCTGCCACAGGCAAAACATGAACAAAGGAGGAAAGAGATTTAGAGTAGACAGTTAAAAAGGGCAAGAAAGACTGACCAGTTTCAATTTTTTTTTTCCTGAGGTTGCTTAAGATGCCAGTGTGCTTATAATTTTTTTTTTTTTTTTTTTTTTTTTGAGATGGAGTTTCACTCTTGTCACCCAGGCTGGAGCACAGTGGTGTAATCTTGGTTCGTTGCAACCTCCATCTCCCAGGTTCAATTGATTCTTCTGCCTGAGCCTCCCAAGTAGCTGGGATTACAGGTGACTGCTACCACGCCCGGCTAATTTTTGTATTTTTAGTAGAGATGGGATTAAGCCATGTTGGTCAGGCTGGTCTCGAACTCCTGACCTCAAGTGATTTGCCCGCCTTGGCCTCCCAAAGTGCTGGGATTACAGGCATGAGCCATCATGCCTGGCCTATAACTTCTCATTTGAAGTGAGACCAACCTGACTCTCACATTATGCTTTTCCTCCCCTCCCCCTGCCATGTGGCCCCCTGCCCATGCCCCAACCTGTTTTCCCTTGCAATACCCAGAAGTCTGCCCTTTGTATAAGTGAGGGACCAAATCAAAGCCAGCAAATGGAATGTGTAGGTTATTTACAGATTGTTGCCGAGCAAATTTAATCACCAGCCTGCTGTACCTCTATCATCATTTCCCTTGACGAGAACATCACAGACTTAAATTTTGCAAAGGAAGGAGAAGTGGCCATAATCCAGCTATAACAGTAACAGCCAATTCTGCTGTGATGAGAAGAGGTGCTGTATTAGTGCCAATACATTAACCAACTTTTCAGTTGCAGCAGGGAAGCTGATTGCCTTTATAATTCCCATGGCACTTCTCCACAGAGGTAACAGAACTGCTTGAATAAGCGATGATTTCCAGCTCTGCTGGTGTGTGTGTGTGTGTGTGTGTGTGTGTGTGTGTGTGTGTGTGTGTGTGAGAGAGAGAGAGAGAGAGAGAGAGAAAGAGAGAGAGAGAGAAAGAGACTATCTAATGCAAATGACTGACTAAGACTTGATGGTATGTATGGTGTCAGACCTTTCTGAAAGATTCTTCTACCACTAGATGTATGATCTTGGGTAAGTCACCATGCTGTTATGAATCATGAATTGCATTTGCCAAATGCAATGTCTGGACATAGGCCTTAAGGAACTGGAAGCTTTTACTTCCTGACTAGGATGCAGATTGCTCTAAATTTCACCAAATGGTAACCTTGTGATGAGACTAAGAGGGAAAGAACAAAGAGAGTTGGACTGTTGGAAGAGGGAATTAATGCCATCCAAGTTACACTGGCAGATAATGTCTGTAAATTAGCACAGTTTTGGTCTTTTTCGAAAATAACCACAAGAAAAGAAACAAGAACTTCATAAAATCCCTCAACATATCATCCCATATTGTACCGGTCTTTTAAGTTTCCTGCTTAAGAGTTCTAAGCTGCCACTTAAGAAGGCTGACTATGCTAAAACTACAAAGCTGGAGAGGCTATGTCAGCATTTCAACTGACTTCCTTAGCAGGGCACATTCTTCCAGCCATCCCTGGCACCACACCAGACATAGTAATGAAGACATCTTTGATCCTCCAAATAAGCCTACCCAGCAGCTGAATGTCCCACGTGACTTCAGCTGATACCACGTGGAGGAGAAGAACTGTCCTGCTGAGCCCTGTTCACATTTCTTACCCACAAATCCATGAGGTATATTCAGTTAGTTGCTTTTTATTTTGTTTTTTTTTAAGACAGAGTCTCGCTCTGTCTCCCAGGCTAGCGTGTAGTTGTGCGATCTCAGCTCACTGCAAGTTCCACCTCCCAGGTTCATGCCATTCTCCTGCCTCAGCCTCCCAAGTAACTGGGACTACAGGTGCCCACCACCACGCCCGGCTATTTTTTTTTTTTTTTTAGTAGAGACGGGTTCACCGTGTTAGCCAGGATGGTCTTGATCTCCTGACCTCGTGATCTGCCTGCCTCAGCCTCCCAAAGTGCTGAGATTACAGGCGTGAGCCACCACGCCCAGCCCAGTTAGTTGCTATTTTAAGCTGCTAAGCTTTGGAGTAATTCCAACAAATAACAAAAACACCTAGAGCAAAGCTGTTGAAAAGATTGAGTGGAATAATAAAAGTGCTCATTAAATAGTAGCTTTTAATGCTGCTTTAATAATAATGGTGATAATACTAATAAAAATAAACATACTGTAGTTTTGTCTAATGGGAAATCTGACCTCTCTTAAGTAATTTAGAGATCTAAAATCCTTGCTGACCTGCAGTTTTTATCTTTAACAACAGATGAGATGAGTACTTGACTTGAATACGTGGAAAGTCACATATATCAGGCTAAAGAAAGCATTTAGTGGACACCTCCAAAATGCCAAGCACCAATACACATTTTTCTCATTTAATCCTCCCAGCAGCATTAAAAGGTGAGCATTATGGATCCACAACTTACAATGGTCAGAGACGTTGAGTAACTTGTCCAGTTTTATACCTAGGAACTGATAAAGCCACAATCTGAACCGCCTGCCTCCATGGCAGAGAAGAGGCCTGAGTTGAGTTGGGTCTTGAAGGATATGTAGGTAGAAGAAGATGGGGAGAAAGGCCTGGAAATACTGTAAGGCATGGTGAGAAGATGAGCTGTGGTCTTCTGTGAAAAGTAGGGAAAAATGAGTTCCTATCTGAAGAATCTTATTCTCAGAGCTGAAAGCAGTCTCCAACACTATTTCTCACCTCTAGCTTGGCCCTGATGAGGAAGCGTCTGCTAATGGGCACTAGAAAACCAGGGTCCATGCTAGAAATCTGGAAGAGGATGATTGACAGTTCAAATGTGGCTTCAGGGCTCTGTTTGTGTTGAAATACTTCTTTTCCTCTCTTGACTTGCAGAAAAACAAATGCTAACAGGAAACAAAGAATGCTTCCTTTATTGCTTGGGTAATGCAAGCCAACATCAAAATTGATGAAGAAACAGATTGGACTTGTTTAGGTATATTCTGAATTTCTTGCTAAATCATTATCTAACATAACCCTCACATTGAAACTTCTAGTAATCCTTGCTTTCAATCTTCTGTGAACAGTAAGGCTTCCTGCATGCTCTAGCAGTTCTGGATTGGGCATGTGGAGTAGGAGGTTCTGGGCTGATAAGAACTAAATTCCAGGATCACTAGTAGGTCTTTGTTTACCTTTTGTAACACAGAGCCTTGTGCTGCCTTTGGTTCCACAGATTATTCACCTTATCTGTGATATCTTGACTTTCTACCTTCTGTAAGTGCCTTGACCTTAGAAATAGTCTATGGACCTTATCAAACTTTCTTCTCCAACCTAACTATTGGGCCGTTTCCTTTGTTTCACTTCCAGGACAAAAGGGGAACATACCCCAGACCCTCAGACAGGCTGAGGATAATGTTACAAATGTGCAAAAACTAGGAAGTACTCATGCTAGCTTTTCCCTGTTTCCAGCTTTGGGGCAATAAGTAGGAACAGCAACTAAAATGAATGCACAAGCCATCCAGTACGATTGTGTTAACAACACCAACAAAAGTCTAGCTGAATTAAATAAGTACTCCTACAGTAAAAGCAACTTTCTTTAGTCTGGAAGCCCTCCTAGATTATTACAAAGAGAATTTTGAAGGAGATGGATTTGGCAATGCTATTCATCTCATATGTTTGTTGGGAAAATAAATCTACAACACACAACATTGTTGTTAAATAGGATGAATATTACAAAGCCAATTTAAATCTAGAATAAAACCTATTTAAAAGGATGATCATTTAATAGCTCTTGAAAGCAAGTAACTACTTTCTCTGTGGCATAGCAGAAGAACTCATTTGAGGGAAGTGAAGACTGTGTTAGAATATCCGGGCTTTCCTCAGAATTTCTGAGGAAATGCTATGTGCAGTTATTGAGCCATATTGTTCCTCAGTTACTCATTTGAAAAATGGTATGAAAATAACAGTAGCTATCTCATAGGGTTTCTGGGAGGACTAAAGTTACCAGTGTGTGAAAGGTTCTTAAAATATCTAGAATTTATTAAATAAACATGTAATAAATGGTAGCAATACATATAATTATTAAGTAATACTGAGGATTGGTGATTTGGAGATAAATATCTAAAAAATCTATGGATCAGATACTTTAGGGTTAGGAGGATGAAGATCACAAATACAAGTTGGGACCAAGAGTTGATCCTAGGCATTACAGAATCTGAGCCTCTAACCTTAAACACTGTGTTGTTTTCCTTCAGGAACTCAGGAGGGGGAACCTGCTGTGTTCCATCAAATACTGCCATTACCAAGCACATATCTTCATGTTGGTGCCTAGCTTTATCCAAACCTGGTACTTATAGTACCTACTATTCACTTTAAGTGCTTAGAAGTTGCATTAGGGCTAGATTTACACATGCAGTAGCAGCATCATTCCAGAGACTTTCAATATCTTGTGTCATGACTGGAATGAGCCATACTTCTGGGTCTTAGTAAGGAAGTCTGCATTGATAGCAATACTTTGTCTTTTGTTCCTTAAAAATTATAATACACCACTGTCATCTACCATATGAAGATAGCCATTATTTATTTAAACTTGCAATGCTTTCTCTCCCCAGTTGCTTTGGAGAAGCAGCGTCTTACTGTCTTGGTTCATTGCTTTTCCCATTCTGTTTTTCCCTGGGACAACACGTATTCCTCATTCTGCTGAATTCCTCCTTACAGACCAGGGATAAGTTATTCTTTAATGAATAAATGGAAGAAGACAGATACAACTGACAGCAAACAGCAGAGATAACTCGTGTCTGTTTTCCCCTATAGCCTTCTTAGGACATCATTTTGGACCTTTCGCTAGAGCCGTAGAAAAAAATGAAAACACGAGTGAGCGTTTGAGTCATTCTTCTACATAAATAATTGTTTCCATTCCTTCTTCCAACCTATATGTCAGCACAAAGTCTCCCTTGACCCAGGAATGAAGAATTATATTAGTGATCAGTAAATGCATCACCATTTAGAGGGGAAAAAATGATATAATGTGCCAGAGAGAAGAGAAGTCGTCTGAGAATTGAAGAGGGTCAAGGGACTGACTGATTTCGTAGGACCAATACTCATTTCCTGGGTTGATTCACACTCTCTACTGGGCATCTCAGTACTAGAAAGACAGGCTTTTATTAGTAACAGTGTTTCAGGGCCCAGGGCAGAAAGAAGCCAAGATAATTTTCCTACAGAATGAGTCCTGTCTAGCTTCTGAAATGGCTGTGCAATATTATTTAGTGAAGAGTGAAATAAGAGAAGAATATGGGTTGCCTTTCCATGTCTTACACAGGCAAAGAAAAGAAAAACTGAACCATGGATGCTTAAGAGATCTAGATCTAAAGAGTCTCTCGACTCTGGGTAAGAGAGCACAGCTTCTAGACAGGCTAGGTTGTAGGAAACAATGATTTTATACTGCCTGTATTTGGATAGGTATTTTTCCATCCAAGAAAGCACGTGTATAGAGTTTCTGTGTGGTACTGTTTAGGTTGCAGAGGCAAGGCATGCAGTTTTTAAGCATACGGGTGCTGGTGTGCAGCTGTGATTATGCACTCAGCTTGGCTTCTTGCTGTGTAATTCTGAGTTGCTGGCTTAAGTTCTCTGAGTTTCTTTAGCATTACAGTGGAGATAGTAACAGTTATTCATAGAGCTGTTGGAAGGGTTCAATAAGTTAATAAAGTATCTGGACTAGTAATAGTGTCTGGAACATAGTGAGCAGTCACTGTTAGAGCCAATAATTATCATCATTGTTACTATCCCATACATATGAGCCCCTACTCTGAGATGTCAGTCCTACAGAGCATAGGCCATACGGAAACAATCTCCATTATCCATTGTGTGTGTCACTTTGTTCTTTGCCAGTACTTTCTCTTCCAGTTCATGAGTATGCCCTGTGCTCGGGTCTAGCACGTCATAACCCCAACTGTGAATCCTTGCTAAAGTCTTTAACCTCTCAGAGCCTCAGTTCGTTCATCTGTAAAATTTACCCAATGCCCATTCCACCTTTACGAATTTAAAAGAGGCTCACATCTTAAGTAGTCGAACCTAATTTAGTTTTTAAAGAAAGTAACAAATTGGCTGGGCGTGGTGGCTCACACCTGTAATCCCAGCACTTTGGGAGGCTGAGGCGGGTGGATCATGAGATCAGGAGTTCCAGACCAGCCTGACCAACATGGTGAAACCCTGTCTCTACTAAAAATACAAAAATTAGCTGGGCATGGTGGTGGTTGCCTGTAATTCTAGCTACTCGGGAGGCTGAGGCAGGAGAATGGCGTGAACCCAGGACGCGGAGGTTGCAGTGAGCTGGGATGACGCCACTGCACTCCAACTTGGGTGACAGAACGAGACATTGTTCCAAAAAAAAAAGAAAAGAAAGTAACAAAGAAACAATCTCTAGTAGAAAGAATACCCTCCAAGTGTCACCACTCCATTGCTCCAGAACCGCACCTCCGCCTGAAGGAAGGGAAAAGCGTTACTAGGACAGTCCTATACAAAGGCATCTTCAATAAATTTCATGAAACAAATGATGTATGCAGTGCACACCTGCCTCTTAGGATTAATTCTCAGGTTACAGTGAAGCTCAGAAAATTGCTATTTCTTGACCTAAAGGGAGGTTAAAACACTTTCAGTAGAAATCGATTCACTTTGAGGTATTTAGCACTGTTCATATTTTGTAAAAGTCTCTATGACAAGGCTGGTTTCAATTGACACTTTATGTAGCAGTTGTAGGAAGCCCATCACATAGAGAGTGGAATTTGAATGAGTGTTTTACAAGATGGGCTATTTCCTTTGTTTCACTTCCAGGATAAAAGGGGAACATGGCCCAGACCCTCAGACAGTCTGGGGATATTAGGATTCTTATCCATGTTTGCAACATGGGAAGTTGCAAAGTGATTGCTGGAAAAATAAAATTAATTTTTTCTGATTCTTCTATTTTTCTTTTGCAAGGGGAATTTATGTTACACTTGGTCAAACAGCACTATGTACAATGACGGAAATGAGGTGTGAGGGAATCATTCAATAAAAAATGATAAATCATAAAAGATCATTTAGAGAAAATGCCGTTAGGAAGAGTTTGAGAAGGATGAAGATCTTTGGTTCATAGGTTTTTAGGAAATGCTATCGCAGGAAATTGCACAATTTGTACAATTGTTCTTCTCTTCCTTGAAAAGATAGTAATAAATTTCAAATAGAATTAAGAAATAATGCAGGCTGTCAGTCACGGCCTGAGACTGGTTGGGGAAAATTGCTCTCTGAGGAGACAAATTATAATTAGAGTCATGACCAACAAATCAGAAAACAAAACCCAAGTTCTGCAAATGATTTCAATGACTAATATGTGACCAAGGGGAGAGAAAGAATATCCAGATAAGATAAACCAAGGGGTCAGGAGGATATGGAGAAAAAGAAACCTTTATGCACATCTGTAGAAGGGAAAATGGTACAGCTATTTTGGAGAACAATTTGGCAGGATTGAGGGAAATTGAATATGTGCATATTGTAACACCCAGAAACTGCACCTTTAAGTGTGCACTTCAGAAAATGACTTGCCCAGATACTGAAAGAAACACATATGAGAATGTTAATAATAGCATTGTTTGAAGTAGCAAAGACTTGAAAACAATCTAGAAATACATAAATGGGAAAACAAAGTGTAAAATTTTCATATGAGGGCCTACTACACTGGACCCAAAATACATGAACTAGTTGTACATGTAATAATATGAATGGATCAAAATGCTATTAACGATAAGCTGAAGGGTCATATAGCTTAATGCTATCTATGCAAATAAAAAATACATTAAAAGTGTTGCTAGGTATTGTATGTTGACATACATATACGTAAAAACTAAAACTTGTAAGGGGTGGATTGGGAGCAGAAGCATGCAAAAAGGCTGACTTGAAGGGGGAAACATCTGATAAAATAAAACATAAAAAGAAGACATGTTTGAACCAATGATAATATAGTAATAACACAATGTTTCAGATGAAGAAGATAAATCTTATTCTATGTACCATAAGTCAAATGTTATATCTACATCTCTATAAAAAGGATCTCTCGCTCTCTCTCAATAAACTCTCTGTATATATTATACACATACATGTATATATCTTAACATATATATCTGTATATCTAGTATATTAATTAGGAAGCTTTTGGAAGACATTGGTCAAAATGCTACTCAATCTGGTTTAAACAGGAAAGAAGACAGATGTGTATTTGTAACTGAGAAGCTAACAGAGCAAGTCTAACTTCAGCCAGAACTTCAAATACTGATCGTTGGAACATTGCTTCGCTCAGTCTCTCCTCTACTTCTTGATGGTATTGGTTTCATTCTCAAGCAGGCTGTCCCAAAGAGGGCCAGCTCCAGGCTTCTGATTGACCAGCTTAAACAGAATGCCAGGAAAATTCTCGTGTTTTCATTTCATTGACCTGGTTTGACTCTGATGTGAACTTCTCAATCTGTTTGACCAGACCTTATCTGAACAGTATTGAGTTACAGTGTGATTGTGTTACATTGCCAAGGGACAATTGGAAAAATCAAAATGGTTATTTCCCAAATTATGGTAAAGATTCCAGGGAATGCCAGAAAAATGAGTGTCTACTTCACATACACTTTGGAAAAATAAGACAAAATGATGAGAAACTGGAGTTGGCTTCTGAGAAACTAAATTTTTGGAAAAAGTTTTTCCCAGGGGGCATTTTATTCAGTTAAATAGTTATTAACTGAAATTAAAAAAAAGCATTATCAGACTGATTATGGCTACCATATGAGTCCCATGAGCAATTAAAGATGCAGAGCATTTGCCTTGGAGAAGAAAAGGTTTAAGGAAGACAGGACACCAATCGTGTAATGAAAGGGTTGAGTTGCTTTTGTTTCAGAAGACACATTATGACAGTAGATAATAGAACGTATCAGATAATAGTAATATAAATTTTCGATTTGCCTTTTCTAACATAATAGATTGAGGGCTTCAGACTGTAATATCTCTATTGTTTAAAACCTACCAGGGATGTTGTCGCAAGTCTTCTGAATATGAGACACAGGATGGACAAGGTAACACAATAAAA
Source organism: Macaca thibetana thibetana (assembly GCF_024542745.1). NCBI lineage: Eukaryota > Metazoa > Chordata > Mammalia > Primates > Cercopithecidae > Macaca > Macaca thibetana. The sequence goes on from NC_065592.1 coordinate 91,228,258, forward strand.
CCTTCCATTTTTACCAATCCATGACTCATACAAGTTAAGTTGTGCACATTTTAAAAGTTGCTGAATGTGATGTGGCTTTCTTGGTGGTAGTGAAATTTTTATATTGTGAGACCTTTTTTTTAGTTGATAAAAATGTAAGTCCCAAAAGTATTATTCATTGAGTGATCTTGAATGTGACATTTTTCTTGGTTCCTGATGAATCATCTTTGTAATACTTACCCAAGTAATTCAGATAAGTGGAAAGAAAAAAAAACTGTACTGTTGATAACAATATAAACCTTATCCTTCTATGATCAACTCATACTAGAAAAATAGATAATAACCTCTTCTAACCCTAAATTTTTTTAATTTTAAAAGTGGTTTTTTTTTTTTTTTTTATTACCAATTCAGAGTTGGTATTTTGCTAATTACATCAAGAAAACACCAACACCATTATGGAAAAATCATTTTGAGGGACAGTTGTGGAACTATTTTACTGATCCAAGGAGTATGAAAGTGGAAGACAATTCCTTGTGTTTCAGAAAAATTAGACATGCATTTTGACATCCTAAGGAAACACCTAAAAAGATGTAGTAGTCTTAAAGACAATTCCCAAATGATGACGAAGCCAGAACTGACGTGACAAAAAGAGGGAGCAGATTCAAGAGCAATAATTTTAGAGAAATGATAGCTCTTAAAAGTGAAAAATCTATTGTTATAATTGTTGACATTGTTGAACTGAATCACCTGTTTCTAAATGCCTGTACACTACACCTTTATATATCTGCAAAAAGGGCCTGTGCTTTATGTCATCTCCGTCCATTGGCTGGAACAAAGATATTAGCATTATATAGACATTTCCTAACTACCTTAGCTCTGGCTGTGCCATTAGCCCCTATCTTTGATCTGGCATGGCGAAGATGACACAATGTAACTGACTTCCTATTTTGATTAGCTCTTTAAAGGGAAATGGCTTCAAATACCAAGGACATGGTGATAAGGAACTAAGACGTTATCACTGGGAGACAAGCTCCTGACTATGACTTCCTACGGAAGGATGATCAGAGCCTGTGTGCAAGTGTGCCGTGGCTGAGTGAACAGCCTGTCAAGGAATGTGTTATCATCAGCGCAGAACCCAGACTTGACTGGATGTAAACTTACACACACATTTAAACATATGGAATTTGTCTAGCAAATATGCTCTTGTGGTGTAGGATACTTTAATAAAGATTAATAATAAATCGGATACTCCTGGCATGGGCCGCTTGTTTCTCACCCCTGATGTCACCTTTCATGGGAATGAGCTCCACTTGTATGACACTCCTGAGCTGCCTCCACCTGCTTCACTCACTCTCCCTCAAGGAAGGTATAATCATTTTTCAAATTGGTAATAATGAGAAGAAAAAGTGGAACATGCTTGACCCAGCTCCCCTTTCTGTCTCTTATGACCAGATCTGGTCCTAGAGGTCATACATCCTCAGCCCCTCAGTGCTGTGGGTCTTCCCTATAGAGTCTTCCTAGGTCCAGAATTGCTGCTGACAGGGTGGGAAAGTCTATTTGATTCTAGAGTTCAGTATTAGGAAACACATATGGCCTCATCCTGAGTTGTATCTTCCCACGTAGTCTTTAGCAGAAATGATGTCATGATCGGGTCTCCCATTGGACTTAACTTTTTGTTTTGTTTCTCATTTTACTCAAAACCTAGGTGAGGATGAGTGGTATTACTACTGAAGCCTTTAAAAGACCCCATGTTTCAGCATACAGGATTATAGTGATTCTGTGAGCGTGTACTAGATGATATGTTCAAATGCAGCCATTCCCTCTTTCCCAGTGGTGGAGTTGCTCTTGAGTTTGACTTCAATAGGTGAGAAAGATTTTTATTCCTAGCAGGATGAGTGCAACTTTCTCTCAGCCCCAAGTTTTCTATATTCTGAGTAGCCAGTCATCAGCAATTCCTCTAAACAGCTAACATATAGACTAAGGCTGCCAGACACCCAAGTATTCTGCTACTTCCCCACTGACGTGTATGTGTTTTCGCGCCTGCCCTATAAGAAGGGAGGAGAACAGGGGACAGAGTCTTCCTGTTAGAACATACCAAACTCCAAAAAGTTCCAAACAATTTACTGTTTTCCATATGCATGTGACAAAAAGAATTTGATCCTGATTTGAATGAGATCTAAGCTTATTATAAGTCCTTTGAACATTCCTTGAAAGATAAATTCCAGTATGGCAAACATCATCATCTATAGTCCATAGAAGAGAGCAAGAAACTATATGGATTTCCTGCCAAAGACACAATTGCTGTATTTATTAACAAAAGGGGACACCTATTTTTATCCTGCAGTCCTTATGTAGTCGTGATACCAGATAATCAGCTCCAGAGGTAACTTCAAAAAAGAGCAGCTGCACAAATTTCAGGACGTATTTTATCTGTACCTCTGCATACAATTATGCAAGTATTTACCCCAAGAGGCTGGACCAAAGCAAAGCAATTTCTAAAATCAAGAAGATGATTTCATCATACAAGAAGAAAACAAATTGTGACTTACTAACCTTAGAAAGATAAACATGATTTATATGTAATTTGAGTGCCTTCATGGTATGGTTTGTTTATGATGTGGCATGGAAACAAAACATATGCCATCTTGCTTTATTAATAACAGCACCAAACTCATGAGTTGGCAGCCATGGATGTGTGAAAAGTGGCTGCTGTAAGCATGGTTGGATGCAAAAGTCACCAAAAGACTATCTTTACCTACTGGCTCTGTCACTACTCGTCTGTGTGACAGTGAACAAATGTCATCCTTTCTAGAACTCAGATTCTTTATCTGCATAATGGCTTGGTTGGCCAAAATCAACTGCTTGCAAATGCTTAGAGGATGAAGGTAAGAAGTAGTTCAAGTCAAAGTTGATGATAGGCTCCTTTTAAATAGGGCAGTCTGATACTGTTCAGGTGCACGTTCTGGGAATAGTTAGTTTCACTTAATTAGGTGTGCTCATGACTTAGTTCATCATTAGCTCAAAATTTCTGCCACTGCATATGTGACATCTGAGTACTGATTTATCTATAGCTACAAGTTTTGGTATGTTGTGCTTTTATTTTCTTTCATCTCAAGGTATTTTCTAATTACCCTTGTGATTTCTTCGTGACCCATTGGTTATTAGGTATGCATCATTTACTTTCTAAATAATTGCGACTTTCTTAAATCCTTCTGTTATTTATTTCATTTTTAATTTTATTGTGGTCTTACTTTGTATAATTTTAATTATTTTATGTATATTAGGGCTTGTCTTATGGCCTATGGCCAATCTTTGCAAATGCTCTAAGAAGAATGTGTATTCAAGAATGTGTATTCTGATGTTGTTGGCCCTCTATGATATATTGTTACTACTACTGAATAATATATTAAGTGAAAGAACTTTTACTGATATACAAAGTGAAATTTCTAACCTAAATTTGCATCTTTTTGGATACAAAAACAATTGAAATAACTTAAAATTCATGTTTTGAAAGGTTATGTGAACGGGGTTTGCAAGTCAAAAATGTCCAGAAAATACTGGGCCAGGCAGTCTCTAAGTCTGTATGTGGGTGTATACTTAGGGCCAGTTTTTGGCTCAGCAGAAAACTTAGCCTATGTTCCAGGAGTTGTAAAACGAAGATGAGCAATACACAAAATCATAGCTGTTTTTACTCTCTTAGGAAAAAAAGGATATAAAACTATTTATTCACAAACGTCCATCAAACTTCTCTCATATGTAAATTTTTGCAAAGATTTATGTTAAATATTTTAATCTATTATTTCAGAATGTGAGGTTAATTTCTCAAATTCAAATTCTGCTGTCTGACTCTGGTTTGCTGTGCTAACCAAAAATTACCGAATCTTGCCTCCCGTTGAATTTAGAATAAGACCTTCTTGTGGGCACTATAGGGCAGAAAAGAAACAAATAATTCAGGGCTCAGCAATTGTAGTAGAGGCTTAACTTCTGCTGCTCATAATTTCTGTGACTCTAGACAATTCATTACACTGCTCTCTGCCTTAGTTTTCTCTTTTGTTGAACTGAGAAAAGACCACCTGTTATGTCAAGGAGATTGATGACTCTTTCTTCTAGATCTCTCCATCCTACATGTGGGAGGTATCATGATAGCTCTCCAAGGTAAAAGTATATCCTGTTCATATTTTGAAATATGAAATAGGAAGTTCATATTTTGAAATATGAAATAGGAAGTTCATATTTCACTTTCTTTCCTGTGAGTTTACAGACTCTTCCCTTGGTTTACAATTTTGGGAAATCTCTATTTTCCTTAACCACATTTTTTTCAGTGCTAATAATGTAAGCATGACAGATTTTCAAATCAGTGGGAGATCAAGAGTCATGGGAGGAAAATGAACAGAAGAAATAAGAAATTTAAGTTCAAATATTGTCTTCAGTATATTGTGTCCTCTTAAATATTGATCCTTTCACAAACCTGAACAAGTTACAGGGAAAATTAGGAAAAAGAAAAACTTCCTTTTTGTTTTTGCTAATTTCCTTTTCATCTTTCTCTTTTTCCTTTTCTTCTTTTCCTCCAAAAAATCCAAGGCTCTTCCTGGTATGTTGTGTCCCAGTCAGTGCTTTGCTGCCCTGGAACCAGCATTGTGTTCATGGATTCGTTCATTTCTCCATCCAGGAAGTACTCATTGAGCAACTAGTAGTACCAGGCTCTTAAGATCTTCCAGTGAATAAAATAGATAAAAGTAATTTTTAAGAACCTTGTATTTTAAAAATACTGGTGCAGCTGGAGCAGAGAGGAGGGGAAAGGATGGGAGATGCAGCCAAAAGGTAGCAGGAGGCCAGATGATGGAGGACTATGGAGGCCATCGTTCGAACTTTGGCTCTTTTGCTGAGTGGTGTGGGAAGCAATTGGAGGTGCTTTGAATGGCACAATCTGACATAATTTACTTGGGTCACTCTAGCAATAGTGTGGAGACAAGATTGGTCCTCAATAGTACTGTTCGGCTAATGGTAGGATTGTGTTGTCTAGCCCTCCTGTAGGTGGGACTGTGTGACTAATATTAGCCAAGGGGTTATAAAAGATAGGAACACCATTCACTTTCAGATGGAGAATCAGATTTCTGTTGTGAAACAGAAAGGAAAAGCTGCATTTTTACTTCACCACAGCAACTTACAAGAATCCAGATAGTGACTCCTCTATCATCAGGAGTAAAGACCACATGGAGCAGAGGCCCTGACTGACCTGCAATGGACATAAAATGTGAGCAAGAAATAAACCATACTACTTTACAGCACTGAGTATTTAAGGTGATTAATTGGTAACTCAAAGTAAGATGCTGCCGTAACAACGTAAATATATGGCATTGCCTTAAAAAACTGGATGTAGACAGCAAGCCTATTATCAGAATTTAGAGGGATGATATTCCATTACTTTTCAGTGAAAGTTATTTGATAAAAGCTTTGGTAACATGGAAAGCAGATCAGGTAACTAATGAACATATGGTCCCAGGGAAAGACATTGGAAATATAAATATTAGCAGTGTTTGGTTATGTTGGCTACATTTCACAATGTGTTAGTCAAAGAGATGACCTTAGAAGAGAACACCCTGATTTGCAAACATGAATGAAAGGGATTAGAAAATATCCACAAATTTGGCAATATGTAGAGTGGAAAGGCACTCTTCTTTACAACAAATAAAAATATAAGATCTAGAAATTCTTCAAGGTACCAAGTGGATTAAAGTTAATACTTATAGTAGTGATCAAAGCAAGAGTACAGCTGTCCCATTCACTGTTCAAAACTCTGAGTGGGTTAAGTGATGACCCACACATTATATCAATTGGACAAAGCCTCTTAGGAAAAAAAGGCTGGAAGTACAGGTCTACCCAGGAAGCCAGATGAGCCCAAGTTATTCACCACTAAGTCTAGCAATAAGGGGTTGAAAGAGTGAAGAAATGGAGCAGATCAAGAATGATCTCTAGAAAAAAACAATCAATGGCTATGACTTTTGGCTTATGAGTTGACTACCATCAAACAGGTAAGAAGTCTACTCAACTTTTGAGACTGTTGTGTTGTCAAAGAAACCATGAGCCAGGACTTGAGTGTCTCAGGCCAATGGAAACTTAAAATGACCCAGGAGCCCCAACATCCTACAGGCAAGAAACAGGTTATAAAATTTGCTCAGTTTGCAGGGATACCAACATCTATTTCAAATGTAGCAAAGGAGAAAATTGGAAAATGTAGCTCCTTCCGGAGAGTGTAGCCATGTACCACACAGGGTTATTCTGAGCTTTGAGTTCAAAGCACTTAGCACAGTGCCTGGCACAGTTTGTGTTTGCCGCTGTTATTAATATATTTCCTCTTCCTCTTCCTATTTCTCTTCCTGCTCTTTCTCTTCCTCCTACTTCTCATTCCCTTTTCCTTTCTTCCTCCTCCTCTTCCTCCTCCTTTTTCTCCTTTTTTTCCTTTTTTACTTGTGTATTTAATTGATAAATAAAAATCGCATAGATATAGTATACAACATGTTTTGCAATATGTATACATTCTGGAATGGCTAAATTGAGCTAATTAACATATGCATTACTGCACAGACATAATTTTTGTGTGTGTTGAGAACACTTAATATCTAATCTTAGCAATTTTCAAGAATACAGTACATTGTTATTAACTGTATCACCATGTTATACAACTCCTTCTTCTTGTCCTTTCTTGCCCAGAGTTGTGAAATCAAATGTGTTTGACTGGAGCTGATATCATGAAGTATTTGCTGCTACTTTCTTCCCCCTCAAGTTAGGTTCCAGAGAATGGCTGAGAATTTGGTTGTCAAGTACCATTATTAGCTTTTGGGAAGGTCTGTCTTATCTCTAACCGAGTATTTCTCAAACATTAGCTATATATTAGAATTACCTGAATCCTTAAAAACAAATATTGATGCTTGGGCCTCACATGATTTTGTAGCCTTCTGACTTCTGAACTTCAGGTTCTTGATATTTTCAACTCTTTGATCCTACCTGTTTTGGTAACACTCCTTGTTATAAGAAAGAAATCCCCACTCAGGTCCTTTGCTGGACCCTGCCAAGGAAAAGAGGAATGGTTTTGGATTGCTGAGCTGCACAATTGATGAGAGATTTTTGTCAACTGCCTAATCTCAAACTTTTGATAAACTTTGTTGGAAATGAAATAAATGAGCAAAAATGGAATACATGAGCCAAATGTACCTCATTTTGTTGAATTAATTTGAATGTTTTTTCATCCAAAATACAGACTTTTATAAGCAGGTGGCAAAATCCCTTTAGTCTTTATTATGTGTATTTTCACATCTGCTTTGGCTAACATCTGTTCACTTTCTTATAAGCTTGAATATTGACTAAGTAGTAATCAGATGGCAAGCTGGTTCCCCATTCTCTTGTCAATTTCATATTAGTCACAATTACTATATTTCTCCAAACTTATTTGGTGTGTATCTGGAGAGCACAAACTGTTCTTTCCCGCCAGGCTGCTGCCAACACTCGCCTATGTGATTTGATTCTGTGTATGCAACCCTCTCGTAGCTACAGCCCCAACTCAATTACTAAAAGTCCCTAGATTCTTTGTTTTACTTCCAAGTCCTTCAAAGTATAGAATGCCTTATAATACATATTTCGTTCACCAACATGTTACTTACTTTGCTTCTTAGCACTCCTCAATTCAACTAACATTTATTGAGCACTTACTATGCTCACAGGATGTGTGCTGAAAATTGGAAGCATGCAAAGGTAAGAAAGATGTGATCAAAGATTGAAAGCCACTTTCGATCTGGGAAGGCAAAAGATGTGTGCATGGATAGCAAGACATGAGACAGGTTTTTTGTAGGCCTTAATTAATAGTAAGGCAGACAGAATAGAAGTTGAGAGCAGCTTGCTCAGTGCTGGAACACTGACATTTGAGATATTTGAAATCTCCTGTCTGTGGGGGTAGAGACACTAATCAGAATGGATAGATTCCCACTCACTTTCTGATTTGCAAACTTAATATATTCATGAGAGATTGCATTCCTCAGGGCTAGTCTGTAAATAAAAATGACCTTAAGACATCCCTTTTTGTTTGAGACATCCCATATGTTTCTATTCTTCTCATGAGAATACACCCTCAATTCTATAGTAGACTCTATCAATTCTGAGCACTTGAGCATGGTTATTTAGCTTGACGACGTTAGTCTAATCCAAGCCTCATAACAGTGTGTATGGAAGGTATCATTATTCCTGTGTAAAAACTGGGTTAAAACTTCAGAGAGTTGAAGTAAGTTTTGTAATATCTCGCCTATGGCCAAAACATGTTTGAGCACAAATGTTTTAACTAAATACCCAATGAACACGTCATAGTTACCATATAAATAAATGAGCTATCATGAGTGTAGCAGAGAGGAAGTTTTCCTTTCTCAGTCCATCTTACCATGGTGCTCAATGCTGGCCTTGAGCTTGACACTGATGGACTATACAACTCTGAGGAGCACCAATCACAAAGAATATGGTAAGAATGATGCTTCTTGTACTCTGACCTGTCTATACTACAGAATAAAGGGATTAATGAAAGAAAAAAAAAAGCAAACAAACAGAAACAAAACAAAACAAAAACCAAAAAACAGTAACAAAAAAGGGAGTAATGGAGGGTGACCTAATCAAACTGTAAGTTATTTATTGGTTTACATTTTGACATTTCAGAGTATGTTAACATAAATGAACATGTATTTTGGTAATCTTCAAATCATAAATATTCAAAATGTCCATTCACAGTTTTCATAAAGATGTGTTATGAATGAGCATGTATACATTTTTAGTTTGAAAGTATATACACACATATGTATATATGTGAGTACATGTATATATACATGTGTGTGTATGTATATATATATTTGGAGTATCTACCCCTCACAGCTAAACTATATATTTGAAGGCAAAGAGTATGTTTAACTCATTTTATGTGATGATATATTTAGTCAAAACTTTGCCTGCTATGTATCTGAATTAATTTTGAAGCTGCCTCTGATGCCTAAAATGTAGGTTAAAAATTGGCTTCTCCCTTATGCATGTTTTCTAGAAGTTATACTTCATCTCAGATTGAAGAAATCCATATGATCCCAGAGAAGTGCTCAATTCACTTTCTGCTCGGACATTTTTTGTGGTGCCTGCATACTTGAAAAAGTATGAACAGATGAGAGCTTAGATTTGTGCTTCCCAATTGGGCACAAATCTAGAGTAATTGTACACAATGACATTCTATTTATGTAACTTCCATTTAGGTATGAAACAATTACAAAAACCTTTATTTTTGTTATTCTACTGTTGTCTTTTGTGCTAATAAATTCAGTTTGTAGAAGATTCATGTTTCTCCTCAAGAATTAGAATAAAGTCAGATGGGCAAAAGCTTTGAGTCTGGTCACTCCTTCATTACATGTTAGAAATCTTGATTCATCTCCATATGGAAGAATGGGCAGGCTTTTGCGTACCCTTTGGATAGAAAAAATCAGAACCCTGATAGTAAAATTTAGATAACATAGATTCTGCTATGACTTCATGATGCATTTGGCACTGGAAAATCATAAGTGGTACAAGAAAAACCTTAGAACTAGAAGAAGAAATTAAAGATAGACTGGGAGTATATTTTTTGATCTCCTTGTTCACAGAATAGGAATACCTGATCCTTCAGTAATGGACTGTGGACCATCATATGATGAAGAATATGAACTGCATGAAATTAAGATGAGATATTGGATTGTCAGGTCTTTGTAAAACTTTCTTGCTCTAAGTCAGTCTTGGAGCAATATATTTATAAAAGGCAATTGAGAGTGAATGTCAGGGGTCATATGTAATATGACTGACAGATCCAAGAGCTTTTATGGACTAATTGGTGTGTTACTGCAAAAATTGTATATTTCTTCTTGTAGGTCTCTCTGACTTTGGCTTCTTCCTTCCTGGTTCTCATTTGCTTTAAATGTGGCACTGGCACTATTGTACTCCACAGTGTTGAAATGTCCTGGGGAGCAGCTTTCCATCCAAGGACTTCAATTCTGAGCACCTCTTGCAAACTAAGTATGGGCATGTGTCTAGTTCTTACCAATGGAATGAGAACAGAAGTGAATTTTCCAGTTTTGAGCCAGGCGATGCTAATAGTTATGCGGTGTGTTTTTTCAAGACAGAAGGAAATTGAGTTCTTGAATTAGACTGGCACTATCTAGTAGAAACATACTAATAGTCTTCTAGATAAGAAAAAGAAAAACCAAAAACATGTACTGCATTAGCCACTAAATTTATAGGTTGGTTTGTGATAGCAGCTGACTATAACAAATGCAGTTACGTGTTTATCTCCTCTGTAGATACAACTTTATCTCTTCTGTCTATCAAATCTTTTACATCTTTAGCCCTTCTGTCTATCAAATCTCTTTATGTATTTCTCTTTCAAGGGAGCCTTGGGTCAATATATTTACAGAATGTAATGGAAAGTGAGTGTCAGGGGTCATATGGAATATGACTGGCAGATCCAAGAGCTTTTATGAACTAATTGGTGTGTTACTGCAAGCATTGTATATTTCTTCTTGTCGGTCTTTCTGACATTGGCTTCTTCCTTATTGGTTCTTGTTTGTTTTAAATTTGGCAAGGGAGACATAAGGAGATTTGATGGAACAGATAAAGACCATGTGACAGAAACAATGGAAGCAGAGTCAGAGAGAGAAATTTTATGCCACTAGCTTTGAAGATGGTGGAAGGGGCCATGAGCCAAGGGATGCAAGGAACTCAGCTCTAAACTCTGGAAAAGACAAGAAAACATTCTCCCTTAAGCCTCCAATGGAGCGTGGCTCTGCATCATTTTAACCCTTTAAGACTCATTTTGGACTTCTGGTCTTTAGAACTGGAAGAACATTGCTGTGTTTGTTTGTTGTAAGCCACTGAGTTTGTGGTAATTTGTTACGGCAGCAACAGGAAACTGATAAAATTCTCAAGTGTTTTTGTCTGGGCCCTTTGCAGTCAATCCCTGCTATCATCCCTGGGTGTCAGACAACCAATGATCTGCTGTCAATTTCTATTATGTTGCTTTTTCTACAATTTTATGTAACAGAAACAATATAGTTTATAGTGGCTAATGTCTGACTTTTTAAATGGAGTATAATATTTTTAAATAGAGTATAATATTTTTGAGGTTCATCTGTGTTGTGTATCATAGTTTCTTTCTTTTGCTGAGCAGTTTCCTATTTCATGCATTATATATAGATAGAAGGAAATGGAATTCTTGAATTAGACTGGCACTATCTAGTAGAAACATATTAATGGTCTTATATATTATATATAATATGTATCATATATAATATATCATATATATTATATATTATATATGATACATTATATATATATTTTATATATATTCATTCATTCATTCATTCACTACCTTATGGGCATTTGAACTGATTCCAGTTTCAGGCTACCATGATTAATGTACTTTGAACTTTCATGTAAATATCTTTTTGTGGGCATACGTTTTTATTTTTCTTGGGTAGATGCCTAGGATGAAATTCCCAGGCTGGGTAGTAAGCATATGTTTAGCTTTTAAAGAAACTGACAAACTGTTTCCCGAAGTGGTTGAATCACTTCAACTACCAATTATGTATGAGTTTTTGAAATGATTTATGGAGAAGGGAAGACAGAGACAGAGAGAGAGAGCGAGAAAGAGAGAGAGAGAGGGGAGCAGAAGAGTAGAAATTAAAAGAAAACTAGCCAAAGATATTAAGAGTTAGGGATTATTCTGCCCAAGACTGATCTCTTGTAGACCAGCCTCCTAGAAAAGAAGGTGGTTTCCTGAAAAGTCTCTGGAAACTGGTGACAACTGAGTGCATAAGACAATTAATCCTGGTCAACCTGAATATTTGAACTCAGCCTTTTCAGTCAAGCCAGAATATGGCCTAATCTACCACGCTCTTCCCCATTGTGAATGCAGAATAAAGGGGTCATGTTACCCACTTGCCACATCCTAGAAACAAAATTATAAAGCTTGGCTGCTAGCACTCTCATCACACCAGGGAAAAAGCTGCTATCTTTTAAGCTAATGTAGAGCTGGAAAAAAAAAAAAAAAAGGCTAGAGTCAAGTTTTCACCATGTGATATTGCTAACAAACCATGCCCAACTACTAATATATAAGGACTAATTTTCAAAGATGTTTATTGCAGTCTTATTTGTCTTGGCACAAAATAGAACACAAAGAAAATGCTTAACTAAGAAAATAGTTCAATAATTTATTGTTCTCTCCCCTATGGAATATAATTCCCCTATGGAATATGAAAGGAATGAAATGGAGCCAGACCAACTTATTTTAAAGGATTATTACAAGATGTGAATTAGAGGAAGAAAGTTGAGATTAAGAGAGGTATGCATAAAATGACTCCATTTTGAAATACAGTAAACAGAATTATGTATAAGATTACATATATTAATAGTTTTAGAGTTTACTTTTTTAAAAATGAGAAAGAAGAAATAAAGATTTTTCTCAGAATTTAAGGTTCAATTGTAGGCTATTCTTTCAGCCTAGAGATTATTTCCACATAATCTCACTTACTCAACGAGTTCTATTATCAGACGTACAATCATGACCGCCAAATCTTCATCTCTTACCTAGACCTTTTATCTCTTTCTTCTCCTTTAAAAAAACGCAATAAAATAGCCAGATTTCTTTTTCTTTATTATCATCTCAATTTAGAGATTTATAAGCATTGGAAACTACCTGTCTCAACTCTTTCCTCCCTCCACCTTTGCTCCTCCTCCCTCTTCCTTATCTCAGTGGATGGCATCAACTGTTGCTCAAGCCAGGATCCCCAGTGTCATCTTTTTTTACTCTCTATCCTTCATTAACCAATACTACTGACAGGATATATATCTCATAAATGTATCCATATTTCTCTATATCCACAGTCCTTTATTTCAGGATACCATGATCTCTTGCCTGGATTACTCTACATATTCCTAACAAGTCTCTCTGCCCTTCTGAACTTCCTTCTTCACGTGGAAATTAGAAAGGCTTTCTATAGTAAAAATATGATTGGTTCTGCCCATAGTTAAACTCTCTTGTGGTCTTCTTAATTACTCCCAGGTTAATGATCAAGTCTATGGGATGTGTGTTTGTGTGTGTCTGTGTGTTCACAATTACAATGACATAATTGTGTGATCTACCTTTGGAAATCACAAATGAAAAAAATCACAACAATAAAAAACAACCATTTAGAAATAAAATTACTATCCAGATTAACTCATAATAAAATGACATCAAAACTGTAATTGTACACTATTAAAAAAAGAATAACAACACATTAAGCTCTACTCAGTGATAAACCAATAGTCTGGAATCGTTTTATTATAAAACAGGAGAAAATCAAACATTCAAGTGCAAGTGGCAGAAAAAGAATACCTAAAATTTTGAAACATTGAAAAGGAAAAGAAAAAGTGGGCAAAACCTAAAACCAGAAGTTAATGATTAAGGAAATCAAAAACATACATTGATAAATAATTAAAAAGTTAATAAAAATACTCAACCTCACAGGATGTTTGCTTGGGGAAACAGTGAGAAAACAAAAATATATTAAAGTGGGGGGAAGATAGAGCCACATGTAGGAGATACATTGAAATACTTGTAGGAAGATGTCTTTTAAAGCTGATATCAATAAGTTTAATAGTTTTGATAAAATGAAGAAATTTAGGAATAATATAAAGTAAACCAAATTGTCTCAACAAGAAGTAGATAAAAGAAACAGAACAATAGGAGATTGAAAAAGTTAGCAATAAATAGCTCCCCTCAAAGGCTGCAGCCCATGTGATTTTATAGGTGAGATTTACACCACCACTGTACATATTTAAAAAGGCTTAATTCAATTCAATCTGTAAAGCTAATATAACCCTACTCAAAACAAAGACAGCTCAAAAGGTGCATAGGCTGGGCACATGGTTGCTCACATCTGTAATCTCAGCGTTTTCGGAGGCCGAGACAGGAGGATTGCTTGACGCCAGGAGTTCAAGAGCAGCCTGGGCAAGACGGTGAGACCCCCCGCCATCTCTATAAATAAAATAATTCTTAAAACTTAGCTGCTGCATGCCTGTAGTCCCAACTACTTGGGAGGCTGAGGCAGGAGGATCCCTTGAGCCCAGGAATTTAAGGATGAAGTGAGCTGTGATCATGCCACTGCACTCCAGCCTGGGCAAGAGAGCAAGACCCCATCTCTAAATAAATAAATAAATAAAAGATTCACTTATCAATCAACTTACACGCATAAAAAATCCTAAATTGAATCAATTTAGGCATGTTGGTACAAGAAAACTGTACAGTGACCAAGAAAGACTTAATCCAGTTATAAAATTCAACCCATTAATAAAATTAAAAGAACATGATCATCATTGAAACAATGCCCATTAATAAAATTAAGCTGTGTCTAATAAAATTCTTAGAAAACTAAGAATAGAATATTTCTTGAATATAATAAACAGCATTTGTCTTCAATTAATAGTCAGCATTATATTTTAAAGTACATCGGAAGTATTGTCTTTAAAAGCTAGAAGGTTGACAGGAGTGCTATCGTTTAACATTGCTGAAAGTTTTATTTTAATAATTTGAAATTTAAAAGAAATGAGTTTTAATATTGGAAAGAAAGACTAAAACTAGCATGTGAATTATGGGAAGAAAATGATTGTCAACCTAAAAAACCCCAAATAATCAACAAAACTGTAAGAACTAATAGTCCTTATACTTTTTTTTCATCTAGTTTGGTAACAATTCTTATGGTTTCAAAAGTTCAATAAGTATACTGAGATTCAGTAAGTTATAAAAATCAAACAAATACAAAGCCTCATGGCATTTTCAGCCTATATATGACTGCTAATTAGCTAGTAAGTATCTTTTGAGAAATACATTTTAAATTTTAAGAATGCAGTTGCCATTTTTACTGAAATGGGGAGGCCTAAAGAGGAATAGGTTTGAACTGGGGAGAAGCAAGATATCCATCTGAGCATGCTGAGTTAGAGACACCTATGAGAGTCAAATGCAGTTGAATTGATCCTATGTCAGTATAAAATTCAGTGGGCTGAAGATACATGTAGCGAGTCGTTGGTATGTGGATAATATATAAAGCCATAAAACTTGAATTAACCTCAGGAGTAAGGGTAGTGAAAAAAGAAAAAAAATTTAAATTATTTAAAAGTTAAAAATTGGTGAAATAGGCTACATTTAGAAGTGATCAGGGGTGAGCACTCTTCTGGGGGGCAAGTAAAATATATGCTCCAAGAGCAAGGGAGTGAGCTCTCACACCATGCTGTCCACTACTCAGGTAAGATGAGAACACAGAATTGGCCATTGGACTTGACAGTGGGGTCAGGGGGACTATTCACAATCTTGACAAGAGGTATTTTCATGAAGTGATATGAATGTCAAGTCTGATTAGAATGGGTTCAAGAAAGAATAGAAGAGGAGGAATTAGAGATGGTGAGCGCAAAAACATTTCCTGAGTTTTGCATAAGGGGAAACAGAAAAATAGGACAGGAATTAAATATAAGAGTGCAATCAAGAGGTTTTACATTTTTTAAAAGATGGAAGAAAACATCATTTTTGTATGTGGCTGGGAATAATTCAGGAGAAAGTCGGAAATTGAGAGAGAGATAGGGTTGCTGGAACTAAATCATTGAATGAGCAAGAAATTTTAGATCTAATTAGCATGTAAGTGGAGTAATTTACATTGGGGTAGAGAAAGTGAGTGTACAAATACAGATGCAAATATGTTGGTAAATGTGATAGTTGGAATGCAGAGAAATTTTCTTTATCTTCTTCTATAATGATTATAATTCTGTCTTTTTTGTACTTCATTTGTCTAGTTTGGTAATAAATCATAAGAGCTTCATAATATAAATTGAAGGACCATTTATGTTTTAGAAATCTTAAGTAATTTCTGC
Source organism: Macaca thibetana thibetana (assembly GCF_024542745.1). NCBI lineage: Eukaryota > Metazoa > Chordata > Mammalia > Primates > Cercopithecidae > Macaca > Macaca thibetana. Next base: position 91,244,182 of record NC_065592.1, read on the forward strand.
AGAGTCTGTCATTTAAAGACTGTAGTATATTTCATTGTGAAACTAGTTCACTTGGGAATGCAGTTTTGAACATTTTTGTACTATGCTTGTTTTCACTTTAATATCTTTATATTTGCTGCTTTCTCTGCTTGGATCATCTTTCTCCTGGATGAACACATGCCTGGCTCCTTGTTACGACTTATATCTCTAATTAAATCACTTCATCTGATAAAGCTTAGCTCCCCTGCCGAAAAGAGCCCATATCCCCCAATTATTTTTATTTATATTGTCCTTATTTCTTTTTTAATAGAATTTATCACTCTCTGCAGTGATCTCATATACAGTTTAGTTATTTATTTTCTGTCTCTCTCCACTAGACTATAAGTTCCAAGAGGTTAGCAATATTGTTGTTCTCATTCACCACTGTGTGGCCAACGTATTGGTATTTGCTGTATTCCAAAAAATATTTGTTCAATGAATAAATGCATGAATTATTAGGGAATGGTGGAGTAAAGGCATTAAAATATTAAACCACATCATATATTTAACCATTTTTAGGAATTCCTAAACATATGAAAAAATAAAGTTACCATCATCCTGGAAGAATTGTATAGGAAAATGTTGGAGACCCACTGAAAGGTAGGAATTATTGTATTTTGCTTTCGATTTTTCACATTGATTAGAGCTGAGTTTTATAAAGAGAAGCCTTTTGGTTAATATTCACTGAATGAATTAATGAATTAATGAAATATGCTAAAACCGAGAAATTCTTTAGGTTTGTTACCTTATTTTTCCAAACCAGTATTTTGTTATGGGCACTACTTAAAAAAAAATTCAAATGTGTGACTGAATATGCCTGATTTTTTAAATGTAACTTTAGGACTTGAAGACATTAGCATCCCCTTCTAAGTTCTAACTAGATAGTTGAGGAGCATTTAATTAGCTTTATAGCAATCTGATTATAAAGTAACACCAGTGTGAAGAAACAAATCATGTTATTGTCTGAAATACTGCCTGAGGCTCAAGGACAGAAACACTATTTATTATATAAAAAAAATTACATTGCCAATTTAGTACAGGAGAACTATATAAAACTGGAGATATTATAGGGAAAAGTGCTTAGACACTATCACCATGTCCAGGTGAATTTTGCTTATATATCAGTATCCTACTGAAGTTCTTAAAGCATAAAGCAGTTATGAATACTGGCAGGTGTTCATAGGCATGTTTTATTATGAGTAGTATAGGAAAAAACTGGACATGGCCTCAATTTACCAAATCCTGTACAGAAAACTATTCGGAGGGTCTTGGAGTAGTCAAGTCTAGCCCCTTAGTCTAGTTATGATGCTATGGTTGCATTTTGATATTTAGGTGGGTAATTTATACATTTCTTAACAGAACAAATTTGAAGATTAGTGTATCAACTTTATAAAAACGTGGAACTCATTCACTCTCTGTCTCCTTCAATAATTCATCAATTAATTCATTTAAATTACAAAATGCATACTGTGAGTCAGACTGCCCTAAGCATTTAAGACAAATGAGTAAGCTGGCATGGAACCTGCCCTCCCTGGGTGGATAAGTCTTAAGTGAATATAAGAAAGAAGAAAGCTAACATATTATAGAAGTGTTTCTTATATTTTAAGGAGCATATGAGTCACTTTGGTGGTGGTCTTGGTAAAATAATTGATTAAATATGTCTGGAATGGGGACTAATATTCTGCATTTCTAACAAGCTCCCAGGTGATACTGATGATTCTTGGAACACACCACAAATAACAAGGCCATATAGAACAGAAAAAAGGAGGCCTGTGGATTTCCAAACTGAACTACTCAGTTGTTTGAATGTACGCGATAAAGTTTGGCTTTGTGTCCCTTTCCAAATCTCATTTTGAGTTGTAATCCCCATGTGTCCAGGAAAGGGCGTGGTGGGAGGTGATTTGATTATGGGGGAAGTTTCCCTCATGCTGTTCTCATTATAATGAGTGAGTTCTCACAAGATCTGATGGTTTAAAAATGGTGATTCCTCCCTCACTCTCTCTCCTGCTGCCGTGGAAGATGTGCCTTGCTTGCTCTTTGCCATTTACCATGATTTTAAGTTTCCTGAGGCTTCCGCAGTCATGCAGAACTGTGAGTCAATTAAACCTTTTTTCTTTATAAATTGCCCAGTCTCAGGTAGTTCTTTATAGCAGTATGAACACTGATTAATACAGAAAATTGGTACTGGGATAGTGGGGTACTACTATAAAGATAACCTAAAAATGTAGACGCAACTAGGGACCTGGGTAATGGGCAGAGGTTGGAATACTTTGAAGAGTTCAGAAGAAGATAGGAAGATGTAGGAAAGTTTTGAACTTCCTAAAGACTTGTTGAATGGTTTTGACCAAAATTCTGTTCGTGATATGGACAATAAGTCCAGGCTGAAGTGGCCTCAGATGGAGATGAGGAACTTATTGGGAACTGTAGTAAAGGTCACTCTTGTAGTAAAGGTCATACTTTAGCAAAGAGACTAAAGGGCAGCATTTTGCCCTTGCCATAGAGATCTGTGGAACTTTGAACTTGAGAGTTCAAATGATTTAGGGTGTCTGGTGAAGAAAATTTCTAAGCAGCAAAGCATTCAAGGTTTGACCTGGCTGTTTCTAAAAGCATATAGTCATATGCATTCACAGAGAGATGATCTGAAATTGGAACTCATGTTTAAAAGGGAAGCAGAATGTAAAAGTTTGGAAAATTTGCAGCCTGACCATGTGGTAGAAAAGAAAACCCCATTTTCTGGGGAGAAATTCAAGCCGGCTGCAGAAATTTGCATAAGTAACAAGGAGCCAAATGTTAATAGCCAAGACAATGGGGAGAATGTCTCTAGGGCATTCCAGAGATCATCATGGCAGCCCCTTGCATCACAGGCCCAGAGGTCTAGGAGGGAAAAATGGTTTCGTGGGCCAGGCACAGGGTCCTGCTGTTCTGTGCAGCTTTGGAACATGGTGCCCTGTATCCCAGCCACTCCAGCTCCAACTGTGGCTAAGAGGAGACATTGTACAGCTTGGGCCATTGCTTCAGAGGTTGCAAGCCCCAAGCCTTGGTGGCTTCCACATGGTGTTGGGTCTGTGGGTATGCAGAAGACAAGAATTAGGCTTTGGGAGTCTCCACCTAGATTTCAGAGGGTATATGGAAATGCCTGAATGTCTAGGCAGAAGTTTTCTGCAGGGGTGGAGCCCTCATAAAGAACCTATACTAGGGCAATGCAGAGGGAAAATGTGGGATTGGAGATACAGAGTCTCCTCTGGGGCACTGCCTAGTGGAGCTGTGAGAAGAGGGCCACTGTCCTGCAGACCCCAGAATGGTAGATCCACTGACAGCTTGTTCCATGTGCCTGGAAAAGCCTAGGCATGCAATGCTAGCCTGTGAAAGCAGCCACAGGGGCTGTATGTTGCAGACCTACATAGGCAGAGCTGTCCAAACCATGGGAGCCCACCTTTTGCATCAGCGTGCCCTGGATGTGAGACATGGGGTCAAAGGAGATTATTTTGGAGCTTTAAGATTTAATGTATGCCCTGCCAGGTTTTGGACTTGCATGGGGCCTGTGGGCCCTTTATTTTGACCAATTTCTCCAATTTGGAGTGGCAGCATTTATCCAATACCTGTACCCCCATTATACCTAACTTACTTTTGATTTTACAGGCTCATAGATGGAAAGGACTTGCCTTGTCTCAGATAAGACTTTGGACTTGGACTTTAGAGTTAATGCTGGAATGAGTTAAGACTTTGGGGGACTGTTGGGAAGGCATGGTTCTGTTTTGAAATGTGAGAAGGATATGAGATTTGGAGTAAAAATGTTCCAGGGGTGGACCAGTATGTTTTGGCTCTGTGTCCCCACCTAAATCTCATCTCGAATTGTAATCCCCATGTGTCAAGGAAGAGACCTGGTGGGAGGTGATTGGATCATGGAGGTGGTTTTTCCCATGTTGGTCTCATGATAGTGAGTGAGTTCTCAGAAGATCTGATGGTTTACAAGTGTTTGGTAGTTCTCTCCTTGCTCTCTCTCTCTCCTGCCACCATGGAGGCATGCCTTGCTTCCCCTTTACATTCCACTATGATTAAACCTTTTTTTCTTTATAAATTACCCAGTCTCAGGTAGTTCTTTATAGAGGTGTAAAGATGGACTAAAACAGTATGTAAGAGACAAGAGCAAGACATATTCACACTAACATGCTGAAAAAGCTTTATGTGCACATGTGAGGACATCCTAACCTGCACCTACAATCCCTGTTTTTACCAAATGCAAATACCCTTCTGGCTACCCTTCACACCTGCACCCCTACCCTCCCTTGAGGGGACTGACCTGGGAACAAAACCTGCTTAGGCTCTTGGAGACATACGTGAGATCATTTTGCAAAATAATTCTAGATGCTTCAAGATAATGACCCCAGTGTGTGGAAGCATGAGATAACAGATCCAAATAAAATGGAATTTACAGATATAAAGCTGGAATCAGAATGTAAATGAGCCCAAGTCCTTGTGTGTACACACTTGAGTGGAATATATGAGTTGGGTGCAAAGCCCCCTGAACAAGAATAGAGTTAGAAGGGTAAAGAGTAGGGCTCTTATATATTTCCCACTCTAAGGTATATCTGTGTTCCAAAGATTATTGGTATATGACAGAAAGAAGGTCGAAAGATCAAAATAAGGGATAAACCATTAGTAAATCTGTAGTTTTTATTATTTAACTTTAGAATTATTGCTCTCATCACTTTTCCTCTTTGTAGTTAATAGCTACCCATTCTAATAGAAGACAGGCACATACACTGAATGATCTCCTGAGTCTATTGCAGTAGAACGATTATCATTCTTTATTACAACTTCCTGCTCTCATTTCCCCTGCTATCCTAAAAAAAAAGGTAAGTAAAGCAAAGATACAAAATTAGGTTATAAACCAGATCATATATGACAACAGAACTCTAATCCAAATCCTCTGTAGCAACCAGCTGATGAATCAAAACCACAACTTCTGTAGCAATCATACCAGAATACTCAAAACTTGGCTAATGACTACCAACTTCTCGGTTTCTTATTCATTCAACCAGAGAAAGACAAGCATGTTCCTGAAAGCAATCATATAAGATATCCTACTTCTAATTAGTCCACCTGTAGCTTCTCCATCCCAACAACCTCTATAGAGTATACCTGAATCCTCCCTCCACATTTTTTTTACTACAAAGCTTTTTCACTCTTTTGCCTGCCTTTGAATCTCTGTCAAATTGAAATCATGGTGACTCCATTACTATAGAAAGCTCTAAAACATATAGCCTCTGTTTGTTCCCACTTGGGTGGTCTTCCTGTATTTTTGCAGTTTTCCTGGAGGATCCACCAAGATATAACCTGAACTGTTCATCACTATGGGGCCCACACTTTGGTGTAAAATTATCCATGGAGTGCCCTGAATCTTGTTGATCACAATGAGTGGAGGCTGTGCTGACATAGTAAACCAGCACCTGGTCTGAACTCTGCTGCCTTTTTGTTGAGCTCCACAGCTATTTATTCTGTTTGGCACCCAGGTTTTGTTATTGCTTCCCAGTTTTTGGCATTCTTGTTAGAATCAGGCCATTCATATTCATCCTGTTCTCCTCCCTTTTGTGCTTCTGTTTTGTGCTATCTAAAATTGTTGTTAGTCAAAGAGAGAATCACAGATTAGAACACAACCATGCCTTATAACCCTGTTACATAAGTCAGCCACACAAACAGGTGAGTGTTGTTCTCACTGGACAGGCATCATTTTGGACAAACTTTGCTCTGGGTCACCAATAATATTAGACAAAGCTCTTTTTCCATCTAGATTTTCGGTCCTGATGTTTTAGCTTTGACACAGAAAGAACAATATTTCTGGTTTTCTTTCTGATGTGGAATGAAGATTGTCTAGTCTGAATTTAAAAATGGCCAACTATTAGATTTGGTGCCTGAGACAGGAAATGGACAAGCATCACTTTTTGACCAGCTATTGCCAAATCTTATGAGACCATCTAAGCCTAAATCCTGTCATCCTCCAGCAGACATTCCTGCCTCATATATATTCTCATTAAAATTTTACTTCTTATGTGTGTCTCCCTGAATGGCATAACTTTTCCCAAGTTATAATCTGGGCTTTCAGTGTCCATGCTGGGGAATATTTAACTGGAATAACATTATTTATTTGAGAAACACCTTAGAAAACAAAGAGAACATGAGCGGCATTTTTTTAATTGGTATATAGAGACCACCACATAAAATTCTGATTCAAAGATTTCTTCACTAAAAGGTTCTTTGGCCAAATCCAATGGGCAATTTGACAAACTTAGGCAGTACAAACTACAGACAGCCTCCAACTTACGATGGTTTCAACTTAAAATTTTCTGATGTTATGATGGTATGAAAGTGATTAAGCATTCAGTAGAAAATAAACTTTAAATTTTGAATTTTGATATTTTCCTGTGCTAGCAATATGTAGCACAATACTCTTACATGAGATATCTAGTACTTTATTATAAAGTAAACTTAGTGTTAGATGATATTACCCAACTGTGGGCTAATATAATTGTTCTGAGCACATTTAAGGTAGGCTAGACCTAAATGTGGTAGGTTAGGTGTATTAAGTGCTTTCCGGATTTACAATATTTTAAACTCAGGATGGGTTTATCAGGATGTAACCGCATCGTAAAGCAAGCAGCACTTGTAGATTTATTTCTCCAGTAAATCTTCAGACTTCTTATTCTTCATTTGATTCCTTGTGTCTGACGCTCTTCTTCCCCTTGTCCTTCTAATTTCTCTCCATCTATACCTCCACTGACTCCTTTCCCTTCTTGTCCAGACCCTTTACCTTTTCCCAACGCCTCTTCCAAGACTCAAGAATACCAGTGGCCTCTAAAGATCCATCTTTCCCAGGAGTTAAGTTTATAGGCAGCTGTAGAATTTAAGCCTTACCCATGCTACATTAAAAGCTGTATATAAATTCAAAAATTTTCCCTAAACTCAAAGGAAACCATAAATTACTTGTATAAGAACTTAAATGTTTTTTTATCCATATGACCCAGAGTTGCCTGACCTGTATCAACTTATATACATACTGATCAGAAGGTCAGATGTGGAATCTTGGATGGCTATAGGTGATTGAACTAACCTAGAGATATTTCTTTTCTACAATAAACCCAAAGTTTTTTTTAAAGGTCCAAAAGCAGGAGAACATTTTCTAAAAGCCATAATTGGAACATTTCCAATAAAAATAAATCAGGCCATAATTCCATCATGTAACTAGAGAAAAGATGAAATATGAATGGAAAGTAACCCTTTTACCTGAATTACAAGTGTTTTTAACAGTTTGTAGAACATTTTGCAATTGTTCTTGAACACTATGACACAGAAGTCAAAATAAACTTCTGACTCTGTAGATTGAAGAGCTGGTGGCACATTTCCCAACAGATCACCATTGACAAAGACACTTATGGCTATATATAGATCTCTCTCTCTCTCTCTCTTTATATATACACACACATATATACACATATATGTATGTATATACAAGATACAGATATCTCTATATACAGATCTATCTATAGCAATATCTATATAGGTAGATAGGTAGGTAGATACATATGACATAATTCTACCTCTCTCTCTATATATATATGTACACACACAGACACACAAGATATACATATCTCTATATACAGATTTATCTATCTGTAACAATATCTGTGTAGGTAGATAGATAGAGATATATATGATATAATTCTTTCTGTATATATGTATTTTTACAGACAGGGTTTTGCTTTGTCACCCAGTCTGTAGTGCAGTGGCACAATCATGGCTCACTGCAGCCTTGAACTCCTGGCCTCAAGGGATCTTCCTTCCTCAGCCTTCTGAGTAGCTGTGTCTACAGGCATGTGCCAACATGCCTGGCTAATTAAAAAAAATCGTAGAGACAGGATCTTACTATGTTGCCCAGGCTGGCCTCAAACTCCTGACCTCAAGTGATCCTCCTACCTGAGTCTCCTAAAGTGCTGGGATTACAGGCATGAGCTACCATGCTCAGTTACTTGTAGATATTTTAAATAGAAGAGATAGTTTAAGCAAAATAGTTTTCAATCTTACAAAATACACACCAAGACAAAAGACATATCTCAACTCAGATCAAAGGGAGTACTCCAGGGAATGAAAAAAGCACCCAGTATCATGCCTTAAAAAGTCAAGGTGAATTATCTATTAATATAGGTGGTCAACCTCATCAATTCCTGGTAGCTATGGGCACTGTTCTTCCTTCATTAAACTTTCTTGTCTTTGTTCAGCTTCTTCCTTGGAGTAAACATAGCACACAGGTACTAGGTATTTATAATAACCCACAGATATTTCCCATCTTCTGGCCCTTAAACATAACCCATAGACCTTCAATTAAGCAACACTACTTTTTGCTCTGTGACACCACCCTGAAAATTTAAAAGAAAGATATTTACTTTGCAAATGGAATTATAATATTAAGTGTACAGAGGGACTATTTCTTGAGATCCCAGAGAACTCCAATATTCAGAATCATAGTGTGTCTGCTCTGGATATACCTTTGCTATCTCCATTATATTTGTTGTATACCCCAGTTAAAGATCTTGACACCATACTTGACGCTTTATGGACGAAAATTTCTATTGAAGTAGGAAAAATAATTAGTGAAGAACCTATTAAAGTTCAGAAAGGACCTACCAAACTGTCTACTTCCACAATACCCCTTGAAGCCAGTTAAAGTAGACTCAAAGCTAGAGTTGAAGAAGTTCTATCTAAAAGCCATTTCATAGTCTGCAGTAGTCCTTATAACTCTTCCATCAGCAAATAAACCAAATGAACAATGATATCAATTCGTTCATGAAATCAAGCTATTTCACAAAATTCTTTCTTTCTTCCTAGTGGTACCTAACCCACATACAATCCTGGCATCAATTCCTAAAGCACCCTCTTTCACCATAATGGTCTTCTTTTCTGTCCATTTCAGTATTCCCCTAGCTCAGGACAATCAATACCATTTTGCCTAAACTTATGGAGGACAATGATATTTGTGGAAAGTTATGCTCCAGGTGTTTACTGAAGCTCTCTTCTATTTATCCTAGGTCTTCATTCAAAACTAAAAAGACATAAATTTTCTGTGTGACTCAGTTCTCAAACAATACATAGATGATTTATTTAAAGAAAAAATACTTTGTTCAGAGAACAAAGAAGCGTGTAAAAAAAAGATTCTATTTTCTTGATCTGGTCTTAGCAGAAAATGGACATAAAGTTTCGAAAGATAAACTACCAATCTGCCAAAGCACAGTCCATTATTTATGGTGTGACCTATTTGAAGAGGGAGAACTTCTCTTCAAATGGACTAAAGAGCATCCAAACTTATCAGAGACTCTTAATAAAATGACAGTTGAGCAGATTTCTGAGCTTATTTGGATACTGCAGGAAATGGGTGTCAAATTTTTCTGAGATTGCAACACCTGTTTATAAATTGACTAAACTGTCAATGAAAGAAATTCCTTTCTCCAGGAGCTCAAACATGAACAAGTCTTCCCTACCTGCAAAAAGCCCTCTGTTTATATACATGCAATCTGGACAAGTCTTTGGGATCTTAACTCAACATTGTGGGAATCATTTAAAAAACCCCATCATTTAGAATAGTTTCACCCTCGACCTGGTTGCAAAGTCTTACCTCCCTTGCCTTGGAGCAATAGCTGTCACTTCAAACTTGTTAATGCTTTGCTGAACTAGTTCTAGCAACCCATTTGACCTCACACAGTAAAGCAGGGTGATTAAGAACACACACCCTCAGTCATCCAATTAGCCTCTTGAAATTCTGTTACTCTCTACTTCTTGCATTACTATTCACTGATGCAACACCCTGAATCCTGACACTACTCTTGTGTCCCTACCAGTAAAAAAGATCCTCGTGATTGTATCATCTCAGAAAGAAAACTTCTCTACCTTGCTTACACTTATTAGAATCTCTCATTAATGACTGAGACCTATTATTTGTTTATGAATCATATCTCAAAGCTGAAAATGGAGGTTATCAATGAGGATATGGTCTCATTAAATTAAGCTCATCTTATTGAAATTGTGCTCTACCTAGGGTGAAATCAACCTAGATCGCTAAACTTATTGCACTTACTAAAACTTACTATGCCAAAGCACATAAACATTTATACAGATAGCAAGCATGTTTTTGGAGTAATACATGACTTTCTGATGTTTTGGAAACAAAAGAGGATCTTTACATCCACTGAGACACCTACCAAAATTGACGAGTTGGGGAACTTTTAAATGAACTCTTACTTCCTAGGAAGCTGCCTATTAAAATATGGATGGTAAAAGAAAAGTCTCTGGAAGTTGGTTATGCCAAACAGCAACTTTAATCAAGACTGTAGTCCTATATAGAGTCTTAAAGCATAAGCCTCTGGAAGGGTTCAAAGAGACTAGTAAGCAATATCTTTGTGTAGCTCCTTATTTTGTAAAGCAAGAGTGGAAAAAATCTGGTTCTACCCTTCATTCAAATAATCTCTGATGATCGCAAGGTCACTAGTTGGTAGCATCAGATTATTTCAAATAGATATTAGCTATTTTCTCATAAAACTACTAATCATACTATAGACAAATGGCTTATTATCTTAAATCAGTATTAGTTGGAAAACTTAAAAAACAGGAGCGCTTGCTTTCCAATCATGTCATGTCAAAAATATCATGCTAGAAAAACTGAAGATAAAGCATGGACATGAATCAAAGCGTAAAGGGTCATTTGGCCACCTCAGATGGCTTTTTTCCCCCCAGCTTTCATTCTCCATGAGATCTGAATATGTTCTCATTATCAAGTGTCAATTTTTAGGATGTGTTAAACCCTTTCTTTGCTCAAAAGGTACACATTTTACATTCTCTAAAATGCTGTTTGATCTTGTGTGTCCAACCTAGGTTTATCAATTTCTATATTCAATGACTGAGGCATCAATTTATGGGAAACATTATAAAAGAACTCTGTAAGGTGTTGCTCCTTACTCAACAACTACACTACTCTTACTACTCACAATCTTCTGAAAAGATGAAAAGAACTAATGTCATCTGTCAAGTACACTTAGAAAATCTTTCCAGAACCCTTGAGTTTCTTTGGCCAAATGTACTCCCATTACCCCTTATATCCACATGGTTCACTCCCTTGGGAACACATCAGTTGTCTGCCTATGAACTGGTCATTGAAAGGCCTTTGCATTTAGTGATTTCACTTCTGATACTAGACTCTGCTGCACACAGACATAGCAAAATATTTCAAGGGGCTCAGGCACTATACCCAATCTTATTATCAACAGGTTAAGGCTGCCTCCCCACAACATCTTTATGAATTTTACTGCTTAACAATTTTCAACCAGGAGATTTTTGTCTATTGGAGAAACTCTCATGGAAAAACTGCTCTTGAACATTCATAGGAAATAAACTTATTAAGTACTATTAATAACAAATATAGAAGTGAAACTCTAGAAGGTCAATCCCTAGGTACATGTTTCACAACTGAAAAAAACACTACATATTTCCTGACAATCAGGAGTCTACTCTAATAATGGAATCCAATGAAGGATCTTCAGATCTTCAGAAGGAGAGCTGACTTAAGAACAATGGAGGAAGGCAATGACTTTAGAAAGCAGGCAGCTTCTGCCCAAGACATCAGACCAAGATTCCTGTCTAATTCCTGTTTTGTTTTCATCTGCTTGCTTATAGTAATATCTCTTTTCATTTTCCTTTCTTGTTGTTCACTCAAATCTTTTTCTCTTTTCTTTCCTTTTTATTATAATTATTAGTTCAGAACATACTCATTCTAATGCCCTTCTTAGGTTTCCAAACTGTTTTCATTGCCTTCAGTCTCACCAACTGCTGCACATGCCATCCATCACTGGATCACCATGATAAAAATCTCTGGGAAATTCTGGTCTCATAAAATGAAACTATGGGAAATAACACCTGACAGTGTTTCCACTTGAACCTACATGGAAAATGACCTTAAGCAAACAACCTTAAGCAAAATGACCTTAAGTAAATAAAACTGTTACTTTGCTAGTGTTTCTCCCTTTCAGAAAAAGGTCAAATTATTTAAATCTATTGATTGGACCCTAGGTAAGTCCAAATTTGAATTCAACAACCTTTATAAGGCAATAAGCTAAATACCTGACACCTGAAAAATATTAATAGCACTCCAAATCCAGCTACTGTAAGGCCTTGGTTTTTACCTTGTGTTATAAACAACTCCTTAAAAAAAAAATCTTCACGTATTCCTGCTGGATACTACTTCCTTGAGGGCCTGGATGTCTGGTACTCCTTGCTTCGTACCAGCACCTCATGCATCTTAGGAATAATATGCTGAGGTTTGTCTGTGCACAGAGAACCTAGTTCTATACTATGTGTGAGCTTCAAAAAGAGATTATCTTCAATTAGTGAGGTGGTTCTCCTGGGAGAATGACTGACTCACTGTATATGCAAGCAATCAGAGTAATGCTACCAATGGTAGCAATCGTACTAAGAGAAAAGACAGTAAGAAATGTATCACTAACTAACAGATTTCATTGATGTTACTCCCCTTGCCCTAAATACAGATTAGTCTTGTGGGCATGAGTAGTGATAGACAATTGCATTGCTTTATATTTCTTGTTGGCTAATCATTTTGGTGTTTCTGCCATTGCTGATATTTCTTGCTGAACTTGGATCAATGAAACTGCCAAGATAGAACAGCTATTTATATATTGCCTTATGAATACAGCTACATGGCTTTCTAAGGTTGGTCCTCATGACTTATAAGATTACTTCTCTTGGCCTGAGTTGAGCAATTGGGGTTCTTTTCTCCAAAGATCTTACAGGGACTTTTACTTGTTTTTGTTTTGGTCATAGTGGTTGTGATGCTGGCTTGTTACATTATAGTCAGAGTCTTAAGTGATTCTGAGGAGTAACTTTCTTGGCAATTGCTTGCCACAATGATGCAACAACAAAATGGTCAAGAGGACCTCATGATACAATTAGCTATGGAGACAAGCAGACAATGTTTAAGCAATGAAGATCTGGATTGTTAGCTTTCTCTGAATTTGTCAACCTCACTCAACTGATAGAATGACCAAAAGAGGGGCTGAGACTGAACATACCAATAGACGATGGCCAGACCTCCTTATGTAAACTAGGACCCTCACCCGCAAACCCCTGTAGCATCCAATCTAGTAAGCCAGACTATACCTTTGCCACAGTTGGCCCAGAATGGTCAGAACTTAGTCAATGATTGCCAGCTTCTCTATTTTTGACCCTGCTTCCAACTTGAAATCAAGTAAAGTCACATATGTTCTGAAATCTATCACATAAGATGTTCCACTACTAGTTAGCCCAACTTCAACTTCTCCAAGCATATCTGAAGCCCTCCCCCTGCCTTTTTAAAAAACTAAACTATAAAGCTTTTCCACTCCCCTGCCTGCCTTGAGTTTCTGCCAAATGCAACTCGTGGTAGCTGACTCCCTTGCCCTAGAAAGCTCTGATATGTGTCATCTGTTTGTTCACATTGGGGTGGTCTTTGTTAATTCTTCAGCTCTTAGCGATGATCTATGTTACCTGACTCAAATATTTTGTGTTATTTCTTAAGACAGTGATTGCCAAAACATTACTGTACATCAGAATCACCTGGAAGGCTTGTGAAAACAGATTGCTGGGCCTCACCCCTAGAGTTTATAATTCAGCAGGTTTTGAGTGGGGCCAAGGATTTGCATTTCTAACAAGTTCCCAGATGATGCTAATGCACTGGTCAGGTGACAACATTTTGAGAAATGTTGCTTTAAGCCACTAACATGATTTAATGACAACAGCAATAATACCTGGATTTATGTAGTATGCTTGCTCAGGATGAGACCGTTGTGTAAAATCTATGGGCTTAAAGTCATATTTTAAAACATGACCTTCCTTGGAAACATACACCTTGAGTTGGAGTTATAAGGTTACAGGAGGAAGAGAAATGAATTTGATGAGAGTTGGAGGGAAATGTCTTCACTTTGCTCGTAACTATGATTTGTTTCGTCCTTTCAGGGTAATTAGCCATACTTCAGTAAAGAGAACTAGGGGACTTTGTACTTATTCATTCATGATGTAGGGATGAAAAGACAACCTCTTACTGCACCAAAAAGATGAAAAGAAAATTATTGGCATTAAATTAGTTACGATCACCTTTCATCAGAGAAAGATTCATAATTTGGTGATAACATCTGGCTATTAACTGATTACTTCCTTAGAATATCCCACTGTCATTTGAGTGGAAATAGTAATGCAGAAAGCTAAAAGACAGGGGAGGATATAGATTCAGTTTTTGCCAAGGGGGCAAGGAACACACAAAACTACTCAAGTGACATTAATAAAAGATTGGCAGGGAAGTCCCCATTTGGAAGCCCATGGCCTTAATGCTGCATGGATCTTGGCTGGCCTTGGTGTGACACCCTGCTTCTTCCCACTGCCATCAATGTTACTGCTTCATTCTCTCCTACCATCCTATGCTCCTCACAGCCTAAGTGTATGAGCTGTCCCCAAAAACCAGATGCTTCCTGCTTTCAACTTTATCTTGAATTTTTTTTTGAATTGTCTGAATTTTCAAAAAACAGAGGATAAGTCTCAACATAAACTGAACAATTACGTGTTTCCATGTAATCTGTCTTTCTCAGTTAAGATTTTCTCACTATAAAAAGAAGAATCAAGCACTTCCTTCTTTGTGCATCTACACTAGAGGGCATTTCTCCCTAGTGCGCTGAGAAATCAGTTTTTGCAATAACCAGTTTTGGTCTTTGCTTTTTAAAACATGAAAAACAGAACAGACTAAAAATACCATGCGCAGTAATGATGAAGGGGTGAAAACAAATCTGAAGAGGACTGTTTAAAGAACTGGATTGTTTAGCTAAGTAACAGCAGATTCAGGATTGCATAAGAGGGTCTACCTTGTGGTCAAACATGACCGCCTAATAATTTTTTATGAATGACATCTGGGAGAATGAAGAATGAAACCAATTACTATTTCTAATGGAAAATTTGATCTAGTCCATGACTCTGAGGCACCAAATGCCTTCAGGAAGCTTTCTTCTCAGCTGGAACCTAATTTTACTGGACCCATTTTACTCTGTATGATAATGCAGATGTCTTTTGTGGCTTCTTTGAGGTCAAAAAGGCATCACTGTGTGCTGTTTAAGAGTAAGTTTCTTTCTAAATAAGATCTGACTGGGTCATTACCCAGAAGCAATAATTGGGCCATCAGGGACAAGATGAGCTCAAAATGAAAGAATAATTCACTGGCTAAAGATGATAAGCCACTAAGGCAAGGCGAAAATCAGCAAAAACCACAGATCGTGTCATCAGAATTATTTAATTCTTTCTCCTGCTTATTTAAATGGAAGAAGGAATTAGACATTTATTATTTGTTTAATAAATATTTTAAGGTGGCACTTTTAACCAAAAGTGTTTGTTGCATCCCTCAAAAAAGTGAAGATGAAAAAATTTTAATTATTGTGAACCAGTAAATAGTTAAGGAAAAAATACTATGTATATTTAGAAAGAAAACAGAATGTTATTTATAAAAATACTGTCTAATCATGGCTATGAAGGCATTAGTCTACTTTTAATAAATTTTTAAAATAAAAGTATTTTTAAATGAATAATTTTAAAATGATTTGGCATAATGGAACACGATCATGAACAATGATTTTTATACATGTAATGGTAATAAAGTAAATGTTTTATAAGTAGATACTTAATATAAATAATATAGAAACACTTTTCATTAGAAACAGATATCTATTATCATGTAATTTGCATTGTTTTTATTTTGTTACAAATCTGAAAATAGGGGATCAATGTTTTTGCAGTTCAGTTGTTTAGCTGCCAAAAATAAAATAATAAAACTTTTAATTGCAACCCTCTAAGGCAGCAGTCCCCAGACTTTTTGGCACCAGGAACTGGTTTCATGGAAGACAATTTTTCCACTGACTATCGGTGGGGAGATGGTTTTCAGATGATTCAAGTGCATTACATTTATTGTGCACTTTATTTCTATTATTACATTGTAATATATAATGAAATAATTATACAACTCACCATAATGTAGAATCAGTGGGATCCCTGAGCTTGTTTTCCTGTTTCATCTGGAGATGATAGAAGACAGTGACAGATCATCTGGCATTAGATTCTCATAAGGAGCTCACAGCCTAGATCCCTTGCATGCACAGTTCACAATAGAGTTAGTGCTTCTGTGAGAATCTGATGCTGCACCTGATCTGCCAGCAGATGGAGCTTGGGCAGTAATGCAAGCAATGGGGAGCAGCTGTAAATAGGAATGAAGCTTCACTTGCTCACCTGCCACTCACCTCCTGCTGTGTGGCCCGGAAAGGGTCAGTGGCCTGTGGGTTGGTGACCCTGTTCCAAGGGATCTGTTCTTTTTCTTTCTTGGCTTTCTTCAACACAAAAGTACTTCTTATGTGTAGAAAACAATTAAAATAGCAGTTCTATTCTTGTGTATTTTTATATTTATTTTATTTGGAGATTTATTAAAAGTATATTATTGTACTTAGTCTATATCTAGCTTCCTACTGACAGAACAATATTAAATATTGCACTAATGAGAAAAGTGTTTTCTCATCTCATTGTTAAAAGGTATGCTTTCCTTATTTGTGGGTCCTAGTGAGTAAATGTGATTCCTGCAAGATACACCTATGGAATAATCTACTACTGCATAGCTACCTACAGGAAAAGAAATCATTATATCAAAGATATATCTGCACTTGTATGTTAATCATAGCACTATTAAAAATAGCAAAGATATGGAACCAACCTGTGTCTATCAATGGATGACTGGATAAAGAAAATGTAGAATATATATATACATGATTGAATACTATTCAGCCATAAAAAAAGGGTAAAATTATGTCTTTTATAGCAGCATGGATGGAGCTGGAGGCCATTATCTTAAGTGAAACAAACCAGATACTGAAAGACAAATATCACGTGTTCTCACTTCTAAGTGAGAGCTAAATAACATATATACCATGGATGTAGAGTGGGGAATGATAGACAAGAGATATTCAGAAGGGTGGGGTGGGAGGGGGGAATTACTTAAGGGATACAATGTGCATTACCCCAGTGATGGATACACTAAAAGCCCTGACTTCACCACTATGCAATATATCCGTGTGAGACAATTATACTCGTATCCCATAAATTTATACAAAAAATACCTTTTGATTTTATGTGTTCATGCATACTCAGGAGACACACAAATTTCTAAACAATTTGTAGCCTCTCTCTTAACTTAAAAACTGGTTGTGTGCAATCTAGAGTAGTTGTGTATAATGTACAGCAAATTTATGATTAGATCCCATAAAAGCCTATTTAAATACATGATTAATAAGAGAAAGTGATTCTATTGAGCGACTGTGAGAAAGGACTCAATAGTCACAGGTGTGAACACATTGTGTTGTGACCAATGGTCTGAATTTCTCCGGAACGGAGGGGATTTTCCAAGAATACAAAGGTTTTAATGTTAAAACCAGGATTTTCCCAGTCAACTTAGGAAAAGTTGATCACCCTGATACATTGTTTCTAATGGCTGCCCCAGAAAGAGCACTCCAGCTCTGAAATCCAGCTTAAGATACACTAAACAATTTCTCCCATCTCACCTAGGCACATCATTGCAATGCAAGGCAGGAAATACACCACAGAAATATCTTAGGGAATGCACCTCGGTAGTAAAGATAGGAGATTAGATTTTATTGTAAGTGTAAAGAGAAGCCACTGGAGAGTATTAGGCTATGTGTGACAGGATCTGACTCATGTTAATAGAATCCCTCTGCCTGCAGGAAGAGGATGGATTATATTAGGGCAAGAGTGGAAATGAGAAGACCATTTAAAAAATTGTGGAAGTTCAGCAGAGGGTATTGCACAGTAGTGTGGTGGATTTGGTGAGAAGTAATTGGATTGAAATATATTTTGTATATAGAACCAACAGGATTTGCATATGGATGGGAAGCAAGGTGTGTGAAAAAGAGAAGAGCCAAGGATCATTACAAGGTTTTTGCTCTGAATAGTCGGATAATTGGTATTGCCTTTTGCTTAGTAGGCAAATGTTAAAAGAGCTGATGAGGGTGTCTTAGTCTTTGTTGTACTGCTGTAACAGAATACCAGACTAGGTAATTTATAATGACCAGAATGTATTGGCTCACAGTTCTGGAGGCTGGAAATTCTAAGATCAAGGAGCTGGCACCTGGTGAGTGCCTTTTAGCATGGTGGAAGGCAGAAAGGCAAAAAGAGAGTGAGAGAGAGAGGAAGGGGCCAAACTCATCCTTTTGTAACAAGCCCACTCCTATGATAATGAACCCACTCCCACAATAAAGGCATTAATCCTTTCATGAAGATGGAACTCTCATGACCTAATCATGCATAAAGTTCTCATCTCCCAATACCATGACAGTTACATTTCAACATGAGTTTTTGAGGGAACAAACACTCAAACCATAGCAGGAGGAAATTAAGAGTTGTTTTGGATGTGTGAAGTTTAATATGTTTGTTAGAAACTCAAGTAAAAGTCAGATAGGCTATTGGCTACAAAAATTTAGAGTCTATGGGAAATACCTGTGCTAAAAATGTAAATATTAATGATTATCAGTGTTTGTTTTAATGGTATTGAAAATTATAGGACTGGCTGAATTTATCTGATAGAGAAGAAATAAATTGAGCACTAATCCCAAGGAACATCAACATTTAGAAGTTAGAAAAAGTAGAAAGAGTGACGAAGTCTGAAAAGGAGAAGCCAGTGGGGTAGAAGGAAAATCAGGATAACCTGATCTTACAAAGCCAAGAGAGGAAAAAGTCTCAGGAAGGAAGGAGTGATTAAGGATATCAATTGCCATTCAAATTTCAAGTAGATGAGAATTAATGATTAATTTTCACAAAAGTCTGCATATCTTGGATGTGAAGATATGCAGACTCTTGTGATAGTAGTTTCCATGCAGTTTTGGGAATGAAAGCATGACTGGTGTGAGTGTGGGAGCTCATGGAGAGAGAGTAAGTGGACCCAGAGAGTATAGTCTGAGGACTGAAGTTACCATGCAAACTCATAAAAGGTGGTAACATTTAATTTAAAAAAACTTAGGAATACTTAAGTATATTGTACACTTGTGAGTTCAAAGCCTTCTTGGTAAAATCTTGTATAATTCTAATTTGTGCTTTTGCTAAAAAGGCAGGACATCTCTTCTGTGGATGTATTGTTCCTATAGGTAGATGGTTAGCCACCATTATCTAGCTATAATGAGATGATATACCATGTTTCTTGTAGAAATAATACAAGTAAAATGAGTCAGTGGCTCTCTCTAAGAAGCTTATTCACTATGGAAACCAGATCCTTATTGTCAACAGATCATCAGCCTTGGCCATGATACATCAATTATCAGATGTAAAGTCAGCTTTCACCCTTTTGTTCAAGATGATGACAGCTTGGTCTTAAATCATAATCATCATAACAATAATTACAAGGATGAGAGTAATGATGAGTAGCTAACAATAGAATTAAAAATTGGATGAAATTAATGTTGTTTTTATTTTGAATTACAACCAAATCTGCAAATAAGCAAAGCAAAGGACAGGCAAGAGTTCAAGGTTTTAAGTCAATGGATGCAGCTCTAGAATGACACACTCTAGCTAATGTTTTCACAGAGGCAAGCCCAATTCCTGAAGGTCTCATGAGCCAGTGTGGAGGGAGGAACCTGTAAATTCATGAGAGCCCAGAGACCCCGGCTTGCCATTTTTCTCGAATATTACACTGGAAAACTGTCACATCAGAAATCAGATATTTACCAAATTAAAAAGTCTTAGAGGTAAAACTTGAATTAGCTTTTAGGAAAAGCAAACTGGGGCCTGTGACAAAGTTGGATTATAGTCTATCCAGGGCAAATGAACAAAACAAAAGAACAGGAGAATGAACACAAGGTTGTAGTAATAACATTGAGTAAGGTCTTAATTTGTGGCAAGAATTGTATGCTAAAACCAATGCTAATCTGCCACCTGAAAAGGGAGGAGTTTTGTTCAAAGGCAAATTCTGATTCAGTGAGTCTTCAAGATGAGGTGGATCTGTTCTGATCAGAATACAGACTTTGAGTAGTGAGGGGCTAAATGCTTAACATGGTGAATTAGAGTGACATAAGGTTAGAGCAAATTGTGGAGGATACTGAGGATCAGATCAAAGAGTTTGATTTGTAAATGTAGACAGTGGAGCAGTTATCGATGGATTTAGATGAACTGCCATGAAATAAATTATAATTTTAGGAATAATCATAAAATAGGCAGCAAAAGCTTCAGGAAGGCAGGGATGATTTTCTGAGAAGTTTAAGACTTGATAGGATTTGGAGACATATAAAATATATTTGAAGCAAAGGAGATAGTCAATAAAAAATTCCAAAGTTGTAACACAAGATGAAGCGAAAGATATTTCTGTTACAAAATTGGTAAGTGAACAGAGTTGGTGAATGGTGAAAAATGATACTTGAATGAAAATGCTGGCATATTACATCTAGAGATATGCTAATATCACTAATAATATTGAAAGAAAATAAAGGAAAATCCAGCGTTTGGCTGAGAGACAATAAATATGGGCATACTAAAACAAGGTGAGAAGTTTGAGGAAAAAAATTAAATGTTAAATTTTTGAAAGGGTTGCATGAGCTGCAGAGTGAAGGAATAAAGGAATGAAAATGAGAACTTTCAGAAAATGACATGAAACTTCTAAAGCAACATGTAAACATTGCAGGGTAGAAGGTAAACAATATTCAACTGAGGTCTTACTCATAAAACGTTAGCTAGAGTGTGTCATTCATGCTACTTATATAATTATAATTCAACATGCTTCTGCATTTACTATTCTCATGACTCAGTTTACTGCTGTAACTAGGACCAGCACTTTGGTGATTCTTAGAGGGGTGTGTGTGTGTGTGTGTGTGTGATATTTCTTTTAAAATTAAATATGTCCTACTCACATTTAATTCTGAGAGGATTCTGATTATGTAGTGATTTGCTAGACAGAAGCTGGATCTCATAGAATTCTTTTTTATTCCTTGTACTGAATTATCTGGTAATAGTACTGTGTCAGAAACTCCTCGTTGTCTCTCAGTATATATTCCCTTCTTTTCCCATAGCATTATATTTTTATTACTTGAATGTTCATTTAAAAACTACTTTCCCCAGCTTCCTTCAGGCCTAGGCATGGTCCTACAACTAAGTAAAAGTGGTTTTAAAAATGTCTTTAAAGAAAAATACAGTTGTGCTCTCCCATTACAATTTCTTTCTATATCTACTGATTGAGACAAGAACCTGGTGGTAAACCATCTTGGACTAAATGGAAGACGACAGTGTCATGGTGGGAGAGCAAAGCAATAAGACGGTATGAACCTGGTTCCCCAACATTCTTGAGTTGCAAATTATTCACACACTCACATTCTTTAATGGAAGAGAGATACATTTATATCTTATATTTAGGGCTTTGGTACGGCAGTCAAACTTGTATACCAATGAGTACAGGTAACTTAGAGAAAGGTGTTCTCAAAAAGCTAATGCATCTCTAGACCTTCTTCTGTAAGCAGAGGGCCTCTCATCTTATTTCAGTGGTAAGTTAACCATTGGAGCATTCTTTCATATTTATCTTTGTCCCTAAACTCTCTATACCCATTCCTTCATCCATCCTTTTCAGTTCAGGAAACTGAACATTTTATTCTCCCCAAAGTCTACACTTCCACGTATACACTCAATTCCATCCCTTTTTGATTCATTAAATGACATAACCTCACATCTTTCTATCCAGGAGATATTTAGAAAATATTGTATTAAATAGGTATACATTAATTTGTTTAAACAATTCCTCGTGGTTGAACATTTGGGCTTTTCTCCCATTTTTTTTTTCCATTATAAACATTGTTAAAACATTCATCTCCATGTGCCATGCTTACTCTCTCCTTTGTATTCTTACTGATGCTGATCTCTTACCCATAAAAAGTATTTTCCTCGACTCCCATATTCGATTAAAGCGGAATAAGGTGCAAATCTGAACTAACTCCTTCATGACACCTGTCCATTTTCCTCTCCTATTGACATCTGTCTACCTGAATTTACATAGCCATTTTTCCCTGCATATTTTGATGCTTAGTTATGTATGGCCTTCAATTATTTAAAATTTTCTGATGTTGCTGGTGAGATTTACTAAACAAGGGCTAGGTTTCTTACAGGACCTCCATTTTGGTCTACAACATAACATCATGACGAGCTTCATTCCCTGTTTGGAGAACTTCAGGCGTCCCCTATGGAAGTTCTTTGTGTGTGTGAGTGTCAGAGTGTATGTGTGTCAGAGAGAGTTGGGAGAGAAAGGGGGCTAGGCAGAGAGGTTTAGATATTTTGTTCTGGTTTCTTCTGTATGTAAGACTATCACTGCACCCAATTCCTAGAATTAAGTTTCCAAAGATTACTTGTTAAATTAACTTTGGTCAGCTCAACTGACATTTGAACAAGAACATTATGTGAATGACAAAGATGATATTCTTTTAAAAATGTCATGGGTTACAAGTAGAAAGGGTGACAGAGGACAAAAATGGAGCAGTGAACAACAACGAAACAAGGTGATGATCTGGAAGCAGAAATACTTCAAATGAGACAAATGGGCTGAAGTAAGCTGTTCAGAATTAAGTCTATGATAAGAGACAAAGAACCAGGTCTTTCTTTTTACATAATTCTGGTTGGCAATTGGACGTATAAAGTGTTTGAATCTTAGGTTTTATCCACCTTTGCCACATACCAAAGGAGTAATTATTTATCTTTCACAGAACACAATTTGTGAAATGAAGGTAGCATTTACTGTCCTGCCTACATCAATGTGGTTTTAAATATCCAATTATGTAACAAATGCACTTCAAAAACTATAAAATCTGCAAATCTGTAGCAGGTGGCATTTTCCAAAGATGGCTGCAGCATCTTCATCCCACATGCCCTTTGGCAATGTGACCTTGTGTCTTACTCTGTTCAGGCTGCTATAACAAACTATCATAAACTGGGACTGGGAGAGGGGGCCTTATAAACAACCTGTATTTATTTCTCACAGTTCTGGAGGCTGAGAAGCACAAGACCAAGGTATTGACACATTAGGTGTCTGGTGAGGGTTCACTTCCTGGTTTGTAGATAACCATCTTCTTCCTGTGCCCTCACATAATGGAAGAGTCAAGGAAGCTTTCTTAAGTCTCTAACAGTACCAATTCCACTCATGAGGGTTCCACCCTCATGACCTGATCACCTCCCAAAGCCCCATCTCATAACGCCATCCTATTGGGCATTAGCATTTAACATAGTAATTCTGAGGGGACACAAGCATTCATTCTATAGCACCTTGCTAGTCACCCGTCTTGCTATATCACCCCTAGAATCTGGATGGGGCTTGTTGATACAAACAACAAAGTATGGTGGATGTGATGCTATGTGACTTTCAAGGCTAGGTCATGAAAGGCAATACAGATTCCACCTTGTTTTCCAGAATTCACTCATGAGGTCCCTGAGCTCTCATGTACTAAGTTCAACTACCCCTAGGTTGCCACACTTCGAGGAAGCACTGGACACGTGGAGAGTTGGGGTGGAAGCGCTGACTAAAAAATGCCTCTAGATGATTCCAGTTTCATCAGTCATTCTTGTCTTTTCAGCTGAGGCTCCAAACTTCATGGAGCAAAGACAAAGCACACCCACTGCACCCAGTCCAAGTTCTTGACCCATAGAATCTTACACCATAATGGAATAGCTGTTTTATGACCTACAATTTGGGATGATGTGTTATGCAGCAAACATAACCAGAAAAAAAATTCTAAGGTATGATAATCATTACTATGATGATGATGATGAATTGACTTATTGATGGACACATTAATACCAGTTGATTTAATCTCCGACAGAAAGGAAAAGTGAGTGAGTTGGAAGCTACAGTTAGGAATAAAAGGAAATTTGGTGTCATCATTGCTTTTCCAGAGGACTGAGAACGTCTGGGGACACTTAGTGTATAACAAATAAAAAACCCTTTTCCCTAGCATCAACTGGGATTATAAAACTCACCTAGATGCTCGGGCCTTGTTCTTTAATAATGAACCTTGGAGAGGGGCTGGCTGCCCCAATCCTCAAGTGCTCTTTTTGTGCCTCTGCCAGACCCATCACCCTGAGCCAGCACATACAAACTGTCGTCCTGATCCAGAGCAGCTGTCTAATTACAATTTTGTTATTATTAATTACAGAGTAGAAAATCATTTGTAATTAGCTCAGCCTAAATCATAGTTTAAACAGCCAAAAATTACATTACAAACTAAAGTGTAATTAAAGCACTACACTAAAGTGTTTATTTAAACCCAGTTTAGTTACTTGCAAATTTTTCAATCAGCTTCTCAGGCTCATACATAGATTTAATTAGTCTCCAGTACTGACAGTTTAGTGCATTTATTCATTAAGCATCAATATTGCTGAACAAATGTAAATAAAATATAGACAGAGATGCTTTAAAGGGGCAGTCACAGAAACATCTGGGCGAGATAATGAGGCTGGGAAAGATGTGAATGTTAATGAGTCTCCCAAGCTGCTGGAGGAGCTCCAGCTCTTGGAAGCAAGGGATCTCAGTAACTGAGTAAATTTGCAGTGTCAATTTCTGCTGCAGGTTGACTGGAATGGTCCTGTGGGGTGGGGCGGAAGTCAATTTAATTCGATTCTTGCCATTGCACTAGGGTCGATCTCAGGTGCCACTCGATAGAATTCTGGATGGAGATAAAAGAGAACATTCCTCTCTGCCAACCTTTGGGGCTCTACATGTCTTGTTAAGAGACAGAAGAGCTTATAAAGGGATTTTCAGGGAGAAGCAGCTTGTTTCTTGAAGGGTTTAGCGAAAGCAATCTCTATGGTGATGAGTATCATGCACATTCCAAGGAGTAAATTTTCTATTCAAGGACTATTGTTTGGAAAACTGTCCTTGTCACACATGCAAAAATGCCTGAACACACTTCTAAATGAGTTCCAGATTCTCAAAAGTACTCATCAGGGAGCCTCTACACTTGCATCAACAGGACCTGCCATTTCTCAAAGCATTCTTTGTAGCTCTTTTTGAAGTGCCTTCAGAATCACTCTCATCATTTCTTGCTGGATTGCCTTAATAGCCTCCAAACACATCTTCCATTTTCCAGTCTTGTTTTCCCACCATCTTTTTCTCTTTTTCATCCTCCTGGCAGAATTACCTCTATAGAATGCAAGCCTCTTTATCTCATTCCTCTGCCTAAAACTTTCACGTACTGTCTCACCCCTCCAGTGTTCGGAAGCGGAAACTTTTCTCAGAGAGGCCTTCTGTGATCTGGCCAGTCTCCACTTCCCTATCGTCATCTCATCTCATTACTCTCTGTCTTGTGCCTTAACCCTTTAGGAGTCCCTGAGAGAATCGAGCTGTCTTTAACCTCCATGCTTCTTGTACATGTGGCATCCTGATAAGTGAGCTGTTTTCCTTGTGTCATTCAAAATTCAGCTCTGGTAGTATCTTGTCTGGGAAGCCTTTCCTCATGTTCTTGTTCTGTTCCACAATTTAAGTTAATAGCTCCATGCTGTTATCTTTTTTTAAATATCACTTCCACTATATACGGTAATCATGTAGGCCTATTGAGACCAATAAACTGTGACCTCTTTGGAGGCAGGGAGGTGGTAATCACATAATGACTTGGGAAAGTCATTATTCATTATATATATTAGTATCCCCAGCACCCTCGTGGTCTTGTCACATCTCAAGAGCTAAGTAAATATCTCATGAGTGAAACATGAAACTATCATTTTGGATGATATTGATAATTGCCAACCTTTGCTTTTTTGAAGGTAGTTTATGTTTCTGGAAACAGCTCTAAATTATTCGAAAAATAAAAATGTTAACATATGGCATTGGTGATAAAGTGTGTCAAATAATTTTTGGTAAAATAAAATCATATGTGGCTAAAAGTAACTAGGTTTTACAGAATAAATTAGCTGTGGATTAATTACTTCTGAAAAATCTCTCAACAATAACATTGTTGGAATAAGGATAATGCTAATTTGGTTGTGTTATTTAAAATATTTATAAAAATCACTTTGAATATTTTATAGTTACTTGTATTGTTTTTGTCATAAATATTAGTACTGCCATTAGACAGAAACAGTTTAGCAAATTTTGCTTTGTAAGTAAATAACAATAGTCATGAGTGTACTGTGGAATCAAACATTCTTCCGTGTATTCCAGTTTTGTCCTTACCAACTATGTGACACCGGGCAATTTACTTAACTGCCTTATGGTTTTGTTTCTTCAGCTGTAAATTGGCATTATAATAATACCTGCCTCGTAGGCTCTCATGAGAACTAAAGCAGTTAATATATGTAAATCTTTTAGGACAGTGTCTAGCATACAGTAGATGCTACATAATAGTTTGCAAGTATTATTTTTATATAATTAATATTATTTTCTTTTTCAACTGAGATCACATTTTATGTGGAAATTCAATATAATATAGTGATAGTACTTGGAAAGGGAGCAATTTCATTGCAACAGAGTTAAAATGAATGAATGGATCTTTACTCAGATGTTGATATTTGCCTAATTATTTTGGATCTCATTTGTGTTTGCAATATTCATTTTTAAAGAAGTGAAACAGATAATATATTCAGCATATGCCTGACAATTCTACTGGAATAAGTACATATTTATCTTCAATATGTAAAAGTGACCCTCTAAAACTGAAGAGAACCATGTAAATTCACTTAAAACCAATGAAAGTATCTAGATTTTAGTTGCAAAGTATGAGATTATGTTTCCCTGAAAATAAACAGTCTACAAAAGCGTTGAAATCTTTGGTATGCAATTATGAGACATTCAATTTTGAGGACTTACTTGAATACATTTGACAAGTGAAGAAAGAGCTGATCTCCAATCATTCATCTTTTTACTTTCTTACCATTTAGTATTCATTTTATAGAACAATTTTTAGGACTATGTACTGATCTAGGTCTGGGAAAGTTTGTTCTGCTTAATTCAAGTTAAAGTGAATACTTTTAATGAGTTTACTATTCGTATAGATTTGCTCTTTTCAGAATAAGTCTTTGCTATTGTGCCTAGGTTGAGGAATATCATTACTAATAATTCAATGATTCTTTTTTCTCTGGTTGTTGTAAGAATGTTGTCTTCATTACCTAAATTCACATCCTTCCTATAAAATCAGTGAGAGAAATTTCCTTGTGATTTTGTGTGTTTCTGTTTATTCAGAAGTGGTTTTGATTTCTCATTTTTATGGATGGCTAGAAAATCTAGAGTCAAATTCATGGCCATCTTCTAGCAGAAGAACAATATTTTTCAATATGTAGTTCATATATTTATTACTATTACTTGTTCCTTACTCCCATTTCCCTTTTGTTTTGCTACATTATTTATGTTTTAAAAGGTATTAATATTGAAATAATATACAATATAACTGAATGTATTATTATGTATTTATAAATCCACTTTACATATGTTTCAGAATGAAGACAAGTATAAAAGAAAAAGGTTGAAGAAGGAAATGGGGTGGGGGAGAAATAAAGAGAAAAGATAGATGAAGGAGAGGAAAAGCTTTTAAGTATCTTGAAATTAGTCCAAGTGTAGAGTCCCATATGGCCAAATGTCTTAGGAGCAAAGTGAATAAATTATATTTCTCTATAGTGCAGGGTACTATTAACAATGAGTAATACCTGTATCTGTATATATGTGAGCTCCTTTACCCAGTCTTCACTCCTGGAAATGCCTGCAGGACATTTTGACTGTATTGTTATTGGAAGGAATCATTCAATGGAAGATTGAGTGATTGCCCCAAACCTGGGAATACCATAAAAGATCAAACTTATTATTTAAATTCTTTCCCTTTTTTTGGTTTTCTTTTACTTTTATATTTTCTGAAATGAATTCAGAGCCATTACAAAAGCCTGCAACAGCATTCAGCAAATCAGTTACTTCCACCAAAGGTCTTCATATCCTGACAGCAAATAGTTTGAAGTTTCCAAGGTTATAAAAAAAAGTATTTAAGAAAAAAAGCTTTTCTTTGAATATGCATTTTTATTTTTCTTTATAATTTTAATTATACTACATTTTTATTTATATTTCATATAAAGTTAGAGAATTAAGAGTGGATTAATATAATATTATCGTTACAATGTCAGTTGAGAATACACAAATTATGTCAGTAAATGTTCTCTGCAATTTCATCCCAGGAAATGTGAAAGAAGCTCATCTTAAACGTTGAGAGCTTTTGCCTCCAAAAATGTCTCCTCTTTCTACCCCTAAAATTCCTCAGAAAATAAAATTCATCACACCATAATTGGATATAAAGCTTATTAAACAGATACCATAGAGAGAAAAACACGTTTTCTTAAATTCGTACTAACATAAACAAGATAAACATCATCCAGTCCCAAGACCAGAGTTAGGGGCTGAACTCTGAGACAGTGTGCCTCTGAATAAAAATCCAAGTTATTTTCTAAGGTCTAATGGTAGAAGTTGGAGGTGCTCTTTCTTTTGCCCTTTTGCTAAGATGACATGCAGTGTAAGACCTAAATCTACAGGCCCTCTAATGAGACAGAGATGTCAGAGCCTGGTGTGCAGAGAAATGCCTCCTTGCTACATGGAACCACCCTCAGAATGTGTGAAGGTTCTGAGATTGACTGACAAGGGCCTATGCCTATTGGATCCAGTCTGATAGTTCTAGAAGTGGGCTTACTTTGGGGTCAGTTATAGGGAAGAAGGGAATTATATCAAAGATGGGACTTTCCATTGTCACTACTAACAACAGATCTGGTTTTCTTCTCTGAGCACCTGGAGCAAGATACGCTCTCAAAAGAAGAAATACTGAAGCTGCTCTTACTGGAAAAATCCCTGGCCCCTTCCTTCTAAAAATTGATGCCAGCAGACTGTCCTTCCAAAACCAGCTATGTTCATGTCCCTTCTCCAGTTAAAGTACTTTAATGGATAAACTTCTTAAAAATACCTGGTTTCCTGTATATACTACGGCTAATTTTGGAGACCTTGAGTCATTCCGTAGGGATCTGTCTTCTTACTCTCAGCCAGTTTATGTCTTTTCTTCTGTTTTTCATTAAGAACTTTATCCACAGCTGTTATCCAGAACCCTGCTCCAATATCAGTAACAAACCCAAAATGGCATGCAACCGGTGGCCTAACTTTAAGTTCCACCTGGACTAACGGACCGCCCCCCTTAGCCATGGACCCGTACTACCTTGGACCTGCTTTGAATTCCCAGCATGAAACTGTCTTCTCATTTTCTCTTTTCATGTGGTGTACAGACCATCTGCTTGTTTGCTCTCAGATCCATTCCTCAACATCTCCCTACTCTACTTTGTATCGCAAACAACTGGGCTATGCCCACTTCATTTGCCAGACTCCATGGTCAACAGCTTCCATCTGGGATCCATTAATGTGAGAAGCAGGTAGGACATTGAAGGAAGGGATGAATGGGTATATGTACTTCTCTTTCTCTGTTGCAGGTGGCTGCCATCTTTTTGAGATCAAAGCTCCCGCTGGGTACTTTCTTCTATGGTTCCTGTGCCCACTGGATGGCCTCAAATCATCAACTCTGGTAGCCATATTTCCTCATGTTGTCTCTCCAGCCCTAGGGGTGGCAAGAGACTTCTGCTGTTGCTATCCTGTCACTTGTCTCATCATAAGGCCTTCTCTCTGGGCCTCCTGGCTTTTTAGCAACTAGTCCCCAGTAATAAAATCCCTCTCCTCAAATTCTTGTTGGGACATATTATCTTTCTGAGTAGACTTTTATTGATAATTTAATATAGTTATCTCCATTATTCTCCTTTTCCTGGTTACTCAAACTTTTCTTAATAAGCAGTTATTTAGGAAAATGAGTCTTAAGTTATTTCAGAATTAAGAGTAAAATAATTCATTAACTTTTTCAGTTAAATGTTTAAAAGTTTGCTTAATATCTGCAGACAGTGTGAAACACAAAATCCCAGGCCTACAGGATGGTAAACAAAAGTTGAAGGTATTTCTGGACTTGCTGCTGATGGTGCTGGAAAATCAATCTCTTGTGAGGAAAAAGCTCCCAGCAATATAGATTGTTTGAACTACTTACCATTATGTCAAATTCACTTTAACATCTGCAAATAGACATACTGTATGAATACTGAGAGAAGCACTGTTTTCTGTGTTTGCACTTAAAGGCCTAATGTTGTATAGATTTTTATAATCAAGTAAGCTTTATAATTCGATAACAAGCCCTTTATTTAACCCTTAAACACTTGATGTCTTGGGTCAATTCCTGTTTCATATTCAAAAAAATTCACACATAATTCACTCTATCAAGACATAACTAAATATTTAGGAGGAACCTTTTATTTTGAATGTTGGTGTCTGCCCATTCTCAGTTCCCTGAAGACACACATCCCATTTCTCTTCCACCTCAGCAATGGTGATATCACAGCCAGACCTGTCAATGGGACTCTCAGAGAAAAACCTGTTTTTACAAGTCTTCAGTAAAGTATACCAGCTGCTTCAATACCAGCACAAGTTAGATACAAACCACATTTTCAAATTCTTAAAGCTGAGTAGTCATGAGTTTGGCTAGATATTCTGTGCTTACTGCTGGACGATGAGGAAATTATTAGATGTGGGATAGAGGTATGTACCAGTTGATAAGGTGCTGATGAAAAGGCAACAGGGCAAAGTTGCTTAGACCTCTTTCCTGGAAGTGTCTGTTTCTCCTCTGAATATTTCACCATGTCCATGGACTCCTTGCTATTCTCCAGGCAGTATTTCTGTATCCAGAGCCCATGCATTTAGTCATTTACTTATTCAAACAATTTATCCGGCACTAATAACCTGGAAAAAAGGCCCACACTTTTCATGTTTTCATGCAGTTTTACTTTTTGCAGAAGAAACACTCTTTGTTATACATAAAATCTTGCTGAGCCACCCTAAACTGCAGTGATTGTAGTCATCACTCTTTATGGTCATGTGTTCAGGCAGGCTTTCAACTGCAATGCACTCATGCACCAAACAGGTGGTGCCCACACCATATGATATGGTTAAGCAATGTGTCCCCACCCAAATCTCATCTTGAATTTTGATCTTCATAATCTCTACATGTTGAGGGCAGGACCTGGTGAGAGGTGATTGAATCTTAGGGGTGGTTTCTCCCATGCTGTTCTCATGATACTGAGTAGCTCTCATGAGATCTGATGGTTTTATACATGCTTGACAGTTCCTCCTACTGTGCATTCTCTCACATGCTGCCATGTAAAACATGCCTCTTCCTCTTCTGCCATGACTGTAAGTTTCCTAAGGCCTTCCCCACCATGCAGAACTATGAGTCAATTAAACCACTATCCTTTATAAATTACCTAGTCTCAGGTATTTCATTATAGCAATGTGCAAACAAACTAATACAGTAAATTGGTACTGAGGTAGTGGGGCATAGTTATAAGATACCTGAGAACGTGGAAGCAACTTTGGAACTGGGTAATGGGCAGAGGATGGAACAGTTTGCAGGGCTCAGAAAAAGACAGGAAGACACGAGAAAGTTTGGAACTTCCTAGAGACTTGTTGAATGGCTTTGACCAAAATGCTGATAGTGATATGGACAATGAAGTCCAGATGAGGACCAGATGGAAGTGGTGTCAGATGGAGATGAGGAACTGTTACCAGAAAGGGGTCCTGATCCAGACCCCAAGAGAGGTTTCTTGGATCTCACATAAGAAAAAATTTGAGGTGAGCAGAGCAGTCCAAGGGCTGATAGTTGCCCATTTTTATGGTTATTTAATGATTACATGCTGAACAAGGGGTGGATTATTCATGCCTCCCCTTTTCACCATATAGGGTAACTTCCTAATGTTGCCATGGCATTTGTAAACTGTTAAATTACTTTAATGGATAAACTTATTAAAAATACTTGGTTTTCTGAGTATACTACAGTTAATTTTGGTGACCCAGAGTCATTCCATAGGGTTCTCTCCTCCTATGCTTGTGTGAGTGTACCAGTGAGGACAACAGAAGTCACTCTCATCACCATCTTGAATGTGGTAGGTTTTAGCCAGCTTCTTTACTGCAACCTATTTTTATCAGCAAGGTCTTCATGACCTGTATCTTG
Organism: Macaca thibetana thibetana; assembly: GCF_024542745.1. Lineage (NCBI taxonomy): Eukaryota > Metazoa > Chordata > Mammalia > Primates > Cercopithecidae > Macaca > Macaca thibetana. The sequence goes on from NC_065592.1 coordinate 91,276,389, forward strand.
TGCCGACATCCTATTTCATCCTGTGAGTTAGAATGCCTAACTATCTGGGATTGCAGCCCAGCAGGTTTCAGTCTTATTTTACCCAGCTCCTATTCAAGATGAAGTTGCTCTGGTTCAAACTCCTCTGACATAACTTCTCGGGAATTGGAATAAAGGTGATTCTTGCTATGCTTTAGCAAAGAGACTGTTGGTATTTTGTCCCCACCCTGGAGATCTGTGGAACTTTGAACTTGAGAGAGATAATTTAGGGTATCTGGTAGAAGAAATTTCTAACCGGCAAAGCATTCAAGAGGTGACAAAGCATAAAAGTTTGGAAAATTTGCAGCCTGACAAAGTGGTAGAAAAGAAAATCCCGTTTTCTGGGGAGAAATTCAAGCCAGCTGCAGAAATTTCCGTAAGTAACAAGGATCCAAATATTGATCACTGAGTGATATGGTTTGTCTGTGTCGCCACCAAAATCTCAACTTGAATTGTATCTTCCAGAATTCCCACATGTTGTGGGAGGGACCCAGAGGGAGGTAATTAAATCATGGGGGCCAGTCTTTTCTGTGCTATTCTTCTGATAGTGAATAAGTCTTGTGAGAGCTGATGGATTTTTCAGGAGTTTCTGCTTTTGCTGCTTCTTCACTTTCTCTTGCTGCCACCATATAAGAAGTGCTTTTGCCTCCTGCCATGATTCTGAGGCCTCCCCAGCCTTGTGGAACTGTAAGTCGAATTAAACCTCTTTTTCTTCCCAGTCTCAGGTATGTCTTTGTCAGCAGCCTCAAAACAGACTAATATACCAACACAATGGGGAAAATGTCTCTGACCTTTTCAGAGACCTTCTCAGCAGCCCCTCTTATCATAGGTCTGGAGGCCTAGGAGGGAAAAATGCTTTCGTGGGCCAGCTCCAGGGCCCACCTCCTGTATGCAGCCTCGGGACTTGGTGCCCTGCACCCCAGCCACTCCAGCTATGACTAAAAGGGGCCAATGGACATCTTGGGCCATTGCTTCAGAGGATGCAAGCTCCAGGCCTTGGCGGCCTTCACATGGTGTTGGTCCTGCGGGCAAGCAGAAGTCAAGAATTGAAGTTTGGGAACCTCTGCCTAGATTTCAGAGGATGTATAGAAACACCTGGATGTCCAGGCAGAGGTTTGCTGCAGGGGCAAGGCTCTCATGAAGAACCCCTGCAAGGGCGGTGCAGAAGGGACATGTGGAGTTGGAGCCCCTACACAGAGTCCCCACTGCAGCACTGCCTAGTGGAGCTGTGAGAAGAGGGCTACCATCCTCCAGACTCCAGATAAATCAACTGACAGCTTGCACTGTGCACCTGGAAAAATCACAGACACTCCATACCAGCCCATGAAAGCAGCTGAGGTGGGGGCACTGTACCCTGCAAAGCTACAGGGGCAGAGCTGCCTAAGGCTGTGGGAACCCACCTCTTACATCAACATGACCTGGATGTGAGACATGGAGTCAGAGGAAATTATTTTGGAGCTTTAAGATTTAATAACTACCCCATTGGATTTTGGACTTGCATGGGACCAGCAGCCCTTTTGTTTTGGCCAGTTTCTCCCATTTGGAATGGTAACATTTATCCAATGCCCGTACCCCCATTTTATCTTGGAAGCAACTAACTTGCCTTTCATTTTACAGGCTACTAGGCAGAAGGGACTTGACTTGTCTCAGATGAGACTCTGAACTTTGAAATAAGACTTTGGGGGACTGTGGGAAGGCATAATCGGTTTTGAAATATGAGGACATGAGATTTGGGAGGGACCAGGGACAGAATGATATGGTTAGGCTCTGGGTCCTCACCTAAATCTCATCTTGAATTGCAATCCCCCATAATCCCCATGTGTTGAGAGTGGGACCTGGTGAGAGGTGATGAAATCATGGGGCTGGTTTCCCCCATCCTCTTCTTATGATAGTGAGTGAGTTCTCATGAGATCTGATGGTTTTATAAGGGGATCTTCTCCCTTGGCTCTGCACTTCTCTCTCCTCCCACCTTATGAAGACGGATGTATTTGCTTCCCCTTTCACCATTATTGTATGTTTCCTGAGGCCTCCCCAGCCATGCAGAAATGTGAGTTAATCGGACTTCACAATATATAATATTTATATATTGCCCAGTCTCGGGTATAATTTTTATAGCAGTGTGGAAACAGACTAATATAGTAAATTGGTACCAGGAGGGGGGCAGTGCTATAAAGATACCTGAAAATGTGGAATTCACTTTGAAACTGAGTAATGGGCAGAAGTTGGAAGAGTTTGGAGGGCTCAGAAGACAACAGGAAGACGTGAGAAAGTGTGGAACCTCCTAGAGACTTGAATGGTTTTGACAAAAATGCTGATAGTGATCTGGACAATGAGGTCCAGGCTGAGGTGGTCTCAGATGGAGATGAGAAACTTATTGGGAATTGGAGCAAAGGTCACTCTTGCTATGCTTTAGCAAAGAGACTGGTGGCATTTTGCCCTGGTGCTACAGATCTGTGGAACTGTAAACTTGAGAGAGGTGATCTGAAATTGGAACTTATGTTTAAAAGGGAAGCAGAGCATAAAAGTTTAAAAATTTCACAGCCTGACAATGTGGTAGAAAAGAAAAATCCATTTTCCAGGGAGAAATTAAAGCCAGCTGCAGAAATTTGCATACAAAACGAAGAGCTAAATGTTAGTCACCAAGACAATGGGGAAAATGTCTCCAGGACATGTCAGAGGGCTTTACAGCAGCCCCTTCCATCACAGGCCCAGAGGCCTAGCAGAGAAAAATGGTTTCATGGGCCAGGCCCAGGACCTTGCTGCTTTGTACAGTCTCAAGACTTGGGGCCCTGCAACCCAGCTGTGGCTAAAAGGGGCCAGTGTATAACTCAGGCCATCACTTCAGAAGGTGCAAGCCCCAAGCCTTGGTGGCTTCCACATGCTATTGGGCCTTCAGGTACACAGACATCAAGAATTGAGGTTTGGGAACCTCTGCCTAGATTTCAGATGATGTACGGAAACACCTGGTTATCCAGGCAGAAGTTTGCTGCAGGGATGGAGCCCTCATGGAGAACCTCTGCTGGGAGACTTCAGAAGGGAAATGTGGGGTTGGAGCCCACACACAGAGTCTCCGCTGGAGCACTCCCTAGTGTAGCTATGAGAAGAGGGCCACCATTCTCCAGACCCCAGAATGGTAGATCCACTGACATCTTGCACTGTGCACCTGGAAAAATCACAGACACTCAATGCCAGTTCATGAAAGCAGCCACAGGGTCTGTGCCCTACAGAGCCACATGGGCAGAGCTGCCCAAGACCATGGGAGCCCACCTCTTGTATCAGTATGATGTGGGTGAAACATGAAGTCAAAGGAGATCATTTTGGAGCTTTAAGACTTAACAACTGCCCCACTGGATTTCAGACTTGCATGGGGCCTGTAGCTCCTTTGTTTTGGCCAAATTCTCCCATTTGGAATAGAAGCATTTATCCAATGCCTGTATCCCCATTGTATTTAGGAAGTAACTAACTTGCTTTTGATTTTATAGGCTCCTAAATGGAAGGAACTTGCTCTGTCTCAGATGAAACTTTGCACGTGGACTTTTGAATTAATGCTGGAATGAGTTAAGACTTTGAGGGACTGTTGGGAAGGCATGATTGTCTTTTGAAATGTGAGAAAGATGAGATTTGGGGGGATCCAGGGGCAGAATGACATGTTCTGGCTGTGTGTCCCCACCCAAATCTCATCTTGAATTGTAATCCCCATGTGTTGGGGGAGGGACCTCATGGGAGGTGATTAAATCATGGGGTGGTTCCCCCTTGCTGTTCTTGTGTTAGTGACTCCTCATGAGATCTGATAGTTTTATAAGGGCCCTTTCCCCCTTGATTCTGCACTTCTCTCTCTTGCTGCCTTATGAAGAAGGACATGTTTGCTTCCCCTTCTGCCATGATTGTAAGTTTCTTGACACCTCTGTAGCTGTACCGAAATGTGAATCAATTAAATCTCTTTTCTTTATAAATTCCTCAGTCTCAGGTATTTCTTTATAACAATGTGAGAATGGACTAATATACCATACTAGTCATTCAGTATTTTGAATATCTTCTACCCTTATCAACACTCTAATGAATTAGTTCCTAAAATGTTTCATGAACCGTGTTGTTATTATTATGTTGAATGAGATAGCTATGATTCTTACCGCTGTGGAGAGCAAACAGTGTATTAACAAATAACAAAAATAAACTATGATGATTGCAGGGCAGGGAGACAGCAGGGAGGTATTATGGAAGCACACTGATGGTAGTTTAATGTAGTATAGAAAACAGGGAAGGCCTTCCTGAATAAACAACATTTAAGATGAGATTAGAAGGATGAGTAGAAATGATCTAGAAAATGTCTACGTTATCTGAAAAATGTGTGTTGGGGCAAGAGGAGAGAGGGTGACAGTGTCAGAGGTAACAGAAAGTACTAAGATATGGCATAAAGGACAGTAATGAAAGAGCTGAAAGAGCTCAGAAAGGCTAGAGAGTACACTGAGCAAGGTAGGTTGCTACTAGGTAAGGCTAAAGAGGGTAACAAGCAACAGGGCTCTTGAATAATTTGTAAACTATGCTGTGAAGTTCAAACTTCATCCTAAAGGCAAAGGGAAGTCTTTTCAGCAAAGATTTATTATTCATAGAAAATCTTTCTGCAGGGTGAAGAAAAAAATGGTTTTGAGGTCTTTTAAGAGGGGGGAGATAAGAAAAATGTCTATTACTGCAATCCAGGTGAAACAATTGATGATGACCAGGGCTGAATTCTGACAATCAAGATGGAGAGAAATAGATGGATTCAAAAGGTATTTAACAGGTAGGACCACTTGTCACTTAACATCTATTGCTCAGAATTTTATTCATGTATCTAGAAATAATTCCTATGTTGCCCATATATTCTGAACCAAAAAGGAAGACACATTTTTACCAATGGTGTAAAATGCTTGAAATTGGATCTATTTTGGAAAAATCTAGGATATTTGATATTTACACTGATCTCCTCAATTATAGTATAATCTTCTAATGATAATGCATCATTCTATCTCTCATAGTACTTAGCACAGAGATGAGCATATATTAGACGCTCAGTAATGCTGTTTGATAAACTCAAATGTGCCTATGTGAAATTCAACAGCTAAGCAGAAAACTTAAAGGACACATGGTTCTAACCTATTTCTACATGAAGAGTTGCTAAATTGTTTGTTGCTGATATATTTTTTTAATGACCTATGACCTAGAATATACTTAGTAAGAAATGATAGACAATGTGGTGTTTCAGGAATATCTTGAGTCCGATGACCCCTTGACCAGCACTGAGTTCATCATACTTTCAGTTCATAAATGTATCTGCCCTTAGGCTGTGTTCGAGAACCAAAAGGCTTTTATTTAATATGAAGCTGATATTATTGATTTTTCTTCCACACATAGTGGGGGCATGATAATCCAACCTTATATTTATTAGGCCGACTAATCATTAGTCGTGCTTGAGCTTTGGAAAGTTCAGGGCTTTGGTTGTGTTCCAAGTGTTCAGAAGTCCAGATGCTCATTCAGAGTGTTCATTCACTAGCAAAAGCACTGAAGACCTTTTCCTTATACCTCAATTATTTTCTTCGTGATATGTGTTTTCCTTTCTCCCAGCCCTTCTGTCCAGCTACAATCTCATAATTAGCTTATTTATAAATTCCCTTCTATGACGTTTCAGCCTAATGAGTTCTAGAGAGTTCTTAAATAGATTTTTTGTCTTAGTGTGGGAGGGTAAGAAATATTATTTCAAATACTCTCCAGGGTCCAGCATGATGTATTATTTTTCTTTTTTTCTTTTTTTTTACTTTTTTTTTTTTTTTAATACTCCACTCAGCTCATACCTATAGCATGATGTATTAGAAGAACATGAGCTTATGGTCAAATATCCTAGTTTGAAGACAATTTTAGCCACTTACATTGTAAAGTTGGACAAAAAAAAACTTTTCAGTTTTTGTTCTCTTATTTACTAAATGTGGATAAAAATAATGTAATTCACTTTCTTAATATTAAACGACAACACACACATAAAGGTTTTTTTTTTTTTTTAACATAACCTGACATACAATAAATGGTCAAGATATACCAATTCTGCCACCCCATTTCCTTTTATTTTCAATTGATCTATTAGTTAGAGACTAAGCTGAGGCTGCCTAATAATCTTCTTACCCACCACTCCCAGACTTCCAACTAGTCTAATTAAGAATGAGAGTCAACTTACTACAGTAGGGATGTCCACTTGTAATCGTGTCTATGGAACTGAACTGACAGACACATTCATGGCTCCTGCTGCATAGTTTTCATCTTGAAAGACAACAAGGAGATCTTTCTTTAATTACACAGTGGCTATAACCACCTGAAGAGCCATGTCCACAAAGGACTGATTTTTTTATTCATCATAACATGTATCGTAGTCTTCACCTAGTGCATGCTCAATAAACTGTTTTGAATACATTCACAAAATTACCTTGTTGAGGAGATTGTGAAGTTCTGCCCATCACCAAGAAAGTCGTGACAAACAAGTGTGTCCCTGGAAGCTAGAGAGAAAGAAGTGCCTCATTCACCGTTCCATTCCTAGTTCTTGTCTTATGGTAGGGACCCAATACATATTTACCACTGAATGAGTGAGTAAGCAAATGAATAATTGAATGAAAATTATTTTCTATATTCTGCTCTACATGGATTTGCTGATGCAAGGCCCTAACAGAGGAAAAAAAAAGTCTGTGTAGGAAGGACTCTGATTGGGTAGCTTGCAAGAAAAGGAAAAAAAAAAAAAAAAAAAAAAAAAAAAGGGAAGAGAAAAATCACACAGGAAATGGATTTCACCTGAGGAAACCCTTTATAACAATATTAACAATGTTTTAAAGGAATTCTAAGAACCAAGGACAGGTTTTTGAGTTAGGAAAGAAACCAGCATATTGGATGTTTCTATTGAAGGTATAAGTAAATTATAAGTAAATTTGTACATGATATGGCATAATTTTGAGAAAGATAAGGTTTATCTCTGTACCTCCTTTTTTTCACTTTTTATTTTATTATCTGTCCAAACCTTGCCTGCTCCCTCCTAACCACACTGCATGTTGCTTGAAGTCCTGAGGTTTTCTGATTGGTCATCCATCATCCATTCAACAATTACCAACATTTAAGAAGTAGAGTAGATGCCTGCAGTTCTCTATACTTGTCCCCCAGTCCTTGACTGCATATTACTTATCAGTACTTGTACCTGCAACTTTGTTCCAAAGTTATCTGTGAACCCCAGGGACAGCTTCCCCCAGACAGAGCTGAAAATGTTGGGGAGTTTATAACCCTACAGGGGCAGCCTTCAGTCAATGACTAACTAGGGGCAGCTTTGAAATTCCATCAGTTTGCTTTGAGACAGGACAAACTCTGTTATGTCATGAATGTTCACATCTCTTGTGGAATCAGGCTGGGTCTGGAAATAACCCAAAGTTATTATTTCTTGGCTTCTCTATCTATAATGTTGCTCCATATCCTCACTGATACTTCTTGGGGTGACTTGTTTAATAAACCACTTGCACATTCGTCACAGCTATTTAAAAACTTGAGATAAAATACTGAAACATTGCCATAGGCCAGGAATTTCTCTCCAACTCTCTACCTGAAAATACTACTTACCAGACATCCACTGAATAGTGAAGTTAAGATGAGGAAGTTCTAATTACTTTTATGATGATAATTCTAGACTGCCCAGAACTTGCTTGTTTCTAATCTGGTCTTTCTTAAATCCAGTTTCCTTTCCAGTTTTCAAAAGCCCCTGTGATCTTAAAAGTTTTTTACTCCTTCTAACTCCTAACTTTTGACTCTAACTCAAAGATTCTGGTTCAAACTGACCAACAATCAACACATCTAATTTTAGCCTTTTATCTAGTACTTTGACACTTTACCCAGTTTGCTCAGGCCTAGAACTGTAGGTGCTTTGTCATCCTCTGCAATTTTGGAGGTTAGGGCTGAAGTTTCAGGTATTCCACTAGACAACCAGAATTCAAAGATGGTTAAAACTCTGTATTGAAAAATAGTACCAGGTTAGCAGTCATTGATATAAAGTCTCTAAAATTCTAAATAAAACACCCCTAAAAACACAGGGGGAAAAATAGAAGAAAATTTGCACCACTATTGTAATTAAGAGCAACAGTCCTACTGTAGTAGGGATGTCCACTTGTAACTAGTTCTGTGGAACTGAACTGACAGACACATTGATGGTTTCTGCTGCATAGTTTCTATCTTGAAAGACAACAAGGAGATCTTTTGTCAATTGTATACTGCGTATTTCTGGAATTGAACAGGCAAGATCTATAATTTATGCAACCTAGAAAAATTGTTGGTTATCTTTCTACTGCAAAGAAAATATATTTTACAAGATTATTAGAATGCATTCTTCTCTAGCAACAATATCTACCTCTCTACCAAACCCAAGATTTTTTTATATGTGCTATCCATATGGAAGGAAGAGACAGAAAGATTCTTAGACATAGGTGAGAACGGAGGAGAGTAGGCAAATAGTGTACATACCATATATCACCCACAAATGATCTATGAAGTTATAATATGTAGATAAAAATATTTGATTAAGAGAAGAATCAATGTGGAGAATTTAGGAACCTGGAAGTATTGCTATACTTTTTTTTTCTGGTGAGGAATAAAATCTAGTAAAATAGAATTACAAAAATTATAAATATGATTTAATTTTGAAATAAATCTGAAGAGAGCACATATATGTAAAAAATAATTTGTAATTGTAATTTGGTTCTCTTCCAGATTTTATTTATTTTAATATGGATTATAAAATGGAAGGAAAGCTTATAAGTAGAAATAAAAATCAGTAAATCTCTATCCTAAATCCTCATGCTAAGTATTGTAGAAAGACATGGAAGGAGATCTAGTTCACATTTTGCAAAGATCCCTCTGAGTCTGATATGAAGGCCGGACAGTAATATGCTGGAGCCGACCTCATAGGCTCCAAGCAACTATTGTTAAATTTGCGGGAATTTTGCAAGCGCTCTGCTTAACAAGTGCATCCTTGAAATCAGCCATGTTGGGAGTATTTATAATGTGGAAATGGGCAAATGCTAGAAAGTCAAGGTTTTCTTCCCTAGTAAACATTTGCCAGCACACTACTGAAAATGGCTGATAGACAGACAAAAGGATCTGGGAGACAAGTAAGGAATTTTGAAATTCTCCAGGAAAGAGATGTGGGGGCTTGATGCAGGGAGTTAGCCATGGAAATATACTGATTAGGCTATGGTATTCAGGTAGTGGTACCAGGGTAAGCGAAGGATCAAATGTGGGAGTGAAGGGTAGCCATCAGGGATGACTTGAGCTATGCTAGACAGCGTGTTATTTACTAAGATGGGAAAAAGCAGATAAGGAGCAGGGTCTTCTTGTGGTAACAGGAAGAGGACGTGGGACAAGGGTTCCATTTTGACCATGTTTGGTTTATGAAACTTATTAAAGGTACAAGCGGATAAATATCATAAAAGTCAAAGTAGTGGTTTGGGGGTGCAGAGGAGGCTATGATTGGAAGGAGAAACACAGAAGGTTTCTGGGGTGCTGACAATGCTCTGAGTGACCTGTATCTGGTTACGTAAGATGTTTCCTTAGTGATAATTCATTAAACTGTACAATTATGCCTTTTATATCTTTTCTATGTATATTATTTTACAATAAAAAAAGTTTTAAAAGCAGAAAACATGAGATTTCTAGATAAAAGCTTGGGTAAATATTAACTTGCAGAAAGGAAGGCACAAAATGATAGAATTCATAAAGAAAAGTTGTACATGGTACATATAGAAATTAAGATTTTCATAATGGCAAAAAAGACCATGAATAAAGCAGGAAACATATTTGCAGAACTTATGGTGACAAAGTCAGTTTTGCTAGTTTAACATAGAATTTTTACAAATCAATTAGAAAAAGACTAACACAACCCTATAGAAATGATCTGAACTGGCAGTTTACAGAAAAGGGAAAAGCAAGCGTCTAATATGAAGAAGCTCAATATCATTCATAAATTTTGAAAAGTTTCAAATGAAGATGGCAATGATACTCAAGTTCTAATCTATTATACCAGTGAAACTATTAATAAAAGTATGATAATATGCTGATTTTCCAAGGATTTGGAGAAATAAGCAAGCATTCCTTTACAATTGGAATTTTCTGAAGGGGGAATGTAGCAATTTAAAAAAAAAAATAATCATATACACTTAAACCTGGTGTATGGATGATGGAGTCTGTGATGTGCTGCCCAGAACTCCCTTCAGTGGAGAAAGACTTGTTTCTCTAGGGGCTAGGAGAGCTGACAACAGCTTCCAGGTGTCAGCACACTTAGAAAATTCCCCAACTGAAGAGAGTTGCCTAGTTCAAGATCATAGCCTCTTTTCGCAGCAACTCATATCCAAGAATTAGTCAACTGGGGCATATGAAGATCCCCTTGATTTAACTTGGGACATCTCTGAAGGACCATCCAGATTTAGAGTCCCCCAGGGTCACTGAGACTGTGCCACCTTCTCCTACCGCCTGATCCTTTGCCCTTTCCCCAACTTCCTTGGGTGCCAATTCTAAGAGCTTTCCTTAATAAACCTCCTGCATGCGAATTTTTCTCTCAGAGTCTGCAGGAACCCAACAGTGGCACTCAGTGATGCCATCATTATACCTTATCAATATAATTGTAAATTATCACTGTGGAATTTGATAATTTTTTATTACAGGAGTTTTTAGTAGCAAAATGTGTGTCAAAAGGAAGTGTTATCAGTCCAGAATTAGATAAAAATTATCTTATAACTATGGGACACAATACTAGGCAAATAATAAAAATAGGTAGGTAGTTCTATGTGAAACCATAGGGAAATATCAAGATGTATTATATTGTTAGTAAAATGCACAACCGTTTATAGACTGGAGTCATTTTTGTAAATAAAAATTGATGATTGAAACCATATTTATTTTCAATATTATGGGAGAAATGGCAAAAAATGCTTAAGAGAATAGCCAAGAGAAAGCACCCCCTCAAATCTTGGATGTGGAGAGCATAACTGACGGGAAACCCCCACTACTGCAGTTTAAAACGTACTGCTGCATTGAGCTAAAGGCCAAGCTTCTCACTCACTGGTTTCTCCTGGCTAGTGACTGAGCCCAGCAGGGATATTAAGACAGGCCTGCTCCTGAGACAGAGGTCTTCTTGGACAAGTGATCTTGGACTTAGGACTCCTAAATTGTCTTACTATAATTTCCCTAAAACTGTACACAAGTTTAAGAAGCTGTAACTTAGCCTCTTTCCTTCCACACCTCCTTCCCTCAGGTCAGAACTGCATCATGTTTTGACTGCTCTTCAAGCTTCTCTCAACTCTCTTCCTATTTTCTTTCACAAGTACTTCCCCTAATACATTTTTCACACATCTAATTCTAGCTCAGTGTCTGCTTCTGGGAGGACCCAGAATTTTCCCATTTTCCTTGTTTAAATACAGTGGCAGAATTTTCCCACTTTCCTTGGTTAAATGCACTAGCAGAGCAGAAGGGTAAAGGAGACACTTGATTTTCATATTCTAGTTTCCTGTAGTGTTTGAATCTTCCAATCATATATGTGTAAAACTCTTAATTGTTAAAATGTCAACAAGTTTTATGTGGGCAGAGATCTTGTGCACATTTTATTTTTCTTCTTTATATATTTTTCTTCCCCTGTTTTATTCAAACAAATCAACTTAACATTATTATCCTTCTTCTCTCCCCCCATTACTTTTATCCCAGGAAAATCTTTCTCCTGTATTTAATCCCAACCTGTAAGTTACTTTCAAAAATTTCAAATATGTTTATCTGGTTCAGAGAATAATACTCATTGGTGATAAGTTCATGGAGGAAATAAAACCAGGAAATATAATCATCTGAAGAAGGTCACAATTTATGCTGCTGTTGTTTCTCTTGTTACCATTTGGTGTTGCTGTGGAACATGTGTCAACTGAAGCCTGGTAAAGTCCTTTTGAATGAGCAGAAGCATCCTGGTGACCCGGGGACATGTGGCTAACCAGCTGGCACTCCAGTCGGTATTTATGCACTGCCACAACACAGTAGTGACTGAGAACAGAGTCACTTTCCTGGCAGTAATTTCTTAAGGTTTAAAAGAAGTGAAAGTCAGTCTTCCACATGGTTCCACTAAGCTGTCTATAGTCACTCTACTACTGCTTTGGCTCTGTGTTTCCAATGTCATAATTCCTTATTACATTATTTTACAGTACACAGATGTTCTTTACTTTGTCGGTCCCAAAACATGTTCCTTTTTCTGTTCTGTGTATATGACATTTCCTTGTTCAAATGGACAAGGAGAAAAGGAGACACTGAATTGTTTTGTTGTATTATGAGATTGAGATTGGAAGCAATTTTTTTTTTTGCTTTTGATTTTTGTTGTAGTATTATATGTGTAATTATTTTTTAAGGAAACCTTTTAAAAAGCATGCTTGACAAATTATTTATTTAACATTCAAATGCTGCATTCCCATGTAGATTAATGTCACAGTCTTTGAGTGTTTCTTCATCTTTCCATGGCTTTGTATATTGCCAACCTAGTACACACCAGATTTGGCCAATCACAAAAACACTCAGAGTGGCTTTACAGCACTTATGGAGAGGTTGACAACACATCTTACTACAAATTGTGTCTATTACCCAGTTTACTACTTGCATTAATGACTCCAACCTCATGGGGAAATGCAATGCTTTGTCACACACTGATCACACTTAAAAGAGGATATCTTCAGCTTCTGCTCTTATTTTCAAAGAGAAAGTCTGTTGTTACTCACAGCTCACTAGTAGTAATGCAGGAGGTACAGGTGGACTGTATATACCAGGCCTTTGCAATGAGATCTGGTAAGTCTCCACAGGTATGGACTGGAAAAAGTTTATCAGGAGATACTATGCCCAACTTCTCCCTCCACCTCATACTCTCATCAAAAAGTCATTGTGAAAGCTGGAGCATTTGTTCAAATGTTTGAATTTGGTCTCAAAGGCTTCTATTTTGCTGTCACAAAAGATTACTAGAGCAGCTTTCCAGCCCCACTCTATATCTCAGGGCAAGGCAAGGACACTTGTTTATTTTAGTTTTGATTAATGTTTGCTTATCTGGGCTCTTTGTCAGAAAATTCTAGCCAGGTCTTTTTGGTCTTTTTAAAAATACATTCTATGAATTGAACTGTGTCTCCCCAAATTTTATATATTGAAGCCCTAACCACCAGTGTGACTGTATTTGGAAACAGGACCTGTGAGGAGGTGATAAAGGTTAAATGAGGTCATATGGGTGAGGCTCTAGCCTAACAGGGCTGGTGCCCTTAGAAGAAAAGAAAGAGATACCAGAAAAGAGAGCTCTCTCTCTCTCTCCACTCTGTAAGAACACAGCAAGAAGGCAGCCATCTGTAAGGCAGGAAAAGAGCCCTCACCAGCAATTGACCATGCTGGCCCCTTCATCTTGCACTTTCAGCTTCCAGAACTGTGAGAAAACGAATGTCTTTAAGTCATCCAGTCTGTGGTATTTTGCTCCTCTGTCTTCACTCACCTCTCTATAAGAATGACGAACATTTGCAGCAATAAAAGTTTCTAGGAAAGGAACAGAATGCTTTTCAGATCTCTTGTTAAATGTTGCAGTGCTTCCCTACAATTACCTAGATAAAATAAAATACATACGCATGGTAATGGAGTGAGTCTCACTTTAGAAACTTTTAACACTACTGCTGTATTGCTTCTTCATAGGTTGGCCAAACTGGTCCAAACAGGCTAGTACCTAGGAGGACAGCTCATCAATCTCTCTCTCATTTTGGGTTCTTGCTTATCATATCTGCACCCAGTATTGTTATAGGGTTGGAACACAGCAGTTTTTAGGTGATGTCTGGTGTTATTATAATCCCTAGTTAACCTTGTTATCCTCATGATGCTTATGATTCCTTGTTTGATGTCTGTGTTTTCAGTTGTACTGTAAGCTCTGTAATAGCAAGGTTTGCATCTGTTTTGCTCAGGAGTTTATCCCCAGTAACTACCACGGTAGTTGACAAAAAATAAGTGCCCAGTGAATATGCATCCCGTTCAAGTGGGTAGATGTGTCCCCATTCATGTGGATCAGAGAAGTGGGTGTCTTTCAGCCTCTACTTGCCACCTCAGTTGAGCAGCTTTATGTAGCACACATGGAAGGCCAGCTTCAGGTTGTTCCTGGTGAGATTCTTCTCCTTGTTCTATTGTCCGAGGTCAGTGTGGCTAGCTAACCACAGCCTCTACCTCTGGGCTTTTGCTGGTGTGGGTCTCGCATTAGTCTTTGTGCTCCATGTACTCCAGAGGCATGAATCAAGCTCTCTGAGTGCTTCCACCTGTCTCACTCTGCTTTCTGGGAAGGGTTGGGACCCCTGGTCCTCCTTCCTTCAGGGTAGGGACAATGCTATTGCTCTCCAACAACTCTCTCTGACAACTTTCACTCTTGAATACTACAATAGTAACCTATTAAACTATATTGGTCACCTTTTTTGCACATGGAGCTCAAACGATCAGGCACCTCACATTAGGTTGTTGAAACACTTGCCACTTAATGGCTTGTCCCTAGCCTTTTGTGGTCTCAGTCAAATGAGGGATAAAAGATGCTCCATTTTAATATCCTCTTGCATTCATGTAAAACCCATATTCAAGTTGCTTCTGAACAATGCAGGATTCCATCTCTCATTTACATTCAGCCAGTTTAAATATATGAAGCCAGCTATTACGTCCTCTATACCACCTAGTCATCTGTCCATTTCCTGTTCCTTAAAAATGACAGTGGCTTTCAGACCCTTTCCCATCCTGATTTTCCTCTTCAGGTCATATTCTAATTTGCCATGGTACTTAAAATGTTGACCTGTAATTGAACATAATACTCCAGATGTGTTTTGATCAGAATATAGAAAGACGATTACTTCCCATAAACCAGAAATTACACTTTTATTAATGCAGTCTAAGATCCTTGGCTTTTTAGCAGCCACATCACACTGAATTACAGAGTTGACTGTAATTCAAAATAATATCCAATTTAAAGCAAGTGCTATTCCCCTGCCAGCTGGATAGGGTTTCCCATTTAAATGGAGCATTTAAGCCAAAATGAGGTTAATATGTGACCAGAGGTGACATTAGACCACCAAAGCACATTGGACTCCTAAATTGGTTGACTAATAAGTGTCACAAATCAGCTCAAGTGAAACTGGAAGTGTCAACTACCCTACTTGTCAACAGGAAGAGAAATTGGGGTTGTGGGTGATGGTAATAAACAAGTCACTCCTTAGAATTATTCATAGGTATTTTTCCGAAGGAATAGTCCTATTTATTATACAAATTGCTCTTTTCAGATTTTAATGTGATATTTAAAATTCAACTTCCTTTAATTTTTAAAAACAACATGTTTCTGATTTTAAAATACTTGTTCATCATGGAAATTTGGAAAATATGGCAAATTATAAATAGGAAGAATTAACCTATATTTGCAGAGATAACTCTGTTAACATCTTTTAGTGTCACTGCTTTTTCATTTGAAATTGCTTCAGGAGGAGGAGAAGAGTCACATGAATTAATGAAGCTTTTTAATGTTCAACTTTAATAGGCAAAGATAAGTGCCACTCAGTTTTTTCAACCAGAAAGTGTTTCCCTAAACAACGGAGGGCATGACTACAACTGTATCCAACTCCATTCCAGAATTAGAGAAACTTGATCATAATTTGTCTGTTTCTAATAGGTTGAACCGTATTACACTACCGTATTTTTAGGTAAAAAAAAAGTGTTTGGACATCAGCAATATCATATGGTTCAACATGGTAAAGTTGTGGCAGTCTTACAAAGAGTTTCTTGAATTTTGGAATGTCTTAGAACAATGCTATATTTGATGTAAGTAGCTCCATTTGACTGGATAATGGCAGAGACTGGAAATAAACAAGCTGCACACCCCTATGTTTCCCAATGAGTAAAATGCATAAACTAAACCACCAGAAAATTTTGCAGAAATGTTGATGTGTTAAGTACATTTTAATGTACCTTTAGTGTGTTCAGTCATTGTAATCACATTCTAAAGTTTTAATATGAGTTATTTTCAAAATATGAGTCTTTGGTAACGCCTCTCTGCTTTGCACCTTGACTATTTCTAACATGGTCGGTACTGACCAGGAACTCAAGATTAACGTGCTTAGGAGACCTAAAATAATGAGTATCTTTAGTTCCATTCTTGCATTTTAAGGAAGTCCCAGGTTTATATGTCCATGCATACAGATTTTCAAATAGATTAAATAAAACATCCCTCTCTTGGTCCAAAAAATCTTAAGAAGAGCAGCATAAATCTAATTACTGATACCAATCTTCCGTGTGAGCTGCACTTGGGCGAAATTTTTTTTTGTGATTATTGCTTAGTGATTAACTATTCAATTGAATTAGGCTTCATTTTCCATTTTCCTTGCCTTTCAAGGTATAATTAAAGCCTAATGCCAAATCTCACTAGAGCTGTCATCAATAACTTCCACTTAACCACTTTTAAGAAGACAGCCAGGCTTTAGGTTCAGACAAGGAGGCTACAATTCACAACTTACTGTTTAGATGACCCTTAGAAGCCATTCTTGGTCAATAATTCAAAGCAGTGTTCAACTTTCTTTATGAGGGAGAAGGAATTAACCTTTCATGTTCTTATAGCCATGCTTCATCCAAGCAAATGTAAATCATTTAGATTGAAAATATAACATGATAAAGAAATTTTACCTCTGTACCCAGGTGAACCAGCGTGTGTTAGAAAAGCAGTCATTTCTTTTACACTATTCCGGAAACAAAAGAATAACTGTGCTCTAGTTAAGCTGAGAAAACTGCTTGTTAGGCTGATACTGGAAAAGGAAGAGGTCAGAGGCACCAACAAATAGCTGCAGTGATTGCCAAGAGGCGGGTTACAAAGAAAACAAATGACATGTGAGCCACTATATTTAACAGCATTTCATTATGTACAATAAGAAAATACCCTCCTACTTATTACCTCCATGAATCCCCTCAACAACTTGGAGTGATATTGTTTTGGCTTTACACAAAAGAAACTGAAGCTAGGAGACATTTAGTGATCCACTGAGGATCACACAGCACAGCCAGAGCTTGAGTTCAAGACCTGAATCTGTAATTTGTGTCTTCCCACTGTCCCACAGCTACTGATACAGCCTTGTGTGTTCTTCATTCTCCTTGAAAGCCAGGTAGGGAAGTATATTCAATGCAAGCTGGTGGAAAGGTTCATCTTTCCTCTGTGTAACAGAAACGACAGACATGGTGACCTTCCACTCAGGAAAGTGAAGGCAAATTCAGCGACAAACTTTACATCAGTAATGAAGTCAGTGTGTCTTGACGAGTAATTTATTTTCAGGTAATACAAAGTTTAGTTACAGGGAGTACACATTTCTTTAATTTTGGGGGGAATCATAGAATAATTATATGTACTTTTTTCCTTTTTAGAGTCCAAATAGTACAGAAAGGTGTAAAATGTAAACTAATTATATCCCCATCTCAATTTCCCACTCTCGTGCTCATTCCTATTTTGAAACTTTAACTGTTTTAACTATCTTTGTTAATTTGGTGGTTATCACCATACTTGTAAAAAATAGGCTTACATGTAGCTCTATTATTTGATGTATACATTTATAATTTTTCTTTGAATTGTACTATAAAGGATGAGCAATTAAGCTTACTTTTACTACCTCCCACACTGTTTCAATTCCTTTCCTCTACTTTTAAAATAATTATTATGTTATTAAATATAACATATATAATCGTTGTATTAGGTAGTTTTATTTTTCTTTCAGATGAATACCTTTGCAACTCTGAATAATACACGTGGTTAAGTACTCATATGTGAGACTAAAACAATGGAAAGTGTGACATCAAAGTTTTGTAAATGGGAAGGGCTTCTGGATGGGAGGCTTCACCTCAGGCAGAAGAAAAGATAAAGGCTATACATGAGAGGACATGCCATAAAGCTAGCTTGAATTTATTGCATTAAAATATGGAAAAATTGTTAATTTATATATGTGATTATGTATTATGTATATAATTTATATATTTAATTTATGTATGTAATTAATGTTTTCCATATCCTAATGCAACAAATTGGAAATATATTATATATATTTACATATATAGGAAATGGCCTTTATAGTAAAAGCTTCTGCATTTCGTCATTCATTTAAAGATATTTTGTATGTTATATCTTACTGGTAGAAGTAGGCTTCATCAAATCAATAGATTTAGAAAAACGTGTCATGGTCAATAAGAAGAAAAATCACTGTTGAGAAAGACAGTTGATCCAGAAAATGAGAAAGGAGAAGAGAGAATTCTTGGGGCCATGAGAAAGGGGACTGGGCAGGCAAGTCAGAAGTGTTTGAGGAGAAGACATAATCAAAATTCCACGATCATGATTGTGAATGCATATTAGGGATAAAAGAGAAAACAGTAATCTGCAAGCTTACAGGCATATTTTGGCCTGTTTTGTTTTTCTACCACTGGCATGTTTGTAAATGGTACAAATAAACCAAATGCTTTTGGATCAACTTTGATTTGCCTGTGCAACTTGCTAACTCTATGAAGGAAACATGGAAGTGGGCATCGAGCCCATTCTTCTGGAGGTTTCTATGAATTAGAGAAGGATGCTGGAATTGTGTTTCACAGGTTCACAGCTGGAGAGCAATTTACCTCAAGGTGAATCCTATTTGAGTCTCACTCATATCTTATTTACATGATATTTAAATGAGACTTTGGACTTTTGAGTTGATGCTGAAACTACTTAGAACTTTTGAGGCTATTGGGATGGAATGGAAGTATTTTGTGTGGGAGAAGGATGTGAATCTGGGGGGAACAAGCTTGGAATGCTATGGTCTGAATATTTGTTCCCTGCAAAATGTATATGTTGAAATCTTAACTCCCAAGATGACGGTAATAGGTGGTGGGGACTTTGGGAGATGATTGGGTCATGAGGATTGTAAGGGATTAGTGCCCTTATAAAAGAGGCCTCACAGAGACCTCTCCCTTCCACCAGATGAGGACACAGCAAAAGTTGCCTTCTGTGAGAAAGTTGGCCCTTCATCAGACACCAAATTTGCTTTGATCTTAGACTTCCCAGCTTCTGGAACTGTGGGAAATAAATTTCTGTTGTTTACAAGCTACCAAATCTATAATATTTTGTTATAGTAGCCCAAATGGATACCCTCAGATAAATGAACACACACACAGACACACGTACACAGAAAGCAAACAAATTAACATCTTTTCTATAAATGCACTTAGAATGATGAGTTTTGGGCAGCACTCTACTATTCTCTTACTATCTTTCCTAGCTTCATCAGATACAATTATCGTATGATACTTTGTTTTTGGATATCTCTATTTTGAAATAGACATATGGCCTCAGAACTGGAAGCAAAGTTATTTCTTATGATTAACACAAATTTAAATATTCATAGACATTATATTTGATCATTAAGAAAAACTGAAGTGATTTTAACATAGAATGTTTTTATTTTGTCCATCAAAACTCAACCCCCATACAAATATTATAAACAAAGGTGTAATTAAAGTTAAGATTCATCCCCATATTAAGATAGATTGTCTTAAGATATGTAACCTATTGTTTCTTCTTTACCAAAATCTATGCGATGCTTGGAAGGACATATTGAAGAAGTTGATAGTTTTTTATCATCATTAATTTTAGGAAGCTGTAAAAGTATTCTGTTAACATAAAATATATCATTTATGTTTTAGCAATTTTTCTTAAAGTATGCTTAATCAATGAGTATTTCACAATGTATAGTTTTCTCATCTACCATTTTTAGATAAAATTTCAGATAGTAGAAATTTTCAAGTTCTATAATAATACATTTATATACTACATCTAAAAGTGATGTGATAAACCAATAACAGACAATGTTACATAATAATGAATGTTACCATAAATTTTATCTAAGAGTGTAAAATTTGTTTTCCTACATTTAGGAATTTTCTTCAATGTATATTTTTTAACTAACAAAAATAATGAGGAACAGATACTGCTTTTTGAAATATGCCTTATAATATATTTCCTTCTAATCCGGATATGTCACATTTTATTTACCTGTCATTTTAAGATTCTCATGAGGAGTATAAAAGTAACACCACAAGTAATCACAATTATGTAGAGACATTTTGATTCATTTTACCTTTTATCATATCATTCATACATCAGCAAGCATGAGAGGGTGAGTGAGTTTTTATCAATAAATCAGTGGTGGGTAGTGGTTGTTGATGGGGTATAGGTATAAAATCTCTATCATTATGATGATTGCCATCTACTATACCCCACTGACTATGCAGTATTGCTGTAATACATGTATATCATCACAGTTTGATGACACATAAAATTAGCTGCTTACATATTTGTATTTGATAATGATATCCTAAAACATGTCAGGCTTGAGGGTAACTGGCTCATGGATCTACTTCATCATTCTTTCCAAAGTTAAAGCTTCTTGCATCTAAGAAGCAAACAGTACCCAAACATTCCCTGGACTAGCCATTATCATACATCTGCTGTTTTATTGCCAACTGCTAAAAATGTGTGATGTTCTGTAGGACATTGGTCAGGGTGGTGGGAGAAATTATAGGGAAAGATGCAAACCTTCTTGGAAGGCCAGGAGGTTTTGCAAAAGCTTTGAAAGAAAATTTGACTGAAGGCAGCCAAATTCTCTTATCTGGAGCCTAAGAGCAAAGGGCAGATAACAAGGGAATGTAAAGGAACTTATCTAGATAAGTTTGTTTACTCCTGTCTCCAGAAACCAACCTTTGATCATTCGTATGTAGGACTGCTCTCCACTTGGGGGGTTGACAAAGTTTATTACCCGCAAATTGTGTTTGCACCACACCTTTGTCATTAAATCTGTACTAAATAAATGTGAGTGTTGCTGGCTTAGGGGGGCTGCTAACTCTCTTCAGCCCCTATTGCCAGCAGTCCCCTAGCCCACTCTTTCACTGGATACCTGTATCTGAGTACTCCTGTCATTCGTTGCTTGGCCAGTCTGCAGGGCACACTTGGCAATTGTTCATTAATGTTCATAGTACTGTTAGTTGATATGCAGAATTTCTCCTACTAATTAAATAATGCTTTGATAAATCTGAGGTACATTATACACATGCTCCTTGACTTAGGATGGGGCTACATCCTGATAAACCTACAGTAAATTGAAAATATCATAAGTCAAAAATGCACTAAGTATACCTAACCTCACTGGGTGTGGTAGCTCACACCTGTAATCCCAGCACTTCGGGAGGCTGAAGTGGGCAGATGGCTTGGACTCTGTAGTTCGAGACCAGTCTGGGCAACCCCATCTCTACAAAAAAATACAAAAATTAGCAGGGCGTGGTGGCAAGTGCCTATAGTCCCAGCCGCTTGGGAGGCTGAGGTGGGAAGATCACTTCAGCCCAGAAGGTCAAGCCTACAGGGAGCTGTGATTGTGCCACTGGACTCCATCCTGGACAATGGAGTGTGACCCTGTCTCAAAACAAACAATAGAAAACCTAACCTACTGACCTACCTTAAATGTGCTCAGAACAGTTAAATTAGCCTACAGTTAGACAAAATCATCTGGCAGCATAGTACACTGTTAAGTATCAGTTTACCTTTGTGATCACATGTCTGGAAGCTGTGGCTCTTTGCTGCTGCCCGGCATTGGGAGAGAGTATTGTATCACATATCTCTAGCCTAAGGGATCAAAATTCAAAATTCAAAGTATGCTTATTAATGAATGCCTATTGCCTTTACACCATCATAAAGTTGAAAAAATCATAATTTGAACCATTGTGAGTCAGGGACTGTCTGTACTTATATGAGTACATTTTTAAAAACATAGTACAACCACTATGGAAAAAAGTGTGGAGATTCCTCAAAGAATGAAAAGTAGATTTTCATTTGATCCAGCACAATTTCACTACTGGGTATCTACCCAGAGAAAAATAAGTCATTATATGAAAATTATAATTGCACATGCATGTTTATAACAGCAAAATTTACAATTGCCAAAATATGCAAACAGCCCATATGTCCATCAGTCAATGAGTGGATAAAGCAAATGTAATATATATATATATTATATATATGTTATATATATAATATATATATTCACACACATACACACACACACACCGTGGAATACTAGGCGATAAAAAGGAACAAAATAATGGCATTCACAGCAACCTGGATGAAATTGGGTGCCATTATTGTAAGTGAAGTAACTCAGGAATAGAAAACCAAATATCATATGTTCTTACTCATAAGTGGGAGCTAAGCTATGAGAACACAAAGCCATAAGAATGATACAATGGACTTTAAGGACTTGAGGAAAAGGGTGAGAGCAGGGTGGGGGATAAAATACTATTCATTGGATACAGTGTATGCTGCTCAGGTGATGGGTGCACTAAAATCTCAGAAGTCACCACTAAAGAACTTAATTATGTAACCAAACACCATGTGTTTCCCAAAAACGTATTAAAATTAAGAATTAAAAATTTTAAAACCCTATAGATAGCCTAATAAAATAATACTCCTAAATAGTGACATAATCTATATATTTTGAACACCAACCTACGTAGGTTTATTTTGATATGGGAGAAAGGAAACAATGACTAATTTGGGGACTAGAAAATAAAGTACCAACTGTAAAATAGGAACTCTAGGGTAATTCAGTTAAGAAGAGCTGCATCTATCCAGTACCTATTGTCCAGCCCCATGGATGGCTCTGCAAGGAACACCACAAAGAATGAAACCACTTTTGCCAAAATTATAACAGTGAGAAAATTATGACAGTGGGGGTGATCTCTTCTGGCCAACCCCCATCTTATCTTCAACCTTTAAGTTGCTCCTAATTATTCCTAGACTTGGACCAAGCTAACTTTGGGAGACATTTAGTTTATAGTTTAAATGATATTAAATAATATCATAGTAGTAATAGCTCTTACCCAAAACTCAACTGCCTTTGTAAAGCTAATGAAAGTCCACCAGACTAGGAGAATGAGAATAGTTTATGTCTTATGAGAATAGTTTAGCCAAATTCACGTTGAATTTGGCTAAGGTGTAGACATAAACTATTACTAGCCATTATTCCAGAGGTTGCAAAGTATGCAACTTCCCCAATTACTCCTGCAGATAGCATCACTATTGTAGAACCTAAGATTGGTCATTCAATATATCTTTTCAGGTTTTTTGCATGTCTGACAACCGATGGTTCCACCTACAGACTGCTCCTGTGGCCCCACCCAGAAGTGACTCAGTATGCATGAGGATCATTTCCCACACCCCTGTGAATGCACAACCAGCCGATCAGCAGCAAGCACCCATTGCCTAGTCATGCCCTCCTCTTCTCCCAGACTATCTTTGAAAAACCCTAGCCCTCAAATTTTTGAATTTTCAGAGAGACTGGTTTGAGTAATAATAAAACTCCAGTCTCACATTTAGCTGGCTCTACATATGTAAAAGTCTTTCTCTATTGCAATTCCCCTGCCCTGATAAATTGGCCCTATCTGGGTAGTGGGCAAGAAGAACCCACTGGGTGGTTACAAGAAGAAGAATTTATGATATGCACAGGTGCAGAACTCATCAACTTTCCTCTGCTGTATTCATATACAGAATTAACTTTTAAAAATATTTGGGGATTTGTAGGGTATAAAAGTGGGAGTGTAGCAACATAGGTCCGTGTATTGAGTAGTCATGTATTGTAGGTTGAGGGGATGAATGAATGAATGAATGAGATGCTTATGAAATGAGTGAGTATGAAAAAATAGTGTTGAGAAGTTTGTGAGATGAGTGGAGTGGCCCCTATGAGTAGAAGGTCTACAACTCAGATATTCTGGGTAGACATAACTTTAAGTGATTTTATTCTGATTTAATGTTTTCATGGGGGAAACTATTGCCAGAATAATTTTTTTAAGAAGAGAAGGGGAAAAAAACTGTTTTGTAACTATGTGTCCTGATTTAGGGCTTGGAAATTAGGGTCACCATACTTACCAGTGTGTATTTTAATAACTCACTCATGGGTTTTAAGATGCCTGGGTTCTGTAAGTTTCCTCCCAGACAAGATAATCTACACAAAGATGAACTTCCTCAAGAACATATTCTGCACTAAATATCTGAAATGGAAGGATTTATGGGAGGTTTTATGTTTGCTATTTAGGCATGGACTATCCTCTTTCGATTAAGTTTTTTTTTCTTTCTATAACAGATCAATACATTTTACCTGAGTAATAAAGCAATTTCGTAGAAATCAATCTTCAATCCTGATTTATTCTGAGTGGTTTGCGTCAGTGACTGGGAGATAATTCACAAGATCTGTCTGCCGTTCCTCTGCCAACAGGGTCTTGACACCTGGCCAGAGAACAGTTGTATCTAATCCTCCTTGTTAGCTCATCCCCAGAGAGGCTTCTTTCAGCTGGTCTGTGAAATGACTTGAGTGGCTACTATTCAGAAACAGGGAGTTAGAAAAACGAGGAGAGAGAGAGAGGGAGAATGGAGAAGACAGAGGGAGGGAACAGAAAAGAGGCAGAAAGAATACGAGCAAGAGAAAATTTTAATTCCGTCTGGTGAGAACAAATTTTTGTTGTGCATGTTAGGGGTGGGTGTTTCCTATCAGAACGAAATAAGCAATAATAGTGGGTTAGCAAAAGGTCTCAGTTCATTAGAGGAAATGTGGTAGTTTTCTCAATTGAGGTAGACGCTCACAGGAGGAAGCTCCGTAAACAATCTCAATGTGTGGCTTAACAGCTGTCTTTTGCAGCCACTAACATTTTTAATAAGGTGGGAAAAGATGGAGAGCAACACTTAAGAGTTTTCTTTCTTTTGTCTTATCTTTCAACACACACACACACACACACAAACACACCAGACAAATGGTTTAATGGTTAACTCTTCAGACTTTCATTGAGGCAGATTTAAAAAAATAATAATAATAAAAGTTGCCAGCAAAAACCACAGATAAGACTGGAAAGAGGAACAGCCCCTTACAGGGCTTTTATCTCCTGCCCATCATCTCAAATTGTCTTGTTTACTCCCCTGAATCCTGATCGGGCACCATTACTGCACTCAGTGTCCACAGCACTTTAGTGAAGGGAAAATTAATTCT
This sequence comes from Macaca thibetana thibetana, assembly GCF_024542745.1. Taxonomy (NCBI): domain Eukaryota; kingdom Metazoa; phylum Chordata; class Mammalia; order Primates; family Cercopithecidae; genus Macaca; species Macaca thibetana. Next base: position 91,301,549 of record NC_065592.1, read on the forward strand.
GAATTACTGGCCCCATAACTGCCTGCTTCTTCACATGATCTGTCAGGAAAATAAGCAGACAATAGCTAGCTAAGTGGATTTCTGCTTGCTGCCATTCACAGGAGAAGGGACAGGTGTTCAATGGGGCTTCTTTCTTTCCCCAACTGCTATTTCACAATACATAGAGGAGGAGTTTAATTGCTTGCACCCACCTGCACCCTTGTCATTTCTTGGTTTTATTGGTTTTAATGAAAATATTAAGTGCACTCTAGGAACAGCAGCTAAGTGACATTTTGATTGAAATACACAAGGAAATGTATAATGGAAGCAGGCACTATTACAATGTTAATAGAAACTGAAAGAAGTAACATCCAGAACAACATTTTTGCTATTGTTATGCATATAGCTAGTCATCAGAAGGGTAATAGGGGACTGAAAAAAAATGGCTCTTGGTAAAAGAGGCTTTCACCTCAGCTACCTGACTTTTTTTTTGGTTTTGTTTTCTAGAAGAATAAAGTGGCCAGCTTTGATGTATTTTCTTTCATTAGACACCTCTTAGGTAACATTCATGGTCAAGTATATATTGGAATACCTTTCCTCTTCTCTGGAATCACAACTCAATAGCGTTTCTAGAGAGAAGTTGGATTTATTGACACGAATATAGGATGAAAACAATGATTCCTTGCAGGTGAACTCTCTTCCCAGTAGCAAAGATGTGCTGCCTGAGCCCATCTCTTAGACTCAAAATAAAGGAAGAAAAAAGTCAAAATAAAAATTATGCTATGATGCATCCTCGATGCATGTAATGTTTATTTCTATCTTGACCATTACAATAACATGAAATTGTGTAATGAATATAAAATGAAATAACATTGTCATCCTTAACAAACACGTATGCACATACATGCACACACATACATAAATTGTCCCACAGAGTTTAAATTGCTAATATAGAAAATTAATGATCTCATACATTTTATATCTTTTTATTTAAAAGAATAGGCCAGGCGTGGTGGCCCACACCTGTAATCTCGGCACTTTGGGAGGCTGAGGCAGGCGGATCACAATGTTGCCATGGGGTCCTTGCTCCCAGAGCTCCCAAGATAGTGGCGGGCTGTTTCCAAAATGGTGGCAGACTGCTTCCAAAATGGCGGCAGGTGACTTCCAAGATGATGGCAAGCCTTATATTCTCTGACCTGGGGTTCTTGGCCTCACAGATTCCAAGGAATAGAATCTTGGGCCATGCAGTGAGTATGATAGCTCTATTAGAAGCAGTAGGTCACAGAAGAGAACCGTGGAACCCAGTGATTAGTGTTCAGCCCGATTAGGACCAACCAAGGCCCTTAGCCATGCAACAACAATGGCCAGCCTTTAGCCCGATCAGGAGTGGCAATGGGCACCTCACTGGATCAGGAGCACAGGGGACACCCTGCTGGATCCAGATGGATGGAAGTCAGCAGCAGGTCTGCGACTGTGGCAAACAGCAGTGGTGGACGGTGGGCGAAAGCTCAGTTTGAGCCGTAACAAACATGGACCAGAAGAGTGCAACTGCAAGATTTAATAGAGTGAAAGAGTGGAAACAGAGCTCCCATACAAAGGGAGGGGACCCAAAGAGGGTAGCCATTGCCGGCTCGAATGCCTGGGCTTCTATCCTGATCATTGTCCCTCCTGCTGTGCTCTCAGGCAATAGATGATTGGCTATTTCTTTATCTCCTATTTTTGCCTAATTAGCATTTTAGTGAGCTCTCTTTACTACCTGATTGGTCAGGTGTGAGCTAAGTTGCAAGCCCCATGTTTAAAGGTGGATATGGTCACCTTCCCAGCTAGGCTTAGGGATTCTTAGTCGGCCTAGGAAATCCAGCTAGTCCTGTCTCTCAACAAGGTCAGGAGTTTGAGATCAGCCCGGCCAACATGGTGAAACCCCGTTTCTACTAAAAATATAAAAATTAGCCAGGCATGGTTGTGTGCACCTGTAGTCCTAGCTACTTGGGAGGCTGAAGCAGGAGAATCACTTGAACCTGGAAGGTGGAGGTTGCAGTGAGTCAAGATCACACCACTGCACTCCAGCCTGGGTGACAGAGCGAGACTCTGTCTCAAATAAATAAATAAATAAATAAGTTAGAATATTTTCTAGTGTGTATTGAGTGACAGAAAACAACATATTCTTCATTGATAATGTTCCTAAATGTATATAGCCATATAAAAGAGCAATGTGCATGCTTTAGTAGGAAGGTCTCTGTTCATCCAGGATTTAAAAGAATGAGGAAAGCTTATAATATTTGACAATACTAAAAATACAACAGAGAAATCTGTGTTGCATACATGTAGTTGTCTCAGGGATTCTTTGCCCAGTACACACCTAAATAAATGACCTCATTTATTCATTCATTCATTCATTCATCCATTTGTCACTTCATCCATCCATTCATCCATCAATTTATCCATCTCTTGTATCAGAATCTTTTGGCTGCAAGTTACATATTATTCTCCTAAAAGTGCCTTAAGAGATGGTCATTTGTTGACTCATAACAAGATACCCCGGGTCAGGGAAGCTCCGTGTTTGGTGCAGTAATTCAATGGTGTTGTCAAGGAACCAGGTTTCTTTGATATTTTCTTTCATTCATTTCAAGCCTGTTAGTTTTTATTTTTAAGCTTGCCCTCCTGACTGAAAACTGACTACAAGTATCACACTCTTAATAGATAATATTCCAAGATAAGAAATTTAGGTGCCTCCCTTTTTATTTGGGAAGAAAATTCCAGAAAGCCCCAGGTCCCAGTGGTAGAACTGAGCCAGTGGTCCACTCCTTATCCAATTCCTGACAAAGGAGACTTGGGATTGCTGTTATTGGCATAGAGTAATCATGAACTTAGGACTGGGCCAGTGGTATGTGGTAAATGTGCAATAATCTGTTCTTTAAAGGGGGAAAAAAGGACACTCTTTGATCGTAGTATTGGCTGATTTCTGTAGTGCAAACACTTCCATCCTGGCTGATTTCAGGCTACCAATGTGGCTTCACTGAAGCAGAGTTGGGAAGAGTGATGCACAATAGGCTCCTGCAAGCCAGAATGAATTATCTCCAGCACCCATTGGACTGGGTCCTTTTACCCTGAGCTGACTCCGCCCAATATCTGAACCAAATCCAGATTCTTTTAGAGAGAGAGAAGGGAAAATTGTTGTTTGGCATGGTACCTACAATGTCTGTCACCTTTATTTGTTCATTTATGCAACACATACTTTTTTTGCCCCATAGGTATTGAAGATAAGTACTAGACATTTTTGAGTGTCCCACGTTATCTATGCCTCTTTATGAGACAGTCTGATCAGTCACACAACCTTTGCCAATTTGCTAATGAGCAATGTACTATGCCATTACAATAGACCTGAAGGGAGCAACCACATACAAACTAATGATAGGACTCTGCACAAACAGAAAGGCATGGGACAAATCAGTCTGGCTCTCTTAGCAATTTGAAGTAACTGATCAGTAATTAATATTGAATCTGGAAGGTCTTGTTGAATTGGGGCAAGCTAGTGTATGCAACATGAACAATCAATACGATGCTGTGAAGAAAGGGAAAATGAAGCTGATCCTTAGAGAGTGGTAAAATAAGAGAGGAAATGGGGTTACAGAAATATGGAAAGAGTGATTTCAATTCTTGACATTCAATTCTAATCCCTCTTGAGGCCCAGCTGCACCTCACTTCCTGCCCTTAAAAGCAGCCTTAATGTATATCCTTGTGTGAGCCATTATTTTATTTTCCTCATCAATTAGTTTTTTTCTTTCCTTTCTTAATTTTTTTTCCTCCTTTCTTTATTGGGGTGTGTGTGTGTGTGTGTGTGTGTGTGTGTGTGTTTAAGAGACAGATTATCACTGTGTCACCTAGGCTGGAGTGTATTGGTGCAGTCGTAGCTCACTGCAGCCTTGAACTTGCTGGCGCAAGTCCCCCCGAGGTGTAGCTGGGATTACAGGTTCAATTAGAGTTCTTCAAATAGTTGTTTTTATTACCTCAAATGAGTTTCAATGTCTTTCAATCAAAACAGTCTTAACACAATATAGAATAGAACACAAAAGGGAGCATGAAACTACTGTCCTCAATGAGTTCGTAATCTAAGTGTAAAGATTCAGAAATAAACCAATAGGCAAATACTTCCCAAGGCAAAAAATCTTCACTTAGATAAAGCAGACTAGCACACTTTGGCTAGTCTTTAAGCCACAAGAGAAGGTTCTCTAGTGATATTTAAAGACTTTCAGAATCATTTTAATTTGGTGTGCCATCAAAAGAACTGCTCGCTGTAATTAGAAGATGTTTTTAGGTATAAAATTTTAGTCCAACTTTATCCCTATTCTTTCAAGGTTCCACTTCTGCTTTGTTAGACCACTCTCACCCCCACGGAAGATGATAATCAGAGTCGTCAGCACCTCTAAGTCAACGCAGAAACTCCCCCTCACAAAGAAAGGGAAAGTCCTTTACACAGCACACATCTCTGCCAGGGACATAAAGGAACACATGTGGTGTCATTGTCTCTAAAGTAGTTCTGAAGAATTAGACTGTTTCACCCCAGTAAAACAAAAGATTTTGCAAAATCAGAAAACATTCTCTAAAACACACGTCTTCTGAAGTGTGATTTGGGTGTCTTACCTTGAATAGGTAAAAATAGAATATGTGACTCCACGGGCAGAGTTCTCTGTTTTAAAAGGCTTTTGGCACCTGATAACGTTCCTCCCAGTGACTATTGAGTTATAGTCTGTTTGGGACGAAGGTAAAGGAATGTTTTTGGTGCAAATACAAAAAGAATCAGTTACATATTCCATGCAAACACTTCCTTTCTGCCTGTGTTTTGTTTCTTCCTTCACTGTTGACCTTCACTTACTGGCTCAATTTCAGTTTATGCAATTATACTCTGATGATCTGAAGCTCACTCTGCTGTCACTTCAGTTGGTTAAGGGGTTCTTCTTTACTTCTCCTTTAATAGTCATGCTAAGTGGCTGTAGAGAGCATTATTGCATTTGCTCGATCTCACTTCTGTTATCACTGAAGCCAGTCTGGGTCACATATAAACATCAGAGACTGCCATATTGGATGGCAGAAATCACATAAGTGTGTTATAAATGTCTTTGTCTTAAAAGAGTGAAAAATATATCATTATGGGAACCAAAAGATGTGTCCCATCAGCCACGATGCATCCAGATCTCCTGTAGGGTAACCCTTTATAAAATAAACTTAAATAATTTATGATTACCAAAAAACTAAAGTTTGTATTTCTTAAGCATGGCCCATGGGTCACTGTCATTAGGATCCTAGGTATGGAGATGTGCTGAAGTAAACACTTCTGTGATCCATTTCAAACCTCCTGAATCACAAAACCTGCAATTGCAGTTGGGAATCTGAATTTTTAAAAATATTTCTTTGTAATCCCAATGCATAATTAAATACGAAAACAACTGATTAGATGATAATTCTAGAGAAACTGATGCAAAGTAAGAATCGTTCTAAACTAAAGCTCTTTAAGCATCTCTTATACTCTCTACTTTTAGTTTTCTCTGGATTTTCCTTAGAGCACAACCATCTTCATTAAACTGTTGAAATAATATACTCTATCAATTAGAAAAGACTTTTAATACATAAACAAGTAAACCCCTATATATCAGTGACTTAAAGTAACAAAATTTTGTTTCTCATTCGTGCTATATACCCATTGTAGATTTAATTGGAGACAGTACATTCAATGTTAATAAAAGTTTCAAATTTGATTCTGAGTAATATAGATGAATGTCTTAAGATTCAAAAGCTATTAACAGAAGGAGACAGTGTGGCAAAAACTACAGATAAAATAGAGGTAATAAACATATCATTTGGTTCATTCATGACCATAAAAGCCCAATAAGTAAGGCCAGGCATGAAAAAGGTGGGGATGGGGGTATTAAAAGAAACTACAATTGTTTGTAGCAAATTGTTTCAAAACGTCAAGAGCAAAATATTTCCTCTGACTCAAATATAGTTATTTTCACCCAGTCAGTGACGGAGGCAGAATGAAGAAGCTGCTTGCCTACAACTAAGGCCTTTCCTACCACTGCCTCTTAATTTATTTGTCCCAGCTTGACTCCTTACATTTTGGTGGTAAATCACACCTCAATGAACACCTTAAAATGCCTAATGACTGAACCCCTTCACTTCATAATTCCTTAGGCTTTGTTTTCTCTCACTGAAAACTGTTGAGAGAAGCGAGTTTAGTACTGAGTATTTCCTGTCTGTTTCCCTGAGTAAACAGTGACTTTAAAGAAAAAATAGTTCAGAGAGGGGAACTTCTCCCCCTATGTTGAGGTTAACTTTTCACACTCAACCCTCTTTTTGCTTCCAGAACTCGCTATTCAGCGTCAGAACTCGTGAGACACCTTGACTAAAATCTCACTATGTTCGTTGGGGGAAAAACACTGACCTTAAATATTACAAGGTAGAACTTGTGCAAAACTTTTATTAATTGACAATATGACAATAATATCTATGGTTATTTGGATCAAATATTACCAGTATTCCGTAACTGCTTTACCAAAGTGACCTGTCCAGAGAGCCAAAGAAATAGACTGTCAAGATGTCATTTCCGGGTAACCACCTCCCAGAAAATATGGACTGCAAAAGTTACTGGGTCTATGAGGTGCAAAAAAACCCAAGCCTCCTATTTCCCTATAGTCCCGAGTAGCTGAGACTATAGGCATAACATACTGCCATGCTCGGCAATTTTATTTTTTTTTCAGACACGGGGTTTCACTATGCTGCTCAGGCTGGTCTCAAACTCCTGGCCTCAAGCAATCCTCTCATCTTGGCCTCCCAAAGTGCTGGGATTATAAGTGTGAGCCACCATGCCCAACTTTAAAGCCATAGGAAACTCTCTGATACATGTCACTGTCTTATCCAAAAAAATTTTTAATGAATTCCTGTTAATAACAAAGGTGAAAATCCTAAACCTGGTACCTTGCATAACCTGTTGTTAATCTAACTTTGCACCTTCATTTTCCACTTCTCCAAAGTGTGCTTCTTACATTTTAATTAACTAAATTATTCTCCATATGTGTTCTGTATTCTTCAACCTCTATAACTTTGCACAATCCATATCCGAAGTCTAAGAGGCCCTGTTTTCCATCTTCATGGGTTCAAATCCTACCCACCTTTCAAAGCCTTCCTCTACCCAACAAATAATGCCTCCACCAGATGCAGCCTTGATTTCTCCCATGCCAGATCTTTATCTTCCCCTTCATCAGGGCATGTGATGGTTAATTTTTAGATGTCCACTTGATTGGATTGAGGAATACTTAGAGAACTGGCAAAACATTACTTCTGGGTGGATCTGTGAGGGTGTTTCCAGAGGAGACAGGCATGCGAGTCAATGAACTTAATGAAAAAGATCCACCCTCAGTTGGATAGGCACTATCCAATTAGTTGGGGGCCTGGATACAACAAAAAAGGAGGGGAAAGCATTTTTCTCTTCCTCTCTGTCTTTGAGCTGGGACCTTCTGCTTCTCCTCCTCTTGTACATCATAACTCCAGGCTCTTTGGCTTTTGGACTCCAGGATCTAATACTAGTGGCCACCTCAGTCCTCAGGCCTTAGGTCTTAGACTAAGAATCATACCATCAGGTTCCCTGGTTCTGAGGCTTTTGGACTTGAACCGAGCCATGCCACAGTTTGGTCCCTCTGGAGCGCCCTAACAGAACATTTATTTCCTAATTTCCGATATAGTTCAGCAAATTGCTTACTCCCTCAACCTCAGCCGAGACTAAACATTCTTTGAAGGAAAAGTCTGATTAATGTTGTCCTTTGCAGCACCTAATGTTGTGCCTTACACTCAGCAGATGCGCAATTATTATGGTCAGAATGAAAATGTATTTAGTACCTGTATTACCTTTGTTAGGTGCTTTCTAGAATTTTATCATTGTAAGCATGACAATAGTCCTGTGCAGTTATCATTACTATTATTATCCCCTTTTTGCAGATAGTAATCTGAGGCTTCTTGGGGTGTCTATGGCACTGCTTATGAAAATTTAAGGTGTATCAATATCATCTGGAAGGCTATTTAAAACACAGATGGTCACGCCTGTAACCCCAGCACTTTGGGAGGCTGAGGCAGGCAAATCATGAGGTCAGGAGATCGAGACCATCCTGGCTAACACGGTGAAACCTCGTCTCTACTAAAAATACAAAAAATTAACTGGGCATGGTGGCAGGCACCTGTAGTCCCAGCTACTCGGGAGGCTAAGGCAGGAGAATGGCATGAACCTAGGAGACAGAGCTTGCAGTGAGCCAAGATCACGCCACTGCACTCCAGCCTGGGCAACAGAGTGAGGCTCTGTCTCAAAAACAAACAAACAAACAAACAAAAAATCAGATGGGTCCCACCCTCATAATTTCTGCTCCGGTAAATCTAGGGTGAACCTAATAATTTGTATGTCTATAAACTTCCCAGGCCATATTCCTGTTGTCGCAGGAACTACCCTTTGAGAACCCCTGACCTATGACACCGTGGCTGCCTCCTTGCCTCCCTTTCATTGTTCTAGGTGAGATGAATATCTGAACAATGGCAGAATTTACATTATCAAAAGATGTTGTGAACATTGCTTATTCTAAATTCCCTCTTCTGTAAATCTTATTTAATAGGTTATATTAAAAATAAGTTAGAGGGGAAGGTTATACAGTGAAAGAAGAAAAGGGAAAGAAGGGAAGGGGTTTAGTGAGGCTTATAATATCTGTTTATATTTATTTACATTCCAGTGATATGAAAAACATCTGAGAATGTTAAATTATGATCACTACTGCCTACTGGTAGAATTCTAGATCAATTGGAAAGAATGTAAGACATTTCTTCTCTTCCAACTTTACAGATGCAAAAAGGGGCTCTGAGAGCTGACCTGTGCTTTAGACTCAGAAGCATGCTTTTTAATATCATATTGAATAAATGAACATTTTTTCTTCTAAGGACAAGTTTTCTGACTTTTAATCTTAACTTTGTCACAAAGCGAATAAAAAGAGAAGCCTCTGGAGAATTTTTCAAATGGAAGCACATTTTAATTTTGGGATGATGTTAATGGAAATACTATAATAAAAATTCTCTTTTCCTTTGAAAAATTTTCTGAGAGGCAAAATAGTGCAACACTAAAAAATACAATGATGTGGCAAACAGCCCTTCTTTGGGGCTTTTGGGATTGAAATTAAAGTTTCTTAAAGGTGATTCCCATCAAGTAGGTCAAAGGTTCAGCAATGTGGATCTTTTCGAGATTTATTTGTGTTTTCCCAGAGGTTTCTGAGAAGTGGCCCGTTCCTGCTCTATGACTGTCTTCAGAGATGGTGCGTCCTGGTATGTGACCCTTAGCATATTAAAATTCTGAGATAGTTTTAAAAAATAAAGCTGTGCAATTTAGTGGTTGTCATTAAAAGACACAGGGTGGTAAACAAGATGATTATTTGAAAATAGAAATAGAAAAAAACAAACATTCTTAGAGGATATTCTTCAGCTCCTCATTACCTCCAACCTGCGTTACTGTCCAGTTTACTTAGCAGCCTCCAGTTTTAGTGACACTTCAATTCGCTCCACTCCCATCCAAGTGCTCTTTCTAATATGATTTTATTCCTGCCCTGCTTAGAATTCCTTAATAATTCACCATTTTCTGCAGGAAAATAATAGATTACCTTTTGTGTTGTATCCCAAACAGGGTTGCACGTGATTCATTCCACTGTCCACTATGTCTTAAGTTGCAGTAACGCTAAGCTCCTACTCTTCCTTCAAACCTGTTTTTTTGTTGTTGTTGTTTTTAAGATGGAGTTTCACTTTTTTTTCCCAGCTAGGCTGCAGTGCAGTGACATGATCACGGCTCACTGCAACTTCCACCTCCCAGGTTCAAGCAATCCTCGTGCCTTAGCTTCCTGAGTAGCTAGGATTACAGGCACCCGCCACCACGCCTGGCTAATTTTTTGTATTTTTAGTAGAGATGGGGTTTCACCATGTTGGTCAGGCTGGTCTCGAACTCCTGACCTCGGGTGAACTGCCTGCCTTGGCCTCCCAAAGTGCTGGGATTACAGGCATGAGCCACCATGCCCGGACAAACCTAATATTCTTTCTCATGACTCATGATGTTTCCCTCAGCTTTCCTCAGTCTGGAAAAACCCTTCTAAACTCTACGCAATCTGTCCTCTGCTATGTTGTCATTATTAATTATTTACAACATAAATGCTTGTTAGCCCTTTTACTGAAACTATCTCCCGTGTGAGGCTTGCCTTAACTATGCAGGTTGACTGAGGCCAACCTTCTTATGTAGCCCTCCATGGGAGGCTAACTAGTGCCCCCAAGTTGTCCAAGTCCCGATCCCTGGAACCTGCAAAGCTTACCTTATGTGACAGAAATGACTTTGCTGATGTGATTAAATTAAGCTTCTTAAAATGAGACAATTCTTCTAAGTTATCCAAGTGGCATTAAATGTAATCACAAGTGCCTTGTAAAAGAGAAGCAGAGGGAGATGTGACTTTAGAGGAAAAGGCTATGTATGTAATGACAGAAGAAAACACTGGAGTGATGTACTTTGAAGATGGAGGAAGCAGTCACAAGCCAAGAAATACAGGCATTTGCTAGAAGCTGGAAAAGGCGAGGAAGTGACTTCTCCTCTAGAGACTCCAGAGGAAGTGTGGGCTCACCAACATTTTGATTTTGGGCCAGTGAAACCCATTTCAGACTCTGGCCTCCAGAGAAGAAGAAATTCCTTTTTTTTTTTTTTTTTTTTTGAGACAGGATCTCACTCTGATGCCCAGGCTGGAGTGCAGTGGCGCGATCACAGTTCACTGCAGTTTTGATCACCCAGCTCAAGTGATCCTCCACCTCAGCCTCCTGAGTAGCTGGAACTACAGGCGTGCACCATAATGCCTGGCTATTGTCCAGGCTGGTCTTGAATTCCTGGGCTCAAGCCTTCCTGCCACCTCGGCCTCCCAGTTGGAGGGATTACAGGTGTGAGCCACCAGTCCCAGCCACATTTCTGTTGTTTTAAGCCACTAAGTTAGCAGTAGTTTGTTATGGCAGCAATAGAAAATGAAAACATCTTCTCCACACTGTGCACCTCTATTGTAGCAAGTGTTTCAGGCTTTCATAATCATCTGTGTACCTGCCTTCCCACTAGATTAAAGGATCAGTTCCAACTATCTATCTTTTAATGCCCCCTCCCTATACTGAAATTAAGTTCATCTACATTCATAATTTGAAAATGTGCTACCTATAATATATAAAGAAATACAAGGAAAGGAATCAATAATAAATGATATTTATTCTGTGTGTAACTATATGGACATAATTACATGTCAGGACAGCTAGGATATTCAAACATTGGCTCCTATAAATAGAACCATTAAGTATGTGACAGCTGTGTATGCAAACCTATAATACAAGCATGTTTTACATTGTAAAACAGGCTTACTGTTTATGACATTTGTTTATAAAATCACGCAGAACTCTTGGTAAGTTCTAAAAAGGAAATCAGATGAAAATAGAATTATTTCTTTACTTTCATGGTAGTTGTATTCTTGGAGAATTTGCTGTAAATTAAAACTACATGAAAGTTCTTTGTGTTCATTGGTTAATTTCTGGGCTCAGATAACATTAAAAAACGGTTTGCACCACATGAATATTTGGTAAGAGACTGGTAAGTCATGTGTGACATGGGACATTCTTCATGTGTGGAAGTATTCTGCAAAATGTCTGACATCCTGAGCTTCTGCCCATTAAATGCTAATGGCATCCTAAGGCTAGGTGCAGTGGCTCATGCCTGTAATCCTAGCACTTTGTGAGGCCAAGACAAGTGGATCACCTGAGGCCAAAAGTTTGAGGCCAGCCTGGCCAACATGGTGAAACCCCATCTCTACTAAAAATACAGAAAGAAAAAATATTAGCCAGATGCAGTGGCACATGCCAGTAGCCCCAGCTACTTGGGAGGCTGAGGCACGAGAATCCCTTGAGCCTGGGAGGCAGAGGTTGCAGTGAGCCGAGATCACACCACTGCACTCCAACCTGGGCAACAGAGCAAGGCTCTGTCTCAAAAAAAAAAAAAAAAAAAAAAAAGCTAATGGCATCCTATAATTATTATAGCAACCAAAAATGTGACAACAGATATTCAAAATGCCTCCACTGGTAATCTGTACTTTGTACTCTCAGCTCCATGTAATCAGTGATTGTGTCTTAGTCATCTAAATTGCCATCATCACACCTATTGTGGGCAGTGGCTTGGTTCTAAATTCAGTTATGTAAGCTTCAGTCCCAGCTGCTTTCTCTCTTTCCTGTGCAAGCTGATTCCAGGGTCGGCAAGTCATTTTCTTCTCTGCCTGTCTCCATTCTGGAGTTCCCACATCACCCTCTGGTCCTGCTTGCCCAGAGCCATTTTCTCTGATTCCTCTGGGTAAAAAGATTAGTTTTTTGTAACCAAAGTTGTAGCCACCACTGCAGCTGTGGCTGTCCACAGGGCAAAGTTGTAAAAAATACAAAAGAAAACAAAAAAACAAAAAAACGCATTCCATACAGGGCCCTTGCTCTGAGTTTCAACTCCCCTCCAGAATACTGTTGCTTTTAGTCCCAGTGCCCTCTAGGTCACTCCAGGTCCTCCCAATCCTTCTATTAGTTATTTTTTGGATTTTTCCAGGGTTGATAACTGTTATTTGTGGGAGGATTGCTATGTATGAGCTCATGCTTCATACCAGAAACATGTACATTTCCTTTAGAGAAAGAAAAAATGTTACAGAAGTATTAAAACAAGTCATAGCTAGTTAGCTCTGTATTATTTTATATACACTTGAATTTGTCAAGCACAATATAGGAAATGTGTTCTCCTTACATATAAATAACCGCAAGTTGTAGATTGTCCGTTGCTCTGGAAATTCAATAATTTCTACATTTGGATGGTTCAGACCTCTAGATAGCAGTGTGCTTGCTTAAAGCTACTACTGTTACTGTTCAACATGGAAGGTTCTTTGGTAATTTTGCAAATGGATGAAAATACTAGTGGGCTTTCTTTGAACTCACCCTGGTGTTAATTGCCCTTATTTCTGAAAGCAGCAGGGGAGAGGGAAGTTGGCAAGGAAGAGAAGCAGCAGCCAACATTGACTTCTCTTTCTCTGTGCTCTAGTGAATAAAGGATGAAACGTTCACAGAGAGATGAAAATCTTTTGGTTTGCCCTGAATCAGGCCAGCATGCTTGATGACTCAGGGAAGGCATTGATGGGTACAATGTTAGAAGAAGAAAGAAACAGCAAGCATAGGTTATGAACATATTGTTCTGCCTGTAAAATAGCCACTTGTCTACTTGCCCTGTACAAAAAATGATTTATCCAGGCAAGAACACCCTGTAGGGAAGTGGATCAAAAAGAGAAAGCAACAAGTGAGATGAACTAGAGCAGGGCTCGTCAAACTTTAATGTGCAAACCAGTCTCCTGGAGGACCTTGTGAAAATGCAGATTCAGACTCAGCAGTTCTGGATGGTGCCTGAGAGTCTGTATTTCTAACAAGCTCCAAGTTGATGCACGTGCCGTTGCAAATTGCAGTGAACCAGAGGCTTTCAGATAGCAACATTTTACCTAGAGCTGATCCTAGTGCCAGGTGAGGAGAGTCAAGTGATGATTTCATTTATTTTACTGCCAGAAAAAAATTCCATGGGGGAAAGTGGAAAAATTTTTGCTTGTGTTGGTCAGTTTTCTTGTGCGTATTCAAAACACGGTGTTAATTTATTATCAGGGTTAGCACTTATTATGCTCCCACTCATTCTGGCTGCTTTGCAACAATACAGCTTGTTATGTGTTATGAGATGTCAACAGCTGTGTTATTGATGCTAATGCAATTTTTCTCACTAATAATTATAATAAAACTACTATTTTAAGTTTGGAATTGTTTTACCCTGATTTTTTGGGGGACATTTTATACCATACTTTAAATCTGTGTTTTTCTTTCGTGTATTAAGAAATGGGAATCTATTTATATTTGTCATTAAGCTTGGTTTTCATGATATATTTTACTCGAGTTTTTAATATTTATGATCACAAAATTCAGAGAAAGAATTAAATAGTTTATTCTTTGCTTTGTACCTGTGTTTTCTGAAACGTAAGTTGAGACTGGTGGAAAAACAAAGAATTGCCCTACCTCTTCTGGGTATGAAATGCGCTTTGCAGAGCAAGGATATTAAAATGTTAGAATAGTAGAAGTCAGGGTATTTTGATGGTTTAGAAGGACAATGGGAAAGAATATCAGAAAAATACTTCCATAGAAATTTGATAAATATGATTGGCTAATGTAAAAATGTAATAACAAAATAGTCTGGAAAATTCATCTAACTTTCTAGGATGATCCCCTATTCATGCAGCCTGATCTTAACATTGTCCAAACAAAACTGAATTATTTAGTCTTAAGTCCCAGGAGCATATTTCACCCTGAAAATTTAAATGAACATTGAGGATTCATACTTTCACTCAACAAATATCCTACTGTTTTTAAAGGCATTGTTAAAATGCCTTTTAATTAGGTTTTGATTTGGTAGATAAGAAAGGCTCATTAAAAAAAAAGATGATTAAAAGAAAATGAATCAACCTAGTAAAATAAATCAACCAGTATAACCTGGATACCAAAGAATCTCAGAGGCAAAGGAATTTGGTGATTCAAAAGAGATAGATGAGACCACATTCCTTTGAACACTTTAGAGGAGGTTCATAGCAATGGGGTAGGGGGTGGGGAGGTGGATCTATACCGTACTGATTTTTAATACTCAGTGTCCCTCTTTGATACTTCTGGAACTAAAATAAATTACAAGATTGACATTTTGGGTGTCAACTTGATATTTTTAATGGCATATTGTCTTCCTGGAAAGGTAAGGAGATAGAAGGTGAGAAGAAAGCAAAAGAGGTCCTATCACTAGCCATAACCTTCTGTATATTTATTCTTAAAAGAGAGAGCTGCTAGAAGATATTGAAACCATAATTAGGGAATTAAAACAACTGTAAGAAGAATGTTTCCTGCTTTTAAATTCTCCATTTCAATGACAACTCTGCTTTCTTTCATCATTTAGGATCAGCATAAAAACTTATAAAAAGATTAGTTTGGGAGAAATGGATCACCTTTAAAGCCTTAAAAATCCTGTGATCCAACCAGTTCCCACACATCTTGAGAAAAATTAATTGATTCACTCATTCATGCACTGAATATATTCATTAAACATCTATTTTCTATCAAGTACTGGGCTATAAGCTGCATAAAGAGAGAAGAATAAATCACCACTGACCCCATCAAACTACCATCAGAGAATACTATAAACACCTCTACGCAAATAAACTGGAAAATCAAGAAATGGATAATTTCCTGGACACTTACACTCTTCCAAGACTAAACCAGGAATAAGTTGAATCCCTGAATAGAAATAGAAATTGAGGCAAAATTAATAGCCTACCAACCAAAAAAAGTAAATGGATTCACAGCAATTACCAGACAAATATGTTTAATCAATAGAATAAGGCTAATTGTAAAGGAGTGGAGAGTTCATTTTCCCTGTACATAGCATTCGTTCAAAACAGAAAACCTTGATGATGCCGTCATTGAACCCCTTCCAAAAAGATCTATGAATAAGATTTATAATAAATTCTAAATTAAATTGTGTTTAGAGAAAGTTTAGAAATTACAGAACAGAGAAAGAACTAAGGAATACATTCAAATACTGTAACTACACTAGTGCAGCTTCCACTAAACAAATCCAAAATGGTTTTTAAAAACAAATATTTATATCATACTCACATTACCTGTCATCTCTGGGTTGGCTATGGTTCTATACTCTATACCTTCTTAATTCTGGGTTCTAACCTAAGGGAGCAGGCCTTATGTGAGGCAAATAATCTTTGTTGGGGTAAGGAAAGAAAAATGGCGGAAGAAGGCAATGACTAATAAAGCATCAACTCAGGCATAGCATATGTTCTGATCACATTCCACTGGCCAAAGCAAGTCAGTTGGTAAGTTAATGTTAATGAGTGAGGAGAAATGTAACCATTTAAAAGGGAAGAAGATAATATAATTTGAAATAATTGACATTTAATTAAATAAAATTTGAGTAATTCTTTTAGAAGACAGAGCAGAAAGACCGAGAAAGAGACCAGAGACCATACATTTAAAACAAATTTGCAAGGGTTTAGATAGGACAGCACCTATCTGATATGCCCCATATGGCATTTAGATAGGAGCAATAGCTCCTATATGGCTCCTATATGGCTAAAGCAGAGGCCTTGCATATTGTTCAGGTTAAATTGCAGACAACAGAATTCACTCTAGTTAGTTTAATCAGAAGGGAATTTTTACAGTAAGAAATAGAAACTTACAAAATTATTTAGCTCTCAATTCAAGGAATAATTTAAAACTCATAGGTGGGAACTGAACAATGAGATCACTTGGACAGGGGAGGGGGAGGGGGGAGGGGGGAGGGGTTGCATTGGGAGTCAGAACTAATTCACCTCTGACATAATTGTAAAATTTACTTCTCCCTCTACAGAAAGTTTTCAATCCACTATTGCCACTTCTGATTGCAAAACACACAACTTCTGCCATAGCCTGGAAAATAAGCTGCCAGAATGGAAAGCTGCTGAGACAGCTCTAGAACCATAATATGTGCTATATTGTGTGCAGCTAAATAGATGCTCTACCCCTGCCCCTCTTTTCACATGACGTTAGGGATCAAGATTTACACAAGAGCATTGATTGGTGGAATATAAATCACATTGAGAAACCTGGATACAAAAGAATCTGGGAAGCTCGTGTTTTTTAGTAACAGAGAGGCTTTATTTAATCTTTATAATAATTATGCTATTTGGTTAGTGTTCTTTTGGTTTCTTGTGTTCTACTAATCACACAAGAAATGAAAGTAAGTAAATAAATAAATAAAAGAAATAAAACATATTTAGAAATCCATATGGGAATTTTTTTTTTTTTTTTTTTTTTTTTAGAAGACAGAGCAGAAAGACTGAGACGGAGTCTCGGTCTGTCGCCCAGGCTGGCAGTGCAGTGGCCGGATATGGCTCAGCTCACTGCAAGCTCCGCCTCCCGGGTTTTCACGCCATTCTCCTGCCTCAGCCTCCCCTCTACAGTAAAGCTGGGACAATCAGGCGCCCGCTGCCTCGCCCCTGGCTGCCAGAATGGAAAGCTGCTTCTAGATTATCTGTATTTTTTGCAGTAGAGACGGGGTTTCACTGGGGGATCAGCCAGGATGGATCTCGATCTCCTGACCTCGTGATCCGCCGGTCTCGGCCTCCCAAAGTGCTGGGATTACAGGCTTGAGCCACCGCGCCCGGCCAATTTTTTTTTTTTTTTAAGAAATGTAGTATATCAGGTAGAAAAATTAAAGCCCCAAGATTTGAAAGACATTCTTTTCTAAGGCTAATAAAGGTGGGAAACAAAAAAATGACTCACATTTAACAAACTCTCAGTTAAAGAGAGAACATTCTGACCAGAATTTGATATGAAATTAAATATGCTTTTATCAAATTTAAAGAAAATGATCAGTTTTTCAAATATTATTTAATAAGAAAGAAAGCTACAAGAAAGTTGAAAGACTAGTATTTGAATACCTGATAACCATTCATCTATGTCACTATTAAACTATTGCTACACTTGCTCTGTCTCTCTCTCGCTCTCATATAAATAAATGCTTTATTCTCTGCCTACCTTCACCTGTTACTGTGAGTTAGATTTCGCAGAACTCTTTGAAAGTAAGTTGCAGACATCATGACACTTCATCTCTAAATCATTCAACATGAATATCCTAAGAACAAGGACATTTCCTTACTTAACCATAATACCGTTAACATACCCAAGAAATTTAACACTGACTCAATGGGAGATATAACTTTTAGCTTTCAGGGCATTAAAAAAGAGGTTGGAATGAATGTTTACTAAACCTGGGCAAATTATCTTTCATTTTAAAGTTCAAGAAATGCCTTCTCTTATATAGGGGTTGACTTTGATGTCTAATGCTGTCAATATCCTGTCAGTCCCTGAAGGTGAATTTTCTCCTCAATTCCTTTCAAAATCATTTCCCTTCTTGGCAGAAATTATCATAAAATGTAGCAATTTATTCCTGCTATGCCCTGAGAGTTAACGCAGGGTAAGTTGAACTTACAGCGCCAGAGTCAGGCTCTGACAGAACACATCTGTTTGGTGCCAGCAGCTGTAGCTTTGGTCATAGAACTCATTTTCAAAGTGTAAACAGGAAAGAATTGGGTTGGGTTTTTGTTGTTGTTGTTGTTCATTTGTTTGTTTATCTGTTTGGTTGTAATGATGTCCACAAAAAGTAAAGATGAAAGAAAATATGCTACTGTTATTGCCTCTGTTACTTCTATAATTCTGAAGTACCTTATTAAAGTAAAATAAGTAAAATTCAGAAGGAAAAGCAAAATATAAATCTGTTTTCTTTTATAACTCCTGCAGGTTAAACACAACACAACTCTCTTTGTATAACTGAGATGAAAAGTCACTACCTAGAACCATAACTAACTGCAGTGTCTTTTGCATCATTCATCTCTAGAGAGATGGCCTTTAAAAATACGTTTAATTGCTTGTTAACTCACTATAAGAGCAATCTGAAATGGAGGGAGAGAAGGAAACTTCTGAAGCAGAAAGAAGCAACCACCTGGGTTGATTTTCTCCTAGTGGCCATGGCTTTCTTTCAGGGACTTTTCTGTACATCATGCTTGACATTTTGATTTTACAAATGACACAAGCTTTTCATACCTCCAGTATGAGCATCTCTGAAAAAGTACAAAGTCCACTCTTCCTAGATGCTCCTTTATCCCAACACCTTAAACTTCTAATACAATGATGAGAAAGCTTACATTTTATTTGTCTTATGAGAGTTTAAAATGAATCCAGATTATACTTTTCACTGTTTTCATTTCCTTCCTAAAGATTTGAAAATTCTGAGATAGAAATTTCAGAATTGTTTAAAAATAAAGGTAAGAAAAATGACTCGTGAAGAAATAAATATCCACTTCACAGACTGAGGCCTGAGATATCATTCATGGCCTCCTTGATAATTTTGGAAGATACCTACAAGTTATTTGATAGTACAGCTGGTCCTCCCTATCTGCAGATGTTAAGCCCGTAGATATGGAAAGCTGACTGCACAACATCATTTTATATCGGAGACTTGAACATCCACAGATTTTTTGTATTCACTGGCGGTCCTGGAGTCAATCCCCCTAAGATACCAAGAGATGTCTCTATTTTGTTGATGCATATATATGAATAAGCTAACAGATGTTAAGTTAGTATTTGTCAAATACTAAGATGCATTCAAACTTTTGTAGAAACTCAATGCAGGCAAGTCTAACAGTGGGGGATGACATTTGCTCAAGAGTTTAAGGTCAGCGACCATAACAGGAAATGTATAACTACCTTTTTGTTTTAGGAACTTGGGAGATACTACAGTGGTTAAAAGATGGTCTCAAGAAATAAAAGTACTTTGTGGTTGGCCTTATGAAGAAAAATTAATCAGTTTTAGAAAAGCTCTTTAAAATCTGTATTTATTGAGGACCTGCTATGTTCAAAGCACTGTGTAAAGCATATCTCTATTATGTAAGGAAAAAAAGGTTTTACACATTCGTTCCCTATGAAACACAGGTACCAACAATCCAGTGGAAACCAGAAGACATCTTCCAGTACC
Organism: Macaca thibetana thibetana; assembly: GCF_024542745.1. Taxonomy (NCBI): domain Eukaryota; kingdom Metazoa; phylum Chordata; class Mammalia; order Primates; family Cercopithecidae; genus Macaca; species Macaca thibetana. Next base: position 91,321,230 of record NC_065592.1, read on the forward strand.
CTCATGCCAAACCCCCTTCCACTTCCATCTTCCATCACTCAACCAGCATGAATTCATCAACACAAAACATTAGTTGGTGCATGCAGAGAGCTATCTTGTTTCCATTTGTGTGATTTGAAGTAAAAGAAGTAATTTATTTTTTCCTCTTGATTTTCCTCTTATCCCTAGGTACTACCCTTAGTTAATGTATTATGACTTTGTCTAATAATATAGTAGATACAGTGCCTGATTTATGAAACAATGGATACACCTTATATTTCCAGTCATTTCTTCTGTGACACCTAATGTGGACTGTGTTCCCCCAACTTTTAAAACTTTTCCTCATTCTTGAATACATATGTTGTCTTGGTTTAGGTTACCCCAGAAACAGCCTTGGGGCAAGGATTCATGTTTGTTTGGAAAGTACAGGAAACATCAGGAGAAGAATGGAAAAATTAGACAGGAAAGGGAAAGAAACTGATAAAGGAATACACTAAAGGCTTGTAGATTTGTTTCTATTAGAAGAAACTGGAACTTAATTTCACTGGGAGAACTGTGAAAGGCAGGGTAGAGTCTTCAGTGGCAAGAGAGCTGGACATTTATCCACAAATTCTTAGGGGATATTAATTCCTCAGCTCTTTGGCCAGCCTACCTATAGGAAACAGTGGCATCCAGTCACTTCGGAGAACACCCTCAAGCAAATAGGTTAAGATGCTCGTGATTAGAAGCTGACCACTGAAGTAGGAGTCCCAAGGGCTATGAGCAAGGTGCCTCTGCCATACACACTATCATGACCTGTGGCCTTGTGTATTCTTTATTTTCCCCCCTAGGTCTTTGCTCCCCATCTCTTCCCACCTTCTACTTAAGCAATTTCTTATGATGTTATCTCAAAATTGTCTTTTTGATGCTTTCCATAACAACCAAATTAAGTTTATTCTTTCCTTTATTGTCCTGTGTAACACCTATGTAATATATAAAATGATTCTTATCTTGTTCAATTTTGTGTTGAGAATATTTTTAAGTATATGTTTCACTTTCACTATTAGAAAATGTGATTTCAAAAAAATAGGGACTCCGTAAATTCACATCTCTTTCAATGTCTGGCAAAGTGTCTTGCACACAATTGGCACCCCAAAAAACTTCGTAGAGTGAATTTACTGAACGAATGTGCAATGAAAACTAAATACCACAGGGAAATAAAATGCTGGTATTTTAGTATAAACATTTATCTATCAAAATGTAGATAAGTACATGTACTACAAAAAATGTATTTTATTCGTACTACCAAATGAAGCAAGGATTTACAGAGAAAAAATCAGAGCACAAAAATATTTGGTATATATTGTTTTCAACCTGATTGTGATAATTTTACTTTGGCACTTTCTCTCAGCTTTTTTATTATCTAGTTTCAAGCCCACAAAGTCCCACTTGTTAAATACATTTTTAGTATTATTTACAAAGTTACTATAAATTCCATACGACTGAAGTCACTACAGTTGAAACTTTCATTATTCTCATAGCAGGTAATATCTGCTCATCTCTGTCATGCTGAAAATACCTCCTTTTCCTAATAGCCAGAAAATATCTTTCTCTTGCTGTCTTTGCCTTTTAAGTGAACAGATTTGATGTCACTATGTTATTACCACTTTCCTTCTGGCACCATTATCCCAGGTTTTCTCTTAATTTATGAACTGATTTTATTTTGTGAGGTGCAAGCTGCACAAATTAAACATATTAACATTATTTAAAATCATATTGTATTTCTGGGTGGATCTTTTACTAATAGAAATGGGGGGAGAATCTTGATAATCAGGTATGTTTGGACTGATGGAAAGAGAACTTGAGGCAACAGAGAACAGGTGAAGTTGTAAAGGTTTACTGCTAGGCTTTCATTCAGTAGTTAGGGTTTTACTTCTAGCACTATTTGAAAGGTAGGCATTTCAGTCTAGGATTTCATGATCCTACAGTTTATGAGTGAGAAACCATTCCAATGGTGTATGTCTGCTTCTGTCTCTAGTTGTCTGGCTTATTTACATGATATCGCCTGAATCCACCCAAGAAGACATATATCTAGCGATTACCAACTCACAGTTGGATCCATAGATTATGAGGACCATGTAAAAGACAATGGTGGCACATGAATGAACCCATGTAGAATAAAGCATGCTATACCATCACATCACAGACAGATAGTTCTGTATAAATATCACGTGCAAATATTTTACTAAATTTACTACTATAGATAAAACACAAGAAAAATAACAGTGATTTGAGTCATTGGTATGGGATAAAATGATATGTACTAATTTTCATCTTGAGCTAAAACTCAAGACATTATAATAGCTTTTAATATTCTTTCCTAAATATGTGGGTATCACTGCCTTTAATCTTAGAAAAGGATGAGAGTTAGGATGTGGCTCGTTGAAAAGATAGAAGCAGCTGTTATATCATAATCAAAACAACTCTTCATCTCTGCCATGATATTTAATGCAAAGTTTTGTGTTTGTTGTATGTATTTCCGTACTTAGAATAATATAAATAGGAGTTAACATGTAAGATATATATGTATATATATGCATGTGTATATATATGTATATATAGATATCCATATCTCTATCTATCTATCTATCTATCGTGTCCCAGCAAGGGGAACTTAGACTTGAGCCATTTTAATATATGAAATGACATTTTTCTTATAAAAAATCTATTCTTTAAAGGATTCTGAACTTCCTTCAAAAGACAGATTTAAGTTCCACTTTTTCCTTTACTCGCTGTATGATGTTGGATAAATTACATAAACTTTCTAAGCTCTATATGTCTGTCTCATTTAGAAAAAAAATGTGATGATTAAATAGTGTATTTGAAAACACTTTATAACATATTATACTCTACAGTTATTTATATTATTCAGAGTTTAGATATGCAATTAAAAAAATTACCACCAGAGGAAAATAGTTACCCTTATCTGTTTGACATCTAATATTGTCATAGTTTTTCTTTATAATTTGCTAGTTCCTTTTCTTTTTATAAAATCCAGCTCCTGCAAATTTTTCTTTTTGCTATGGTTTTAACACACAAAGAAGTCTTCCTTCGTCCTATTTAAGTTCCTCTTGTTGCCTTATAATCTTAGAAGAGAACTTCTAATCATTTACATTTTTATCAGACACACAAATAAATGAAAGAGTCTGAAGTCCACTAGTTCTGGGATGGAGATTATTCCTGTGGATAGCATCCAGTTAGTCACAAAAAATAAATGTTCAAAGCCTTATTTTTTTGCAGTGAAAGCAAACCACCATGTGACTACAGTTATGAAGAAATGATGTCAAAAATCAATAAAACATCAGGTTTTCCTTAATCCAACATCTTTTCTGTCAATAAAAGTATACAATTATATGATAGAAAAGATGACAGCTAGGGAGATTTCAGTAGGATAAATACAGCCTTCCAGCCTGATATATTCAGAGACCATTTGTAAGTAGTATGTTTCAGTTTGTCCCTAAAAAGTACTAATTGGCTATGAGTAAAGAGAACAGCTGGGATCAAGGACTGAATCGAGATCACAGCCAGGGAGACAGCCGCCTGTCACCCCATGGAGCTTGTGTCTGGTTAGAGACACTTTTTTTCTGCCAGTACTATTTCAGCCACCCAAAAATATTCCTGCCTGTATCTCCAGAATTATATTCCCAATATTCTCAAGTGTCTGAAAGGTCATATATTCTGAGCAGAGGAGATGCTTAGAGCATTAATATCCTGGGAAGGTTTCTGTTCTCCTCAATGTTAAACCAGTAACTCCCTCAGTATTGAACTCCAGAACATTACTTATGAATATTGCCTGGGAAGAGCATCCCAAATTGTATTTCTATGATGATGGAACAAGGCAAAGACAAGTAATTTGGGTGAGTACTAAGGAATAGCTGACAACAGTTTCTCTGTCTCCTGACACCTTAAAAGATACCGTGCCTCCATATTTCCCGCTCATTTCTATGATTTTTTTTGATTATTTTAAATAAGATGTGTTTTTTAATTCATTTTTCTATGAAAATACTATTCCTTTTTATATTTTATTTATTTTTATTTTTTGAGGCAAACTTCACATAGCATAAAATTAACCATCTTAACCATTTTAGAGTATACAATTCAGTAGTTTTAAAATTATATTTGTAACATAGTGCAACAATCACTGTTATCTAATTCCAGAACATTTTGATCACCTTCTCCAAAATATTATATACCCATTAAGCAGCCACTCTCCATCAGCTCCATACCCCAGCCACTGGCAACCACTTTTCTGCAACTATGGATTTGCCTTTTCTGAACATTTCATATAAATGGAATCATACAGTATGTGACCTCTTGTGACTATCTTCTCTCATTTAGAATAATAATTTCAGTGTGCATCTATGTTTGTAGCATGCCTCAGTACTTCTTTTTTATGACTGAATGATACACCATTATACAGTTATACCACATTTCATTCATCTATTCATCAGATAATGAACATTTGAATTGCTTTTATTTTTTGGGTATTATGAATAATAATGTTATGAACATACATGTATGAGATTTTGTGGACACATATTTTTAATGATTTCGGGTATATACCTAGGAGTGGAATTTCAAATGAGTCATAAGGCAACTCTATGTTTAACTTTTTGAGGAAAAGCCAAAATGTTTTCCATAGTGAATGCACCATTTTCCATTGCCACCAGCAATGTAACGTCTCCATATCTTCATCAGTACTGAGGTGGTGGTTGTTATTCTGCTTTTTCTTTCTTTTTTTTTTAATATAGCCATCCTGATGAATGTGAAATAATAGCTCATTGTGGTCTTGATCTGCATTTCTCTAATTGCTAATTATGTTCACCACCTTTTCAGGTACTTAATGGCCATTAGTATACATATTTTTGGTGAAATGTCTATTCAAGTCCTTTGTCCATTGATTGTCTTTTTGTTGTTGAATTGTTAAAAGTTCTTCATGTATTTTTGGTACTAGACTTTTCTCACATATATGCTTTGCAAATATTTTCTTCAGGTCTGTGGGTTGTCTTTTCATATTCTTGATGGTGTCTTTTGAAACACACAAAAGTATTAATTTTGACAAATTAATTTCTGGTTTTTGCCTTATGCTTTTGGTGTCATATTTAATAAACCATTACCTCACCAAAAGTCACAAAAAACTGCACCTATGTTTCCTTCTAAGGATTTTACAATTTTAACTCTTGTATTTAGGCCTTTCATGTACTTTGAGTTAAATTTTGCATGTGATGTGAGGTAGGGGACCAAATTCATTCCTTGGCATGTGATCTTCCCATAGTTCCAGAATCATGTGTTATAAAGACTATTATTTCCCAGTAAATGGTCTTGACAAGATTGGTGATAATCAGTTAATCACAGATGTATGGGTTTAGTTCCAAACTCTAAATTTTATTCCGTTGATCTATATGTCTATACTTATGCCAATATCACACTGACTTGATTAATGTAACCTTGTAAGTTGTAAAATAGAGAACTGTGAGTCCTCAAAATTTGTACTTATATTTCAAGATTGTTTTGGCTATCCAGGGTCCCTTGCAATTCCATATGCATTCTAGAATTGGCTTATCCATTTATGGGGAAAAAAGAAACAAAGCAATTGGAAATTTGACAAAGACAGCATTGAAACTGTAGATAAATTTAGAGTATTTCTGTCTTAACACTATTAAGTCTTTTGATCTATTAATTTGATATATCCTTTTATATTTATAGCTTCTTCAATTTCTATCAAAAATGTTTTATAGTTTTCAGTGTACTTCTTTGGTTGTAAGGGAGGAGACCACCCCTCATATTGTCTTGTGCCCAATTTCTGCCTCCAAATAAAGAAAAAGTAAAAACTAAAAGGCAGAAATGAAATCTACAAGCAGACAGCCTGGTGCCACACCCTGGGCCTGATAGTTAAAGATCAACCCCTGACCTAATCGGTTATGTTATCTATAGATTACAGACATTGTATAGAAAAGCACTATGAAAATCCCTGTCCTGTTCTGTTCCGATCTAATTACCGGTGCATGCAGCCCCCAGTCACGTACCCCCGCTTGGTCAATTGATCACAACCCTCTTACCCACACCCCCTTAGAGTTGTGAGCCCTTAAAAGGGACAAGAATTGCTCACTCAGGGAACTCAGCTCTTGAGACAGGAGTCTTGCCGATGCCTCCAGCCGAATAAACCCCTTCCTTCTTTAACTCGGTGTCTGAAGAGTTTTATCTGTGGCTCGTCCTGCTACAGTTGAATTTATTCCTATTTTAACATTTTTGATGCTATTACAAAGGAAAACATTTTCCTAAATTTATTTTCAGATTACTCATTGCATATATGTAGATATACAATTGATTTTGTATATTTATCTTATATCTTATTACTTTGCTGAATTAGGGTATTAATTCCAATAATTTCTTAAAGTAGATTCCTTAGGCTTCTCTGTATATAGTGATCATGCCATCTATAAAAGTTTTACTAATTTCTGTTCAATTTGAATTCTTTTTTGTTTCCTTATTATTTTGCTTAATTTCCCTGGCTTGAACTTCCAGTATAATGTTGAATGGAAGAGGTGAGAGTCAACATTCTTTTCCTGTTCCTGACCAGAAAAAGAAAGCTTTCAGTCTTTCACTATTAAGTGAGATTTTTACATATGGCCTTTCTCAAGTTGAGAAAACTCCTTTTTATTCCTAGTTTGTTGTCTGTTTTTATCCCAAAAGAGTATTGCATTTTGTGAAAATCAAAATTATTTATCCATTTTGATTAATACACATTTCGATTTTCTGGATCTAGTGAGATGATCGTGTGGAGTTTTTTTTTTTTCTTCATTCTATCAAGGTAGTGTATTACATTAATTGAGTTTGTATGTTTAACTAAACTAGCATTTCTGGGATAAATCTTTCTTGATCTTTCTTAATCTTTTTACCATGCTGTGGTATTTACTGTACTAGTGTTTTACTGATAATTATCACATGTACACTCATGAAAAGTGTTGATCTGTATTTTTATTTCCTTGTGATGTCTTTGGCTTATTTGCCCCATTGATTATTTAAGAAAGTGTTTAATATACATATATTTATGTATCATATTATATATCCCAAATTTTCTTCTGTTATTGATTTCTAGTTTTATTTTATTGTCATACAAATAACACACTTTATATTATTTTGATATTTTTAAATTTATGAAGATTTCTTTTGTGACTCAACATATGGTTTATTCTGGAGAACATTCCTTGTGCACTTGAGAAGAATGTTTAGTTTGATGTTGGGCAGAATGTTTTATAGATGTCTGTTAGTTCTTGATGGTGCAGTGGTTTTTAATTCTTCTATTTATTGGCTGATAGTCTGTTTAATTGTTCTGTCCATTATTGAAAGTGGGGTATTGAAGTTTCTGACTACTACAGTTAAATTGGCTTTTTTACCCTTTACACTCAGTTTTTGCTTCTTGTATTTTGGGATTTGTTTTAATCTTCCTATGTGTTTATAATTGTTCTACCTTATTGATAAATAGACTATTTTATTTATTTAATATCCTTCTTTGTCTCTCAAATCATGATTGTGTTAAAGTCTAGTTTGATATTAGTATATTGCTTCTCTTTCTCTTTCTCTTTTTTTTTTGTTACTCTGCATGGAGGACCATTTTTCCAATTTTTTCTTTCAAATTGATTGTTTCTTTGTATTGCAAATCAGTCTCTTATAGACAAGATATAGTTAAATAACTTTAAAAAATCCATTCTGATACTCTTTCTACCTTTTAATTTGAGATTTTTAATCCATTTACAGGTAATCAAGTTATGGATCAACTTCCATTATTGCCTCATTTTACTATTTGTTTATGTATCTTTACATCTTTTTATTCCTTAATTTCTCCATTACTGTCTTCTTTTGTTAAACAGTTATTTTCTAAAATTTTAACTCACTTTAACTTCTTCTACTATATCTTTTTGAGTTATTTTTAAAAGTTGCCCAGGGCATTATAATTAACATTTAAATTTATAATTATTTAGTTCAAATTAATAGCAACTTAGTTATGATAGTATACGTAAATGTTGCTACATAAAAGGGGTATGGGGTGACATATTTATATATAAATAGTATAAATAAATATATAGCCATATTTCCTCTTTATTTTGTTATTTCATATATTACACTCATGTACAATTTAATCAAGATTTAATATTGTTTTATGTAGTCGTTTTTTAAAATTACATAGAAAAAAAGAAGTTGCAAACAAAACATAAACACTGACTTCTATATCTCTATCTCTATAGTTACTTTTATCTACATTATTTATTTCTTTTTAAAATTTGAATTGCTGTTGAGTGTCCTTTCATTTTAGGATTTCCTTTAGCATTTCTTGTGGGGAAGGCCTACTATCAATAAACTCTCAATTTTTGTTTATATTAGAATGTATTAATTTCTCTCTCATTTTTGAAGGATGTTTTTGCATATATAATTCTTAGCTGACTATTTTTTTCAGCACTTTGAATATGCCATCTCACTGGGTTCTAGTGGTTTCTGATGAGAAATCATCTGTTTATTTTATTGATATGACTTGTAGATAACAGATGCTTCTTTCTGGCTCCTTGTATATGTTTTCTCTTTGTCCTTGGCTTTTGACAGTTTGATTTTAATGTGTCTTGGTGCAGATCTCTTTGTGTTTATTGCGCTTGGAGTTTGTGGAACTTCTTGGCTGTGTAAAATAAAGTTTTTCATTAAATTTGGGGAAGTTTTGGCCACTGTGTCTTCGAATATTCTTTCTGCCTCTCTCTCTCTCTCTATTCTCTTATATTTCTGTTTCTCCTACTATATAATCTCAATAAACTTACCTTTGCGTGCCCTACCTACCTTTTTCTCTGCCTGCTCAAATCTTCTGTTAAACAACTTCAGTGAGTATCTTATTTCAGTCATTATAGATAGCAACTCCAAAATTTCTATTTTGTTCCTTTTAGAATTTATATCTCTTTATTGATATTTCCTATTTGATGAGACACGTTTTCATTATTTTCTTTAGTTCTTTGTCCATGGTATTCTTCAACTCTTGATCAGACCTAATACTACTGCTTTCAAGTGTTTTCTTAGTATCCAATATCTGGGCTTTCTCAAAGACAGTTTCTATTAATTGATTTTGTTCCTTATATGGAACATAGTTTTCTGTTTCTTTGTATTCTTCATAATTCTTCGTTGAAAACTGGATATTTGACATATTATAATGTAGCAATGCTGGAAATTAGATTATCCCCAGTTCCCAGGATTGATTCTTGCTGATTGTGGCAGTTTGTGTTTGTTTAGTTACTTTTCTGAACATATTTTGTAAAGTGTGTATTCTTTGTCATTTGTGGCCACTAATGCCTCTGTTTCATTGACTTAGTGTTTAGCTACTGACTGGACAGATTTTCTGAGGCCCCTGGAACCAAAAATATTTCTCAGTCATTTAAGATAGATTCTGTGTGTGTGTTCGCGCACACTTTCAGTATTCATTCAGGCAGTTTACAACTTTGCTTTAGCTCTCACTTCTGCTTGTGTAGAGCCTTAAGGTCAATCAGAAGTAAGAACTTAGGGCTTTCTTGGAGCTATTTTTGGAGCTATATGAATAGCTCTAGGGATGCACATGGCCTTCTAGATTCCCAGGATTCTGCCAGAACTTTTCAAAGTCCTTATTCCCCAAAGCATTTCACTCCTCACTCTTTTCTCCTAAACTTTTTGGTTAGTTTATTATTTTTCCCAACTGTTATACAGTGCCAGGTAACTGTAACTAAAACACTTGCCTTTCTAAACATTTTTAGCAAACCCACTCTGGGTGACCACTGGATGAGTTCAAGTTAGGTGAGAAAGTACCATTAAGCTGGTCCTCTGAGGAACTACCAGATAGTCAAAACAAACAATCATCATTTTTTTTGCAAGTGAGGTTTGTTTTGCTTCCTCTAGTATCAGTACCTGTACCAGGAATGTGAATTGTGATCTTCAAGGCCACCATTGAGCTGGGAAGTGGAGATAAGAATAGGGTAAGTTAAAACATTTTAAAGCTCCCTGTTCTTTCTAATATTCAGCTATTTTTCCTAATTAAGTGTTCCCTTAGTAGCTTTTAATTAATTCCCAGAGTTCTGAAAACGTGGATTCTGACAGGTTTCCCAGCAAATTTATTCCTTTTATGGAGGGACAGAATTTTGTATTTGTTACTCAGCCATTTTCACTGATATCATTTTGAGAAGCTATACCTTGTGTGTTTGAGAGCTATACAGGTGTCTCTCACACTCAAACATATTCATATATACATATATACCATATAAACATCTCATAATGTTCACTTTATTTAACTCTCTGACTTACTGTAAAACATAATGTGGTTGATTGTTTTGTGCGTGTTTTCTATATGTCATTATGTAACCCACAAAGAATTGTCCCTCTGTCTTCTCTTTCCAACAGATATGCTTTTTAATTACTCTCACATTTCTATAATGATCAGAGATTCTATTGCAACTTTGAATAATGTTACTTACTGTGAGGTATCTTTATATTGTTTCAGATTTTAATGGAAATAGAGATTATTGTACAATTATAGTTGATATATATTGTTTAAGGAGACATTTTAACAGAATAAAGATACACTCCTCATTTTTTCAGTAAAATAAGATCGTTACTGGCTCATGATAAATTTTTTTAAATAATTTTGAGTAAGTTTTCTAGTTATAAGTTTTTTAAAATGTTATTCAAATGAACCTTAAGTGATTTAAAATTTGCTGAGGTTATACATTTTTTATCTTGAATGTGTTGATTTCCTAATATTAGCTTCTTAATACTAAAAAAAGCTCATATTTTCAGGAGTAATACCTATATACTCATAGTAGTAGACTTAAAAATATATACTATTGCCTTCAGTTTATCATTATTTTATATCTATTTATAATAAGAAATATCTCTGATTTCTGTTTCTGTGCTGTTTTATCTTTTTTGATTGTGAAAAGTCTGAAAGATCCCATTGGTAACAAAAACCTGGTGATAAGGAAATGCATAAAGACAAATTTTGTTCACATTTTAAGTTTTAATCCATAGTAATTTAAATATCTATTTAGAAATTTTACTTATTTTTAATATCTCATATTCCTCAAAGATTATATACTTTACTGAAATTGTAAAATAGGGCAATTTAGAATTATAAATGTTATCCTAGAAATCATATTTAAATTTTTTCATAGTGGTCAAATTATCTTTAGATTTCTAATTTTGTCTATTTTATTTGTTTTTCTAGAATAAATTTGATAAACTCTTCTTTTGTATGTTGCCTTTTATTCAGAAATCAAGTTATTGAACGAATTATTGACTATTTATTAGTTATTAGTTCCTTCGTGGAAGCATGTTAGGCTGTAGAATTTTTAGTCTCAGGAGTAGTATCCTTACTGTCATGACTTTCTAAATTATCTATGGATTTTGTTTTGTTTCCTCTTTGAGTCAAGACCTACATGTGAATATTTTTATATCTAGTTTCATTTCTTTGTTAGTGAATACAGTCTGTGTCATTTGCGAACTTTGGAAATTCTTGTTGTGTTCACTCAAATCTAATACATAAAATTTTCAGTAGACTCTTGGATATGTATATTCCATTTTAAATAAGCTAAGTCCAAAATACTTTAATTCAATGTCACTAAATATATTATTCAAGTGATTATTTTTGTTAAGATGAATTATAAAACATTAAAGAAAATATGTAAAAGTATTCCATTTCAAATATTTTTCTAAAAGTTTTGGATTTATAAATTTTATGCTGTCTTCCTCAATTCAGATAATTCATGGTTGTCCATAGCTCCATTATTGTTTGACACTTTTATTAATATAAAGTTACCCTCTTTGAGCCATTTAAAGCATTTTTTTGGTTCTGAAATTTTACTTTAGGTAGGCAATATACACTTTCTTTTAGCTTATACTCTTCTAGTGAATATTTCCTGAACATTTTAATGACCACTTTGTCCCGTTTTATTTTAGGTATAGCTCTTGTAGATAGTACACTGTTATATATTGTCATTTTTTTCTAAAGAGCCCTCATCTTCGAACTGGACTATTTCTATTATGCCTACTAATCATCAAAACAGATAGGTCTGATCTTAATCTTTTTAAGTTTTATGGATAATATTTAATGCTTTCCCTGATTTTAGTATTATTTTGCTTTTGTTATTGGAATATATTTTATTTGACTATAGTTGCTGCAGTGACCTGGAGAGTAGATGCTCATTTGATTTTACTGACTGTCATACTTTGAATTAAATGAGCCTTATTGTATATTTCTTTGTTTATCAAAGGTAAAAATTCAAATAGTAATACTTCAACATTATCTTTATATTGAAAATTACAGAACAATACCCAAATGAAATGAAGCAAAAATGAGAATGCGTTAACTCGTGTAACTGGGAAGTTCTAGGATGAGTCAGGCTTCAGGCATAATTACATCTAAGGATTAAAATGATATCCTCAGGAATTTGTTCCTCTTCATGCACCTAGTTCCTGCTGTCCTTTCTCCATGAGCTAACAAGTATTTGAGCTTGAACTGAACTCATGTTTCTAGAATCGTAGCCCATAGTTAGGCAGTACTAGAAACAATTCACATTATAATCTTTCAGCTGCCTCTCTGTTCTTCCACCTTCTTAATTGATTTTTAAATTTTTGTTTCATGAAAAGGCCAAATTTATCTTCCTTAAGGTGTCTGTATTCATTATATTTATGGCTGGTCTAGGCTTCCTACAAATTGTCCGTGGCTTGCTATGTCACTTCATTCAAGATCAACTCAGATGTCACTATGAGGGGCTTCTGTGACCACCTAATCTAAAATATTCCTTTTGGCATCTGTGTCAATTCCATTACCTTATTTTATGTTCTTGGAAGTACTAATCCATTTCTGAACTTAATTATGATTTACTTTTTGTTGACATTATTGCCATTAAGATGTAAGCTTCATGTGAACGGATGCCTTATCTTTACCGGGAATTTATTGTATACCCAAAAAGAATTTCAGTGAACTAGAAAGGCTCTCAAATTACTATTCAACATGTTTGATTTGATCTTCTAAATCTTTAATTTTACTCTTTAATATTCTCAACTTTGATTTCAATTCTGATTTTCTTTTAATTCTTGAAATTCTTCAATATTTTGTTATTCCATTATTTCATTTCACTATATGCCACTAGATAGCATATTTATTAAAGGGATGCCATTACATGTGTGTTCTTATTGGATATATCAATTTGTTTTCTAACAATGTCTTCTAGCTTCTGTTATAAATCATCTTCGTGAATCTGTTGTTCTCCTGGATATTCACAATACTTCTAATACTTCTTTGTCTTTGTTTATGCAGCATTTTAAGAGCATTTTTTTTTTTTGCTTTTCCTTCTTAAATTTGCATATAATCATTGTACATATTAATGAGGTACATAGTGATGTTTCAATACATATAATGTATAGTGATCAGATCAGGATAATTAGCATATCCACCATCTCAAACATTAATCATTTATTTGTGTTGGGAGTATTCAACATCCAGTTTTTAGCTGTTTGAAACAATATGTTATTGTTAACTATAGTTATCTTATAGTGGTATAGAACACTAGAACTTATTATTTTCATCTAGCTGTAATTTTGTATCATGTAAGAAATCTCTCCCTATGCCACCCTCCCCCCAACCTTCCCAACTTCTAGTATGCTCTATTCTACTTTTTACTTCTATCAAATCAATGTTTTTTAGCTTCCACGATGAGTGAGAACATGTGGCATTTAACTTTCTGTTCCACGCTTATTTTACTTAAAATAGTGTCCTCCAGTTCCATTCATGTTGTTGCAAATAACAGGATTTTGTTCTTTTTTTATGGCTGAATAGTATTCCATTGTGTTTATACACAACATTTTCTTTATTCATGTATCTGTTGTTGGACACCTAGGTGATTCCATATCTTGGCTTTTATGAATAGTGCTGCAATAAACACAAGAGTGCAGATTGCTTTTTCTTTTTAAATATTGGAATGAGGAAAAAAGATACCCAGGATAACTGACAGCATTGGGGCAATTAATTTCTTGTTTTCTCTCTCCACTGTCCAATTTGGGTCAGTTTACATTCTCTTTTTAATGTCGTTTTAAACAACGGTAGTTATGTAGAGCTTGCACCCCAATTGTCAATGCCTCACAGGTATTCTTCTGAAATACCATTGAGATGAGATAGGATTTTCCTTTTATATTTATGTCTGGTTCTGAAACCCTCCAAACTGTTAAAATACAAGAACAAAAACAGATTCCTGCATTTGCTATACGTAATATTTGGGGACAAAATACCCACTGATGTTACTTCTTAGCTCCCAGTGTCCCCGCTCTCCAAACACACATATTTATTTGTGCATACCCACTTTTCTTCTCCCTTTTTTGGTACAGTTTTAGTCCTGGAATGGATGTAGAAAGATTGGTGGTGGGGTCAGTGTTCTCTGTCCCCAAAAGCAGGAGAATATCTACCTGGTTTTGTTGTTTGTCAGGAAGCAGACAGTGAAGAGAATTGAAATAACTTCCTACACTATTTATTTTTTGTTTCATAAAACATGGCTTGTGAAGTCACAAGTGGTTTGTTGTTGTTGTTGTTGTTGTTGTTATTTTTTGTTAATCTAGCACATAGAGCTGGGTAGTAATTGGAATTTCCAGACTTAAGTAATAGGTTTTCCATCAGTCTTCATTTTGGGGAGGTGTGGATTTTTATCTTGCTCTGTTTCTTCATAGGTGTTTTCGTGACACATCGGAGAGGCTGCAGCAGCAGTTCTCAGCATCTAAGATGCACTTTAAGCTGAAAGGAGAGACAGTGCTGTTTGTGCTCCTACGTGGCCTGCAGCCAAAATGTGCTACGATACTTCTTTGGAGTTTTTATTTTTATTTTTATTTTTCCCTCAGCAGGACAAATCCTGATTCAAAATCTTTAAAGCCTATGGACTGTAAAGTGATCAGATTCGCTTGACATTATGCAAAGCACAAAGCTTTTGGGTTTCATTATTTGTGTTGGGTTTAATGAGCCATATGGGAAAAAAATTCACACCTCATCATTGCGGGATGGTTAGCACGAAGACAATTAGCAGCACAGGGACATGTTCAACCTAACCTGAAGCCCTGGCAACCTTTCAGGGTTAGTTTTGTTGTTCAACATGCTTCCCAGGAGTTGTCGACTGAGATTTCTGCATGGTTAGGTCCCAGCTTTCGATGAAAGCCTAGAGCACAAGCATTCAGTAGCGTGGATGCCCTGCGTGTGTTTGATGCATGTTGACGAGCTCAAATGCACTTTCCTCATGGACTCTGATTTGCTTTATAAACCTGAAAAATAACAAAGGTTGCAACTAAATAAATGAGTCACCAAGTGAAAAATACTTCCTCAGCTCAGCACATCTGTGGAACAAATCTGAGAGACAATCAAGAAAAGTCACAAAGACTGCTCACAGGGACCATTCACTTTACTTTCCTCAGGAAGGACATTGAGTTTTGCTGAAACCGAGTTCAAAGGATGCAGCTGTCATTCTACACCCACACACACACACACACATACCACACATGCAAATACACACAGCGGCTGCCTTTGGTTTCATAG
This sequence comes from Macaca thibetana thibetana, assembly GCF_024542745.1. Classification (NCBI taxonomy): domain Eukaryota; kingdom Metazoa; phylum Chordata; class Mammalia; order Primates; family Cercopithecidae; genus Macaca; species Macaca thibetana. Next base: position 91,336,819 of record NC_065592.1, read on the forward strand.
ATATTTGCTCCAAACTTATGATACTTTAAGCAGAAGCCTAATGTCTAATGGTTTAGTCCAGTTAAATTTCCAACCAAAGGGCACCTGAGAGCACATATATGGGCAACTGACTTTGAGAATGAATATTCACTGGTAGTAACAAGAAACAGATCTGCAGCAATGGTTTCACTGCAAGTAAAGAAACAGACTGAATTGAGAAGAGTCTATTCTGTTTAAATCTATGATGCTTTACTCCACAAAAACACATTTTTCTACTTGGCTTTGATGGACCTTCAATTATGGGACCCATTGTGCCTAGCCTCTCCCTGCTCTTCTACATCTAGAATACTATTTGCTTCCCCTGAACTTTCTGTAATTATAGAAATGCCCTATAAATGCACTATTAAGGTAGCCAATTATCATGTGTGTCTATTGAGCACTTGAAATGCAGTTAGAACAATGCAGGAACTGAACTTCTAATTTTATTTAATTTTAATTAATTTAGATTAAAATTTAAAATAGCATCATGTGGCTGGTGGCTACATAGTAGAAAACATAGCTCTAGATCTTTACTATTAAAGAGTGGTCCCTACACAGTAACATCACCTGAGAACTTGTAGTATCCAACATCTTGGACCTCAGCATACTGAAAGTGAGTCTGTCGTTTAAAAAGATCTTCAGATGATTTGCATGTTCTGTAAAGTTTGAGAACTACTACTCTAGACAGCTACTCATGCTTCAAAATTCAACTTGAGTCATTTCTTTAGTTAACCAGGATGAACTTACCAGCAGTAGTCACAGTACTGAGGACTCTTGATACTTCTAGGGGCCTATGAAAATGTTTTAATTTCTTTTAAAATCAGAAAGAAAAATGTGAACTTCTAGGTTAAAGAAAATGTTTTAATATATAACAATGCATTCATCTTTCTACAAACACAGTCATAAGTTATTATATATCATATGCAATATTCAACGTATACTAAATAACATGTAAATAAAGGAAAGGGCATTACAGAGGCAAAAGTGCAAAGGACACATGAATGTCATACTATGGCCCTGTTCGTAACATCTTTGCATCCCTAGCATGGCTCAGCATTATCTCTTTCTGTCCTGTCGTGGTAAGGGAGGAGACCACCCCTCATATTGTCTTATGCCCAATTTCTGCCTCCAAATTAAAAAAGAAGTAAAAACTAAAAGGCAGAAATGAAATCTACAGGCAGACAGCCTAGAGCCACACCCTGGGCCTGGTAGTTAAAGATCGACCCCTGACCTAATCGGTTATGTTATCTATAGATTACAGACATTGTATGAAAAAGCACTGTGAAAATCCCTGTCCTGTTCTGTTCTCTTCTAATTACCGGTGCATGCAGCCCCCAGGCACGTGCCCGCTGCTTGCTCAATCGATCATGACCCTCTCACATGGATCCCCTTAGAATTGTAAGCCCTTCAGAAGGACAGGAATTGCTCACTTGGGGAGCTCAGTTTTTGGAGATGTGAGTCTATAAATAGATAAGATCTGTAAAAAAGTGATTAAATTAAAATGTGGTCATTAAAGTGGGCCCTAATCCAAAATAACTAGTGACTGTATAAGAAGAGAAAATTAGGACACATATTTGTAGAGAAGGAATGCTATGTGGAAACACAGGGAGAAGACAGCCATCTACAATCCAAGGAGGAAGAGAGGTCTCAGAAGAAACCAGCCCTGCCAACACTTTGATGTCAAACTTCCAGCCTCTAGAACTGCATGAAAACAAATATCTGTTGTTTAAGCCACCCAGTTTGTGGTATTTTGTTATGGTAGCCCTAGCAAGCTAATACATATAGCACAAGACTTCTTACATAATAATGAATAAATGGTACTACTAAAATATGCAAAATGTAGGCTCTCATTCATTCATTTATCCAACAAATGTTATCTTCTATTAAGCAAAAGCAATCTGTTAGTTGCCGAAAGAGATAACAAGGAATTGGATAAGTTTAAGTAATTATATCATAAATTAATATTTTATTGACTTGTCTTCAGCCTATTCCACCAGACTGTAAACACCATGACTGCAGAGTGTGTTCAATAAATATCTGTGGAATGGATGAATAACTGAGCATGCTGCTGAACAAAGCCCATTGTTTGGGTTGTAGGTTGGTTTTGCAATTGAAGAAGCACAGTCTAAACAGGCAACCGTTATTGTTATTATATAATTCCCCTTGTTCTTTTTAAGCACATCTTTCTGGCACCTCACTAGTGAACACACCAAGACAATTCTGCTCTCTGCTCCTGGCTGTTGAGTTACATTCTCTCCTGGTTCCTCCCTCCTCCCAGCTTCTTTAGCAGTTTTGGCTAAGGATTTTTCTTCCTCCTCTAGCCTCACAGATCTCTCCTCTATGCCCTTCCTTGATGGAGCATTACAAACATCTTTGACCCTTTCTGGTAAAATAGACTTTTTTGGGGGTGGTGAAGGTGGAAAAACGGTGGCCAAAGGGGGAAAGGGAAAAGGGAAGAAATCAAGCTAGCTTCACTTGGCTGTGCTGGGTGCAGGAGGGCACTTTGTGAACACCCTCATGTACATAGTGCCTATTTCCCAGAAGAAGAATCCTGTCTTCAAGGGGCCTGTGAGCCAATAAGGAGCAAAATATATGGCAATAAAAAGTGACCATTCTAAAGAAGATGTGATCACTTCGTAGTAGTGTGCTTAGCTCTATGTTTTAGTCATCTATTGTTATGTAACAAATTACCCCCAAAATTTAACAGCTTTAAATGACAAATATTGCTTCTCACAGTTTTTGTAGGTGAAGGATCTAGATGTAGCTTACATATGTGGTTATTGGTGGGATTTAGTTCCTCGCAGGTTATTGGACTGAGTTATTTGACACGTGGGTTTATCCATAGGGCAGCTCCCAATATGGCGCTGGCTCTCCCCGGAGGGTAAAGGAGAGCGAGGGAAAGACTCTGTCTTTTGTAATCTCATCTCAGAACTGAGAACCCCTCACTTTTTCCTTATTCTGTTCATTAGAAGCAAGCCACAAAGTACACCCCACAATTGAGGGAAGGAGGTGATTACACAAGGGTGTGGAAAGCAGGACGAGGGTTCTCTGGAGCCACCTTAGAGACTGCCTATTTTACTCTTGTTCACACTTGACAAATACTTTTTGAATAAATGAGTACCTGAAATGTGAGAGACTCAGATAAAGGGCTAGAAAATTCAGAGAAGGAACAAGATACGAAAAGGCTCTTTACAGGGTATGACAATTTTAGTTGGAGTTAATGGATTAGAATTAGGTTTTGTGGAGTGAACAAAACGTGTGTAGGCAAAGAAATAGCACTAATGGGAGCCTGGAGGAAAGAAAATGGGGGCCAGGAAAAATATTAGATCTGATGTCATTAAAGGTACCACTGGCGTACACCATAAAGACTCTTGTTATATGAAGTCATGAAGTTTTATTCTTGGCAAGTGGTGGCCTTGTTGAGAATGTCTGCAAAAAACCTGAAATTCATGAAGGGCATGCCTTCCTAAAGAATCAAACCGTAGTTCTGAAGACATTTCTCCTAATCCAAAGATTCAAAAGAGCAGCTGTCACTGTGCTCATTTAGTTGGCTTCCCTGGATTTTGAAAACCATCCATGCTCATCATTCCTCCTTTGCCACACTGTTTTCATTAATGTCCCTGCAAGAGGGTGGTTTTATAGCAAAACCATCAAAATTTTCAGAATTCTCAGAAGTAGTCACCACTCTAATTGCTTTAGAAGTTAAAAAATAAAAATGTAAGTGACGCATGGTGATGCAAGGTTTTGAGCTATACGATAAATAATCGAATTAGGTAGCAAGAGCAGATTTCAGAAGAAAGATTTTCCTAGGAGATTTCCTGATTCTGACAGAAAACACCAAGACATATACGAAAAAGGCAAGTAGTGCACTGTAAGCCTAAAGAAACAGCATCTCTTAAGGGCAGTTTTTATATTTCCTTGCATGCTCTCTGCTGTCAATTATAGTATGGATAGAATAAGAAAGCAGGTACATTTATCTATGAGGGAGCAAATGTATCTGTATATAAGGAAATCTAAAGTATATGTACTCAATGTAAAAGAAAATAATCAATACTAATTCCTTGAAAAAAATTATTCAGCACTATATGTCTCGGGTAAGTTCTGGAATTAAATCTAAATGCTTCAAAGTCTATGGCTGTATTTTAAGTAGCTTGCATTTAAGTGATAGAAAGAATAATTGTGAACAACAATTAAGAATCATTTTATCTTTTCTATTTGTCACATGTTAAAAAAGAATCATTCATTTTTATTTAAAATTCAGGGCAAATTTCAAAGTTATATTTAGAGTCATCTATTAATATAATATGGAAAGGTCTGAAATTTTAACTTTAAAAAATGTTTTGACATTGGTATTCATTTTACTGTTTAATCTGTTACTTTAATACCCTCTGAAAGCAGGGGAAATCTAAGGATTTTAAATGACTGAAAAGGGAAGGCATATAAGTGATCTGTTTCCAGGAGTTGTAAAACTGTTCCTCCTTAAGGGTACAATGTTAAGACTCTGTGTGTTGGTGGTGGCAGCAGGGGCAGAGGTGGGTAGGTGAGGGGTGGAGGTGGTGGGAAGAGTGTAGGAAAGTGGAATGGAGAAGGGTGATTTAATGGTAATCTGTAGTGTTACGTTATATTGAACTGTGGCTTGTCTTCCTTCCTTTTCTTCCTCATGTCTCTCCTTGCTACAGTACACCACTCAGAGCCACCTTCAGGAATGAAGGATTATTTCTCTGATCAGCTGGGAATGCTAGCAGAAGTTGCCCTGTTTGGGCACCATCTTGGTTGCGAATAACTGCTTCTTCATATTGATCAACACAGGGGTATAAAGTCCTCTTATCTCCAAATCTGAAGTTATTCCAGCTCTCTGAGGTTGACTGATGACTTAGCCAAGTCCGTACTGCTGCTCAAATTCCCTTCCTTGCACAGATGTAAATTCCGCAAAAACTTCCTACTAAATCTTCTGCATACTAACCTCCATCTCAGGGTGGTTTCCTGGTGCACCAAATCTGAATATCCCTGAAATGTTTGACGAAATGGATCACTAAATAATTTTAATGAATATTCTGCAAATTATTGACCTGACCTTATCAATAATGAGGAACTGTCTCAGAAAGAGTTCTTACACTCAAATATCTTACAATCTAGTGAGAGAGAAATGGTTAGAAAACATTAAAAAACAACTAAGACATGTTGGAAGAATGAAAGTCATAATTTATCATAATGTTATGTCACTTTTAATTCATTTTAATGAATTAAAATGAATATGGTCTCATCTAATGAGAGAGACAAAGTGGAATGAAGAATCTAATTATTAATTAATTATAATGAGATTATAATCTCATTATAGTCCAATGAGAGAGACATAATAAAGATGGAAAAGAAAAACTAAAATGTCTTTATATTTAATCAAGGTGCAAAAGAAAAACTAAAAAGTAGTTATAATAACTTTTACAAAGAAGCAAGCAGTTTATAAGGACATTTTACATGCATAATCTCATTTAGTCATTTAAACCATTGCTACAGGTGAAGTTATTAGCACAAGTTTATGAGTGGAAAAGTGAACTGAGTGAGTTTAAGTGGCCTGGCTAGGAAACAGCAGAGTTTAGTAAATTCAGCATGGGAAGGAAATAAGAACAACTGCATTCCCAACTAATTTTGTCACTCATACTCTCTTTGGCACTGGATTGATGTGGTCAGGAATCTCATGTGTTCCTGACCCTATAATCAGCCTTTGTCCCACTTCTCCTTTGACAATGGTTTATAAGATGAGAAAAAGGTCCTGAGCCAGTCTTGTTCATTCTTAAAGTCTAATACACTTTTGATTACTTTTTTTTTTAATATTCCTGTCTAGGTTTTGTGGGTTTTTTTTTTTTTTCTGTCTTCATTTTTACCCCCTTCTTATCCTTTCTTTAACACACTCTTCTCTTTTACTTCTAAAGTTGTAAGCCAGCACTGTGCAATAGAAGTCTCTAGAATGATGGAAATGTTCTGTATCTGTGCTGATCAATGCGGTAGCCACTAGTCATTGTGGCTATTGGGCCCTTGATGTTTGGTTAGCACAACTGAGGAACTGACTTTTAAATTTCATTCAAATGTAATTGATTTAAATTTAAATAGCCATGCATAGGTTGTGACCATAGAATTAGACATTGTAGTCTAGCTTTCATTGGTGCCACAGCCCAGCTGTCTCTTAAGTCTCCTAATTTCCTTCCCCCATGGTGGTGTCTCCCTTATAAAGAGGCTGCAATTTCATTCTTTCTATTTTTGTACCACTCTTTCCTCTCCAGCCCCAATGCCACGGATACCAGTTCCCACTGGGCATTTCCGAAGGTGGGGGGTACTCTACAGATGGGTACACCAGTAGTGTTGCCAGGCATGTGTTGCTGGGATAGGGAATATGGCCAAAGAGACAACTTGGTCATTGGATGGCACTTTAGTTTAAAATATTGTAGAAACATGCTGAAATTCCCCTTGATCTATTTCTTATGGTGTGAATAGAAGAAGCTTTCTTTACACCTTCTCTGGTTTGTGTAGGTTTCATATGCAACTAGTTAGTCCACTGCCACTCCAAGTAAATGATTTTACATCTCTGAATCATACATTGCCTTCTCTGCTCAGGAAGCCCCTTCTCATCTGTCCCTATCTAAACCCAAAATGTCCATTTTGCCTGGTATTTCTTGGTCAGAATTAATGACTCACTTCTGTGTGTCATCCTAGCTCTCTATTGTCTTGCTCATTATAGCGTGAAGTAGATTATTAGGATTTTAAAAATCTTTTTCTACTCTACTAAATTGTAGATTCTTGAAGGACAGGATAATGTTGCGTGCATCTCTGTATCACTCATGGTTAAAGAGAGTACCCGGAACATAGTAGGATCTCAGTATCTCTTCATGGAATTTGCACATCCATTTGGCCTCTGAAAACCACATCCTCTCCTCCAAAGCCTGTGTACTTCCTTTTCCTGAGGCCAACTGTCAGGAAATGGTGTTCTAAGGTAAGAATTTCTTTCACACACCACCCTAGTTGCCCTCCTATCAGGGCCAATGTGGATTCCACCTAAATAAATGTGGGTTCTAGCACATTTGTTTATCAACGTATTTCTCTGTGTGTAGGTGTTATTGTATTTTATTCATTTCTGGTATATTTATTATGGATTTCTTTTTATTTCCATAAATAACACTACAACTGAAGCAACATATTATCTGTTAAACATCTCCAACAGTCAGAAGGCATTATTGTATGGCTCAGTGTTATCTTTACAATCTTTGTGTGCCTCCTCTTGCCTCCACCTCTTCTATTTTACATCACTATCCTTAATTATGCCAATGAGTCCCATGATGGAACTGCCCCAATTGTAGATGTTCTGTAATTATTACCTCCTGCACATGCCAGATGCATCTGAATTCACAAAAGCTCAATATGCATTTGACAAGTTATTAAATACTAAACCAAAATGTGCTTCAACACCTACGCTTGTGAAATGCTGCAGTAAATAAAAGTGTCTGATGATGAAAGGTATTTATCCTATTTGATAATTTCAATTAACCTGTTTCAGATGTGAAATTTAAAACACTCATTTCCTCAATCCTTGCTGCCTTTCCTTGATAGTTTGAACATGACTCTTAGATTCCTTTGGCTCATGACATGATGCTATATTGAATATTTTCCTAACTGCAAATTTGATTTTCAGTCACATTCAGGCTTATCTCATTGTGTGTTATTATTATACTTGTCAGCAGAGAATCTTTGCAATTGCTTCTTCAAAACTTGCATAAATTTGGTCATCTGCAGGAAGTTATATTTAAAGTATTTTAATAACTAGTGTGGCACCAACCAATTATAATGGACACCTGCAGGAGCTCTGGGGCTGGTTTTTGGAAGCCCCCTTGCTAGGCCAGGCTTTAACCCTTTAGCTGCAGAAGAGCTCTTGGAAGTATCCAAAGTGAGGTACCAAGGCAGCTAAGGTTTGGTGGGCAGTGACCCTCTAGGTCTGGACAGCAGCTCTTTACCTACTGCTATGGAGTAGTTCAATAGCAGTGCACATCTGCTGAATGTCATTCTTAGTGATGTGTTTATTTAAGAGCCAGCAGAAAAGAAAATAATTGTTCAGGCATTTAGAATGTGTATCAAAGGGCTAGTTTCAGGCTAATGTTTGTCTGGCTTTCAACTCTTCTTTGGTTTGCACAATTGCATTTGTCCTTAAACAGTTACCAAAAGGACATGTTCTGCTCAGGGTGGAATTCACCCTCTTATTCTGAGAGACAGTTAAGGCATTGTCTGGCAGGTGAGAGACCTGAACACAGAGACTTACCCTTCAGAATTCAGGTCAGGAGTAGCGAGGCTTTTCCTAACTGAACCTTCTCCCTGAGTCCAAGTGACAAACAGGAATGAGCTCAGCATAGCAGATGGGGGGAGTGGAGGGAAGAATATTCCAAGAAGAGGGAGCACTGTGTGTAAAGACACAGAAGTGAGAAATGTCATCCCATGGCAAGTTCACACAAGCCTCAAACAGGTTAGAATTTTCAGAGATCTGGGAAGAGGAATGGTCACAGGCAGGGTTGGTGAGAGATGAGGCTGGAAAGGTGCACAGGGGCTGGGTATATAAAAGATGATTTATGAGGGAAAAATGTTAATTTATTCCATTCATTAGAATATTGATGGTAGCATTTAGAACTAAGAGAAAGAAATTTGACTCAATGCAGAAGATAACAGCAGATTATTGTGGGCCTAGAAGTGGAGCCCAAGGGAGGTAAGGTTTCCGGGTAGAAAGAGACAACGCTTGTCTATTTTCGTGAAAATTAGATCTTTTTACCACCTTGATGACAGAAAGTTTTCTACAGAAACTTTTTTATAAGCACTAAGTGGTCTTGGGGAAATATTGGAGAGAAGCTTCACAGTAGAGGCGAATCCTATCTATTTTTTTTTTTTTTAAGTTGTCTTTAGGTGAGAGGTAATCACACAGTCCTAAAAAGATCTGTTTGCTCAACCCCATCTGACCTGTAAACTAGGTCACTAATGACATAAAAATTATCTCTCAGCATGACTTTGTCCTTCCAGTAAGGCACAGTTACAAGCAGCCGGCCTATTGCTGAGTGATTAGAACCCATTTGCAACTGGAGCTTTGTGTGGTGCCACAGGTATGCAGTACAGATGCCTGTCTCAGGATCACATTAATGAGGAATCTGTCATCTTCTCTGTAGCTTCCAGCTTTAGCATCTCGAATGATATCTTGGAGATGTTAAGTCCTAAGAGGAGAAGAAACATGCTGAGGAGGTTAAGGGTGAACCAGTGAACTTCCCAGTGCAAACTTACCAGAAGTACTGCTTTTTTTCTTAAATGCTAGTAGGTTTGAAACAATGTAAAAAACCAATCAGGTAATCTGATTAACAGCTCACTTACACCTTTGCAAACTTTCTAACTGTAATAATTAATACTTCAATGAATGAAACAACAAAGTAAGAGTTAATCAAACTGGTCTTATATTTACAGTGCCTAATTAAATTTAGGTGACCTTTTGGTAAAAATTGTATTATTCACAGAATGGGCCAAGTACCAGTCCATAGCTCAGGTGTATAAGGTATATTTTACTTTACTTAACAAACCCTTGCATCTTACTTTTCTTCTTGAAGACACCTTTATAAAAGTTAATCTAATCTTTGTCCAATCTTCCTCACTTTCCAATTTAACAGATGAGAAAAGTGAGACAAAAGAGAGATCAAGTTTGTTTGTTTGTTTGTTTGTTTGTTTTTCAAAGGAATCAAGTAATTCTGGTGGATTGGGGTCTAAATTCTGAGTACTGAGTTTTTACCAAGCGTAGGGGCAGGTGGTCCAGGGCACACAGGTGTTCCCTGAGGTATCTGTTGGTATCATATGGTCTTCAGTGATCTTTCCATAGAGTTCATGTCTGAGCAACCTATTGACCTTATCCCTCTAGCCCCTTTGGGTCCATATACTCTGGCTCTAGCTACTCTCTTGGCCACATCTAGGAGGATCAAGACACATGGCATGTTTTTCGTGACAGGCTGTCTGAAGCTTTATCTGCCCAATGTGCTATTAAGGTCTTTCTTTCCCTAGGATGTTATCTCCAAATTAAGAATTCATTCATTCATTCAGCAACTATGTTTTAGGCATCTTCTATGTGCAGATACTGTACTAGGCACTAGGAAAACAGCCATTAAATATGCTTATAGGAAACTTTCATTCTAGTAGGGGCATATAGGCAATAAACAATGACCAAGATAGTGATAACATCTATCAGCGCCCATCATTATATACGCTTTAATTACTTAATTTGAGTTCCCTCCAAAAGCAGGGCCTCAGACAAGAACTTGAGTCCTGGAGATAATCCCAGGAAGTTGGAGTGAGGGGTAAGAAGAGTCAGACAGGAAAAAGGAAAAGCCGGTAAGCACTTGTAATCAAATTAATCACCACAGTGAGTACTTGAGGCTCAATTTTCCCTCTATCTTCTAAGTTACAGGATATCTCTCAGATTATCCACTTCAAGTTTGAAAAAGAAAAGCGGATATGCATTGGCTCCTGGCCCCCCATTATTTGAGGCATACCTGTAGATTATCTCCTCTTCCTAATACATGCTGCACATGTCTACTTACCACGACACAGCAAGATGCTGCCATTGCATAGAGTTGAGATTCATATGAAACACTCTGATGAAACCATGGCAGGAAGCCGAGGTGAGCTAAGGTAAAGAGTCTGAGTAAAGAGGACTGCCCCTTACACTGCTCATACCCACTTATGCCTACATGAAGCTAAATCTGTCCACGAGTCGTCAAGGTGCTAGCCTGCTTCAATGTCTACAAATACTTAACACACAAGATTAGTGAAAAAGGTTCCAGTTGCCACAGCTGTAAATGGTCCCAAGGCCTATCTTGGTGAAAATGGTCCCAAGGCCCATCAACAATCTTCCTTCTCAACTATCCATTCCACATTCTGTCACTTCATCTGGTCTCAGTTGTTTGATGGGGTAAGCCCAGCCTTCATTTCTAAAGAGTTGGAGTTTTTAGGTTCCTTGCTATTGTTGGGCCATGTTTGCTACAATCTTTGTTCATTGCTACCAGGAGACAGGGGGATTAAAAAAACACCCCATTGAAGAGTTGCAGACATGTTTCTCTCAGCTCTGTTTTGTAGCAGCAACTCCAGGTCCTCGTGATTCTCTTTGTCAAATATTATACATCCCAGAGTAATTCGTTTTGTTGTCGTTGTTGCTGTTATTTTGCTTTTGGTAGCTGATCTACCATGAGTTGCTTGAAATGACCAGGTGGGAGCTGCCATTTCAGGTTCAGTGGAATCCTTACTGTGTCTGCTGATGGGAACATTCCTTCCCTGGGACCTATGGTGGCAAATTGAAAAGGTCCTAAGGTTTGGGAATAGGAAACACTGGTTCCTTAGTGGATAACTGAGAGCAATGGTGAGATAGGTGACATCCACCTCTTGATTTCTGGATTCATGTAATCTAGCTTGGAAACCAGAGTGCTGGATATTGGCCATTAACCTGGTGCTACATGGCATCTAGAAGACAGAGATAACACTCCAGGCTATTTCCCTCAAGTCGGAAGTTTAGTCATTGTTTTATTATAGATTAACTGCTTCTGATAATGTAATATAGAGCAGGACTAGTGGACCCTCTGATCGTGTGTCCAATATCTCACTTTCTTGGCATAAAATAGGACCCTTACTTTAAGATGATGTTATGTATAATGACTCTAGACAGTGAGTTATCCCGCCCACCTGACTGGTTAGTGGTTTCTCTGCAGTGGGTAATATGTGGTGCACACTGACATGAGACACGATAGTCTACACACTTTATAGTGTGTAGGTTCACTAATAGGTTCATACAGAACCATTTGCCCTGCCTAGAATCAGAGGTGAGCCAGAGGAATTTAAGAAGCGCACCAGAGGCATTTGTCACAGTGCCGTATTGAGTTATATGTTCATTTGCTTTCATTAATGATAAGCCCATTTAGGGGAGAGTCTACATCACATTAATCTTGTGTAGGCAACGCTTATCACAGCATTTGGAATTTGGTGAACACTTATGTCATTTTGTTTTTTTGTTTTTTGTTTTTTTTCATGTGAAGTATGCATACAAATATACTTAGAGATCTTTTGGGTCTGTCTCTTACAGATGAGGAGAGAAACAAAGATTAATGATGGTGAGGGACTTGTCTAGGTTCCTGCGTCCACGTGGTGGCAAAGGCAAGACCCCAAATCAGTGTGACCCCAAGGTCACAGATGATTAGGCCATTATGCTTCTTCCTAGAGTTAAGTCTTTGTGGTAGAGATTGGGCATTCGTTTTTAACAATCCAAGACTATCAAAGACATATTAGCCTCTCAGCATGAAGTCAAGTGATTAAATTATGAAGAATTATAGAATTAATTTGTTCTTACCTATAAATAGCATAGTATATATTTTTTCATTATAAGATACAAGCCTGAAGTCCAGGCTACTGCAGAATATTTCACTTCTGATCTAATGAGTTTGGAAAATTTTCACTTCTCCTTGTGTTTTCACTAATTTTACTCCATCTTCTTTTGTTACCCCTTGAAAGAATTTATATTTAAACCAAATTAGGATTAGAATCACTAAAGCTGTACATTATAAGAGTTGAGTTTATGTTGGGCGTGGTGACTCACCAATCTCAGCACTTTGGAAGGCCAAGGCAGGCAGATCACTTGAGGTCAGGAGTTTGAGACCAACCCGGTCAACATGTTGAAACCGTATGTCTACTAAAACTACAAAAATTAGTCGGGTGTGGTGGCAGGCACCTGCAATCCCAGCTACTTGGGAGGCTGAGGTAGAAGAATCACTTGAACCCGGGAAGTAGAGGTTGCAGTGAGCCAAGATCATGCCAACGCACTCCAGCCTGGGCAACAAAGCAAGACTCTGTCTTAAAAAAAAAAAAAAAAAAAAAGAGTTGAGTTTAAGAAACATTTCAGAGGGAGGATGCCTACACTAATGAGTAAGAACAAAATCTCTTTCTGCAAAGCAATCTAGCAGTTTTTGGTCAAATTAAAAATTCTTATAAGCTGTGACCCATAACTCCTACTCTCAAGTCCCTAGCTTAGAAGGCATCTCATACAGCTCCACAAGGGGAATGTGTAAAGATATCATTTGAGTATTGTTAGTGTGGTGGAGAGAGTTAGAGGAAACTCAATGTCTTTCACCAGAGGAGTGGATAAATACCTTGATTTGAATACAGTGTGACTGTTCTTAGAAAAGCCAGAATTACAGTGCCTTAAACAAGACAGAGATGTATAGATCTCCATGTAACAGAGATCTGAGTTTCAGAAGTCCAAGGCTAATATGGCAGCTGCATGGTTTCTGTGGCTAATATTCCCTCTATTCTGATTCGCTACCAACTTAGCACTTATTCTTCCTCCCAGTCTAAAATGATTGCTCTGACTGCCGCTAGTGGGAGGAGGGGAAAGAAAAAATGGAGGGCATACCACTTATATTTAAGAGTATACCTAGAAGTCTGACACCTATCTAACACTCATATCTCATTATTCAGATCATAAGTCACGTGGCCACACCTAGCTTCAACAGATGCTGGAAAGTGAAGTTTCTAACTAAATGGCCATGTGCTCAGCTGCCCATCACTATTAAAGGAAGAAGAGAGAATGGCTATTAGAAAAGAATTAGGCCTTTCTGACATTATAAGATTGTAATAAATAAATATTGTTGAATGAAACATGGCAACAGTTAGAATCAATGTATTCCAGCAATATGGATTATTCTTAAAAAAAGAATACCACATGAAAATAAAAGCAAAAACAGAATGAAAATGGGCTAATACATAATACACTAATACACACAGATATGTAAAACATTCTTAAAAACAAGTATGGCACCTTAAAAGGACAATAATATTGTGCTAAGAAATGAAAGTTTTGTCAGTCAAACCTACACACTAAAATCTAGTTCTCATCACGTGGTCTATTGAAAAGTACATAAATGTTTTAGGGCCTGTTTTTGCTTATCTGAAAATTTAATTATAATATACTCATCTTGTGAGGGTAAGATAAGCTTCCATACTTAAAATATTTATTACAGTACTTGATACAGTAAATTCTCAATAGAGATTAGCTGTTTTTACTATGTCTTTTTTATTAGAAATTGCATGAATGTATAAGATCAGAACTTTGTGTAAAGTTGACTCTTGGTAAATGTTGGTTGGATGCATGACTATAGAACAAAAGTGTATTGAACACATAGAGAGGAATGAGCTGGGAAGTATTGAGTTACATACCAAATATTTATTCAATACTTCATATATATCAGGCCCCTGGGATACACAAGTAAGTTAAAACTAGCATAGACGCTACCCGGTGCTGGAGAAAGGCAATTAAAAATCATACAAATACATGTAAAAATTTCAATTACTATAAATTCAAGGAAGAAGACAGATACTCTTCTGTGTGTGTCATATATATAAATATACATATATGTGTATATATTGTGTATGCATACATTTGTAAATTTATATTTATATAAATGCATATATACACAAAATATAAATATGTATATTAGTATTCATACATACATAAATATATATGAGTGTGTATGTATATGTGTGTGTGTGTATTCCTTTCTAAGGAAGTTGTGCTTGAATTGATATATAATTAGGAATTAACTATTAACTAGAAAAAAAATCAGAGGAAAGAGCATTCCAGGCAGAAGTAACAGCCAAAGCATGGAAAATATAGTGGATTGAAAGAAAACCAGTGTGAATGGAATAGAAAAAACAAGAGAACAAGTGATATGAGTTGACAGAATAGATAGAGGTGAGACCATAGAGGGGACATAGACTATTGGAAGGGGTTTTGTCTTTATAGGAAGGGATGCTGTATTAGTTTCCTATTGCTGCTGTAAAAAAATTACCACAAACTTAGTGGCTTAAAACAGCACAAACATATTCTCTGATTATAGTTCTGGAAGTCAGAAGTCTAAGATCAGTTTCACTGGGGTTAATATCAAAGTATCGGCAAAACTAGTTCTTCTCAGGGCACTGAGGAAAGGACCTGTTTCCTTACTTTTTCAGCTTCTAGTGGCACCCGTATCTTTTGACATGTGCCTCATTCTCTGTCTTCAAAGTGCATCACCACAATCTCTGCTTCTGTCATCACAGCACTTTCTGCTTTGACCCTGAACTCTCCTGTCTCGTTTTTATAAGGACCATTTTGACCCTATCAGGCCCATCCGTATGATCCGTGATAATTTACCCATCCGAAGATCCTAATTAATCACGTTTGCAAAGTCTCTTTTGCCATATAAGGTAGCATTTAGTTTCTGATGATTAGGACATGGACATACAGGAGGGGCTGGTATTCAGCCTACCACAGAAGCCATTGAATTTGTTCAAGCAGGGAAAAGGGCATATTCAGATTTGTGTTTTTAAAAGATTCTCCAGTTTTCTTGTAAAGGATAAATAGAAAGAGGGCCAGGTATATGTTTGTGAACCAGTTTGGGAGGCCAATGCTGGGTCCTGGCAAGGGAAGAAGAAAAATAACTTCATAACAAAGAAGGGAAAGTAACATTTTGGCTAAAAGAAGACAAGACCGTGAGAGGTAAAAAGAACTTTAGAGAACACTATCAGTGTTATACTGGGTCTGACTTAGTACTAGATTGCAAGAGTTTTTGTGTTCACCTATCCCGGCTCCACATTCAGTGGCATGTTGATAGCTTGATACTGGCCACAGGGGTAGTATTTACACCATGGAAATTGGCCAAAACTACAAATCAGGACATTTTTTCCCCCAAAGATCCAATGTCACAGAGTACTCCACTGACATTATGTAACCTATCAATTGAGCTAAGTGGTCTCCCTCTCTTCCAGGGGTCTGCTTCTGGTAATATCAAGCTCACTCCTAATCCTGCTGTTGAACAGTACTGATTCTTAGAAATTTTTTTGTGGAGACAGATCAAATGCTAATAGTGGTTGATTTTTCAGGTTAGGATTTTTTTCCTTCCACTTCAGTGTTTTCTATGAGTTTTACAGTAATTATGTAATACTTTTATAATTAGAAAAAAGTCAGCTTTAATTTTTAAATATTCATTTAAAAAATTACCAACTACCACACAAATGAGGACATGACGGCAAACTTGTTTAATGGTACAGATGACAAATTCGTGATCTAATCACTTAAAAATGTTTTCCTAGCCACCAGCTATGTACAAGTTAGCCTTTGAATTTCCTGTGGAATTTGTTACAAGGCTTGGTCCCTTGATGTGTTCAAGATAGGGAGGAAGAGGATCAGAGAGGTAAAAATGAGAACAATAAAGAATACCTACAAGTAGTAAGTATTTGAACATATAAAGTTACAGAATATAAAACACATCATGAGAGAGTGGCAAAGCAGTTTCACCTTGGCATTACACATGGTCTCAAGGAAATAGGAAGTGAGCAAGGGTGTGATCCCCAGAGCAAGACTTCCTGAGTTCAAATTCCAGCACTACCACTGGTTTCATGTGCTTTCTGGAAAAGGACTAAAACTCTCTCTGCCTCAGTTTCTTCATTTCATTTATGAAATGGAGGTAATGATAGTTACCCATAGCATTGGGTATTTGTGAGATTTAAATTAGTTACTCCATGTGAATCCCCTGCAAGAGTGCTTGACACACATTAAACACTCAAAAAGTATCACTTATTTATTTGTTGGCGTTCAACTGCACGTATTCTCATTTATTTCAACATAAATTTTACTACAGGAAAAGCCATTTAAAGATTTATGTTAATTATAGCACTCTGCCACCTTCTTTCCCCAATGGATCTATCCAACTGAGAAAATGAGAGTGATTTAACCAAGTAAAATTGATGTAAATTTTTTTTCCAAATATGTTAGATATTTGTTTTTTCGTACTTGTCTATTGAGCTTTACTCCAACCCCATACGGTTCCCCAGTGATTTATAAGTATTACTGCTTATCTGTGTATTAAATTCTCAAAGAGTGCTATTCCAGCGACTTGATTCAGGTATTTCTTCCTCTAGACTTTTTCTCTCTGCAGTTGAATACACACACCCCTTGCTCTTCGTTCTTTCTGGCAGGTTTTCTAAGGTGTGTACCAAGTTTTTGAGGAGCTGAATATCACGTTGCCTAGAGTCAAACAGGAGCCAGCTGGCACCATTTATCTCTTCAAATTACAAGAAAATGTGAGAAACAACAGGGTGTCTATGTGGGGTCCTGCAGAGCCCTAAAGGGCAGCTACGTGTGAAAGAGTATCATGGCAATGAGCTCGAGAATTACCTGTAATCCTGGAAGCTTCCGACTTGACAAAATTTATCTCAATGTGGTTTCATGATCAGATTTTTAGATTTTTTTTTCTACCTTATGCAGCTACATCTTCAAAAGTTAGATGTGTTCATGAGAGTGATAATGGTGGGAGGAAATTCATTTTGTTACTTTTTTTGCTGGAAGCAATGCAGTTTTTTGAAGGCTCCGTGACATTCCAGTAGATATTAAACAGTTAAATTTCCTAATTATTTATTATTTTTGTTGACTTTCATCACATCATCTCTTGAGGTAGGCTGTTTTATAGTGCATCACCTTGAGAAGTAACAAACACTCCCTCATAAGCATTTGAAATCCCATGTAAGTTTAATATCTCAGTACAAACTCATAAAGGATTTTTATTCGAGTGAAAATGTTATAACACAATCTATTTGAAACCTCATACAGAAAGATTAGCCAAGATGAATATATGCATGATATTTTTAGGAAGTCAAAATAAGTAGAAATTTCTTAGCACTTCTTTTTGTGTACGCCTTAGTGAAAGAAGAAATTACATAAGAAAAATCATAAATGTTAAATCTGGATTATTAGAAAGAAGGCATAAAGGCTTATCCTAGAATAGACTTTTCTCACATATTCTTGTTACTACATTTAAGAAAATATAAGAATACAAGGACAGGATAATTCATTTTAAAATGTACATAATTATAGAATGCAAGGGAGCTGGTTGAAAAGGGTGTAACCTTGAGAAAGGTTTATAGATTTAGACTAAATGAAAAAAACTTTAGAAATTATAATTTTTTCTCTGTTGCATTAAAAAACAGATTAAATATTTCAGAGACTGATTCAGAAATCGGTATAATAAATAAATGAAAGAACTATGAGACAGTATTACTGAGTTCTGTAGGAGTTTGAAGAAACAAAATTTGTATGCATCCTTACTTTTTAAAATGCACAAATCTTATATTTATAGTGAAGTCAATTTCACTTTGATACCTGGGTAGATACTGGAACTAATCATCAAGCAGTTTATAATCCCCTATAAAAGCACACCATTCTGGGTCACAATCAACATTGCTTTGCAGAAAGTAGATTTTGGGCAAGATTGTTCAAATATGATAAAATAAAAATTTCAGGATGCATTGCAAGATGAATAATATACAATAAAAATACACATGAAAACTTTAAAATTGTGATTCTACTCTATATGTCATTTTTAGCGCACCAGAATTTTCTCTAGCATACTACTGGAGACATGGTTCTCAAACTTTTGGTCTTAGGACCCTATTATATTATTAAATTATTTTTAAGTACCCAAAGAGCTTTTCTTTATGTAGAATATAGCTATTAATATTTACTGTATTGGAAATAAAAACTGAGAAACTTTTAAAACATAAACATATACAAGCACACATTAATTAGCCAGCAGATTGAGAACATCAGAATATGTCAGGTAGCCTTTTAGACAATTCTGTTGTACACTCATGAGAGAACAAGAGTGCAAAGGCAAATAAGTTTCTAGTATCACCACGAAAATAGTTGTGACTTCACAGACCTCCAGGTATCAGGGGCCCCAGTGGTTCCCAGGGCACACTTTGAGAACACCGTGCTGCAGGGTTGGTAACTGAAATATTATCAGACATTTCAGTGAGAGGAACCAAGAGTGTCTCAAGGAAAGAATTTATTAAATATCCCTCAAGGTGTAAATTCTGTCTAAAAGTTAGTATTTTTATTAGAGCTCCCTGGGTAATATCTTCAAGCATACGAATTTTATTCAAGGAAAAATAATATTAGAAAGGTAAGGGGTAGGGGAGAAGGATTTGGTCATTATTTGATGGACATTTATTAACTAACCACATTATGTAGGAAGGACTGGAGAGACAGAAAAGATCTTAAAGAACTTGAAGCTGTTCCTTGACATGTTCACCATCAGGGAGAGAAATCTGTGTGTGTTAATAGAGTTGTGAACAGAAGTCTCAGGCAACCCAGTGGAAGGAAGAGTGATTTGTGCCAATTCATTTGAGGAAGTCTTCATCAAAGAGGCGATGCTCATGACCAGGTGTGCCCAAGCAGTGCACATGCTGAGCAGAAGCACTCCAGGCAGTGAGTTCAGAGAAGAGCGCTACAGGCAGAGTGTGACTCTGGGCAGAAAGACATGCAAGGGCATGACTCCAAGGAATGGTGATCTTTCAGTAGCTGGAGCAGCAGGTGTTGTTGGGGTAGAACATGTGGGAGAGGTTGGGTGCGACTGCAGAAGGCTTTTTATGCTCACTGAGAAGAGTGGGCATTGCCCTGTAGAGAACAGGAAGCTGCTGAAGTTTTTTTTTAGCAGAGGGATGATTTTTCAGAATCATGTTTCAGAAAGTCAGTTCAGTGGCTCTGTGGAGGAGAAAAGGGATGAAGCTGAAACTAGAGGTTGGAAGCGCACTTTGGAGCATCTCGGAATAGTCTAAGCTAGAACACTGTGTTGCATGGGCTCCGAAATCAGTCTGCTTAGGTTCAAACATTAATTACTCCCTTCATTTGGGGACCTCAAACAATTAGCTAGCTGTAGAGTAGAGGAGTGCCAGTAGCTACTGTAAGAATGACTTGACACAATAAAATAAAGTAAAATGAAACAACATTAATGCACTACAGCTTTGTAATCAATATTAATTATCATTATGGGTGCATTAAATTATAGGGAAGAGGGAAAACTTGGAACAGATTTTAGAGATATTTAGGAGTTAGGATTCACAGGATTTTTGTGAAAATGTTGGATGGTGGTGAGAGACAGTGAAATTATTTCAGATGTTTAGATTCAAGAGAATTCTGGGAAATGACAGATAATAGGTAATGGAGGGACGGGACAAAAGGCATGAGGATGCGGAGAAATTAAGACCTGTTTTCACTAAATAATGTTTGTAAAAATGATGGGAAATGTTTACTGCGGTTACCTCGCATAATATGGAGGTGCAGTATGTGCCATTGATGATGAAACGTATCCAAGACGTTTTAAGGAACAAAATGGAAAAATTCATTTGTGATAAATCTCACAGACCAAATCAAGGGAGGAACAGGGTAACTAAGCTTCTAGAAGAAATATGTAATTTCTCAAGAAAATCAATTGCTCTCCTTGAGGACTAGAGGGTAACATGCAGCCTTTAAGGAAAGAATAGGTGCAAATTAAGAGAGAAGTTGAGAATTAAAGCTGGCAATGTATTTTTTTTCTATAGCATAAAAAACCAGCACATTATCAATGTATTACAAGAAAGATGAAGTGCTCAAGTCCACACAGCCAAAAGGTCCAGTCTAGGTAAGTTTCTGTTATAATAAGTCAATTTAGAATAATAAAAGTTGTTAGGAAAAGGGAAGCTTTTATTGACTTAAATGGTCAAAGGGTGCTGATTTGAACGAAACACAAATTCTCTGAAAGATGTACAGACTTTCTCATAGATTTATCAGTATTTTAAAAGGGGATGAGTGAAAACTAGAATGAAATATTATTTTCTCAAACACAAATAACCGATGTAAAGTAAAACACTCGAGTGATCAGTCGGGCATCTCTGCGTGCTGTGCTTATGTTAGCTATTTGCAAAGATGTGGGAGAAATCTCAAGAAAATAATTACTTGGAGGAAGAAAGTTACTAATCTCAAGGTAGAGGAAAAGGTAAAAGGATTAAATGGAGGGACTTCTGTTACAGTGATAGTATTCTGAACCATTTATTTCTTTAGGAGAAAGGAGAGGTGAAGGGGAGTGGGCAACCATTGTCTTTGAAATTAGAATAGCTCATAAAATAACTGACTACAAGATAAGTATTATTAGAATCTGTGCCAATTCACGGACTGTTTGCATTCAGACACTGGTCATATTTTACTATAGTCACACGTGAATTGACAAAATGTGAAGCATTTTGTATTTACAGTTCAGTGGAATAATTTTTCTACTCTGACTGCTTGAACGTATTGTTTGGCTTCAGGGAGAATTGCTCATGTTCTTGGAATGGAAACAGATCTGAATAATGGTATTATCAAATTAAAGGCTGGTCTTTAGGCTTAAGACATACTAGGTATGTCTTGAAAGCAATTTTTTTTTTCTGTTCCTCTTCTGTTCCCGTACTGAAATACCATTGATCTGTGCTTAAAATGGAAATGTGGATTCGTACTCACCTTGGTGAGCGAAAAAGGATGCCACACAGGGTGCTAGTTTCCTACCTCAGTATGAGAATTCACAGTCTCTTGGGATAGAAGTAGCACCTTCCACTTGTTCCTCCCTCTGCCTCCCAACACACACACACACACACACACACACGCGCACACACACGCACACACGCTCTCCTTGCTCATAAGCCTTCCTTAGGGTTATAAAATGGGTGAGATCTTTCTGAGATCTAAATATAAAGGAACGCAATTTTAACATATTGTGTCATTAAGAAGTTTAGGAGCTTTTAGACACAATCTGGAAGTAGTGGAAAATTAGATGCAGTGTTGCATTAGACATGTTTTTAGTATTTTCTTCTTTTTGTAAAAGCTGTAATTTTCAGAGTTAAGAACCAATTTAATGTCCCTGGAGTTACAGCTTTTTTGTATCCATTGTCCATTAGGTGAATTACTAAGCCAAGAATGGAATCCATTTATAATGTATAAAATACTGTGAAATGTCTTAAAAACAGTCTTTGCAGGGGGAAAAAGCATTGGGAGTCCATTAAATTTGAAGACAGTGAGTTCTGAGGTTTTCTTATAATCATATAATGGTTTTTTGTGCTTTGATAATATGATGCATTAGATATTGGAAGATTTATTTAAAAGTTTGAATTCAACGAAAATTTATATAGAACTCATAAAATATATTATTTTTGACACTCCAGACAGCTTTTAAAACTGAGTGTATTGTCAAAAAACACTTGAATAATATTTATTATATTCTAATACAAATTAATAGGTAACCACTAAAATGCTACTAAGTGTCTTATGATGATATTGTCAGTACTGCTGGCATTTAATAGGCTTAGAAAATTTGGTTTATAAGTTGTTTTTGAACAAATTCTAATGATGCCTGAAAATTAACTTGTTCTAGAAAGATTCTTTATAAGATGTATGTGATATATATGTATGTCTGTGTGTGTGTGTATTTAGACACACAAACCCATTTTCAATGACCAGATTTAAATTAATAATAAATTGAGGATTTGTGTTGTACACATTTTTGTACACTATATTGACTGCTGTGAGATCCCAAACCATAATTAATGTTTTGCCAAACTCTCCTTTCATATAAAAGAAGAAAATTTCAGAAAAACAAGCCGACTTCAATTTTTACTTTATTTAATAAATAAATAAAATGTTAAAATGTTATTCCCAGAGTATTTTCCAGGATCCAGACAGCTGCTGCCAAATCTCAGAAAGTTATTACTCCTGTAGCAACAGCCCTATATAGTATGTTGAACCGTACTAAATTGTCATCTATATTGGTCGAAACCAGGTGGCTAGCAGCTACTTCGTAAGACTTAACCTAATAGTAATCTTCAGAAGGACAAATGTTTGGCATTGTTATGGCTGAAGTACCATTTTTTAAAAGTCAAATAGTGCTTTCTATTGTCACTAAGCCGAGAAATGTAATGTACTTAATGAAGATTCTAATTAAGACTGTTAATGTATTTAATGAAGATTCTAACAAAGATTGATTCTAATAAAATCAGCAGTTTTCTTCTCATTAATAGGATTTCGTAACTGAACCTCTTACTACTCAGGCTGTGATAATTCCTTGAGATATGGATGTACAGATACATGTTCATATTTCCTACTGTATCAATTAGAAAATTTTCTTTCCAGCTGAAAGTTACATAAACCCCAGCTAGTCATGGCTTATGTAAATGCAAGGTTGTTTTTTTTTTTTTTTTGTCTTCACATAATAAAAGTCTGGAGTTAGGAAGCCCAGCAATGGTGTGATGGCTCCGTGATGTGATCATGGACCCAGCTTCTTCCTATCCTTCTGATCAGCATGTTTAACCTTTTAGCCAGCTGACAGCTACAGCATCATACCTAAGACAAGAAGAAGAGAGAAGGGATGGCGTGGTGCTAGCCTCATCCACCCCTTTCATTATGAGAGCAAATGTTCATCTACAGATCCCAGCTTATGTTGTATATGTCAGGAAAATGTCATATGACTATACTTGACAAAGGCTGGAAAGATAAAATTTATTTTCAAAAGTCTGTAAGAACTGTAGGAGAGAGGAGGTAAAGAAATACTGGGAAAGTGTTGGGTTACCAGTCAACAGATCGACAGTGTCTGCCAAATTTCACTTATTTCTTTTTCTTTTCCACTCTTTCTGGTGTTGGTCAACCTATGCATTGTTATACCTTGTGACTATTAGACTGGAGCATACAAAATTTCTAATATTTATATATTGTTGATGTATAAGAATGACAATCCCATATGGCTTAATTTAATAGTTGCATTAAAAGCTTTGATAAAAGTTCTTATTATCAAGTACACAGAAAATAAACTATGAAGGTTTAATATCAATATTATTCAGTCCATTTAAAATTTCCAGTATCTTTGAAAAACATTTGAGTCCATGTGGTAAATGGTAAATGAATAATGAAGTTACTGAACTTACTGAAGTTCTGAATGCCACGTAAATTACTTTATGTGGAAAACTTTTAAAATGTGTGCTCCAGGTAAAATGGAAGGAAATAAGTTGGATAATATGAAGAGCTCCTTTAATGTAAAAGAACTGGTGCTTACTAGGTACTGGAAAAGACACAAAAATCGATCAGAATTAAGATGAACAAGCTCTCAAGGGACATAAATATGGTAATTGTACACAGTGATGACAAAATGCTGACACTGAGTAGTTATTTGATCCATATTACATCTAGATTTCTGTAGCAACTTTGATTACTTACGTTTGTATTTTGTTTTATAATTTTTAAAAGTATTTCTCATTCTTTGTCCTTTCAATGCTCACATTATCCCTTTGAGGTTATGTGATTTACTGATTTGATTAATAACATAATAAATATCATTAAATGTGGAAGTTAAGTGGCTTTCCCAAGATTGCATGACAATCTACTTCTGAATCTGAAGTTTTCGAGGTCCTTGAGGACCTAGAAGATGCCAAATAGAAGACGAAAAAACAAAAAGGATCAAATTGTCAAGGCAGACTCTTATGAGTCATAGCTCTTACCCACTATCAAACTTTCCTAGTAATTCAGAGTACAAGCAATTGCAATACATGGGCAAAGCTTGCTTCCCTGAGAGAAGTCTAACACCATTACCTCAGCTCCCCAAAGCCCTTCTTCTCTCACGTAAGGAGCAATCTGGTCAACCCTAGCTTGTGAGTTTTCACAATGCATGTAGCATGTTTGTTACATAGTGGGAGCCATTTCAGGCATAAAGCATGATTTTTTTTTTTACTCCACTAATTATCTAATGAATCATTTTCTCAAAAATCCATAAATTCCAGGTTTATGTACAACAAGGAGCCTGGGTAAATCAGGTATTTCCTGCTAAAAGCATTTGACATATAAGGTCTTTCCATTATCTTTCCACTAGTAAAAAGCCAGGAGGGGTAGCTCACACCTCTAATCCGAGCACTTTGGAAGGCTGAGGCAGGAAGATCACCTGAGCACAGGGTACCATAGGGAAAAGCCGTATCTACAAAAAATAAAAATAAAAAATTAGCTGGGCATGGTAGTGCACACCTGTGGCCCCAGCTACTTGTAAGGCTGAGGTAGGAGGCTACTGCATCACTGCACTCCAGCAGTACTGCACTCCTGCTATACCAGAGAGTAGGTTACAGCGTGTTTGCAAGGGTAGTTGTCCAGGGAATTTCCTTTTTTGGCAAGCACCCTCAGTAAATGGAAATTAGATGTTATGGTCCTGCCATCAACTCTTTTTCTAGAGTGAATGCTTTTTTTCTGAGGCCATGCTGGATATGTTATACTGGGCATGTAAAACATGTTTATGAAATTGTCGTCAATGTGCTAAACAGTATTTACACACGGATTTTGATCAAAATGCAATTTTGAGTTTATGTTTTATCATCTCTTTAATTATTCACTGGGAGTGATCCTGTCCTGTCCATAAATGAAAACTCATGGGGGCCAATGATTCTCCAGTATTAGATGCTCCTACAGTCACATTAAATTGTAAACACAGTCTCAGTTCAGAAATTCAAATATTTAGATTCACAGACATTTTGAAATTCTCCCCTCTCTCTGCAGTTCAGTCCTTCTTTAGACTGAAAATCTGCCTGAGTGAGAGAGGCTGTCTCTGTTACATCCTGCCACATAAAACAAACTTGCCCAAAACCTAGTGATTTAAAACAATTACCATTATTTGTTCACAGTTCTTTGGATCTGTGATTTGGGCTGGGCTCAGCAGTGTGGTTCCTTTACTTGTCTCAGCTGAGCTCATTTACATATCCGGTTACTGACTGGCAATTCTCTGGGACACTGTGATACAAATTTCTCATCATCCAACGAGCTGGCGCAGGCCTATGCACAGGGTGAAGATCACAGGGGTTCACAGCAAGAAAGGGTAAGCCCCAAATGAGCAAACACTTTAAACACCTTCTAGAGCTGACCAAGTCAATCAGCCAACCTAGATTTAAGGTGTGGAGAAACAAACTGCACTTTTTGATCAAAGGATTTGTAATATTGAGTTACAAGAGCATATATTTAAACAGGGGAAAGATACGTGGCCAATTTTACAGTCTACCACAAATAACTTAAGCTTCTATTTAACATTTTTTGCTCTCTTATATCCTCTACATATCACTAGCTACTATTGAATTTCTGCCAGTGTCACATAAATAAATAAATAAATAAATAAACAAATAAATAAATAAATAAAATAAGGAGGAAAGGGAAGAGAGGTGAGAGAATCAGTTTTTACTCAGCAGGGTGACTTCTAGCTCCCTAGACCTGGAATGATTAAGATTGACTCTTCCATGAGATGCAGCCATGGCCTCCTCAGTGGCTCTCTCTACTGGAGATCTCTTTTGTCCTTAACCTTGGCCAGATACATTTGCAGTCTGGTGGCTGCTTTTATGTCCTCTTTTGGCTCCTCAGCATCAAGATTGATACCTCCAGACTCTCAAGTAGGACCCAAAACAGCCTGACACCTACTCTCTGTGGACTACAGGACATCTCAGCACAGCAAAAGTCTTCTGGATATACCACCAAAGAAGCTCAGTAGCCTTTCTTCTGCCTTTAGATTTCCTGGATGATAATTAGACCTCAGTCCTCAATTCCTCAATCTATGTTTGCTTTATTAGTCATAAGGCCAGCACCAAGTCTTTTTCTCCCATATGAACAAATTTCAAAGCTTTCAGTGTTTCCCTTTATGCTTTAGGTTAGAAAGTGGCACTCCAATCCACTCCTCCTCCAAAAGAAGGGGTGGCGACTTTCAGCCTAGGGAGACTCTCTCCAAAGAAACATTATCACTAGTCTGTGCCTTTAATATTTTTTTTCTGATTCCTGTTTATGTCTTTGATCTGGCAGAGGGATACAAAAGTCACAGAACAAATTCCATTTGTGAATTCTGCATATGGTATGTGCATTGGCAGGGAATCCTTATTCTCTTTGTAAATTCTGCATATAGTCTATGTGTCTTGGTGCTGGAGTCATTGGTGTTCCAATTAAAATGACTGGGGCAGGAAAGATTATATCCTGTTATGGAGGGAGGGAGGGAGGCAGGAAAGGAAGGAGGGAGGGAGGAAGGAAGGAAGGAAGGAAGGGGAAGGGAAAGGGAAGGGAAAGGAAAGGGAAGGAGAAGGAGGGAGGAAGAGAGGGAGAGAGGAAAGGAGAAGGGAAAGAAGAAAGGGAGGGAGGAGGGGAAGAAGAAGGAGGGAGGAAGAAAATTTACATTTTAGGTATCTTAGTCTGGAGCTTGCTCATCTTTATTTTGTAGTTGTGGGCTTCAGTTCACAGAATAAACAAGGTGATTACACATATATACTTTATAGACTGCCATCTTCAGTGCTGAAATCTTTATTTTATTTTCTAAGATGAGACATACCCTGGCCTCTTTTTATGTGATACTAAAATCCCCAGAACCACCAAAACAGACTAGAAAATCCCTTTATTTGAACAGCTCATGGGTCTTGACTTGCAGGATTCTGAAGGGAAGGACTATTTATGGATGCCCAAGCATGCGGGCAGACCTAAGGAACAATTGCATGGAAACTCATGTGAAGTTAAATTGGCAATCAGCTCTAGCCTTTCTTATGGCAGAGTTGCCTATTGGGTAAATAATATGCATTTTATAAAAACATTCATAAATGTAAATTCACACAAGAGACTGAAATGGCTGCTTAGGGTTAAATGAAATACATATTAACAATACTTATGAATAGTAAATAGCATGCACTTTTAAAATGTGCTCAACGTGTATTTACATAATAGCCTGTAAGAGTTCCACTGTCAAGTAAATAATACTGTAGTTGCCCTTAAAAGTCTTTAATTACCTACAGTATTTGCAAAGTATGTTGTAATGGATTTCTGGTTTGTGTTAGCACTCCACTCTCTTCTCAAATTTGTTCCTTTTCTTCCCTGATTTCAAATACATATATATATATATATATATATATATATTTATGAAAATAATTTTAAATTGGCATTGAAATAAACCACCCATCTAGATAGAATGGTCTTGAACGGTTTCACTTCTGTGAAAAGGAAACTTTTAAAGTGAGATGGCAATATCATGCTGACATCGTACCCATGAAGAGCATCTTATACATGAAAACAAGTAAACAAAGAAGAGAGCCCCTGCAAGGTGGGGTGATGGGGCTGTTGATTGTGGGAAGATTATGCTTTGGCGAACTGCAGCCAATGTTTCAGCCCTCTCCTGGGCTGTTCTTATTCTTCCACTGTATCACAGGGATCGGACCCCCACAAACTACGGCCCTAATCTCTCTTACCAACTAGTTTCTGGCCCTTTTAGGGCGTGGAGAGTACTGGCTGGAGGCTGGAAGGTAGGGAGAAGGTGTAAGTCTGATTTCTTACCTTTTCTCTCTGCTCAAGGATACATTCACCAGTGGCTGTGGCACCCTACACCTCTGTCTCACCTTCTAGCCCACCCCACAGTTCTCCATGGTTCCAGAAGCTATCTGTGGTCCAGGCACCTGGGCTCCAGTCACACAACTTCCTCTGGTTGATGCAGGATTTTTCTCAATCCTTTCAATGGTCTTGAGAATGGGATACCCTGTTTAGTCGACCCGTGATGCTCAACCCCTTGTGGGAGAGAGCATGTGAGTGAGCAAGTGTGGGATCTGGCTGGCCACTTAGGGTGCCGACAGGAGCAGGCTCCATGCGGGCCCCACGGTGGTGCCCAGGTGGGGATGCCTGTGACCTCCGAAGCCCCAGAGGCATGCTATGGTGCTCTCTTAGCTCCGCCATCCAGGGACAGCAGTGTATTATCAGCTCAGTGGGCCCCTTGCCTCATAGCGTGGGGCAGCTCCCCTCTGCTGGCAAGGGCAAAGGACCAGTGTGACAGCCCCTTTTGGGTACCTGCACTCAGTGGGCCTCAAGCTCTTGTCCAGGATCCGAGAAGAATGAGGTTGTCCAGACACTTGAAGGATGGTGAAGGTGGAGAATTTTATTAAGTGATGGAAAAAGGCTCCTGGTGGAGTGGGAAGCTGGAGAGGGGATGGGATGGGCAGGTAATCTTCCCTTGCAGTCTGGCTGTCTCCGGCCAGCTCTTTCCTATAGTCAGGCCATTCTCCAAAGTTAAGCCATCTTTCCTCTGAAGTCCAGCTGTCCCTCTGAAGACAAGTCACCTCTCTCCAGTCAAGCTGCTTCTCTCCCTCTACCAACTGAGTCTCGAGTCTTTATAGGCAAAGATGGGGGGCAGGGAGGGCCTTGAGTAGTTCTGGAAAAAGCAACTTTCAGTTGATAAAAAGACATTATTCTTGTAAATCCATTACAACATACTTTGCAAATACTGTAGGTAATTAAATACTTTTAAAGGCAACTACAGTATTATTTACTTGACAGTGGAACTCTTACAGGCTATTATGTAAATACACATTGAGCACATTTTAAAAGTGCATGCTTTTTACTATTCATAAGTGTTGAAAGAACCAATCAGGACAGAGTAGGGAAACAAGGATGGAAGTTCTCACTTTGAACTGCAGGTTTTAGGCTGGAAGGTGGGGTTTTGTCGGGGACCTGCCCCTGTCTGCCTAGAATTTCTCTGCCTCCTGCCTCTATCATAGTCCTCAAGGTCACAGCTTCCTTCAGTTGCTAATGTCAGTGCTACCTCATTTTTTCTCAATTGATCTTCAGCTCTTGTAATCTAGTAACCGATTACCCATATTAAATTACTCCTATTGAATTCCCTGGTGTGGTGAGCTTTGTTTCTTAGATGTTCTCTGACTGATAAAACTGTCAAGTGAATGTTCTTTTTTCTGAAGAAGTTGTCCACGGGCTAAACTAGGCACAGTCAGAGATTAAGTGCCTTCTTTCCTGTGCCCTGCAAACTGTCTCCTGTGACTTTGGATTACATCTGTTAGAACTCACCTGATATTAACACCTTTTTAAGAGGAAGTAGGCAACTTTAGACATAATGTTTGGATGGAAGAGAAGTAAATCTAGATATTCAGAGCCAACTACTTAAAAAGACATCAATGCATCAGAAATCGTATTAATGCAAATAGTGACTGTTTTGTTTGGTCAATTTTGATCATCCCCTACTTACAGCTTCGGCATCCCCAGCTTCCAGGGGTTCCCGACTGTAAGAATCACTTCTTGTTTCTTTGCTATTGCACCTCTCCTGGGCCATGCAGTTGTAATCTAGAAAGAACTTCGGGGCACAGCAAGTTATGAAAATCAGTGAAAAGGTGGAGGACATTTTGATAAAATGAAAAGTGTGTGCCTTAACTGGAAATATTTCATTTTTGTTTTTAAACTAATGACTGTGTATGAGCCATATAAAACCCAACTGCTGCTTCTTCCATATTCCCGACCTTCCTCTGCCACACTTTTCACTACCATGATCTGCCACGTTCTTGCCTTGGATTTGTTGATGAAAAGAGTCAAATTTTGTAAAATATTTGAAGAAATTTATTCTGAGCCGATTATGAGTGGCCATGGCCCATGATGCACCCCTCAGAAGATCCTGAGAACATGTGCCCAAGCTGGTTGGGGTGAAGTTTGGTTTTCTACATTTTAGAGAGACATGAGACTTTAATCAAATACATTTAAGAAATACATTGGTTTGGTCCAGAAAGCAGGGACAGCTCAATGTGGGATGTTGGGGGTGCTTCTGGTTATAGGCAGATTTAAAAACTATCTGGTTGACAATTGGTTAAATTTATCTAAAGACCTAAGGTCAATAGAAAGAAAATGTCTGGGTTAAGATGAGGGATTGTGGAGACCAAAGTTCTTATTGTGCAGATGAAGGTTTCAGGTAGCAAACTTTGGAGAGCACAGATTGTAAATGCTTTTTATCAGACTTGAGGTCTGTGTTGGTGTTAATGACAGGGAGATATAATGAGGCATGCCAAACCCCCACTTCCCGTCATGGCCTAAACCAGTCTTTCAGCTTAAATTTTAAGAGTGCACTGGCTGAGAAAGAAGTTTATTCAAATGGTTAGGGTGTCTTAGAATTTTATTTTTGGTTTGCAGATTTTACGGTTTCATGGATCGTACCTCACATCCTGGTCACACCCTTAAGTTCTGTGCTCATTCTCAACCTCACTTTTTCTTCATCAATTCCTGTCCTTCCTACTGTGTAGTGAGAAGCAGATGGTATTTGAGAATCAATTATTAGAAATCCATTATTTTGAAAGTTTTCACAGTTAAATTTTTCAATCTTATTTTATTAAAATATTAAAACATATTCAACTACTCCATATTTTATTTAATGTATACATCGAATTTCACCACTACTAAGTAGGGAGAAAGGGGGAGAAGAGTTAGGCACTGTTTGAAATATTTTAATTCATCCCATCTTATGCTACCCTTACCCCATAATCTTCCTTTGTATGTAATTGACTCTAACAACAGTGCCTTCAGGAGATGAAAGTTATGTCCAGGATAGGCAGGGGATGAGGACAGCTAGGGAAAGTCACTAAAAACAACTATCCCAGGTCATGGTACTTCCTGGAGCTGAATTATCCTAGCTAAAGGTGCACTGGCCCCCAGACTGCTGCAGCTGGGATGGCTGGGAGATCACTGAATCCATTGTCTTCCATTCTTCCATATTTATTAAGGATCTGCTCTTCACTAGGCACTACCCTGAATACTGGGAACAGACTGGTAAAAAATATAAACAAGGCTTTTTTTTTTTTTCCCTCTGAACTTTTTACTGGCCTGCTGCTCCCCAAAGGGTACCCTGCTTCTGCTGGCATAATGCCTCAGAACTTTGGTATCGCTGGTCTCAGACACCACTTTGCCGTCCACTGTCTGGCGGGTTGTGTCTTTTGGATGGTTTGCATGGAGTTGCTGCAGTCCAGGGCATCACCAAGATTGATGTCCTTGCCATCTTCCAGCAGGCAGCAGTAGGTGGTGATCTCAGCCTCCAGCTTGACTTTGATGTTCAGCAGGGCCTCGTACTCCTGGGCCTGGTGCTGTCCCTCTGCCCAAGTCTGTGCCAGCACTGACTCCAGGTGCAGCAGAATCCCGTTGAGCTGCTCCATCTGCAGAGTGTAGCAGGCCTCCACCTCCCTCAGGCTGCTGCAAGCTAGCCTTCAGGTTTCTCATCAAGTCCAGGTTGATCTCCAAAGACTGGACTGTACCTCTCAGCTCAGTGAGCATCATCTCAGCAGCTCCAACTTTGGCAGACTGCATGGTGACCACTGCGGTGCTCTCCTTAGTCTGCTGAGACCAGTACTTATCCAGCTTCTCTCAGTTCTTCCAAGCCAGCTCGTCATATTGGGCCTGGATGTCTGTCATGGTCTTGGCGAGGTCCTGAGATTTGGGGGCATCTACCTCCACGGTCAACCCAGAGCTGGCAATCTGGGCTTGTAGGCCTTTTACTTCCTCTTCGTGGTTCTTCTTCATGAAGAGCAGCTCCTCCTTGAGAGCCTCGATCTGTGTCTCCAGCTGCAGCCAGGTGACATCGGGGTCATTGATGACCTTGTGGAGCCCATGGATGTCGTTCTCCACAGACTGGTGCATGGCCAGTTCTGTCTCATACTTGACTCTAAAGTCATCAGCAGCAAGACGGGCATTATCTAACTGCAGAACGATGCGAGCATTGTCCACAGTATTTGCGAAGATCTGAGCCCTCAGGTCCTCGATGGTCTTGAAGTAATAGCTCCAGTCTCTGACCTAGGGTCCCTTCTTCTCCAGGGGCTCCCAGATTTTGCTCTCCAGCTTCTCGTTCTTGGTCTCCAGGCTCCTCACTCTGTCCAGGTACGGGGCCAGGCGTTTGTTCAGGCTTTTCATGGTCTTCTTCTCGTTCTGGATGCCTCTCATTCCTGTTAGACCCCCGGCCATCCCCACGGCCAGGCCCCTGGACCCCATGCCACCCAGGAAGCTGATGGAGCGGGATACGGAGATCCTGGAACCAGAATCCCTGGCACCTGCATAGACACTGGCCACGCTGCTGACAGGCCGGGTGCCGTAGCTGGACACCTGGACAGAGCCCAGGGACTAGTAGTTGGTAGAGAAGTTGGAGCAAGTGGTGAAGCTCATACTGTCTGGGGAGGAGAGAAAGAGAACAGGACTCAGGCTTTGCCGATGACCCACAAGACTCTTTTGCTCATGGAAACTCTGATTCTATGATGGTGAGGAAGGGTTGTTGATAAACATTGAACATGTAAACAATGACATAAAAAATATGATTTTGGAAAGTGATAAATACCATGATGTTAATAAAATGAGAAGCTGAAAGAAAAAAAAATGAAGGGCAAGGGGCAATCTTTGATTGAGTGATGAGATAGAACGAACCTCTGAGAAAGGATATTTGAATGATGGAAGAAGCCAGTCA